>NC_086455.1:94199089-94799089 GCF_028390025.1 Pseudophryne corroboree | reverse complement strand
TAAAAGAGATGAGTCATGAGGAGATCCTCCCTGCTGTTCGCATGCCCCAGTGTCTGACTCAGTCCTAGGGGAGAACAATGGGATCTTGACACAATTAATCCCTTGGTGATGGGGGAAGATAGCCAGTCACTCCCTGTTTTATCCTTTTATAGTCATACAGTATGTGACCTCAGAGGGCTCCAACTGCTCCCAGCTTCCTGCTATTGGTGTCTAGTGACTGGTCCAGCATAACACATCACACCTGGCCCTGTTTGAGAACAATAGCTACTACAACATAGTCAGAATGGACCTTGGACAGTATATTTAAATCAAGGGAGCAGGGTTGGATCCTTTTCCTGGACCAGCCATGTGACCTTTACCAGGTGCGATGCTGTTTCCTTCTTCTCTCCTAGATAACCCATCAGCGTTGGTATGCTCACGGCCCTTTTTGTGAGAGATGGAGAAGTTAAAACTTTGCAAGGCAAGACTCCATCGTAATAATTGCCCATTGTCCCCAGCTGTCTTTTGTAACCAATGAAGTGGATTGTGTTCAGTCACCACTGTAAATTCTCGTCCATAAACGTACGGTTGTAACTTTTTCAAGGCCCACACAATGGCCAGGCATTCTTTCTCAATGGTGGCATAAGCCACTTCCCGATCCACCAGTTTACGGGACAAATATACCACAGGGTGGTCACGGCCATCCTCTCCCACTTGGCATAACACTGCTCACAAACCACAACCAGAGGCGTCAGTTTGAACAATGAACTTCTTGGAGAAGTCGGGGGCAGCTACTACTGGGGCACTGGAGAGGGCTTCTTTCAGGGCCACAAATGCACTCTCACACTCAGGGGACCATGCAACCTGTCTAGCATATTTCTTTTTGGTCAGGTCAGTCAAAGGTTTGGCCAATGTGCTGTATTGGGGAACGAACCTCCTATAGTAGCCAGCTAGTCCTAAAAATGCTCTTACTTGTTTCTGATTGGAAGGTCTTGGCCAGTTTAGAATGGCTTCCACTTTAGCTGGCTCTGGTCTAATCTTACCCCCTCCCACTCGGTGACCCAGATATTGCACCTCAGCCATTCCTATTTGGCATTTATCAGGACGGATGGTTAACCCATCCTGCTGAATATGCCTGAGGACCTCGGCCACATGTGATAGATGGTCTTCCCAGCAAGAACTAAATATAGCTATGTCATCTAGGTATGCTTGTGCAAAATCCTGACACCCTTCCAGCATTACATCTATAGCTCTTTAAAAAGTGGCCGGGGCATTCTTCATGCCAAAGGGCATCGACAAAAAATGATAAAGCCCAAATGGAGTGGTAAACGCAGATTTTTCTTGGGCCTCAGGACTTAAGGGGACCTGCCAGTATCCTTTACTAAGATCTAGAGTGGTTACATAGGTTGCTCCCCCTAATCTCTCCAACAACTCTTCCACCCGGGGCATGGGATATGCATCTGTGACAGTCACCTCATTCAAACGTCGGTAATCCACACAGAATCTGGTGGTCCCATCCTTCTTGGGAACTACCACTACCCCGGCTGCCCATGGACTATTGGACTTCACAATAACCCCTAACGCCAGCATCTCATCAATCTCCCTTTTGAGGCTGCCTGCTACCTCAGGCGTGACTCGGTATGGTTTTTGCCGGATGGGCTTGACCTCCCCTGTATATACCACATGCTGAGTGAGGGTTGTGGTCCCTGGAATACATGTAAATTGCAAAGCCTGGGCCATTAACACCTCCCCCATGTCCTGACGCTGGGCAACACTAAGTTTTTCCCCATATTGGACTGCCTCCAATCCTATGCCCTTCTTGCATTCCTCTAACAAATCAGGTAAGGGTCTAACTCAGGGGCCTCCAGGGGTGGACAACATACTACCATTGCTGCTACATTTCTTTCCACATAAGCTTTGAGATGATTAATGTGGAAATTTCTGACTTGTCGGCCAGCCTTTTCCAGGGCCACAATGTAATTCACTGGGCCTGGCTGTTTTACCACAGTATAAGGGCCATCCCAGGTAGCCTGTAATTTATTCTTACGTACAGGAATAAGCACCATTACTTTCTGTCCCTCGTGTAATTCCCTGAGTCTGGCGTTCTGATTATACCATTCAGATTGGCGGGCCTGTGCCCCTTGGAGATTTGTTTGTGTTAAGGCCATTAACCTCACCATCCTTTCCCGCATCTGTGCCACATACTGCAGGATGGGTTGACCATGATCAATAAAGCTTCCTTCCCAGCTTTCACGGACTAGATCTAGTGGTCCTCTGACCCTGCGGCCATTTAACAATTGAAAGGGGGAAAACCCAGTAGAGCCTTATGGCCCTTCCCTATATGCAAACAGGAGCTGCTGCAGTGCATTTTCCCAGTCCCTCCCCTCTAACTGCACATAAGCCTGCAACAGGTGTTTGAGGATTCTATTAAATCTCTCACATAATCCATTAGTCTGTGGGTGATAGGGGGTGGTCCTTAATGGACGTATTCCCCATTTTTCCCATAATGTCTGTAACAATTCCCCCTGAAATTGGGCCCCCTGATCTGTTACAATCTCTTGGGGATAGCCCAGTCTACTAAATATGTCACTCAAGGCCTGAGCTACATGCTCTGCATCTATAGATGAGAGTGCTACAGCCTCGGGATATCGAGTTGCAAAGTTTATGAGGGTCAGAATATATCTTTTTCCTGAATGACTAGGAATCTTAAGAGGCCCCACTATATCTACGGCTACCCGCTGAAAGGGTTCCCCAATTATAGGTAAAGGATGTAGAGGGGCTATTTGTGGTACACCTCCTAACCTCTGACAGGTATCACAGGAGGCTCGATAATGCTTCACATCATGGGATACCTTGGGCCAAAAAAAACTTCTCAAAACTCGAGCAAGAGTTTTCCTGACACCAAAGTGTCCAGCTGCTGGTATGTCATGGGCTAAGGTCAACAGCTGCTGTCAATATCTTTGGGGAACCACCAATTGCTTTAAGGCACTGCCATGGTCCAGATCCTCACTATGAGGAGAAATTCTATACAACAGCCCGTTCACCCATCCTACCTTATACCCTTCAGAGTCAGAAAATCCACTATCTGCTTCACTTCGAAGTTTGGCTAAGGTGGGATCAGTTTTCTGTAGCTTTCTGAATTCACTTCTATCTACCTCCCCCAGGTCAACTACAGTACTCCTATTTCTAAACATATTCTCAGCGATGGGCATACTCACCGCCTGTGGATTGGGTTCAGAAGCAGTAGTGTGTTGGATCTGAGTGAGAGTGGGCCCCAGGGTGGACGAAGATGCAGAGTTTGTCTCTGTTGAGAGGGTCATTCTCCGGGCTTGGTTCCTGGTCACCACTTGAACAAAATGTGTGACCAGTCCCTGTCCTAGGTCATTCCCCAGAATTACTTTTGCTGGCAGGCCGCTAAGAACTCCTACATCAACAGGGCCATGGTCTGCCCCCCAGTCCAGATGCACTCGGGCTACTGGGATATCTCGAACTTGATTCCCTGTTGTGGCAATTCTAACCCTTTGATCCTCAAGGATCTTGTCTACCGACACCAGGTCAGGTTCTATGAGGGTAAGGGAGGCTCCTGAATCTCTCAAACCCTGGACCTCCTGGTCATCCACCCAGACAGACTGCAAATGACTTTCATGTTTCTGGGAGTTTGGCATCCCTCCCCCACTACCAGGTCCACCACATACACACCATCCATCACCTCTGGTGCATCAGGATGGGGATATTCCCTTTCAAATCCCCCCACTGGTTGGTAAGACGAGCTTCCACATAAGGTCCTCGAGACCGGGTGCAATCCTTCTGCATGTGCCCTGGCTGATCACATCGGTAACATCTGCGGGGATAGGACTGTTGCACTAGTGAGTGTCGAGGTGCGGCATCCCTCTGGTAAGCGGGGGCAGATAATGGTCTGGTTTTCTGGGTCTCTCTCATTCCCATTCTCTGTGTTCCTTGTTGCTGTACACTGGATGCCTTCCATCTGGCTCGGTTAGCAAGATACTCATCTGCCATTCGGGCTGCTGACTCTGGGTTTGGAGGTTTACGGTCAGCCACCCACTCTCGAACCTCTGGTGCCATTTTATTTAATAATTGTTCCAGTACCACTTCATTCAGGATTTGTTCAGGGGAATACACATGTCGTCCATCCCACCACTGCTGGCACGCTCTCTTCTGTTGTCTGGCAAATTCAGCATGGGAGTCATCCCCCCCACGGTTTAGTGTCCGGAATTTTGCCCGATAGGATTCATGGGTGACTTGGAATTTTGCCAGCAGGGCTTTCTTCACCAGTTGGTAGTTTCCCACATCCTCATTTGCTAGTGATTGATAGGCTTGCTGAGCTTTGCCTGTTAAACTGGGTCCCACATAACAAGCCCAGTCCTCCTCATCAATCTGGTGCACGATCATCAGTTTCTCAAACACCTGCAGATGAGTATCAATGTCTGTCTCTTCTTCCTTAAATCTGGGTACATCTCCATATCTTAGACGTGGCTTTCTGCTTTCTTCTTCTTGCACAGCCTGTCTAGCTGGTCCCTCCGGGTAGATATTTACCCCCAGCACCATTTGTATTACTCCTGCCCTCTCCCTAGAGGTAGCTCTGTCCCCTAGGGCTTTCATCCACCGCTCCAATGTTTCAGGAGTTGCCTCTGGTCTCTGCATTCTCCCCATTCTTGTCCCCACTGCTGGGATTTGCTCTTCCTTCTCATCACTTAGAGCAATCTCCCCTGGGTGAGCTCTGTCAAACTCCAATAGTAGATTGATTAACACATCCTTTTGTTCAGTTCCATTACAGGGGATCTTTAGCTTGCAGAACTCAAACAACTGCTGTTTCCTAGTCCTCCTGTAATATTTCTCTGCTTCCCTCAAATCTCCTATTGCAGCTTCACTAGCCATTCTTCCTGAGATGTCTCTTGGGTTATCTGATGGGACTGATGTTAATTGGCTACTTTTTAATGAAACCTGTTCCTGTAGAGCTTGGTGTATCTCTGTACAGCACCTTATGCTCTTCCCACTGGACAGGACTGCGTGACCCCACTGTCTGCCACCAATTGTGAAGACCAGGAGTATTAGAGCATAAACTCAGAGTGTACTCCAGGACTTCTGGGTCAGGTCACGCAGACAGGAGACAGATAAAGATATAACAATATATTTATTAGGGATTTACTTAGTACAAGCTCTCTAAATCAACTATAAGATAAACACAGTTGAAATTAACCCCAGAACAACAGGTCCCAATAAACAGCAGTTTACCGTCAGACTTCCCAGCACTTTCCCACATGCTCTTGTCCGGATGTAGTATAATTGTGGAGGATCACAGGAGTTTCAAGCAGTGTTCATACAGCAGAGCCAACAAGTCTGCAAATCCAGGGAAAAGTGGGTAATCCAGTAGCCACAATGCTCCCAGGCAAAATCCTCAGCACACTAGCAGGAGCTGAGACTCCAGGACTAGTAGCTTTTAGAAGCCAAACTCATACACACCCTGGTGATCTCTTGCCTTCCCTTTTTAAACAACATTCCAATTTCCACCACCAAAAGTCCCTCCTGATTGGAAGAGCTCCATGAAGGTCTGTAAAAGAGATGAGTCATGAGGAGATCCCCCCTGCTGTTCGCATGCCCCAGTGTCTGACTCAGTCCTAGGGGAGAACAATGGGATCTTGACACAATTAATCCCTTGGTGATGGGGGAAGATAGCCAGTCACTCCCTGTTTTATCCTTTTATGGTCATACAGTATGTGACCTCAGAGGGCTCCAACTGCTCCCAGCTTCCTGCTATTGGTGTCTAGTGACTGGTCCAGCATAACACATCACACCTGGCCCTGTTTAAGAACAATAGCTACTACAACATAGTCAGAATGGACCTTGGACAGTATATTCTGTCACAACGGTGTCCAAGCATCAATCATCTGATGCCTGCGACCGCGACAGCTGCAGCTCTTACTAACCGCAGCCTGCGCTATCCAATCCGAATACTTCTCCCATGCTCCTCTCTCTTGTAATTGTGTGTGACTGCACTGTCTGCACCAGCCACAGCCAGTGCAGCTCCGCCTCCTCCTCCTGTTGCTGCTGCTGCTCTGATCTCCCCTCCCCTCACAGCCAGGCACTCATCTCCTGCAGGCAGAAGCTCCGCCTCCCAGACAACGAGGGGCAGCTGCCTGCAATAGTTAATAACTTTAGAATGGTGACTCACAGGTGATTTCTAGGGGTATGTGTCTTGGGCCACACTCCTTCAAGGCCAATGCTCGATCAACAGGAGAAGGGGCAGGAGAAGACAGTGGCAGTGTCCCAGCAGGGGGCAGAGCTACCCAGACCTTGTTCCTTCAGTATAACACTGCTCAGGGACAGAGATATGCTTCAGTGTAGGCATACTTTCCTACACAGAGTACCCTGTATATAAAACAAGTAAGTAAACCAGCATTACATACATCATGCTTCTTATGCAACAGTAACATGTAACAGTTTGAAAAAAATATAAAGAAATATGTATAGCTATACCCAGGGCCAGTGAAAGGTAATTTGGCACCCTAGGCAAAATTTTTGCCCCCCCCCTCACTGTGCCACTCAGCAACCCCCACACCTCACTCTCTCTCAGCCTCCTACCCTTCACTGTCACTCAAACTGCCCCCCCTTACTCGATCTCTCAGCAACAATCCCACCCTCACTCTGTGTCTCTCAATAATCCCCCCACTCTGTGTCTCTCAATAACACCCCCACTCTGTGTCTCTCAATAACCTCCCCCACTCTGTGTCTCTCAATAACCACCCCCCTCACTCTGTATCTCTCAGCAACCACCCCCTCACTCTGTGTCTCTCAATAATCCCCCCTCACTCTGTCTCTCAATAATACCCCCACTCTGTGTCTCTCAATAATTCCCCCACTCTGTGTCTCTCAATAACCTACTCCCCACTCCGTGTGTCTCAATAATCCCCCCTCACTCTGTGTCTCTCAGCAACCACCCCCTCACTCCGTGTCTCTCAATAATCCCCCTCACTCTGTGTCTCTCAATAACCCCTCTCACTCTCTGTCTCTCAATAACCCCCCAACTCTGTGTCTCTCAATAACCCCCCAACTCTGTGTCTCTCAATAACCCCCCCCACTCTGAGTCTCTCAATAATCCCCCCTCACTCTGTGTCTCTCAGCAACCACCCCCTCACTCTGTGTCTCTCAATATTCCCCCCTCACTCTGTCTCTCAATAACCCCCCTCACTCTCTGTCTCTCAATAACCCCCCAACTCTGTGTCTCTCAATAACCTTCCCCCCACTCTGTGTCTCTCAATAATCCCCCCTCACTCTGTGTCTCTCAGCAACCACCCCCTCACTCTGTGTCTCTCAATAATCCCCCCTCACTCTGTGTCTCTCTATAACCCCCCTCACTCTCTGTCTCTCAATAACCCCCCAACTCTGTGTCTCTCAATAACCTCCCCCCCACTCTGTGTCTCTCAATAATCCCCCCTCACTCTGTGTTTTTTAATAATCCCTCTCTCTCTGAGTCTCTCAATAATTCACCCCACTCTGTGTCTCTCAATAACCCCCCTCACTCTGTGTTTCTCAATTACCGCCCCCTCACTCTGTGTCTCGCAATAACCTCCCCCTCACTCCGTGTCTCTCAATAATCCCCCCTCACTCTGTGTCTCTCAGCAACCACCCCCTCACTCTGTGTCTCTCAATAATCCCCCCTCACTCAGTGTCTCTCAATAACCCCCCTCACTCTCTGTCTCTCAATAACCCCTCAACTCTGTGTCTCTCAATAACCCCCCCACTCTGTGTCTCTCAATAATCCCCCCTCACTCTATGTCTCTCAATAATCCCCCTCACTCTGAGTCTCTCAATAATCCACCCCACTCTGTGTCTCTCAATAACCCCCCTCACTCTGTGTTTCTCAGTTACCGCCCCCTCACTCTGTGTCTCTCAATAATCCCACCCTCACTCTGTGTCTCTCAATAATCCCCCCACTCTGTGTCTCTCAATAACCCCCCTCACTCTGTGTCGCTCAATAATCCCCCTCACTTTGTGTCCTCAATAATCCCCCCTCACTCTGTCTCTCAAGAATCCCACATTCACTCTGTGTCTCCCAATAATCCCCCCCACTCTGTGTCTCTTAATAACCCCCTCACTCTGTGTCTCTCAGTAACCCCCCCTCACTCTGCCTCTCAATAATCCCCCCTCACTCTGTCTCTCAATAACCGCCCCCCCTCACTCTGTGTCTCTCAATAATCCCCCCTCACTCTGTGTCTCTCAATAATCCCCCCACTCTGTGTCTCTCAATAATCCCCCCACTCTGTGTCTCTCAATAATCCCCCCACTCTGTGTCTCGCAATAACCCCCCACTCTGTCTCTCAAAAATCCCCCCTCACTCTGTGTCTCTCAGCAACCACTTCCTCACTCTGTCTCTCAATAATCCCCCCTCACTCTGTGTCTCTCAATAACCCCCCGACTCTGTGTCTCTCAATAATCCCCCCTCACTCTGTCTCTCAATAACCGCCCCCCCTCACTCTGTGTCTCTCAATAATCCCCCCTCACTCTGTGTCTCTCAATAATCCCCCCACTCTGTGTCTCTCAATAATCCCCCCACTCTGTGTCTCTCAATAATCCCCCCACTCTGTGTCTCGCAATAACCCCCCACTCTGTGTCTCTCAATAATCCCCCCTCACTCTGTGTCTCTCAGCAACCACCTCCTCACTCTGTCTCTCAATAATCCCCCCTCACTCTGTGTCTCTCAATAACCCCCCGACTCTGTGTCTCTCAATAATCTCCCCTCACTCTGTGTCTCTCAATAATCCCCCCTCCCTCTGTGTCTCTCAATAATCCCCCCTCACTCTGTGTCTCTCAATGACCATCCCCCCCCTCGCTCTGTGTCCCTCAATAATCCCCCGGGTGCACAGGCATTGCTGGGAGTTGACATTATCTCCACGCCGCCTCTCCCTTTGCAGTGAACGTGTCCCGGGTTACATCAACCTGGCAACCCGTTCACACTGCACTTGACCCAGAAATAACACTGCTTTATTCCTGGGTTGAATTACCAGGTCAGGCAATCCAAGAATTAGTTATGGCCCCTTTCACACCACACAGCGACCGATGTCGCGCCGGCAATATACCGGGTCAATACCGGATTATTTGTGCGGAGTGAAATTGGTATTACTAACATGTACAGTGTTGCAGAATATTTGGGGCACCAGGAGGCCTGGTGGACACAATGAGCGATTTGTTTTGTACTGTGTATGTGTCAGAGCCATACCTGTACTCGTGCCAAACTTAGATTACTTGTGGTGGTCATAGTGAGGAGTACGGATGGTGTAATGATTAGTATTACTGCCTCACACTGGTTCAATTCCCACCATGGCCCTAACTGTGGGGAGTTTGTATATTCTCCCTGTGCTGCGTGCGTTTCCCCTGAGTACAACAGTTTCCTCCCACAATCCAATATATACTGGTAGTTTATTTGGCCCTTGATAGAAATTTTTTTTGACCCTCGTGTGTAATTGTGTGCATGTACATATGTATAGGGCAGACTAGATGAGCCAAGTGGTTCTTATCTACCGTCACATTCTATGTTTCTATGAGGAGATGGCACTGCCACAGCCCTCATTCAGTGTCAACTGTTACTATGTAAGGTATGAGGGACATTAAATTCTATTGTGCCTGCATATACTGTATGTGTACCTGTGTATACTTTATATGTGTCTATATATATATATATATATATGTGTGTCTGAGTAACTCTACTGTATACAGATGTAGCCACCTTTATCTTGACTGGCTAAAGCATTTGTCCCGATCGAGCATACGTAGCGTACTGGGGTGTAGTGAGGCGCGCCTAGTCACAGGGAGGCGTATCTAATCGCACGGAGACAGACAGAGCGTTTTGCGTTACCTTTACGTGTAATACCTGCGATCATCCACCAGATGTCGCTTTTTACAATCACCACTGCATATGCGTGTGGTCTCCTGTAAAATACAATACTGAAATATATAGTAAGGACTACTTTACTAGTGCATCTCGTTACGCTGCATACAGTATGTACAGCGTCTCATTACGCTGCATTATTTAATACAGTATATACAGTACAGACGCAAATAGTACAGCATATATGGTCCATTTACAGTACTTTAGGAATATGTAAGCGTCCAAGTCCCGCAGACAAAGCAACATAAAACCAGTAGTGTACACTGATGCAAATGGACGTGTTAGAAGTTCATTATTGCCTAATGATATTAGGAATATTGTAAAGTATGTTAGCATTCTAATCCATTAGCCATTATGCCATAATCAAAACCAATGGATTTATTCATCTGTCTGCGGCGAAGTGGTGAAGTGTTCCGCTTCCTATACTCAGAGTCCCGTGTTCGATTCCTAAAGAACTGTACAGTACGAATGCATGTTAGTTTTTTCCAGACACTTTATTATTTTTTTTATTCACATAAACCAGGGCAAAACTGCAGGAGCGGATGTACTGTTAAGGTTCTATGCACCATACGGTACACATACAATTCTGTAGCAGGGCAGACTCAATTGAAATGGCTACCGCCTGTGACTCCGTGCCCCATGGAGGCCCTCAGCTATGGAGCGAGTGACGGCATAGATTTTGCAGGCAATGGGGCAGTGCTGAAGGAGCATCAGAATCCGCTCGCTAACACACAGGGGCGATAGGGATAAGCGAGGTCTGTGCATATTACGGTACACTGGACTCGATCACATAGCACAGTGGCAAAATGGCCGCGCCCCTGAACCCCCACCACATGGCAGGCAGCGCTCGGATATGGAGTGAGAGATATCAGAAGTTTTGCAGGCTATGGGGCAATGCTGAAGGAGCATCACAATCCCCTAGCTAAAATACACAGGGGCGATAGGGATAAGCGAGGTCTGTGCACATTACGTTACACCAGCTTCAAGTGCATAGCAAACTGTCAAAATGGTCGCCGACTGTGAACCCCCACCACGTTGCAGGCAGCGCGCGGATATGGAGTTAGAGATAGCATAAGTTTTACAGGCCAAGGGGCAATGCTGAAGGAGCGTCACAATCCCCTAGCTAAAATACACAGGGGCGTCAGGGATAAGCGAGGTCTATGCACATTACGTTACACCGGGCTCGATCGCATAGCAAACGGACAAAATGGGCACCGACCATGATCCCCCACCACGTGACAGGCAGCGCGCGGATATGGAGTGAGAGATGGCATAAGTTTTGCAGGCTACGGGGCAATGGTGAAGGAGCGTCACAATCCCCTAGCTAAAATACACAGGGACATTACAGTAAGAATATTCATGTAAGTATATAAATAATTGTTAACAGTAAATGAAAGAATTACCGATCAAATACTGTATGAAGAAACTGTGTCAATGAGCTGGAACACGTGAGGCTAGCAGAAATTTTCAACTGCAGAAACAGAGAGCAAATTATCAGGAGATTTCTCAAAGGTCGGAGATGATCCACACAGCAAGTCTGATTATGAGGAAACAGCTTTGCAAAGTGGGTAGCGGGCAGTGACTGAGACGCTCTTTTATTCAGATTCAAACAAAGGGAATTCTTCCCACTCAAAGTATGCTCTGTGATTGGTGCCAGTATAGACGCATTCATCCTTACACCAATCACAAAGCATGCTTTGAGCGTGAAGAATTCCCTTTGTTTGAATCTGAATAAAAGAGCATCTCACTCACTGCCCGCTACCCACTTTGCAAAGCTGTTTCTTCGTAATCAGACTTGCTGTGTGGATCATCTCCGACCTTTGAGAAATCTCCTGATAATTTGCTCTCTGTTTCTGCAGTTGAAAACTTCTGCTAGCCTCACGTGTTCCAGCTCATTGACACAGTTTCTTCATACAGTATTTGATCGGTAATTCTTTCATTGACTGTTTACAATTATTTATATACTTACATGAATATCCTTACTGTAATGTCCCTGTGTATTTTAACTAGGGAATTGTGACGCTCCTTCAGCATTGCCCCGTGGCCTGCAAAACTTATGCCATCTCTCACTCTATATCTGAGCGCTGCCTCAAATGGACAGAGCTTCAAATGGACATATTCACAAATATGCACATTCTCTGTTCCAGTACCATGTGACACGACAAATACTTGACGTGGGCCAATTGTGTGAACTTTGATGGTGCCAAGGGGAAAACTCAGCTGCCCAAAATCTGGTAAATGTCATCATGGCCCGGTGTGAACGCCGCGTGAGGATTGGTGCTCCAGAAAAGAGGAAGATAAGGGATACCATAAACGCTGTGCTGAGAATGAAGAAGAAAATGCCTTGGAAGCAGAGGCGGATTGGCCATAGGGTTTACAGGGAAGATTCCCGGTGGACTGACGCACCTGTGGGGCCTGTTTTGTTTGAGGACATGTGGTCCTTTTTATAGACAAAATGAATAAGATGCAAAATAATTTGCATATATGAAAATTACTTTGCTACTTAGCCTGTGATTGCAGATGATCTAGTGTATGCTCTGTCTGCCTGCTTGGCTGACATATAAGATTGAGTGAATAGTGATTTGGATACAGTTGGTGTTATAAACAAGAAAATATATCTTTCTAAAGAATGATATAGTTTACTAAATACTGAAGGTGTATAATATAATGTGCTCATAATATTTAATTTTATTTCTTTTTAACTTCCCCTTTGATGCTGGACATGCCCACTATCTGGAAAGTCTTGGGGGAGGGTGCTGCTTCCATGGTCCATGGCTAAACCTTACAATTCTGGTTCTGTCCATGTGGGCCCACTAGTACAATTTTTTCCAGGGCCGCATTTTGTTCCCAATCTGCCCTTGCTTGAAAGATCCACTTTAATGAAACCAGATCATTACCTACCGATCCTCCTAGCTTCAGCACATCAGCTTGACACAGCTGGAGCTAAAAAAATGTGGCACTGTACCTGTATGACCTGTACATTTTCTGGGGCTGCATGCACTGTGCTGAATCCACTTGGAGCAGCACGGTTACTCAAAGGGGAGTGCATGAACTTGGCTCACCACATTCCTGATGGGAGTGTCTGGCCCTGGTAATGTAAGGGCCTGGTACAAGTTGCCCCTTTTATTCCCCTGGCACCAGTTGATTTTTTTGGTGCTGCTGTATCTATCCAGTAGCAGCCGAGTCCATTGTGTTGTGTCCATCTGGGGCCTTGTGCTGTGTTTCCATCCAGGGGCTGCTGTTGTCCGTTCTCCGTTCTGGTGTCCGTATGCGACCGTGTTAAAAAATCAAAAGACAAAAATGAAAAATAATACAAAAAAGCAAATACTAAAAATAATACAAAAAATTTTTTACAAAAACCATTACCCCGCACCCCCACCACAAAAATAAATAAAAAAATGTTAAAGTTGATAAGTTACTTTATTTGTGATGTTACCTTTTGATTAAAGTACCGTACAGTATGTGTGATGTTGGCTTATTACAATATGTGTGATGTTACATGTTCCTACTGATTTTGTCCCATGTCCATGCTGTAAATAAAATGTTTCAATCCCCAAGCGTCTGAGTCCATTGTGCTGTGTCCATCCAGGGGCTGCTGTTGTCTGTTTCCGTTCTCCGTTCTGGTGTCCGTATGCGACCGTGTTAAAAAATCAAAAGAAAAAAACTAAAAATAATACAGAAATGCAAAAACTAAAAATAATACAAAAAAACTAAAAAATTACAAAAACCATTACCCCGCACCCCCACCACAATTTTTTTTATGTTAAAGTTGATATTGTTACTGTATTTGTGCTGTTACCTTTTGATTAAAGTACCGTACAGTATGTGTGATGTTGGCTTTCTTATTACAATATGTGTGATGTTACATGTTCCTACTGATTTTTTCCGTAAATAAAGTGTTTCTTAAAATAAACATGACGAGGTTTCCAATTTTTATATTCTGAACTTCATCGTATGATGGGAATTCAATTAAGAGTGGTATATGTAAAACATGTACAACTTGGTTAGGCATCTTGTTTCACTGGTGTCTATTGCGGCCTGGGGAGCACTGTTACTCAAGAGCAGGGGTTGTACTGTATGCACTGTATAAGCTTGTCGAGGGGCAGAATCATTGGGCATTTCAGGGCATGGTATAAGTGTCCCCCATTTTATCCACCTGTTACTGGGTATGAGTCTATGGCTTCTGATGGCTTTATCCAGGCAGGGTCATACTGTTACTGTTCTAGCACTTTGTAGTACATACAACTTTGTATATACAGTACAGTAGGTCACCATTGGTACTATACATTACCAGTTGATCCTAATCAGTTTCCCAGTGATACAGTACATGCCACCCACTGTATTATACTGTACATGTCACACTTACTGTATGCTATTGCTACAATGTACAGTATGCTCAATCTACTGTGAGATAGTGTCCTAGTCCCTTGCATTGTACTGCTGCCATGTCCCTAGATGCATCTTTCTGCATTCCATGTAAAGCACACATGGGGTAGATGTACAGTATGAAAGTGTGAGGAGACGGAGAAGCATACAGTATCAATCAACTGCTACCTGTACATTGATTGATTGGCTGTTTGGAATGAAATTCTGGTAATGGATGACTGTCATTTGCTCTCATCCTTTACCAGAATTTCATTCCAAACAGCCAGATCTGGCAGATTATCTGCCAGATAATTGTATGGTGTACAGTATGCCTAGCTTATACAGTAGAAAAAGATATTAGACAATGGAGTACAATATAACAAAAAAATATTTATTAAACAAAAATAAAATTAAATTAACCTTAATAAAAAAATTAAAAAAGTGGTCCACTAAAAGGTGGATCACCACCCGCAGGAGCAGGATGGCACGCTGCAACTGTTCTGTGGGGAAAAAGCACAGTATTACAACACAAATACTGAATACTCTACAGTGTAGTAATGGCAATACAGTACTGTACTCTATGTTAGACAATCTTGTTATTTACAATGTACAGTGCTGTATTGTCAGTACAGTAAATAGAACACTACTGTATGTTGTCAAGGTAATTTAAACATTGCTATAGTTTACCTCTTGTATAAGTGGGCTGCTGTCTGCCATCTTCTGGGCCAGCCCACCTTTCATGGCCCTGTCTTGGGCCCCCATAAATAATTGGCTCTGCATTGGAGGAAAAAAAAAATTAGTCACATTCCAATACTATACAATTACTACTGTATACTGTAGGTACAGTCTTATACTGTATTGCTGGCATTCAAAATATAAAGTACTGTACAAGAGTTTAGCTTCAACAGGTCATAAAGAAATTGTCAAAGGATTAAAACACCACAGTACAAATACTGTAGACATTTATGTATAAGCAGTCATGACATTTCATGACAGCTTCAGTGTGGCAAAAAAAGAGGGTTACAGTACTGTAGGTGGTGTTGTAGGGAGTACTATAAGTAATAGTGGACTGTACTCAGAGCCAGCCATAACCAATATGATTCCCTAGACAAGTTTTCGGATGGTGCCCTCTTGCACAGATGCTATTTCCGCCTCTGACCCTGTACCCCTTTCCCAGCACCATCACCCCTCAACCATAGCAGTCCTCATTTTGGTGCTCCTCCAACCTACTGTATGCTTAAAATAGGAACAGTGTGCACATTTGGTGTGCATCCCAAAATGGTGCATGTTCTTGCTGGGAAGGGGCATGGCCACACAGTAATTCCCCAAGTTGAAATTACGCCACACAGTACTGCAACTTTATTCACATTTTATCATGCAATAGTGTCTCTTATTCTCGTTACATCATATGATAGTACCACATTACTCCTCAAAGTATTCCCACTTATTCACATTGCATCACATCATATTGCTCTTTGTTCACATTAGACCACACAGTAGTGCCCTTGCTACAGTATATGTTACGCAACAAAGTACTGTAGCACCCCTTATACACATAATACTGCACATTAGTAATGCATTTTGTATGCAGATAGAGACGCAGTCACACACAGAATATACTGTAGGCATGCTGCATATCATGTTAATCAGCAGTTTATACAGTTTACAGTATATACTGTACCAACAGCTGCATCCCTCCTGCCAGAACGCCGGCAGAGGGATGAGTGCTCCAAGTCTCCTTGCAGCCTTATTGCTCTCGCCATGCAGCAGACTTGTGACTCGCATAACTCCACACAGGATCTATTCCCACTCTATGGGTGTCGTGGACACCCACAAGTGGGTACATATGTAGCGTAGGGATTACGCCTATCGGCATTGTCACTGTTAACCCGACAGCTGGCATTTAACTGCAATGAGCAGAAAGACAGAAATGGATAGACTGTCAGTATGGAAGAGAGGGGTAGGATGAAAGATGGCTAGGTGTGATGAAGAAGTGGGCATTGAGAGCCTGTCTTACAAACAAGTTTAATATACTGTACAGTACTTTAGACTTGGAGAATTCCAGAGATACAGTACTGTACAGTACTGTAGAGAGCAGCTTCTGCAAAATATTGGAGGTGGCAGTTTAAGGAAGAAATCAGTAGTCAGGAAATGCAGCATGCATTTGTGAAGTGAAGAGGGTGAAAAA
Organism: Pseudophryne corroboree; assembly: GCF_028390025.1. NCBI lineage: Eukaryota > Metazoa > Chordata > Amphibia > Anura > Myobatrachidae > Pseudophryne > Pseudophryne corroboree. The sequence continues at coordinate 94,782,653 of NC_086455.1, read as the reverse complement.
AGAGAATGTACAGTATGTACTGTAAGGTTATGTCAGAGGGTGTGAAGATGATCAGCTCAGTGTTATACATGTTAGAGTACAGTACAGTGCATTATGTATTTCTCTCCTATTACCTGGTGTCTCCTCCACTGGTTGGTGACGGACTGTAAAAAGATAAAATACAGTTAGTCATATCAGTTTGACTTAAAATAATGTTGGAGAAAAAATACTGTACTTACAGTACAAACTATTGCTACTGTACAGTATATTTACCAAAAATGTATTCAGGCTCTTTGTCTGTGGGTAAAAGAGAAGAATATTATAAGAAACAGTATACAGTAAAAAGTATAGTAATAGTACACTAGTGTCCAGGGACAGTGACAGGTGAGTAAAAAAAGGAATGCTTGTGAAAGGCATGGTGATTCCAAGGGGCCCCACCGAGACTATCAGAAAATTTGTGAGTGGCCCGTATGCCGGTGATTATGACTAGACTAAGGTAGCAACTTTTTTTTGCTTTGAATTATGTATACTGTACAGTACTGTACTGTATGTGCTACCTATTTGCACTCCATGCAATGATGGCATATTGTACAGTACATTGAAAATATTTAGCAGTTACTATAGTGGTAATTTTGGGGATGACAGTATCAGCATACTGTAAGCATCCAACTGCGGCCCCAAACAGATGCTGCCCCTAGGTATAGTACGTGCCTCTCGTGCCTAATGGGAAATTCATCACTGCCAGTAGCTAGAGAGAGATGAATGGAGAGACAGTGACAAGGGGAGAGAGAGAGAGAGAGAGAGCGCGCGAGACACAGGTAAATTTAGTAAGATGGGAGTTTTTTTTTAGAACCGGTGATGTTGTCCATACAGTAGCAACCATTCAAATATTACCTACTATACTGCATTATCGTCTGTCAGTGTAGATAGATAAATGTTAATGTGGAATGTGATCGGATGCTACTGTATGGGCAACATCACCAGTTCAAACAAAAACACTCATCTAAAGTCCATCATCCACTATTCTGATTTGTGCAATTTTCATCCGATTTCTACGCATTTGCCAGAAAAAACTGATGAAAAGTGCTACTCTGATGTCATGAGATCAATGTCAGTAATAATTCTTACCACTAAATTGCGCATCATCATCATCCTCCTCCTTGGCGGCCTGTTCCAGTGTAGGGCCAGTGAAAAAAAACATTAATGAGAAAAAAAGGTTCATTCCAGGAAATACACTACTGTACTATTTTCAACACAATGTTGCACATACAGAAACATAGAATTTGATGACAAATACTGTAAGAACCACTTTGCCCATCTAATCTCCCTCTTTTTTTTACCATTTTTTACATCAAACCTTATTTGTTCCATATTTCTTTGTAATGATATCCTTGTGTCTCTTCCATGCATGTTTAAATACTGTAGCTCTACTGTTTCAGGCTCTACCACCTCTGATGGGAGGCTATTCCACTTGTCCACTGCACTTTCTGTGAAGTAATTTTTCTTAAAATTCCCCCTGAACCCCCCCTCCCCCCCCCCCCCCTCCAGTCTCAGTGCACGTCCTCGTGTCCTATTGCTTGCAGTATCTTCATTAGGAGAATGTTTCCCTCCAGGACTTTATTAAAACTAGAGATGTGGAAATTTTTCGCTTTTTGTGTTTTGGTTTTGGATTGAGACGTGTTTTGGATTCTGTTTTGTTTTTTTCAAAAACCCCTCAAAAACAGCTTAAATCATAAAATGTTGGGGTAATTTTGATCCTATTGTATTATTAACCTCAATAACCATAATTTCCACTCATTTCCAGTCTATTCCGAACAGCTCACAATATTATTTTTAGTCCTAAAATTTGCACCGAGGTCGCTGGATGACTAAGCAAAGCGACCCAAGTGGCCGGCACAAACACCTGGCCCATCTAGGAGTGGCACTGCAGTGGCAGACAGGATGGCACTTATAAAAATTTGCCCCAAACATCATATGATGCAAAGATAAATAAACAAAAAAAAAGAGGTGCAAGATGGAATTGTCCTTGGGCCCTCACACCCACCCTTATGTGGTATAAACAGGAAATGCACACTTCAACAAACCCAACATTTCAGCGACAGGGTCTGCCACATGACTGTGGCTGAAATGACTGATTGGTTTGGGCACCCACCAAAAAAAAAGCAATCAATCTCTCCTTGCTCAAACTGGCTCTACAGAGGCAAGATGTACCAGACTGGACTTACTTGATGGGTGCAGTGTGGTGGGGGACAGAGGGTGCTGGTCCTCCTCCTCCTCTGCCACGGCCTGTGACAGAGTAGGACCTGTGAAAACAAAAATTCCATAAAATATACTTTTGTATTCTGTGTTGAATACAGTATAAAAAAATTCAGTCAGGTTGGAGGAGAGTAGATTTCGCACACAGAGACGAGAATGTCGAGGCCAGAATCAGGGGGCAGTGGAGGAGGTTTAGGATACCGTACCTCACCCTGTTGGGATTGCTGCAATCAGGATGCCGCCGTAAGTCACCTGACCACTGGAATAATGACTGCTGGGCTCACGCAAACCCAACCCATTGGTTTAACACAATTGACAGTACAATACTGCAGTTTACTTACCAAGTTGGGGAGAGGGCATCTCCTCCCCCTCTTCCTCCTCACTGTCAATAATTACTAAGTGGAAAAATTTTTATAAACAAAATACAGTAGAGTACAGTTACAGTACTACAAAATTGCACAGTAGTCTACAGTAGTACAGTGCTACAGGAGGCAGAGAGATATTCATAATACAGTAGGAGCAGAATGACTGTCCAGTGGTAGGGAACATACAGTACTGTACATGTATTTAAAACACCTGCTGTCTGGATCCCGGCATTCAGAATGCCGAGTCCGGAATCAGAGTATGATTGGAGTGTTAGGCTAGTGGAGGGTGGGTAGGATGCACAATTTTGGGCATCATACTACAAAATGGATATTGTGAAACTTGAATAGGTTTAGAGGCGGGCGACCAAACTGATTAAGTGGATTGAGAAGCTGGAATACGAGTAAAGGCTTGCTAGGCTAGGCATGTTTACATTGGAAAAGAGGAGATTAAGAGGGGACATGATTAAAAGTTACAAAAATATAAGAGGACAATACACAGAGCTTGTGGAGGATCTGTTTTTTATAAGATCCGCTCAGGTTGGAGGAGAGGAGATTTCGCACACAGAGGCGAAAAAGGGTTCTTCACAGTGAGGACAATACTGTACATGTTTGGAATTCCCTGCCTGAGGTAGAGTAGTAAAGGCGGACTTGGTCAATACTTTTAAGAATGTGCGAGATAAATTCCTACTGTACTTACTACACTGTGTCTCCTCCTCCTCCGGCTCCATGTAAATAATGTCTGTGTTGAATATAAAACAAATATATATATATATATATATATATATATAAAAATACAAATTATATAAATATATAATATATAAAATAGAAAAAGAATGACTGTCCAGTGGTAGGGGATGTACAGTATAGTACTGTACTATACTGTACCTGTCTTTAAAATACCGGCTGTCGGGATACCGACATTCAGAATGCAGAGTCTGGATTCAGAGTATGATTGGAGTGTTAGGCTAGTGGAGGGTGGGTAGGATGCACAATTTTGGGCACCATACTACAAAATGGATATCGTGGAACTAGAAAAGTTTTAGAGGCGGGCGACCAAAGTGATCAAGTGGATTGAGAAGCTGGAATATGAGGAAAGGCTTGCTAGGCTAAGCATGTTTACATTGGAAAAGAGGAGATTAAGAGGGGACATGATTAACCTTTATAAATATATACAGTAAGGGGACAATACACAGGAACTTTTTTTATAAGATCGACACAGAGGACACATGCACAGTCACTCGTGTTGAAGGGAAGGCGATTTCGCACACAGAGGCGAAAAGGGTTCTTCACAGTGAGGGAAAAATTGTACATGTTTGAAAAGTAATAAATGTGGACTCGCTCAATACTTTTAAGAATGGGCTTGAGAAAATCCTACTGTACTTACTATACTGTGGCTCTTCCTCCTCCTCCTCCTCCTCCTCCTCCTCCCCCGACTCCACGTAAGCGACATCTGTGTTGAATATAAAAAAAAAAATTATAAGCCAAAAAATAAAAGTCAAATTTGACATTATTTCCAATACTACTGTACTAAAATATTATCCAATACTTTACAGTAGTACAGTGCTACAGGAAGTAGAGCGGCAGTGAGACATTCTTAGCCGGAGTGTGAAATGACCGTCCATTAGTAGGGGACGTACTGTACCTGCATCTAAAATACCAGCTGCCCGGACCCCGGCATTCAGAATGAAGAGGCCGGAATCAGAGTATGAATGGAGGGTTAGGGGGAGGAGGGTTTGGATACCGTACCTCAACTTGATGGGATTTCTGCAATCAGGATGCAGCTGTCGGTCACTTGACTGCTGGAATCCTGACCACTGGTCATGCGAACCCAAGCCATTGGTACACAATTGGAAAACCCACCTCTTCAGCCAAGCCTACTGTATCATATTCCAGACCCACTCACATAACCTTCAATGCTTCCCTATCCAATTACATCCTCTCTGTACAGAACACATAACCTCACCTATTTACCTATAGATTGTAAGCTTGTGAGCAGGGCCTTCCTAACTCTACTGTAGGTCTGTCTGTTTTTACCCAGTTTTGTTCTATGACTGTTATTGTAATTGTAAAGCACAACGGAATACTGTATGCTGCACTATATACGGTAAGAAACCGTTAATAAAAAAAAAAAGAAATGTACAATACAGTACATTAGAGTACTGTACAGTAGATTACAATTCTACCAAGGCTGGCCTGAAGGCTCCCCCATCTCCTCCTCCTCCGCCTCAATAATGAGGCGATCTGTGTGTAAAAGATAACAAGTATTGTAAAATAAAATAAAAATACATTAATACTGTAGGAAACTAGTGTGTCTGTAACAAAAATAATGATTACCACTTCCGGAGCTCTGCTGGTCAGGTGGGGGCTCCTGGGTGGGTGGGGCACGTGCTGCTGTTGAAAAATAACACTGAAACGTAAGCTACTGTACAGTACAATGAAATAAAGTACAGTAAATAATGGATAAAAATAAATAAAAATATCATAAGATACAGTATGCCGGTGCTCAGTATCCCGACGATGGCATCCCGAATGCAAAAATACCAAATCGGAAAATCCCCACAGGGGGTTGTTAAGTATATTCCCCACCCCAACCAAAAACCTACCCTCAAGCACCCTAAACCTCCCACTTGGTGCTTAACCCTAAGTCCCCCCTGGTGTTGCCTAAACCTAACCACCCATGGCCGCAGCATAACCCTTAACCTACTCGCTCCCTCAGTATCGCTCAGTATCCAGATGATGGCACCCCAAATGCAAAAATTCCAAATGCGAAAATCCCAACAATGGTTTGTTAAATACTGTATAGTACTGTACCCAGTTGTGAAAGAACAGTAGGGTGGTATGGAGTACCATTAAGAAATTTGGTGGTGGTACACAGTACCATCAGCCCTCCACTGGTGCATAATTGTAATGGGCATTTTTGAGTGTGGTACATAAAATGGTGTCAGTGGCATAACTGTGTGTGGCATAATATGTACTGTAATAGGCATTATGGCGTGTGGTATAATACTGTATGTAAGGCATTATGGTGTTTGGCATAATGTGTTAAGGGCATTACGGTGTCTGGCATAATGTGGCCATGCCCCTATTGTAATGTAGCAACTCCCCTAGTCTTGTGTTACCACGCCCCCTCATGACACCCATTTCAACTCTCAATACCACTAAGAAAAAAATTCTACTGTACTTACACCACTGAGACTGTAATAACCCTCTCCCCTCTAACCCTAAAGATTCCCTACTGCAGCCTAAACCTACCCTATGGTGCTTAACCCTAAGCCCCCCCCTGGTGGTGCCTAAATGTAACTCTCCCTTCCCTGGCTGTATACTCATTGCATCCGGCGTCCTTACGATCAGGATCCTGTCTGTTGGGATCATGGAGCCGGTCTCCCACCCAATTCGAGACATCGGCACCGCCATTTTCAGGGGTGTGTGGATTCCAGCACCAGGATCCCAACCGCCGTGATCCCAAGTCATGAAAGTCGCAACAGAAGTTTTGGTACACAATACCATTGGGAAGTGAGGCAGAAATTGGAGAGTAATGTGCTTGCCGAATGAGATGGGGCCTGGCGCCTCATCACTAGCCAGGGACTGTGGTGGGTACGGGCAGGCAGGTGGCGGTGGTACTGTGGAAAAAAAAATAACAATTCTGTAAGTGAAGCTGTCAATTTGTAACATGTACTGTACAGTATCGAGGACACATGTACAGTAGTGTAACGATGACAGTCGCACCAGAATCCTCGTTACACAATATCACTGGGAAGCAAATCAGTAATCAGAGAGTAGTGTGCTTACCGGCTGCACTGGTGCCTGGCGCATCAACACCAACACCCTGTGGTGGGTGTGAGCTGGCAGGTGGTGGTGGTACAGTGAAATTTTTTTTTAACAGTACCGTAAGTGAAGCTGTGTATAAATGATCTACTACTGTATATAAAAGCGAATGTCTGTCCTTCTGTCTTTCTATACAATTCCACAGTTTACAAGTGAGGATCATGAAATTTGGCATACGAGCATATTAAAACACAGCGGACGCAACTAATACAATTTGAAATCCCTAGCACCCCTACAGTAGGGGGGAGACAGCAGCACAGAATATGTCAGCAGACAGCATAACTCCCCACTGCCCGGACCTATTTACAGCACGCTCGGTACACATACAGTATGACTTACAGGCTGGGAACAAACACTGTGGGGATAAGACACCCCTAGCAGCCCTAGGGGTGGGCCAGCAGCACAGACACAGGACATGCATGATATGTCAGTGATGAGAGGGCTGCATGTGACAGTGGCAGTGACATGATGTGAGGAGGGAAATGCAGGTAGAACAAACCCACACACTGAGAGTTATATACTGGAAGTACAGTAGCATGATCCCCCTGCAGCACAGAGTATATCAGGAGATAGATAATGTGCTGCACTATATAAGAAACTATAAAAAAAAGATAATTTCACAGGAGCACCAACATGATGTGAGGAGGGGAATGGAGGCAGAAAGAAGCCACAGACTGAGAGTTGTATAGTGGGAAGAGCGAGGGGACCAAAAAGGGGTCTGGCCACTACACAATCTGCATCAGAGAAGCCAGATACAGTATGTCAAAAGTATACAGTATACTAGATCGCCAACAAACGTAAATTAAAAAACAACTATCACTGTAATTTACCATCCTCATCCCGTAGCGAAGCACGGGTATTCAGATGTCTACAATATTATTTATACTGTGTGTTTAATATTTACATATCATTTTGTAAACAGACATTATTAACATCACGGGCCCCCAGATCTCACAGGAAGTGTCCCACCCTCCCTCCCATCTGGATTGCAGTGAGTTATCTGTGCTGGTCAGGACAGGGGGGTGGGACTGTATAAATCACTATGTACACTACTGTATTTGACAATACTTTGCACCTTGGCGGCGCGTGTCCCGCCTCCTGTGCCGTCGTGCAACCAGCCCTGTAAAAATATATATATACAGTATAATGGCAGCATACTGTACAGCCAATGAAATTCAACATTGACAGCATCTTTATGACATCACAATCAATGGAATTGTTCATTCTAGTACCCTGCACCTAATCACTCAGGAGGGCTTAGTGTACTGTACTGTCTTCAAAACTTAAGGGGCACATTTCTAAATGTGACATAGAGTACACTTACAGTATTGATACAGTACAGTAGGTCCAGGGTATTAGACAGAACACTACCTTTATAGACATTGTAACACACATAAGCGTTTCCCTTATAAACATTATGACACACATCAGCATGCAGCCCTCCCACCTTTAACCATCTCAGTACTGTTCATTACAGTATAAATTGATTTCATGACAGATTATGCAGCACTCACCTGAATTCATCTTGTCACAGTAGTGCAGTTTATTCACGTCACAGTACTGTCCTTGATTCACGTTGTGTCACACAGTAGAGCACCTTATTCACGTTACTGTACTGTACGTCACAGTAGTGCAGTAGTATATCCACATTACGTCACAAAGTAGAGATCTGCCACAGTTATGAACCTTATAACACATTATGCAAGAGTAATGCACGTCAGAACACATTAGGCCACTGTAACGTCCCTTAGAATAATTTCTGCCACAGTAACGTCCCTTAGAACAGTGTACTATCTGAAACACAAATCTCCCTTATAACAAAAAAATATTGACTGGAACTTTGGGAATAAAACCCGGGACTCTCAGCGTGGGAGACAGGAGACTGAAATTACAGCTGCACGTTACACTGAATGATAATGTACGATACACTGCACAATACGCTGCAGGTACACTGCACGACACACTGCAATTACACCACACGATGACCTGTACGACACAGCATACTGTATGCACTGCACTGCGTGATACGACAAACTGCAAATTCAGAGCCGGCCTTAGCTATAGGCAGGCTAGGCATTTGCCTAGGGCATCCAAGCATGTCTAGGGGCATCCAAGCATGTCCCTGCAGTATCTCATGCTGGGAGGGACAGTCCGCAAACTAACTGTTACTTTCCAAATGTATTCAATCAGTACTTGTATACACTGCTGTTTACATTTGTAAAAAAAAAAAAAAAAATGCACACTGTGCCTTAAACTTCCTCTGACATGCTTGAATGCCCCTGACTTGTGAGACCTCAGACAGACAGCAGAAGCCAAGTAAATGCAATTCCTGGACCTGTGACATTTTCACTGACTATATAAGGTTATTACTGGATGGCTTCTATAACACATGTGTATTTTGGAAGACTGCTTCACAGAAACCTGACATCACCTATACTGCTTGTGCACATAGGGGAGGGGGACCCTGTTATCCTGTGTCCCTTATCCCTGTGCAATTCTCAGGTGTCTGCAGGGACATAACATGGGCAATGTTCTCCCCACACTTTATTTCCTAGTCAGTCTATGCCGTAAAATTCCCCTGCCACCCAGCACTGTAACGTGGTCAGTAAGTTGCGTTGTGCTTTTCTATATGAAACATCAGTGCAGCATGACTTTCGGACACATCAGACTGGAGGGCAGAGCATATCACTCCCACAATATAAAGTAAAGGGCATGCAGTAACAGACACCAGCAAACACACTGAATAGTGAAGAGAATGGACAGTTTCTACATGTTTGATACTGGTCTTTTTGTATAACCAGCAAGTGTGGCAGTATCTGTGGCAGTATACAGATGTGTTCACATACATCTTTGCTATATCCCGCCATGTATGGCACAGTTTTGCATGCCATAGACTCAGAGATTTAGCCATGCCTTGTGATTTTTCTTAATTTGATTCTTTAATATGTTACTTTATACATATTCTATTATGGCAAACAAAAATTTTAAAATTCATCCACTCGCTACTCGTGAAAAACAGCTTAGCCGTGTTTTGCATGTTGGGCTTAATTTAAAAAAAGCAAAGATGTAAGTGGACACATCTGTATGTGTATTATGGGCATTACTAATGTGGGGCATATGTGTAAGGTGCATTACTGTGTGGCATTATGTGTATTATGGGCATTACTAATGTGGGGCATATGTGTAAGGTGCATTACTGTGTGGCATTATGTGTATTATGGGCATTACTAATGTGGGGCATATGTGTAAGGTTCCTTTACTGTGTGGAATTATATGTATTATGGTCATTACTGTGTGGCATTGTGCAGAGTTGTACTGGCCCACAGGGTAACCCCCCGGTGGGCCCCACTACCTGAGTGTTGCAGGTACAGATGCAGAACTAGCGGCGGAGCTAGGGGGCACCAGACAAAATTTTGCCTAGGGAATCAAATTGGCTAGGGCCGGCTCTGTGCAAATTACACTGCACGATACACTGCACATTTCCCTGCAAAATATGATACAATGTACACTGCACAAAACACTGCATTTACCACATGTGTATACAGTACACTGCACGATGTGATTCACTATGCATTACACTCACTGCACAATACCATATACTGAATGTACACTGCATGACACTCTGCAATTACGCAGCATGATACGCTGTGATACACTGCATATACTGTACACTGCATGATACACTGCACAATCATAGACCACGTGGATTGTAAAGAACTATATATACAAGTAAAAAAAAAAATTGTTTTTGTAAAACTCATGTCGATCTTTTTCCATGTCAACTTAACGGCCATGTCAACCTACAGTATAACTGGTTTCAACCAATTTCAAAAGGCACACCATCTAGGTTGACACCAGATATAGGTTGACATGGTGTGTCGACCTAGATGGTGTCGCTTTTGACATGGATAGTAAATGTGAAAATTTTTGGAAAAGTGTAAAAAAAAAAAAAATTGACCTTTTGATCCTGGTTAATGTTTGGGCCTCGTTTAACCATTTGCTTACCACAGATACAGTGCTGTATAGACCGGATACCTGCTGCTACAGCAGCCTGTGCTATAATGTACTGTACCTGTAACTACAGTAACTTAAAGTACAGTAATCTACAGTAATGTACTGTACTTACAATCTATTATGGCCTGCAGGCGCCTTGGAGTCCTCCGGACGAGGTCACTCCACCTCCTCTGGAGTGACCTCACGGACCTCCTCCGTTTGTATTTCCGGAGGATCTCCCCGCTGGCCCTCCTATATGCTCTCACCTTCTCCTCGTTGCTGGCGAGAGTTCTGTCCCACCAGCGAACGAGGAGACGCAGCTCACCAAGAGCATAAGGACGGTCCCTAAAGGCAGCCATGACACCGTCCTTATGCGCAATGAGCGTCTCAGACGTCGTGCGTCTCAGACATCGTGCGTCTCAGACATCGCGCGTCTCAGACATCGCGCGTTCCAGGCATTCAACGTTGTTACTGTGTGACAGTTTCCCTTAGTTTTGAATATGCCCTTTCTTTGACCACGATATTTTCCACTGTCTCGCCCTATGCCCTTCCCTCCTGGGAGCCTGCATAGGTCATGTGCAATACACTAACGCCGAAGATCTACAGTACTGTTTTGCTCAGTTAGTTGCGTCAGAATACACTCATTTATTCTCATTACCGCTGTGTAGTTGCGTTTCCTGCAGATGTACTCTGATTTATGTGAAACCTGTGTGCACCCTTCCATTGAATGTATTAGAGAAAAAAAAATATTAAAGTGAATGTCACGGGAACACATTAAAAAAAGGTTGGCACTTCCTTCCCATTGGTGTTGGTTTATGCCGTAGGGGACTCGGACGCTCATGTAATTGCATTTCCAAGGCACGGTATTTTCCATCGTCTCCCCCTACCTCCATAGCCACAGGTCATGCAGTAGACAGGGAGGGAATTCAGGTCCTGTGCAATACACAAACGCCGAAGATCTACAGTACTGTTTTGCTCAGTTAGTTGCATCAGAATACACTCATTTATACTCATTACCGCTGTGTAGTTGCATTTAGCGTAAAGAATCGCTCCTGCAGATGTACTCTGATTTATGTGAAACTTGTGTGCACCCTTCCATTGACTGTCTTACAATGAAAATAAAATAACATGTACTGTAAGTGAAAGTCACGGGAACACATTACAATAAAAAAAAATGACACATCTGGACTCGAACCCTGGACCCCCAGCGTGGGAGGTGGGAGCCTTCATCGCTAGCTCACGATGCCTCATGAGAGATTCACAATTTCATGTGTAAAAGTAAAGCAAACAGCGCCCGGCCCCCTCCCCATTGGTGTTGGTTTATGCCTTAGAGGACTCAGACGCTCGCATTTCTAAAGCACAGTATTTTCCACCACCTCCCGCTAGCCCACCATTCCCATTATGCCTTAGGGAACTCAGATGCTCATGTACTGTACATGTATTTTAAAAGCACGGTGTTTATACATTGTACTGTACATTCTTCCTTTTCCACAATTAGTTGCGTCTCCATACACTTACAGTACTCCATGCACATACAATAGGTCACCATCTTTTACCACCGCCTCCCGTTACGCCTACAGAATTAACATTACAGTTGTTACTGACCAATTGCCAGAGCTGTAGATCAATCCGCCGCTATACTGTACGATCGAAAGTACTGGATTAGTGGAGCATTAGCCACCCAGTGGTGGAGATGTGTAATGCATGCTGAGTATCTAGAATCGCCTCAACGTGCCTGCCTGTGATTAAACTCAGCTATCGCCTTAGCATGACTAAACGTCCGTCTAGGCGGAGAATCGGTCAAGATAAAGGTGGCTACATCTGTATATATGTTTTTATGTAATTATACTGTATGTGTCTGTGTAATTGTTTTTATATATATATATATATATATATATGTGTGTGTGTGTATCTGTTAGTGATGAGCGGATTCGGTTTCACTCGGTTTTACTCGGTTCTCAAAACCGAATCTTATTGGCTCACTGATGTCACGTGTTTTGGATAGCCAATAAGATTCGGTTTTGAGAACCGAGTAAAACCGAGTAAAACCGAATCCGCTCATCACTAGTATCTGTAACTCTGTATATGTGTCTGTGTATGTGTATCTGTGTAACTGTATATGCCTATGTGTATCTGTGCAACTCTGTATATATGTGTTCATAACTAGAGGCGGAACTCCGGCGGGCATTGCGACATTGTCTGCATTATATGGCAGTCACTGCGACACTGCATTATATGGTGGACACTGAAAATCTCTGTATTATTTGGTGGTCACAAAATGCTCTCCATATTGTCTGGCGGTCATAAAAATGCATTAAGTGGTATACAGCAGTCACAGAAATGCTCTCTGTGTTATTTGGTGGTCATTAAATTGCTCTGTGCATACATCATTAGCTGAGATTTCACTCATGCTAATTGTATCAAATTAGCAGTCCAAATTTGCATAGATTTACATCCATGGGTGGACATGAGCGATAACAGGTTGGCATGGGAGGGGGGGGACACCCAAGATCTATCTTGCCTCCGGGCGAATGGTATGAAATTACGCCACTTGCCAAGAGGAGCTGTTTGAAGTAACTGAAGCATAGATGTACAGATGGAGTCGCACTCATCTAGTGCGACTCCACTGCAAACATGCACTCCTGGCAGGACTAGGTGATCTGGCGCATAGCCATGCTATGGGAGTGCACAGAGACGCTCCCATTGTAGTGAATGGGGCATGTGTGCGTCACAGATGAAGTCATGATTAGCCTGGCTCCATCTGTATAAGGACATATCTGTATTCGGTCTCCAAATAATTTGTCAGTAACAATTTGAAGCAATGGATGGCAAAAATATCTTATGAAGTGAGATTCTTGATCAACAATAACATCAGCCATATGAGTTGATGGATCAGAGAAATGTCTTTTAATTTTACTCCTAGAAGCATTGGTAAGGTAACATTCCTTGAGGTATGTGTTCATAATCTGGTAACTTTGTGCATGTGTTAATCACCCATAAATAAGGTACTGTATATTGCTACAACAGAGCAGTAGTGTGAAATAAGGTGTTTTAAATGCAATACAACATGTAATACACTGCAATAGTCAGACATCTCTCAGAAGGTATAATTCACTCTTAAATCCCTATCATCAGTGTCTTACTGTACCTCTATACTCTCAGTAAATAGTAATACGTATTATGTGTGTATGGTACAGTAAGTTTGATAGAGAGAATTATATATTAGAATGTATACAGCTTTCGCCGTACTTCTGCTTCACATATGTATGCAATTGAAAGCAATGAACATCTGAGTGAAAGTGCAGGGGAAGAAAGCCAGCTTCTTATGAAAAACTGAGAAAGACATAGGATCTGCTTTTGCAGGGAAGTACCACACCTGTCACCCCAGTTTGTATAAACTAGTTCAGGGGAGACAAAGGGCTAGCACGGGTGTAGTAGGTTATGCCGGCGGCCGGGCTCCCGGCGACCAGCATACCGGTGCCGGAATCCCGACCGCTGGCATACTGACAGCTGGGTGAGCGCAAATGAGCCCCTTGTGGACTCGCTGCGCTCACCATGCTGCAGGCGCGCGGTGGCACGCTACGCGCGCCATGCTATCCTCCCTCCAGGGGGGTCGTGAAACCCCAAGAGGGAGAAAAAAAATTCGGTATGCCGGGGGTCGTGATTCCGTCGCCGCTATGCTGGTCGACAGGAGCCCGGCCGCCGGCAAACAGAAGACCACCAGGCTAACACCACAATGAGAGTTCAATATGATAAAACATTGGTATTCGAAGATTGCTAATGTGATATAGCAGGTAACTTTCTTGTCAATGATTCTCACATTCAATGCTACAAAGTATTTACCACATTATTGCTATATTTAGAAACAGCTATTTTGCATAAATAAATACATGTAAATACAGATACCTAGAAATCTGTAGTGGTTCAGTCAGTGTACTGATTTGAACCACTTTACTATATGTGGATGTGTGTTTCGCCTTTGTGTGGCTTGTTCTCTAGGGGGCATGTGAGAGGACCCCTCAGCAGTAATGTTAGTGGGGACTGATCCCCTGGATGCTGGAACATCATGCCCTCCAGAGGATAACCGTGGCCGTCCCATTGTGGATCTCCCACGGGAGATAGCTGTGGCGCCCGTACCCCTGGAGGCTGATACAGCAGCACTTCCAGGGGAGAAAGGGCCTGACCCTGCCTGTGTTCTACTGCCACAATCCCGACCCACGTGTGGCAGTGGGGGCCAATGCAGAGGCAGGGAAAGTGCTGGTATCAGGAGCCGTGACCCGACAGAAGCCACCTAAGCGTGTTGCAGGTCGCCTGGCGGCAGCAGCTGCAAGACCGCCGGGGGCAGCCCCCACAAGCGCACCTGTGGCAGCAGCCAGCACAGGAGGGGATACCATCACCTGGCTGGAGGACGGGAGGCAGCGCTAACTGAGAGGCTCTGCTGAAGCCGCCTCCAATGCATCCACAAGGTAGCGGGCATGGGGAGCGCCTATCTGTGTGGGCGAGCGGCTATTATACCAGTAGAAATCAAATAGAGTAGGAATAGAAAAAGAGAAATGAACAGAAGGAATATAAAGAATAAATAAGTAGGACAGAGGATAGAGAAGAATAATTAAAGAAATATAGTAGAGTAGAAAAAAGAACTGTAATATAAGAGTGAAGTGATTACTCACAGGAGCACGACTTCCTCAGGAAAAAAAATCCGGACAGAAAGAGGCAGATGAAACTTCTGTCTCACTCAAAATGTCTGCTAGCTCCTCCCTAGCCCTCCCACTATTCTAATTAAATCCAACCCCCAGACCTATTAACTATTTGATAACCTGCAAATTGTGCAGGGGCCATGCAATCCTACTGCCTTGAAGTTTTGCAATCACTTGCGCTATTTGCACTTGCTCTTCAATTTAGAAACAGCTGTTTTGCATAAATAAACACATGTAAATACAGATACCAAGAAATCTGTGGTGGTTCAGTTAGTGTACTGATTTGAACCACTTTACTGTATGTGGATGTGTGTTTCGCCTTTGTGTGGCTTGTTTACTAGTGGGCACATAAGAATTAAAGTTTCTATGTGGGATATCTTTTGGTAAAGATAGAATTGAACAGACTATGGCCCTCATTCCGAGTTGTTCGCTAGCTAGCTGCTTTTAGCAGCATTGCAAACACTAGGCCGCCACCCTCTGGGAGTGTATCTTAGCTTAGCAGAATACAGAACGAAAGATTAGCAGAACTGCTACTAAATAATTTGCTGCAGTTTCAGAGAAGCTCCAGACCTACTCCTAGACTGCGATCACCTCAATCCGTTTAGTTCCTGGTTTGACGTCACAAACACGCCCTGCGTTCGGCCAGCCACTCCCCCGTTTCTCCAGCCACTCCTGCGTTTTTACCTGGCATGCCTGCATTTTAGCACACTCCCTGAAAACGGCCAGTTTCCGCCCAGAAACACCCACTTCCTGTCAATCATACTATGATCACTCGAGCGATGAAAAAACGTTGCTCGAGTTTGTGTAAATCTACAAAGTTTTGTGTGAAAGTACTTAGCGCATTCGCACTGCGTACCATGCGCATGCACATTTTTGCCATTTTTTCACTTGATCGCTGCACTGCGAAAATCGGCAGCGAGCAAAAAACTTGAAATGACCACCAATGGGCCTAATTCAGACCTGATCGCTGTGCTGCAAATTTTCTTGTCCTGCAATCAGATAGTCACCGCTCAAGGGGGAGTGTAAATTCGCTCCATGCAAGCGTGCGATCACATGTGTACGCCATGCAATAATGTCCCTCAGTCAGTGGACATCTGCAAATCCATTTGCAACTCACTCACCATCGAATGTTTTTTCCAGTCTGTGCAGTCTATGCGCAGCCCAGGACTTAATCCTACAGTGCGATAGAATAAGACTGATCATGCCAGAGATGTCATCACAAACCCTCCCAGAAAAAGCTTGGGAATGCCTGTGTTTTTCCAGACACTCACAGAAAACGGTCAGCTTGCGAATGGCTGTGCGATCGAAATTCTGCACCAGCTAGTCGCTGTTTGGCTACGTGCATGCGTATTGCAGTGCATACGCATGTGAAGTCAAATCGATAATTGCCCGTTGAGCGAAAATGCACAGCAGTGATCAAGTTTGAATCGCACCCTATCTTTTGGTAAATATATTTTGGTAAAGAAAAAATTGAGCAAACTATTAAAAACAAAGCATTGAAATGTAAGTACTCATTCTAATGTAGATCAAAGGTCAAGGCCAGTCCAGGGAAATGGAGATGGAGCATTTATGTACTAAAATTCAGTACTATAAATAAAAGTAAAATAGAGACATGGGACAACTATGTACAGTAAAATAGAGACATGGGACAACTATTAAAAAACAAGCATACATATGTGAGTTTTTTACACGTCAGAGGCCAGTACAAGGAATTGGAGATACAGTATTTATGCAGTGGTAGACAGGTAAAGCATTGATTGAGTCATTCATTCATTTCTCTATCATGTTTAATTTTAGTACAATCAAAATAAAATATAAACATGGAATAAATATTAAAAACTAGTGATGAGCGGGTTCGGTTCTTTGGAATCCGAACCCGCCCGAACTTCACCTTTTTTTTACACGGGTCCGAGCGACTCGGATCCTCCCGCCTTGCTCGGTTAACCCGAGCGCGCCCGAACGTCATCATCCCGCTGTCGGATTCTCGCGGGACTCGGATTCTATATAAGGGAGCCGCGCGTCTCCGCCATTTTCACACGTGCATTGAGATTGATAGGGAGAGGACGTGGCTGGCGTCCTCTCCGTTATAGTAGAACACAGAGTGACTTAGTTAGTTATAATTGGGGGGACGGGGAGCAGCTGTTAGGGAGTACAGTGCAGGGTTTTGATTAGTTTAATCCTTTGTTTCTCTGCCTGAAAAAAAGTCTCCACCATATCTGTGCTCACTCAGTGTGCTGCACTGCTGCATGATATATCTGTGCTGAGTGCACTGCTCACACTGCCTAATTGTGGGGACTGGGGAGCAGTTATAGCAGGAGTACAGTGCACAGTTTTGCTGACAGTGACCACCAGTCCAGTATACGTTTGTCTGCCTGAAAAACACTGTGGTGTTTTTTTTTTCTTTCTTCATGCTAGTTTGTTTAGCAGTCTGCTGACAGTGTCCACCAGGTCCGTTATACAGTATATTATATATAAAAGCACTAAGCAGCAGTACGGTAGGCCACGGCTGTACCTACCTCTGTGTCGTCAGTGCACTCGTCGTCCATAAGTATAAGTAATCAGTGGTGGATTTAGGGGGGGGGCACCAAGGCACGTGCCCCCCCTGTCATTTTTAGTGCAGACTGACATGCGGACGAGCGTCCGCATGTCAGTCTGCGGTCTCGTTTCCTCCCCTGCTGTTAGGAGGGACACGGAGGGCACAGTGCGCACCTCTCCTGTGTCCCTCCTGGGTCTCCGGCGGCCGCTGGTCTCATAAAGGAAGTGCCGTTCGTGAGCACTTCCTTTATTACAGTGACCCGCGGCCGCCGGAGACACAGGAGGGACACAGGGAGGCGTGCACTGTGCCCTCCGTGTCCCTCCTAACAGCAGGGGAGCGGGGGGAGCAGCGGCGGCGGCGGCGGCGGAGGAAGGGGGGGGGGCGCACTGGGGGGGAATATCTGGCACTGGCGGCATATTTGGCAGGGAGGGGGGAATATCTGGCACTGGGGACATATATGGCACTGGGGGGAATATCTGGCACTGGGGGCATATATGGCACTGGGGAGGGAATATCTGGCACTGGGGGCATATTTGGCAGGGAGGGGGGGGAATATCTGGCACTGGGGACATATATGGCACTGGGGGGAATATCTGGCACTGGGGGCATATATGGCACTGGGGGGGGATATCTGGCACTGGGGGCATATATGGCACTGGGGGGGGAATATCTGGCACTGGGGGCATATGTGGCACTGGGGGGGGAATATCTGGCACTGGGGCATATGTGGCACTGGGGGCATATATAGCACTGGGGGGGCGATATCTGGCACTGGGGGCATATGTGGCACTGTCGGGGAATATCTGGCACTGGGGGTATATGTGTACCTGGCACATGGGGGGGGCTATATTTGGCACTGGGGGCATGTGAGTACCTGGCACCGTGGGGGAATATCTGGCACTGGGGACATATGTGGCACTGGGAGCACAGCCCTAGCAACAAGGGCTACCTCCTAGCAACGAGCATGACACCCAGTGCATGAAACCCCTGGCAACGAGCATGACACCCAGTGCATGAAACCCCTGGCAACGAGCATGACACCCAGTGCATGAAACCCCTGGCAACGAGCATGACACCCTGAGCATGAAAACCCCTGGCACCGTGCATGGAACCAAGAGCATGAAACCCCTGGCAACGAGCATGACACCCAGTGCATGAAACCCCTGACAACGAGCAGGTATTTGAAAAGTAATTAGAAGCCTTACTGTAGGACTTAATGTGTAATGGGCATTACGGTGTGTGGCATAATGTATCACGGACATTGCGGTGTGTGTCATAATGTGTCACAGGCATTACGGTGTATGGTATACTATATCGCTGGCATTGTGATATGTGGTATAATGTCTCAGGGTCATTGCAGTGTGTGGCATAATGTATCATGGACATTGCGGTGTGTATCATAATGTGTCAGGCATTACGGTGTGTGGTATACTATATCACGGGCATTGTGGTATGTGGTATAATGTCTCAGGGTCATTGCAGTGTGGCATAATATATAACGGGCATTGCGGTGTGTGGCATAGGGTATAACGGGCATTGCGGTATGTGTCACAGGCATTACGGTGTATGGTATACTATATCACGGGCATTGTGGTATAATGTCTCAAGGTCATTGCAGTGTGTGGCATAATGTGTCACAGACATTGTATGTGCTATAATGTATCAGGGGCAGTGCAGTGTGTAGCCTAATGTATAACGGGCATTGCGATTCCTGCCATAATGTGTCACAGGCATTACGGTGTGTGGCATAATGTGTCTGGGGCATTACAGTGTGTGCATATTGTGTCATGTGCATTATTGTGTGTGGAATAATGTCTAAGGGCCATTGCAGTATGTGGAATAATGTATACTGGGCATTACTATAAGGAGGAAAAATGACAAATAATGTAAGGGGCATGAATCAGGATTATTTTTCTTTCCTGTGGTGGCCAACGTCTGGGCGTGCAGGTTGCAAAACTGGGGTATAAGGTAGTCTTTTCCTGCAATACCACGCCCATTCAAACGAAGCCACGCCCATTCCAACGAAGCCACGCCCCTTATGGTGCCCCCCCTGTAATTTTTTTCTGGATCCGCCCCTGTAAGTAATACTATACTATCCATCCATCTACATTGTATACCTGTGGTGTTTTTTTTTTCTTTCTTCATACTAGTTTGTTTAGCAGTCTGCTGACAGTGTCCACCAGGCCAGTTATACAGTATATTATATATATAAGCACTAAGCAGCAGTACGGTAGGCCACGGCTGTACCTACCTCTGTGTCGTCAGTGCACTCGTCGTCCATAAGTATAAGTAATACTAATACTATCCATCCATCTACATTGTATACCTGTGGTGTTTTTTTTTTCTTTCTTCATACTAGTTTGTTTAGCAGTCTGCTGACAGTGTCCACCAGGTCCGTTATACAGTATATTATATATATAAGCACTAAGCAGCAGTACGGAAGGCCACGGCTGTACCTACCTCTGTGTCGTCAGTGCACTCG
Source organism: Pseudophryne corroboree (assembly GCF_028390025.1). Classification (NCBI taxonomy): domain Eukaryota; kingdom Metazoa; phylum Chordata; class Amphibia; order Anura; family Myobatrachidae; genus Pseudophryne; species Pseudophryne corroboree. The sequence continues at coordinate 94,762,520 of NC_086455.1, read as the reverse complement.
TCGTCCATAAGTATAAGTAATACTATACTATCCATCCATCTACATTGTATACCTGTGGTGTTTTTTTTTTCTTTCTTCATACTAGTTTGTTTAGCAGTCTGCTGACAGTGTCCACCAGGTCCGTTATACAGTATATTATATATATAAGCACTAAGCAGCAGTACGGTAGGCCACGGCTGTACCTACCTCTGTGTCGTCAGTGCACTCGTCGTCCATAAGTATAAGTAATACTATACTATCCATCCATCTACATTGTATACCTGTGGTGTTTTTTTTTTCTTTCTTCATACTAGTTTGTTTAGCAGTCTGCTGACAGTGTCCACCAGGTCCGTTATACAGTATATTATATATATAAGCACTAAGCAGCAGTATGGTAGTCCACGGCTGTACCTACCTCTGTGTCGTCAGTGCACTCGTCGTCCATAAGAATAAGTAATACTATACTATCCATCCATCTACATTGTATACCTGTGGTGTTTTTTTTTTCTTTCTTCATACTAGTTTGTTTAGAAGTCTGCTGACAGTGTCCACCAGGTCCGTTATACAGTATATTATATATATAAGCACTAAGCAGCAGTACGGTAGGCCACGGCTGTACCTACCTCTGTGTCGTCAGTGCACTCGTCGTCCATAAGTATAAGTAATAATATACTATTCATCCATCTACATTGTATACCTGTGGTGTTTTTTTTTTCTTTCTTCATACTAGTTTGTTTAGCAGTCTGCTGACAGTGTTCACCAGGTCCGTTATACAGTATATTATATATATAAGCACTAAGCAGCAGTACGGTAGGCCACGGCTGTACCTACCTCTGTGTCGTCACTCGTCGTCCATAAGTATAAGTAATAATAGTATACTATCCATCCATCTACATTGTATACCTGTGGTGGCTTTTAGTTGTGCGCAAAATATGGAGAACAAAAATGTGGAGGTTAAAAAAATAGGGAAAGATCAAGATCCACTTCCACCTCGTGCTGAAGCTGCTGCCACTAGTCATGGCCGAGACGATGAAATGCCATCAACGTCGTCTGCCAAGGCCGATGCCCAATGTCATAGTACAGAGCATGTAAAATCCAAAACACAAAAGATCAGTAAAAAAATGACCCAAAAATCAAAATTAAAAGCGTCTGAGGAGAAGCGTAAACTTGCCAATATGCCATTTACGACACGGAGTGGCAAGGAACGGCTGAGGCCCTGGCCTATGTTCATGGCTAGTGGTTCAGCTTCACATGCGGATGGAAGCACTCATCCTCTCGCTAGAAAAAAGAAAAGACTTGCGGCAAAAGCACAGCAAAGAACTGTGCGTTCTTCTAAATCCCAAATCCCAAAGGAGAGTCCAATTGTGTCGGTTGCGATGCCTGACCTTCCCAACACTGGACGGGAAGAGCTTGCGCCTTCCACCATTTGCACGCCCCCTGCAAGTGTTGAAAGGAGCACCCGCAGTCCAGTTTCTGATAGTGAAATTGAAGATGTCAGTGTTGAAGTACACCAGGATGAGGATATGGGTGTTGCTGGCGCTGGGGAGGAAATTGACAAGGAGGATTCTGATGGTGAGGTGGTTTGTTTAAGTCAGGCACCTGGGGATACACCTGTTGTCCGTGGGACGAATATGGCCATTGACATGCCTGGTCATAATACAAAACAATCAGCTCTTCGGTGTGGAAGTATTTCAACAGAAATGCGGACAACAGGTGTCAAGCCGTGTGTTGCCTTTGTCAAGCTGTAATAAGTAGGGGTAAGGACGTTAACCACCTCGGAACATCCTCCCTTATACGTCACCTGCAGCGCATTCATAATAAGTCAGTGACAAGTTCAAAAACTGTGGGCGACAGCGGAAGCAGTCCACTGACCAGTAAATACCTTCCTCTTGTAACCAAACTCGCGCAAACCACACCACCAACTCCCTCAGTGTCAATTTCCTCCTTACCCAGGAAAGCCAATAGTCCTGCAGGCCATGTCACTGGCAAGTCTGACGAGTCCTCTCCTGCCTGGGATTCCTCTGATGCATCCTTGAGTGTAACGCCTACTGTTGCTGGCGCTGCTGTTGTTGCTGCTGGGAGTCGATCGTCATCCCAGAGGGGAAGTCGGAAGACCACTTGTACTACTTCCAGTAAGCAATTGACTGTCCAACAGTCCTTTGCGAGGAAGATGAAATATCACAGCAGTCATCCTGTTGCAAAGCGGATAACTGAGGCCTTGACAACTATGTTGGTGTTAGACGTGCGTCCGGTATCCGCCGTTAGTTCACAGGGAACTAGACAATTTCTTGAGGTAGTGTGCCCCCGTTACCAAATACCATCTAGGTTCCACTTCTCTAGGCAGGCGATACCGAGAATGTACACGGACGTCAGAAAAAGACTCACCAGTGTCCTAAAAAATGCAGTTGTACCCAATGTCCACTTAACCACGGACATGTGGACAAGTGGAGCAGGGCAGACTCAGGACTACATGACTGTGACAGCCCACTGGGTAGATGTATTACCTCCTGCTGCAAGAACAGCAGCGGCGGCACCAGTAGCAGCATCTTGCAAACGCCAACTCGTTCCTAGGCAGGCTACGCTTTGTATCACTGCTTTCCAGAATACGCACACAGCTGAAAACCTCTTACGGCAACTGAGGAAGATCATCGCAGAATGGCTTACCCCAATTGGACTCTCCTGGGGATTTGTGGCATCGGACAACGCCAGCAATATTGTGCGTGCATTACATCTGGGCAAATTCCAGCACGTCCCATGTTTTGCACATACCTTGAATTTGGTGGTGCAGAAATATTTAAAAAACGACAGGGGCGTGCAAGAGATGCTGTCGGTGGCCAGACGAATTGCGGGCCACTTTCGGCATACAGGCACCGCGTACAGAAGACTGGAGCACCACCAAAAAAACCTGAACCTGCCCTGCCATCATCTGAAGCAAGAGGTGGTAACGAGGTGGAATTCAACCCTCTATATGCTTCAGAGGATGGAGGAGCAGCAAAAGGCCATTCAAGCCTATACATCTGGCCACGATATAGGCAAAGGAGGTGGAATGCACCTGTCTCAAGCGCAGTGGAGAATGATTTCAACGTTGTGCAAGGTTCTGCTGCCCTTTGAACTTGCCACACGTGAAGTCAGTTCAGACACTGCCAGCCTGAGTCAGGTCATTCCCCTCATCAGGCTTTTGCAGAAGAAGCTGGAGGCATTGAAGGAGGAGCTAAAACAGAGCGATTCCGTTAGGCATGTGGGACTTTGGGGATGGAGCCCCTCATTCGCTTAACCAGGATTCACGTGTGGTCAATCTGTTGAAATCAGAGCACTACATTTTAGCCATCGTGCTCGATCCTAGATTTAAAACCTACGTTGGATCTCTCTTTCCGGCAGACACAAGTCTGCAGGGGTTCAAAGAACTGCTGGTGAGAAAATTGTCAAGTCAAGCGGAACGCGACCTGTCAACATCTCCTCCTTCACATTCTCCCGCAACTGGGGGTGCGAGGAAAAGGCTACGAATTCCGAGCCCACCCGCTGGCGGTGATGCAGGGCAGTCTGGAGCGACTGCTGATGCTGACATCTGGTCCGGACTGAAGGACCTGCCAACGATTACTGACATGTCGTCTACTGTCACTGCATATGATTCTCTCACCATTGAAAGAATGGTGGAGGATTATATGAGTGACCGCATCCAAGTAGGCACGTCAGACAGTCCGTACGTATACTGGCTGGGAAAAGAGGCAATTTGGAGGCCCTTGCACAAACTGGCTTTATTCTACCTAAGTTGCCCTCCCTCCATTGTGTACTCCGAAAGAGTGTTTAGTGCCGCCGCTCACCTCGTCAGCAATCGGCGTACGAGGTTACTTCCAGAAAATGTGGAGAAGATGATGTTCATTAAAATGAATTATAATCAATTCCTCCATGGAGACATTCACCAGCAGCAATTGCCTCCAGAAAGTACACAGGGACCTGAGATGGTGGATTCCAGTGGGGACGAATTAATAATCTGTGAGGAGGGGGATGTACACAGTGAAAAGGGTGATGAATCGGACGATGATGATGAGGTGGACATCTTGCCTCTGTAGAGCCAGTTTGTGCAAGGAGAGATTGATTGCTTCTTTTTTGGTGGGGGCCCAAACCAACCAGTCATTTCAGTCACAGTCGTGTGGCAGACCCTGTCGCTGAAATTATGGGTTGGTTAAAGTGTGCATGTCCTGTTTATACAACATAAGGGTGGGTGGGAGGGCCCAAGGACAATTCCATCTTGCACCTCTTTTTTCTTTCATTTTTCTTTGCGTCATGTGCTGTTTGGGGAGTATTTTTTGGAAGGGCCATCCTGCGTGACACTGCAGTGCCACTCCTAGATGTGCCAGGTGTTTGTGTCGGCCACTAGGGTCGCTTAGCTTACTCACACAGCTACCTCATTGCGCCTCTTTTTTTTCTTCTTTGCGTCATGTGCTGTTTGGGGAGTATTTTTTGGAAGGGCCATCCTGCGTGACACTACAGTGCCACTCCTAGATGGGCCAGGTGTTTGTGTCGGCCACTAGGGTCGCTTAGCTTACTCACACAGCTACCTCATTGCACCTCTTTTTTTACTTCTTTGCGTCATGTGCTGTTTGGGGAGTATTTTTTGGAAGGGCCATCCTGCGTGACACTGCAGTGCCACTCCTAGATGGGCCAGGTGTTTGTGTCGGCCACTAGGGTCACTTAGCTTACTCACACAGCTACCTCATTGCGCCTCTTTTTTTTCTTCTCTGCGTCATGTGCTGTTTGGGGAGTATTTTTTGGAAGGGCCATCCTGCCTGACACTGCAGTGCCACTACTAGATGGGCCAGGTGTTTGTGTCGGCCACTTGGGTCGCTTAGCTTAGCCATCCAGCGACCTCGGTGCAAATTTTAGGACTAAAAATAATATTGTGAGGTGTGAGGTGTTCAGAATAGACTGAAAATGAGTGGAAATTATGGTTATTGAGGTTAATAATACTTTGGGATCAAAATGACCCCCAAATTCAATGATTTAAGCTGTTTTTTAGGGTTTTTTTAAAAAAACACCCGAATCCAAAACACACCCGAATCCGACAAAAAAAATTCGGTGAGGTTTTGCCAAAACGCGTTCGAACCCAAAACACGGCCGCGGAACCGAACCCAAAACCAAAACACAAAACCCGAAAAATTGCCGGTGCACATCACTATTAAAAACAAGCATCCTAATGCAGCTTACAGGCCTGAGGCCAGTACAAGGAATCAGAGACAGAGGACAGTATGTACTGGTAGCTAGGTAAAGCATTGATTGTTTGATTGTTTGTTTGATTGATTGATTGATTAATTAATTAATTAATTGACTGACAGATAACACTGATCAACAATTTTTCAAAAGTTGTCTGCTTCTGAGATTAAGGGGTATATGCAATTGCGGGCGAATCGTGGCAAATTATCACCGTTTTTTTAATTCGACACACTTCGACAGGTGAATTCCGGCAGGTGGCTGCCGGAATTCACCATATTCAATAAAAAACGGATTCGACATTCCCGCGGGCGAAAAACGGCCGATTTGCCGGATTTTGTCGCGATTTAAATAAACGGGGGAAAACTGGAAAAACCCGGAAAAAAATGGCGTGGGGTCCCCCCTCCAAAGCATAACCAGCCTCGGGCTCTTCGAGCCGGTCCTGGTTTTAAAAATCCGGGGGAAAAATTGACAGGGGATCCCCCGTATTTTTAAAACCAGCACCAGGCTCTGCGCCTGGTGCTGGTGCAAAAAATACGGGGGACAAAAAGAGTAGGGATCCCCCGTATTTTTCACACCAGCATCGGGCTCCACTAGCTGAACAGATAATGCCACAGCCGGGGGTCACTTTTATACAGTGCCCTGCGGCCGTGGCATTAAATATCCAACTAGTCACCCCTGGCCGGGGTACCCTGGGGGAGTGGGGACCCCTTCAATCAAGGGGTCCCCCCCCAGCCACCCAAGGGCCAGGGGTGAAGCCCGAGGCTGTCCCCCCCATCCAAGGGCTGCGGATGGGGGGCTGATAGCCTTGAGAAATTCCGAGAATATTGTTTTTTCCAGTAGTACTACAAGTCCCAGCAAGCCTCCCCCGCAAGCTGGTACTTGGAGAACCACAAGTACCAGCATGCGGGAGAAAAACGGGCCCGCTGGTACCTGTAGTACTACTGGGAAAAATACCCAAATAAAAACAGGACACAGACACCGTGACAAGTAAAACTTTATTACACACTGCCGACACACACATACTTACCTATGTTGACACGCCGACTGCCACAGTCTCCGACGATCCAAGGGTACCTGTGAAAAAAATTATACTCACCTGCCAGGGTCCAGAGAGATAAATCCACGTCCAGAGATAATCCAGGTACTTGGCAAAAAAAACACGAAATCCCGATCCAGCGGACTGAAAGGGGTCCCATGTTGACACATGAGACCCCTTTCCCCGAATGTGCCGGGACCCCACGTGACTCCTGTCACTGAGGTCCCTTCAGCCAATCAGGAAGCGCTACTACGTGAACTCAGACAGCGCATCGCACAGCGCCCTTCATTATATTCAATGGTGGGAACTTTGCCGTCAGCGGTGGGGTTACCCGCGGTCAGCCGCTGACCGCGGGTGACCTCACCGCTAGCCGCAAAGTTCCCACCATTGAATATAATGGAGGGAGCTGTGCGATGCGCTGACAGCTCAGACGCGCACAGAGCCAATCAGCAGAGTGCAAGGACGTTGCACTCGCTGATTGGCTGAAGAGACCTTTCAGTGACAGCTGTCACGGAGAGGTCTCTCTGCATTCGGGGTAAGGGGTCCCATGTGTCAACATGGGACCCCTTTCAGTCCGTGTGGTACGGGTGTCCGGTTTGTTTTTTTGACAAGTTCGTGGATTTATCTCTGGACCATGGATGAGGTGAGTATATTTATCTTTTCTTTTCAGGTACCCCTGGATTCTACTTGGAGAAGAGGACCGAAGTCGGCATGTGAACATAGGTAAGTATGTGTGTGTCGACGTATAAAATAAAGTTTTACTTTCACGGTGTCTGTCTCCTGTTTTTATTTGGGTATTTTTTTTTCAGTAGAACTACAGGTACCAGCGGGCCCGTTTTTCTCCCGCATGCTGGTACTTGTGGTTCTCCAAGTACCAGCCTGCGGGGGAGGCTTGCTGGGACTTGTAGTTCTTCTGGAAAAAACAATATTCTCAGAATTTCTCAAGGCTATCAGCCCCCCATCCGCAGACCTTGGATGGGGGGGACAGCCTCGGGCTTCACCCCTGGCCCTTGGGTGGCTAGGGGGGACCCCTTGATTGAAGGGGTCCCCACTCCCCCAGGGTACCCCGGCCAGGGGTGACTAGTTGGATATTTAATGCCACGGCCGCAAGGCACTGTATAAAAGTGACCCCCGGCTGTGGCATTATCTGTCCAGCTAGTGGAGCCCGATGCTGGTGTAAAAAATACGGGGGACCCCTACTCCTTTTGTCCCCCGTATTTTTTGCACCGGCACCAGGCGCAGAGCCCGGTGCTGGTTTTAAAAATACGGGGGATCCCCTGTCAATTTTTTCCCCACATTTTTAGAACCAGGACCAGCTCGAAGAGCCCGAGGCTGGTTATGCTTTGGAGGGGGGACCCCACGACATTTTTTTTCTGAATTTTACCATTCCATCTAAAAAAAATATATATATATTTTTAAAAATAAATAAATAGTACTTGTGCCTCCAAAAAAGACAAACCAAGTACCTAATCCCTTCTAATATAAATAGATATGCTATTATCAATAAAAAAAACACTAAAAAAAACATGTTTTAAATTTTTTTTATTAGTTTCACCCACAAAAGTGTGGTGGATTGAAAATGACGAATTTACTGTCTAAAAGCACTATTGTCGAATTTCCAAACTTCAATTGAATACACTTTGGTCGAATTGCAGCACTTGTATCATTGCAGAAAAGTCGAATTTGACAAAAGTCGAATTTCAAAAAGTGGAATTTTGAAAGTCCTTTCTTTGGACGGAAAGCACTGAATTGCATTGACGAATTATTTTTTTTGGCGAAAAATTCCCGAAATTCGACAATTTCGGGAATTCGACCGCAATTGCATATACCCCAAAATGCAATATTTCTTATGTAATTTGAAGTGCTGATTTCAAATCTAAACATTCAAATTGCTAATTGGCTATTTCAAAGATACAAGAGGTATGTTGACTGAATTATTTTATTATCACTTACAACTAGAGATGTGCGTCTGGCACTTTTCGTGTTTTGTGTTTTGGTTTTGGTTTTGGTTCTAATTCCACTTTCGTGTTTTGGTTTTGGCTTGGTTTTGCCAAAACCACCCTTTCGTGTTTTGGATCTGGATGATTTTTTAAAAAAAACATAAAAACAGCTAAAATCACAGAATTTGGGGGTACTTTTGCTCTTATAGTATTATTAACCTCAATAACATTCATTTCCACTCATTTCCAGTCTATTCTGAACACCTCACAATATTGTTTTTAAGACTAAAAGTTTTATCAAGGTGGCTGTATGACCAAGCTAAGCGACACAAGTGTGCGGCACAAACACCTGGCCCATCTAGGAGTGGCACTGCAGTTTCAGACAGGATGGCACTGTTCAAATAGGCCCCAAACAGCACCTCATGCAAAGATGTAGAAGAGGTGCAATGAGGTAGCTGTATGACTAAGCCAAGCGACACAACCACCTGACCCATCTAGTAGTGTCACGCAGTGGCTGAATGTCGAGAGTGGGCCACAATTGTTTGGTCCGTTGACAGCATCTCCAGCACGCCCCTGTCATTTAAAAAAAAAATCTGCAATTGGTGGACTTATACAGCAGTACCCAAGGACTAATACAGCAGTACCCCTGGACTCATATGGCAGTGTCAGACAGGATGGTACTTTTTTAGGCCCTAAACAGCACCTCATGCAAAGATGTCGAAAAGGTGGAATGAGATAGCTGTATGACTAAGCCAAGCAACACAAACAATTCCAACTGGAATTATACATCCAAATCACTGAAATTATACGTCCAAATCACAGGAATTAATTGGAAAAATCACTGTGATTTATAATTATACGTCCAAATCACTGGAATTATACTACAAAATCACTGGAATTATATGTCCAAATCACTGGAATTAATTGGCAAAATCACTGGAATTATACGTCCAAATCACTGGACCTAATTGGCAAAATCACTGTAATTAATAATTATAAGTCCAAATCACTGGAATTATACTGCAAAATCACTGGAATTATACATCCAAATCACTGGTATTAATTGGCAAAATCAATGTAATTAATAATTATACATCCAAATCACTGGATTTATACTGCAAAATCACTGTAATAATACATCCAAATCAATGGAATTAATTGGCAAAATCACTGTAATTAATAATTATACGTCCAAATCACTGGAATTAATTGGGAAAATCACTGTAATTATACGTCCAAATCACTGTAATTAATTGGCAAAATTACTGTAATTAATAATTATACGTCCAAATCACTGGAATTAAATGGAAAAATATCTGTATCGCCTGTCTAGTGAAGTGGAATCTAGATGGGATTTGGTACCAGGGACACAATTCCTCCATCAATTGTCTAAATTACACTGCACTAATGGTGGATACCGGACGCACGTCTTACACCAACATAAGTGTCAAGGCCTCAGTTATGAGGGCTTCCATTGTCATGTGAAGCTGAACCACTAGTCATGAACATAGGCCTGGGCCTCAGACGTTCCTTGCCACTCCGTGTTGTAAATGGCATATTGGCAAGTTTACGTTTCTCCTCAGACCATTTAAATTTCTTTTTTTGGGTCTTTTTACTGAACTTTGGCTTTTTGGATTTTACATGTCCTCTACTATCACAATGGGCATCGGCCTTGGCAGACGACGTTGATGGCATTTCATCGTCTATGTCATGGCTAGGGGCAGCAGCTTCAGCACTAGGAGGAAGTGGTTCTTGATGTTTCCCTATTTTATCCTCCAAATGTTTGTTCTCCATTATTTTTCTGGAGTTATATAACACAATATGCGGCCCCAGACAGCGCACCCCTACACCTCATGGGGCAAACCCTGTAAAAATTATTTAGATTAAATATTAATAACCCCTTTATTTGAAGTAAATAATATACAGCACAGGACAGCACCACTGAACTTATGTGGCAGCACCACTGGACTGGATTTATACGGAATTATATGGATTTATATGGAATAATACGGAAGGATAACTGGATTTATATGGCAGTATCACAGGAATTATACAGCAATATCACAGGAATTATACGCCAGTATCACGGGAATTATATGCCAGTATTCCGAGAATAATATGGCGATATTACAGGAATTATATGGAAATGTCGCAGGAATTATACACCAGTATCACAGGAATAATATGGCAGTATCACAGGAATTGTACGCCAGAATTCCGAGAATTATATGGCAATATCACAGGAATTATACGTCAATATCACAGGAATTATACACCAGTATCACGGGAATTATACACCAGTATTCCGAGAATTATATGGCAATATCACAGGAATTATACGCCAGTATTCCGAGAATTATACGACAATATCACAGGAATTATACGCCAGTATTCTGAGAATTATACAACAGTATCATGGGAATTATATGGCGATATCACTGGAATTATACGGCAATATCACAGGAATTATACGCCAGTATCACGGGAATTATACGGCAATGTAACTGGAATTATACGGCAGTAACACTGGATATATGGCAGCAGAGGACACCACCACTGTGACTGGTCACTGGACTGATGCTGCACAAGACACTTTCCCTGGTCTAATGCAGGACAACACAGCACCACTGAAAGGAACTTATACAGCTACACTGTATATATGGCAGCAGAGGACACCACCACTGTGACTGGTCACTGGACTGATGCTGCACAAGACACTACCCCTGGTCTGATGCAAGACAATACAGCAAAAATGCAAGGGACTTATACAGCAGCCAGCAGCACTGGGGACATATAGCAGCAGAGGACACCAACACTGTGACTGGCTGGACTGATGCAGCATAAGACACTGATTACACTGGACTGGACTGAGCAGCACAAGACAACACTAGACTCGCCACCCCACTTTCCAGCCCCCACACAGACACTGAGGATGGAGACACATCTTCTCACTACACTCTACGAGACTGGAGTGAAAATGGGCGCGACGCGCAGCTCCTTATATGGAATCCAAATCCCGTGAGAACCCGACAGCGGGATGATGACGTTTTGTCTCGTTCGGGTTTCCGAGTCAGGCGAGAAAACCCGAGCCTGACTCGGAACCGGGTTCAGAGCGTGAAGTCCGGTAGGGTTTGGGTCTCAGAGAACCGAACCCGTTCATCCCTACTTACAACATTCACTACTGTGCAAAGGTTTTAGGCAGGTGTGGACAAAATTCTGCAAAGTGTGAATGCTTTCAAAAATTTAAGTCCTAATAGTTTATTTTTTATCAATGAAGAAAATGCAAAGTGAGTGAATAGAAAATCAATATTTGGTGCGACCACCCTTTGCCTTCAAAACGGCATCAATTCTTCTAGGTACACTTGCACACAGTTTTTGAAAGAATTTTGGCAGGGAGGTTGTTGCAAACATCTTATAGAGCTAACCCCGGATCTTTTGTGGATGTAGGCTTGCTCAAATCCTTTTTTCTAATCCCAGACAGACTCGATGATGTTGAGATCACGGCTCTGTGGGGGCCATATCATCACTTCCAGGAATCTTTGTTCTTCTTTACACTGAAGATAGTTCTTAATGACATTGGCTGTATGTTTGGGGTCATTGTCCTGCTGCAGAATACATTTGGAGTCAATCGGATGCCTCCCTGATGCTACTGCATGATGGATAAATCCCTGCCTGTATAATGCAAGAGATTCAATCAAGGCAGAGTCACAGCCTAGGCTTCAAGAGTCAGGACAATACAAAAGATTTCATTAAGACAGAGTTGCATCAAAGTTGATAGCTAGTAGGCCTTGAGTTAGGACAATGCAAGAGATTCAATCATACCCTAGTCAAAGTTGATAGCTACTAGACATTAATAATAAATTAATCCAGGCAAAAAAAAAATCACAGGCCCCAGGAGCAGGACAATACATGAGATTACATTAGGACAGAGTCACACCCTTGTTGACGTTGATACCTACTAAAAGTCAATCACAATCTGAGTCAAGCAGGAAATCATAGTCCTAAAGGCCAGTACTCACTGGCCGATGCGGGCGAGATGTCACACATCTCTCCCGCCGCTCAGCACAGCGCGATGTGTGCTGAGCGTGTGGGGGGAGACAGGGGGGCGCTCATTTCACTCATAGGGTGAAATGAGCGACCCGCTAGATTTGCCTGCACGGCAGGCCAATCTAGCTCCAGCGATAGCGATGCGTGGGGTTGCGCATCGCTATCGCTGTAAGGGGGTACACAAGGATTGATCAGGCTTAAAATCTAAGCAATCTAGTCAGATTGCTTAGATTTTAAGCAGCGATCGCTCCGTGAGTATCCCCTTTTAGGATTCAGGACACATCAAGAGATTCTATCAATGCAGTCACATCCTAGTCAAAGTTGATGGCATTATCTAAAATAAGTTAAACACAAACAAATTCAAGTAGCATATCACAGGCCTCGGGATTCGGAAAATGTAATCAGAAAATCACAGGCCTCGAGTCAGGACAACACTAGAAATTTCATCAAGGTAGAGTCACAGCCTATTCAAGGTTGATAGCTATTTAGCCTACATAGGCAGGACAATACAAGAGATTCAAGGCAGAATAATATTGGCAATATTAGTTAGTGATGTGCGGTGGGCATTTTTCGTGTTTTGTATTTTGGTTTTGGATCTGGATCCTCGCTCGTGTTTTGGATCTCAATTGGTTTTGCAAAAACCACCCTTTCGGGTTTTGGTTTTGGATCTGGATGATTTTTGAAAAACACACAAAAACAGCTAAAAACACAGAATTTGGGGGTAATTTTGATATAATATCTAATATTTAATATCACAAATCCCCAGGAGAGTCTAAGTGTGGTAAGCCATTGTGCGATAATGTCCCTCAGTTTCTGTATGAGGTTGTCAGCTGTGTGCCTCTTATGGAAATGGGTGATACACAGCATAGCCTGCCTAGGAACGAGCTGGCCTGTGGGAGATGCTACTACTGTTGCCGCTGCTGTTGTTGCTGCTGGGGGCAATACATCTACCCAGTGGACTGCAACAGTAATTTAGTCCTTAGTTTTCCCTGCTACACTTGTCCACATGTCCGTGGTTAAGTGTATACTGGGTACAGCCACATTTTTCAGGATATTAATGTCCCTGTACAGTCCAGGAATCGCTTTCCTAGTGAAGTGGAACCTAGATGGGATTTGTTACCGGGGACACACTACCGCCATCAATTGTCTAAATCCCACTGCACCAAAGACGGATACCGGATGCGCGTCTAACCCCAACATAGCTGTCAAGGCCTTAGTTATCTGCTTTGCAACAGGATGACTGCTGTCATATTTGTCTTCCTCGCAAAGGACTGTTGGACAGTCAATTGCTTAGTTGAAGTAGTACAAGTGGTCTTCCGACTTCCCCTCTGGGATGACGATCGACTCCCAGCAGCAACAGCAGTGACAGCAGCAGTAGGCATACCACTCAAGTATCCTCCGGAAGAATCCCAGTTAGGAGAGGACTCGTCAGTCATGCCAGTGACATGGCCTGCAGGATTACTGACTGAGGAGGAAATTTACGTTGAAGGAGTTGGTTGTGTGGCTTGCAGGAGCTTGGGTACAAGACGAAGAAAGAATTTAGGTGTCAGTGGACTGCTTAAGCTCTTACCCAAAGTTTCTGAACTTGACAATGACTTCTGATGAATGCGCTGCAGGTGATGTACTGTATAAGGGAGGATGTTCCTAGGTGGTTAACGTCCTTACCTCTACTTATTACGAATTGAAAAGGCAACACATGGCTTAATACCTGTTGTCCGGATTTGTGGAGAAATAATTCCACACTGCAAAGGTGGCTTTTTGGTATTTTGCCCAGGCATGACAATGGGCTTATTCATCCCACGGACAACAATTGGCTCCCCCGGTGCCTGATTTAAACAAACCACATCACCATCAGATTCCTCATCGTCAACTTACTCCTCAGCGCCAGCAACACTCATATCCTCATCCTGGTGTAGTTCAACAGTGACATCTTCAATTTGAATATAAGAAACTGGACTGTGGGTGCTCCTTCCAGCACTTGCAGAGGGCATGCAAATGGTGGAGGAAGCCACCTCTTCCTGTACAAAGTTGGGAAGGTCAGGCATCACAACCGCCGACACACTTGGACTCTCCTTGGGAATTTGTGATACCATCTTAGAATGCACAGTTCTTTGCTGTGCTTTTACCACTTAACTCTTTTCATTTTTCTAGCAAAAGGGATGAGGGCTTCCATCGTCATATGAAGCTGAACCACTAGTCATAGTCTTAGCCGTCCAATGCCACTCAGTGTCGTAAATGGCATATTGGCAAGTTTATGTTTTTCCTCAGACGATTTAAATTAATTTATTTGGGTAATTTTACTAAACTTTGGCTTTTTGGATTTTACATGCTCTCTACTATGAAATTGGGCAGTGGCCTTGGCAGATGACGTTGATAGCATTTCATCATCTATGTCATGACTAGTGGCAGCAGCTTCAGCATTAGGACCACTGGACTGGGACTTATACGGCAGTACCACTGGACTTATATGGAAGTACCAATTAACTTATATGGCAGTACCCCAGGACTTATATGGCAGTACCAATGGACTTATACGACAGTACCCCTGGACTTATGGACTTATATGGCAGTACCACTGGACTTATACGGCAGAACCACTGGACTGGACTTATACAGCAGTACCACTGGAATTATACAACAGTAACATTTGACTGGACTTATATGGCAGTACCACAGGACTTATACAGCAGTATCACTGGACTTATAAGGCAGTACTACTGGACTTTTAAGGCAGTAATACTGGACTGGACTTATACGGCAGTACCACTTTACTTATACGGCAGCACCACTGGACTTATATGGCAGTACCACTGGACTTAAACGGCGGTACCTCTGGACTTATACAGCAGTACCACTGGACTTATATGGTAGTACCACTGGACTAGACTTATATGGCAGTACCACTGCACTAATGCAGCAGAACCACTGGACTGAACTTATACGGCAGTACCCCTTGACTTATATGGCAGTACCACTGGACTTATACGCTATTACCACAGGACTGGACTTATATGGCAGTACCACTAGACTTATACATCAGTACCACTGGACTGGACTTATACAGCAGTACCACTGGACATATACAGCTGTACCACTGAACTTATATGGCAGAACCACTGGACTGGATTTATACGGCAGTACCACTGGACAGATATGGCAGTACCATTTGATTGGACTTATACGGCAGCACCACTGGACTTATACCGCAGTGCCACTGGAATGGGTTTAAATGGCAGTACCACTGCACTTATATGGCATAACCCCTGGACCTGACTTATACGGCAGTACCACTGGACTTATATGGCAGTACCACTGGACTTATACGGCAGTACCTCTAGACTTATATGGCAGTACTACTGGACTGGACTTATACGACAGCACCACTAGACATATACGGCATTACCTCTGGACTGTACTTATACAGCAGAACCACTGGAATTTTATGGCAGTAACACTGGACTTATATGGCAGTACCACTGGACTTTTACAGCAGTATCACTGGACTTATACAGCAGTACCTCTGGACTTATACGGCAGTACCACTGGACTTATATGGCAGTAACACTGGACTGGACTTATATGGCAGTACCACTAGACTTATACGGCAGTACCACTGAACTTATACGGAAGCACCACTGAACTTATATGGCAGTACCACTGGACTTATACAGCAGTACCTCTGGACTTATATGGCAGTACCACTGGACTGGACTTATTCGGCAGTACCACTGGACTGAACTTATATGGCAGTACCCCTGGACTTATTTGGCAGTACCTCTGGACTTATACAGCAGTACCACTGGACTTATACAGCAGTTGCACTAGACTGGACTTATACTGCAGTACCACTGGACTTATATGGCAGTACCACTGGACTTATACGGTAGTACCACTGGACTGGCCTTATATGGCAGTACCACTGGATTTATACGGCAGTTCCACTGAATTTATAGAGCAGAACCACTGGACTGGACTTATACAGCAGTGCCACTGGACTTATATGGCAGTAGCACTTGACTGGACTTATACGGCAGCATCACTGGACTTATACTGGACTGGACTTATATGGCAGAACCACTGGACTGAACTTATATGACAGTACCCCTTGACTTATACGGAAGTACCACTGGACTTATACGCTATTACCACAGGACTGGACTTATATGGCAGTACCACTAGACTTATACGTCAGTACCACTGGACTGGACTTATACGGCAGTACCACTGAACTTATACGGCAGAACCACTGGACTGTATTTATACGGCAGTACCACTGGACATATATGGCCGTACCACTTGATTGGACTTATACGGCAGCACCACTGGATTTTTACCGCAGTGCCACTGGAATGGATTTAAATGGCAGTACCACTGCACTTATATGGCATAACCCCTGGACTGGACTTATACGGCAGTACCACTGGACTTATATGGCAGTACCACTGGACTTATAAAGCAGTATGAAATACACACCAATAACAGCGCTGATTTAAAACATAAGCGTGCTTTTTATTTAACACAATTAAAAACAATAATAAAAATCACATTTAGAAGACTAAATCCTAAATACCGGTTGAACCTGCAAAGCGTATCATAATTGATACAGTTGGTATGGTACAATTCTGAACCTTTATATTGAGGTTTAATCCATGAATTAATTCAAGCAGATCTAATATATAGAAACTCTATCTAGCGTGGCAGTCTCTTATAAAACAGCAGTTGATTAGTAATAGTAAAGCCGATCAATTAGTAGCAGCAGGTGAGGCAATAATTGGCAGTTCACACTGTGACAAGCTTGGCAGTTGGTTGCAGAGAGTATTAGGAGCAATATTAGTAGATTAATACATGCTGTAATTTGGACTGTCAGGCTTATATAAAGAGTCAGTTTTTAGAAGTGAATACAACCTGCTTCAAGGATCCAGAATTGACCCTTTATGGACCAATAATTGGTGTCTCCCGACTCCTGGTGCTTTTAATAACCGATTTTTGTGGGTCTTATCCGGAGTATCCCAAAGAAAGGTCCAGGCATAAGCAGGTGAAAAAGACTTGAAAATCCGGTACCGGACAGCTGGTGAAGACTCTTACGTGTTTCTCCGCCTAATATTAGCTCAGCGGCTTCCTCAGAGAAAGCACTTCTCTGAGGAAGCTGCTGAGCTAATATTAGGCGGAGAAACGCGTAAGAGTCTTCACCAGCTGTCCGGTACCGGATTTTCAAGTCTTTTTCACCTGCTTATGCCTGGACCTTTCTTTGGGATACTCCGGATAAGACCCACAAAAATCGGTTATTAAAAGCACCAGGAGTCGGGAGACACCAATTATTGGTCCATAAAGGGTCAATTCTGGATCCTTGAAGCATGTTGTATTCACTTCTAAAAACGGACTCTTTATATAAGCCTAACAGTCCAAATTACAGCATGTATTAATCTACTAATATTGCTCCTAATACTCTCTGCAACTAACTGCCAAGCTTGTCACAGTGTGAACTGCCAATTATTGCCTCACCTGCTGCTACTAATTGATCGGCTTTACTATTACTAATCAACTGCTGTTTTATAAGAGACTGCCACGCTAGACAGAGTTTCTATATATTAGATCTGCTTGAATTAATTCATGGACTAAACCTCAATATAAAGGTTCAGAATTGTACCATACCAACTGTGTCAATTATGATACGCTTTGCAGGTTCAACCGGTATTTAGGATTTAGTCTTCTAAATGTGATTTTTATTATTGTTTTTAATTGTGTTAAATAAAAAGCACGCTTATGTTTTAAATCAGCGCTGTTATTGGTGTGTTTGTATTTCATGTAACTTTGAAGGGTAGAGTACTCTCCCTTATCTAACAGCTGCGATAGAAACAGAGTGTTCTTTAATTAATTAAATAAATAATTTATGCACACACATTCTTTTTAGCTGTTAGCGCCAAGCTGTTCGTTTATATAGCAGTACCTCTGGACTTATACGGCAGTACCTCTGGACTTATATGGCAGTACCACTGGACTGGACTTATACGACAGCACCACTAGACATATACGGCATTACCTCTGGACTGTACTTATACAGCAGAACCACTGGAATTTTATGGCAGTAACACTAGACTTATTTGGCAGTACCACTGGACTTTTACAGCAGTACCACTGGACTTATATGGCAGTAACACTGGACTGGACTTATGTGGCAGTACCACTGAACTTATACGGCAGCACCACTGAACTTATATGGCAGTACCACTGGACTTATACAGCAGTACCTCTGGACTTATACAGTAGTACTACAGTACTTATATGGTAGTACCACTGGACTGGACTTATACGGCAGTACCACTGCACTTATGTGGCAGTACCACTTGACTGAACTTATACGGCAGTACCCCTAGACTTATTTGGCAGTAACACTGGAATTATATGCTATTTCCACTGGATTTATCCGGCAGTACCTCTGGACTTATACGGCAGTACCACTGGACTGGACTTATACTGCAGTACCACTGGACTTATATGGCAGTACCACTGGACTTATATGGCAGTAACACTGGACTGGACTTATACAGCAGCACCACTGGACTGGACTCATATGGCAGTACCACTAGACTTATACGGCAGTACCACTTGACTGGACTTAATTGGCAGTACCACTAACTTATACGGCAGTACCACTGGACTTATACGGCAGTACCTCATGACTTATACGGCACTACCACTGCACTTATATGGCAGGACCTCTGGACTTTTATGGCAGTACCACTGGACTGGACTTATACAGCAGTACCACTGGACTTATTCATCATTACCTCTGTACTGGACTTTTTCGGCAGTACCACTGGAATTATATGGCAGTAACACTGGACTGGACTTATATGCCAGTACCACTGGACTTATACGGCAGTATCACTGGACTTATACGGCAGTGCCTCTGGACTTATACGGCAGTACCACTGGACTTATACAGTTGTACCTCTGGACTTATACAGCAGTACTACAGGACTTATATGGTAGTACCACTAGACTGGACTTATACAGCAGTACCACTGCACTTATGTGGCCATACCACTTGACTGAACTTATACGGCAGTACCCCTAGACTTATACGGCAGTACCACTAGAATTATATGCTATTACCACTGGACTTATCCGGCAGTACCTCTGGACTTATCCGGCAGTACCACTGGACTTATATGGCAGTACCACTGGACTAGATTTATACTTCAGTACCAGTGGACTTATATGGCAGTACCACTGGACTTATATGGCAGTACAAGACTGGACTTATACGCAGTACCACTGGACTTATATGGCAGTAACACTGGACTGGACTTATACAGCAGCAACACTGGACTGGACTTATATGGATGTACCACTAGACTTATACGGCAGTTCCACTTGACTGGACTTAATCGGCAGTACCACTGGACTTATACGGCAGTACCGCTGGACTTATACGGCAGTACTTCAGGACTTATAAGGCACTACCACTGCACTTATACGGTAGTACCTCTGGACTTTTATGGCAGTACCACTGGACTGGACTTATACAGCAGTACCACTAGACTTATTCAGCATTACCTCTGGACTGTACTTATACGGCAGTACCACTGGAATTATATGGCAGTAACACTGAACGGGACTTATATGCCAGTACCACTGGACTTATACAGCAGTATCACTGGACTTATACGGCAGTGCCTCTGGACTTATTCGGCAGTACCTCTGGACTTATACAGCAGTACCACTGGACTGGACTTATACGGTAGTACCACTGGACTTATACAGCAGTACCATTTGACTGGACTTATACAGCAGTACCACTGGACTTATACAGCAGTACCACTGGACTGGACTTATACAGCAGTACCACTGGACTTATATGGCAGTACCACTTGACTGGACTTAGACGGCAGCACCACTGGACTTATACTGGACGGTACTTATATGGCAGTACCACTGGACTGGACTTATTCGGAGTACCACTGGACTTATATGGCAGAACCACTGGACTGGACTTATACAGCAGTACCACTAGACTTAAACAGCAGTACCACTGGACTTACACTGCAGTACCTCAGGACTTATACGGCACTACCACTGCACTTATACGGCAGTACCTCTGGACTAATATGGCAGTACCACTGAACTGGACATATACGGCAGTACCACTGCACTTATTCGGCATTACCCCTGGACTGGACTTATACGGCAGTAACACTGGACTGGATTTATATGCCAGTACCACTGGATTTATACAGCAGTGTCACTGAATTTATACGGCAGTGCCTCTGGACTTATACGGCATTACAACTGGACTTATACAGCATTACCTCTGGACTGTACTTATACAGCAGAACCACTGGAATTTTATGGCAGTAACACTGGACTTATTTGGCAGTACCACTGGACTTTTACAGCAGTACCACTGGACTTATATGGCAGTAACACTGGACTGGACTTATATGGCAGTACCACTGAACTTATACGGCAGCACCACTGAACTTATATGGCAGTACCACTGGACTTATACAGCAGTACCTCTGGACTTATACAGTAGTACTACAGTACTTATATAGTAGTACCACTGGACTGGACTTATACGGCAGTACCACTGCACTTATGTGGCCGTACCACTTGACTGAACTTATACGGCAGTACCCCTAGACTTATTTGGCAGTAACACTGGAATTATATGCTATTTCCACTGGATTTATCCAGCAGTACCTCTGGACTTATACGGCAGTACCACTGGACTGGACTTATACTGCAGTACCACTGGACTTATATGGCAGTACCACTGGACTTATATGGCAGTAACACTGGACTGGACTTATACAGCAGCACCACTGGACTGGACTTATATGGCAGTACCACTAGACTTATACGGCAGTACCACTTGACTGGACTTAATTGGCAGTACCACTAACTTATACGGCAGTACCACTGGACTTATACGGCAGTACCTCATGACTTATACGGCACTACCACTGCACTTATATGGCAGGACCTCTGGACTTTTATGGCAGTACCACTGGACTGGACTTATACAGCAGTACCACTGGACTTATTCATCATTACCTCTGTACTGGACTTTTTCGGCAGTACCACTGGAATTATATGGCAGTAACACTGGACTGGACTTATATGCCAGTACCACTGGACTTATACGGCAGTATCACTGGACTTATACGGCAGTGCCTCTGGACTTATACGGCAGTACCACTGGACTTATACAGTTGTACCTCTGGACTTATACAGCAGTACTACAGGACTTATATGGTAGTACCACTGGACTGGACTTATACAGCAGTACCACTGCACTTATGTGGCCGTACCACTTGACTGAACTTATACGGCAGTACCCCTAGACTTATACGGCAGTACCACTAGAATTATATGCTATTACCACTGGACTTATCCGGCAGTACCTCTGGACTTATCCGGCAGTACCACTGGACTTATATGGCAGTACCACTGGACTAGACTTATACTTCAGTACCACTGGACTTATATGGCAGTACCACTGGACTTATATGGCAGTACAAGACTGGACTTATACGCAGTACCACTGGACTTATATGGCAGTAACACTGGACTGGACTTATACAGCAGCAACACTGGACTGGACTTATATGGATGTACCACTAGACTTATACGGCAGTTCCACTTGACTGGACTTAATCGGCAGTACCACTGGACTTATACGGCAGTACCGCTGGACTTATACGGCAGTACTTAAGGACTTATAAGGCACTACCACTGCACTTATACGGTAGTACCTCTGGACTTTTATGGCAGTACCACTGGACTGGACTTATACAGCAGTACCACTAGACTTATTCAGCATTACCTCTGGACTGTACTTATACGGCAGTACCACTGGAATTATATGGCAGTAACACTGGACTGGACTTATATGCCAGTACCACTGGACTTATACAGCAGTATCACTGGACTTATACGGCAGTGCCTCTGGACTTATTCGGCAGTACCTCTGGACTTATACAGCAGTACCACTGGACTGGACTTATACGGTAGTACCACTGGACTTATACAGCAGTACCATTTGACTGGACTTATACAGCAGTACCACTGGACTTATACAGCAGTACCACTGGACTGGACTTATATAGCAGTACCACTGGACTTATATGGCAGTACCACTTGACTGGACTTAGACGGCAGCACCACTGGACTTATACTGGACGGTACTTATATGGCAGTACCACTGGACTGGACTTATTCGGAGTACCACTGGACTTATATGGCAGAACCACTGGACTGGACTTATACAGCAGTACCACTAGACTTAAACAGCAGTACCACTGGACTTACACGGCAGTACCTCAGGACTTATACGGCACTACCACTGCACTTATACGGCAGTACCTCTGGACTAATATGGCAGTACCACTGAACTGGACTTATACGGCAGTACCACTGCACTTATTCGGCATTACCCCTGGACTGGACTTATACGGCAGTAACACTGGACTGGATTTATATGCCAGTACCACTGGATTTATACAGCAGTGTCACTGAATTTATACGGCAGTGCCTCTGGACTTATACGGCATTACAACTGGACTTATACAGCATTACCTCTGGACTGTACTTATACAGCAGAACCACTGGAATTTTATGGCAGTAACACTGGACTTATTTGGCAGTACCAATGGACTTTTACAGCAGTACCACTGGACTTATATGGCAGTAACACTGGACTGGACTTATATGGCAGTACCATTGAACTTATACGGCAGCACCACTGAACTTATATGGCAGTACCACTGGACTTATACAGTTGTACCTCTGGACTTATACAGCAGTACTACAGGACTTATATGGTAGTACCACTGGACTGGACTTATACAGCAGTACCACTGCACTTATGTGGCCATACCACTTGACTGAACTTATACGGCAGTACCCCTAGACTTATACGGCAGTACCACTAGAATTATATGCTATTACCACTGGACTTATCCGGCAGTACCTCTGGACTTATCCGGCAGTACCACTGGACTTATATGGCAGTACCACTGGACTAGACTTATACTTCAGTACCACTGGACTTATATGGCAGTACCACTGGACTTATATGGCAGTACAAGACTGGACTTATACGCAGTACCACTGGACTTATATGGCAGTAACACTGGACTGGACTTATACAGCAGCAACACTGGACTGGACTTATATGGATGTACCACTAGACTTATACGGCAGTTCCACTTGACTGGACTTAATCGGCAGTACCACTGGACTTATACGGCAGTACCGCTGGACTTATACGGCAGTACTTCAGGACTTATAAGGCACTACCACTGCACTTATACGGTAGTACCTCTGGACTTTTATGGCAGTACCACTGGACTGGACTTATACAGCAGTACCACTAGACTTATTCAGCATTACCTCTGGACTGTACTTATACGGCAGTACCACTGGAATTATATGGCAGTAACACTGGACTGGACTTATATGCCAGTACCACTGGACTTATACAGCAGTATCACTGGACTTATACTGCAGTGCCTCTGGACTTATTCGGCAGTACCTCTGGACTTATACAGCAGTACCACTGGACTGGACTTATACGGTAGTACCACTGGACTTATACAGCAGTACCATTTGACTGGACTTATACAGCAGTACCACTGGACTTATATGGCAGTACCACTTGACTGGACTTAGACGGCAGCACCACTGGACTTATACTGGACGGTACTTATATGGCAGTACCACTGGACTGGACTTATTCGGAGTACCACTGGACTTATATGGCAGAACCACTGGACTGGACTTATACAGCAGTACCACTAGACTTAAACAGCAGTACCACTGGACTTACAAGGCAGTACCTCAGGACTTATACGGCACTACCACTGCACTTATATGGCAGTACCTCTGGACTAATATGGCAGTACCACTGAACTGGACTTATACGGCAGTACCACTGCACTTATTCGGTATTACCCCTGGACTGGACTTATACGGCAGTAACACTGGACTGGATTTATATGCCAGTACCACTGGATTTATACAGCAGTGTCACTGAATTTATACGGCAGTGCCTCTGGACTTATACGGCATTACAACTGGACTTATACAGCATTACCTCTGGACTGTACTTATACAGCAGAACCACTGGAATTTTATGGCAGTAACACTGGACTTATTTGGCAGTACCACTGGACTTTTACAGCAGTACCACTGGACTTATATGGCAGTAACACTGGACTGGACTTATATGGCAGTACCACTGAACTTATACGGCAGCACCACTGAACTTATATGGCAGTACCACTGGACTTATACAGCAGTACCTCTGGACTTATACAGTAGTACTACAGTACTTATATGGTAGTACCACTGGACTGGACTTATACGGCAGTACCACTGCACTTATGTGGCCGTACCACTTGACTGAACTTATACGGCAGTACCTCTAGACTTATTTGGCAGTAACACTGGAATTATATGCTATTTCCACTGGATTTATCCGGCAGTACCTCTGGACTTATACGGCAGTACCACTGGACTGGACTTATACTGCAGTACCACTGGACTTATATGGCAGTACCACTGGACTTATATGGCAGTAACACTGGACTGGACTTATACAGCAGCACCAGTGGACTGGACTTATATGGCAGTACCACTAGACTTATACGGCAGTACCACTTGACTGGACTTAATTGGCAGTACCACTAACTTATACGGCAGTACCACTGGACTTATACGGCAGTACCTCATGACTTATACGGCACTACCACTGCACTTATATGGCAGGACCTCTGGACTTTTATGGCAGTACCACTGGACTGGACTTATACAGCAGTACCACTGGACTTATTCATCATTACCTCTGTACTGGACTTTTTCGGCAGTACCACTGGAATTATATGGCAGTAACACTGGACTGGACTTATATGCCAGTACCACTGGACTTATACGGCAGTATCACTGGACTTATACGGCAGTGCCTCTGGACTTATACGGCAGTACCACTGGACTTATACAGTTGTACCTCTGGACTTATACAGCAGTACTACAGGACTTATATGGTAGTACCACTGGACTGGACTTATACAGCAGTACCACTGCACTTATGTGGCCGTACCACTTGACTGAACTTATACGGCAGTACCCCTAGACTTATACGGCAGTACCACTAGTATTATATGCTATTACCACTGGACTTATCCGGCAGTACCTCTGGACTTATCCGGCAGTACCACTGGACTTATATGGCAGTACCACTGGACTAGACTTATACTTCAGTACCACTGGACTTATATGGCAGTACCACTGGACTTATATGGCAGTACAAGACTGGACTTATACGCAGTACCACTGGACTTATATGGCAGTAACACTGGACTGGACTTATACAGCAGCAACACTGGACTGGACTTATATGGATGTACCGCTAGACTTATACGGCAGTTCCACTTGACTGGACTTAATCGGCAGTACCACTGGACTTATACGGCAGTACCGCTGGACTTATACGGCAGTACTTCAGGACTTATAAGGCACTACCACTGCACTTATACGGTAGTACCTCCGGACTTTTATGGCAGTACCACTGGACTGGACTTATACAGCAGTACCACTAGACTTATTCAGCATTACCTCTGGACTGTACTTATACGGCAGTACCACTGGAATTATATGGCAGTAACACTGGACTGGACTTATATGCCAGTACCACTGGACTTATACAGCAGTATCACTGGACTTATACGGCAGTGCCTCTGGACTTATTCGGCAGTACCTCTGGACTTATACAGCAGTACCACTGGACTGGACTTATACGGTAGTACCACTGGGCTTATACAGCAGTACCATTTGACTGGACTTATACAGCAGTACCACTGGACTTATACAGCAGTACCACTGGACTGGACTTATACAGCAGTACCACTGGACTTATATGGCAGTACCACTTGACTGGGCTTAGACGGCAGCACCACTGGACTTATACTGGACGGTACTTATATGGCAGTACCACTGGACTGGACTTATTCGGAGTACCACTGGACTTATATGGCAGAACCACTGGACTGGACTTATACAGCAGTACCACTAGACTTAAACAGCAGTACCACTGGACTTACACGGCAGTACCTCAGGACTTATACGGCACTACCACTGCACTTATACGGCAGTACCTCTGGACTAATATGGCAGTACCACTGAACTGGACTTATACGGCAGTACCACTGCACTTATTCGGCATTACCCCTGGACTGGACTTATACGGCAGTAACACTGGACTGGATTTATATGCCAGTACCACTGGATTTATACAGCAGTGTCACTGAATTTATACGGCAGTGCCTCTGGACTTATACGGCATTACAACTGGACTTATACAGCATTACCTCTGGACTGTACTTATACAGCAGAACCACTGGAATTTTATGGCAGTAACACTGGACTTATTTGGCAGTACCACTGGACTTTTACAGCAGTACCACTGGACTTATATGGCAGTAACACTGTACTGGACTTATATGGCAGTACCACTGAACTTATACGGCAGCACCACTGAACTTATATGGCAGTACCACTGGACTTATACAGCAGTACCTCTGGACTTATACAGTAGTACTACAGTACTTATATGGTAGTACCACTGGACTGGACTTATACGGCAGTACCACTGCACTTATGTGGCCGTACCACTTGACTGAACTTATACGGCAGTACCCCTAGACTTATTTGGCAGTAACACTGGAATTATATGCTATTTCCACTGGATTTATCCGGCAGTACCTCTGGACTTATACGGCAGTACCACTGGACTGGACTTATACTGCAGTACCACTGGACTTATATGGCAGTACCACTGGACTTATATGGCAGTAACACTGGACTGGACTTATACAGCAGCACCACTGGACTGGACTTATATGGCAGTACCACTAGACTTATACGGCAGTACCACTTGACTGGACTTAATTGGCAGTACCACTAACTTATACGGCAGTACCACTGGACTTATACGGCAGTACCTCATGACTTATACGGCACTACCACTGCACTTATATGGCAGGACCTCTGGACTTTTATGGCAGTACCACTGGACTGGACTTATACAGCAGTACCACTGGACTTATTCATCATTACCTCTGTACTGGACTTTTTCGGCAGTACCACTGGAATTATATGGCAGTAACACTGGACTGGACTTATATGCCAGTACCACTGGACTTATACGGCAGTATCACTGGACTTATACGGCAGTGCCTCTGGACTTATACGGCAGTACCACTGGACTTATACAGTTGTACCTCTGGACTTATACAGCAGTACTACAGGACTTATATGGTAGTACCACTGGACTGGACTTATACAGCAGTATCACTGCACTTATGTGGCCGTACCACTTGACTGAACTTATACGGCAGTACCCCTAGACTTATACGGCAGTACCACTAGAATTATATGCTATTACCACTGGACTTATCCGGCAGTACCTCTGGAATTATCCGGCAGTACCACTGGACTTATATGGCAGTACCACTGGACTAGACTTATACTTCAGTACCACTGGACTTATATGGCAGTACCACTGGACTTATATGGCAGTACCACTGGACTAGACTTATACTTCAGTACAACTGGACTTATATGGCAGTACCACTGGACTTATATGGCAGTACAAGACTGGACTTATACGCAGTACCACTGGATTTATATGGCAGTAACACTGGACTGGACTTATACAGCAGCAACACTGGACTGGACTTATATGGATGTACCGCTAGACTTATACGGCAGTTCCACTTGACTGGACTTAATCGGCAGTACCACTGGACTTATACGGCAGTACCGCTGGACTTATACGGCAGTACTTCAGGACTTATAAGGCACTACCACTGCACTTATACGGTAGTACCTCTGGACTTTTATGGCAGTACCACTGGACTGGACTTATACAGCAGTACCACTAGACTTATTCAGCATTACCTCTGGACTGTACTTATACGGCAGTACCACTGGAATTATATGGCAGTAACACTGGACTGGACTTATATGCCAGTACCACTGGACTTATACAGCAGTATCACTGGACTTATATGGCAGTGCCTCTGGACTTATTCGGCAGTACCTCTGGACTTATACAGCAGTACCACTGGACTGGACTTATACGGTAGTACCACTGGACTTATACAGCAGTACCATTTGACTGGACTTATACAGCAGTACCACTGGACTTATACAGCAGTACCACTGGACTGGACTTATACAGCAGTACCACTGGACTTATATGGCAGTACCACTTGACTGGACTTAGACGGCAGCACCACTGGACTTATACTGGACGGTACTTATATGGCAGTACCACTGGACTGGACTTATTCGGAGTACCACTGGACTTATATGGCAGAACCACTGGACTGGACTTATACAGCAGTACCACTAGACTTAAACAGCAGCACCACTGGACTTACACAGCAGTACCTCAGGACTTATACGGCACTACCACTGCACTTATACGGCAGTACCTCTGG
The DNA here is from genome assembly GCF_028390025.1 of Pseudophryne corroboree. NCBI lineage: Eukaryota > Metazoa > Chordata > Amphibia > Anura > Myobatrachidae > Pseudophryne > Pseudophryne corroboree. Next base: position 94,733,796 of record NC_086455.1, on the reverse strand, counting down.
ACTAATATGGCAGTACCACTGAACTGGACTTATACGGCAGTACCACTGCACTTATTCGGCATTACCCCTGGACTGGACTTATACGGCAGTAACACTGGACTGGATTTATATGCCAGTACCACTGGATTTATACAGCAGTGTCACTGAATTTATAAGGCAGTGCCTCTGGACTTATACGGCATTACAACTGGACTTATACAGCAGTACCATTGGACTGGACTTATACGGCAGTACCACTGCACTTATTCGGCATTACCCCTGGACTGTACTTATACGGCAGTACCACTGGAATTACAGTATATGGCAGTAACACTGGACTGGATTTATATGGCAGTACCACTGGACTGATACGGCGGTACCTCTGGACTTATACAGCAGTACTACAGTACTTATATGGTAGTACCACTGCACTTATGAGGCAGTACCACTTGACTGAACTTATACGGCATGTCCCCAAGACTTATACGGCCGTACCACTGGAATTATATGCTATTGCCACTGGACTTATCCGGCAGTACCTCTGGACTTATACGGCAGTACCACTGGTCTTATATGGCAGTACCACTGGACTGGACTTATACTGCAGTACCACTGGACTTATACGCCAGTACCATTAGACTGGACTTATACGGCAGTACCACTGCACTTATTCGGAATTACCCCTGGATTGTATTTATACGGCAGTACCACTGGAATTACAGTATATGGCAGTAACACTGGACTTGATTTATATGCCAGTACCACTGGACTTATACAGCAGTGTCACTGAACTTATATGGCAGTGCCTCTGGACTTATACGGCATTACAACTGGACTTATACAGCAGTACCATTGGACTGGATTTATACGGCAGTACCACTGGACTTATATGGCAGTGCCACTGGATTGGATTTATACGGCAGTACCACTAGACTTATACGCCAGTATCACTGGACTTATACGGCAGCACCACTTCACTTATATGGCAGTACCACTGGACTGATACGGCGGTACCTCTGGACTTACACAGCAGTACTACAGGACTTATATGGTAGTACCACTGCACTTATGAGGCAGTACCACTTGACTGAACTTATACGGCATGTCCCCAAGACTTATACGGCCGTACCACTGGAATTATATGCTATTGCCACTGGACTTATCCGGCAGTACCTCTGGACTTATACGGCAGTATCACTGGTCTTATATGGCAGTACCACTGGACTGGACTTTATTGCAGTACCACTGGACTTATACGCCAGTACCACTGGACTTATACGCCAGTATCACTGGACTGGATTTATACGCAGTACCACTGGATTTATATGGCAGTAACACTGGACTGGACTTATACGGCAGTACCACTGGACTGGACTTATATGGCAATACCACTAGACTTATACGGCAGTACCACTTGGTTGGACTTATACGGCAGTACCACTGGACTGTACTTATACGGCAGTACTACTGGACTTATATGGCAGTACTACTTGACTGGACTTATATGCCAGTACCACTGGATTTATACAGCAGTACCAGTGGAATTATACCGCAGTACCTCTGAACTTATATGGCAGTACCACTGGACTTATACGGCGGTACCTCTGGACTTATACAGCAGTACCACTGAACTTATATGGTTGTGCCACTGGACTGTACTTATACGGCAGTACCACTGCACTTATATGGCAGTACCACTTGACTGAACTTATCTGGTAGTACCACTGGACTTATACAGCAGTACTACTGGGCTTATACGGCAGTGCCACTTGACTGGAGTTATACGGCAGTACCACTGGACTTATACAGCAGTAACACTGGACTGGACTTTTATGGCAGAACCACTGGACTGGACTTACATGGCAGTACCACTAGACTTATATGGCAATACCACTTGACTGGATTTATATGGCAGCACCACTGGACTTATACTGCAGTACCACTGGACTGGACTTGTACGGCAGTACCACTGGACTTATACTGCAGTACCACTGGACTGGACTTATACGGCAGTACCACTGGATTAATACGGCAGTACCTCTGGACTTATACGGTAGTACCACCAGACTTATATGGCAGTACCACTGGACTGGACTTATATGACAGTATTACGGGACTTATACGACATCACCTCTGGACTTATATGGCAGTACCACTGGACTTATATGGCAGTACCTCTGGATTTACACAACAGTACCACTGGACTTATAGAGCAGTACCAGGGGTGGGTGCGGGGGGTGCAGTGGGTGGGGAGGGGCGAGTGCGGGGGTGGCGCGGGTATGTGAAAGGCGGTTGTGGGGTGGCGCAGATGGGGGCGGGGCCTGGAGGGGCTAGTAATGCTTCTCCTGCTTCTCCTCCTGGAAGCAGCTAAGCTGCTTACTTTTGTTGTTGCTCTCTGCAGCATGCGGTGAAGGCTCCTGTGCCTGTGCAGCTTTCCCCCAACAGCGAGTCCCTCTACAGCCAAGTGGAGTCCAGGGAACACACAGCAGCCAAAGGGCAGATCCTACCATTGGATGTAACTAGTATGGGAGGGCGTTTCTCACCCAATCAGCTGTGGTCTGGGTGTGATAGACCTGTCGCTAACCCAATGAGAGCTTCTAGCCATGCCCAGTGTTAGGAAATGAGTCCCAGATCTGGGCTAATATATTGGGGATATATATATATATATATATATATATATATATTCTTGTACAGTCCACACTCTAGCCTTGTGTATCAACTGCTGGGGTTGCATTCATATAGACATGTGTCACCTGGATCAGTCCATTCAAATGTAGAGATAAAATATCAGGAGCACTCACCAGTCTTCATAAGCCTTTTTTATTAGTAACATAAGGAAATCAGCATAGGAGTATCAACGTTTTGGTCCCATGTGGTGACCTTTGTCAAGATCCTGACAAAGGTCCCCATATGGGATCGAAACGTTGATACTCCTATGCTGATTTCCTGATGTTACTAATAAAAAAGGCTTATGAAGACTGGTGAGTGCTCTTGATATTTATATATATATATATATATATATATATATATATATCAATTATAGAGACAGTATTGTGAATCAACGTTTATTCACACTGTGGGACTCGTTGTATATGTCCACCCGTTGGAGCGATGTTCAAATAGGATATATACAACATATGTGATACAAATTATCAACAGAGTAATATCAGAATAATAACTACTCATATAAGTTCAATATATGCACACAAAATAAAGGACCATTAATTATTTATGTAAAATTTAATTCTTGAGGAATATCATGCTGAGGCATACTCGACATCCAATTACTCATATAATTGTCTTGTCTGACACAAGTCTAGTGAGAGACATGAACATGATGTAATGAAATGCTCTAACAAAAAGATATACCCAATAGAATTTCATACAAGTCTGACACAATATAAGTGAGAGACATTCTATCATTCTATATCTATATGCATAGAATCTTAGGCTGTTGAGGAAAGCAATATACTACAGTATCAGTGGCGTAACTAGAAATTTTTCTCCCCCAAGCCAAAAAATCCTTCGGCGCCCCCCCATACCCCCCGTAATTGGCACTAGCAAAGGTAGAAAAATGCGCGCGCCGCAGGCGCGCGCCGGCAAAAAGGGTGTGTGGCTTTGTCGAAATGGGCGTGGCTTTGCGTGGAGGGCGTGGCATTGCAGGAAAAGACTACCTTATACCCCAGTTTTGCAACCTGCACGCCCAGACGTTGGCCACCACAGGAAAGAAAAATAATCCTGATTCATGCCCCTTACATTATTTGTCATTTTTCCTCCTTATAGTAATGCCCAGTATACATTATTCCACATACTGCAATGGCCCTTAGACATTATTCCACACACAATAATGCACATGACACAATATGCACACACTGTAATGCCCCAGACACATTATGCCACACACTGTAATGCCTGTGACACATTATGACAGGAATCGCAATGCCCGTTATACATTATGCTACACACTGCAATGCCCCTGATACATTATAGCACATACAATGTCTGTGACACAGTATGACACACACCACAATGATCCTGAGACATTATACCACATACCGCAATGCCCGTGATATAGTATACAACACACCGTAATGCCTGATACATTATGACACACACCGTAATGCCCATTACACATTAAGTTCTACAGTAAGGCTTCTAATTACTTTTAAATTACCTGCTCGTTGCCAGGGGTTTCATGCTCTTGGTTCCATGCACGGTGCCAGGGGTTTTCATGCTCAGGGTGTCATGCTCGTTGCCAGGGGTTTCATGCACTGGGTGTCATGCTCGTTGCTAGGGGGTAGTGCTTGTTGCTAGGGCCATGCTCCTAGTGCCACATATGCCCCCAGTGCCAGATATTCCCCCACAGTGCCAGGTATATGCCCCTAGTGCCAGATATTCCCCCACAGTGCCAGGTACATGCCCCCAGTGCCACATATACCCCCCCAGTGCCACATATGCCCCCTCAGTGCCTGCTCCCCCCAGTGCCAAATATTTCCCCACAGTGCCACATATGCCCCCTCAGTGCCTGCTCCCCCCAGTGCCAAATATTCCCCCACAGTGCCAGGTATATGCCCCCAGTGCCAGATATTCCCCCACAGTGCCAGGTATATGCCTCCAGTGCCAGATCTTCCCCCCACAGTGCCAGGTATATGCCCCCAGTGCCAGATCTGCCCCCACAGTGCCAGGTATATGCCCCCAGTGCCAGATCTGCCCCCACAGTGCCAGGTATATGCCCCCAGTGCCAGATCTGCCCCCACAGTGCCAGGTATATGCCTCCAGTGCCAGATCTTCCCCCCACATTGCCAGGTATATGCCCCCAGTGCCAGATCTGCCCCCCACAGTGCCAGGTATATGCCCCCAGTGCCAGATCTGCCCCCACAGTGCCAGGTATATGCCCCCAGTGCCAGATCTTCCCCCACAGTGCCAGGTATATGCCCCCAGTGCCAGATCTGCCCCCACAGTGCCAGGTATATGCCCCCAGTGCCAGATCTGCCCCCACAGTGCCAGGTATATGCCCCCAGTGCCAGATCTGCCCCCACAGTGCCAGGTATATGCCCCCAGTGCCAGATCTTCCCCCCACAGTGCCAGGTATATGCCCCCAGTGCCAGATCTTCCCCCCCACAGTGCCAGGTATATGCCCCCAGTGCCAGATCTGCCCCCCACAGTGCCAGGTATATGCCCCCAGTGCCAGATCTGCCCCCCACAGTGCCAGGTATATGCCCCAAGTGCCAGATCTTCCCCCCACAGTGCCAGGTATATGCCCCCAGTGCCAGATCTGCCCCCCACAGTGCCAGGTATATGCCCCAAGTGCCTGCTCCTTCCTCCCTCCCCCCCCCGTGTTGGAGGGACACGGAGCGCATCGCGCGTCTCTCCTGCGTCCCTCCTGGCTCTCCCCCCGGCTGGTCTAATAAAAGAAGTGCCGGTTCGTGAGCCAATCAGAGCTCACGAACGGCACTTCCTTAGACCGGCCGGGGGAGAGCCAGGGAGGGACACAGGAGAGACGCGCGATGTGCGTTCCGTGTCCCTCCAACACAGCAGGGAGGGAGAGGAGACCGCAGATTGACATGCGGACGCTCGTCCGCATGTCAATCTGTTCTAAGTCAGTGGCGCCCCCGCAGCCCCTCGCCCCCAAGCCACCGCGAGGACTGCGGGGGCAGTAGTTACGCCACTGTACAGTATTCCTATATCTACGCTAAACATACCTGACACTATAAGTGAGAGGATAAAGTGGTCTGTACACTTAAGGTGGGTACACACTGGCCGATATATCGGCCATTCTCTTGAACGGCCGATATATCACAGGTCCGTCGGCCAGTGTGTATGGCCGATACGTCTGTGAACTCCGTTGTTCACAGAAGTATTGCATCGGCCCCGTAACACAGCCGATAGCCAATATATCTACCGATATATTGGCGCGTCGCTGTGTGTGTACGGGCGGTTGACCGACCACCCGTACACATGCTGCGGCAGCCGGCGGTGATTGACAGCTGAACTGGGCGGGCGTGTGTAGACGCCCACCCAATACATGACGTCAGTCCCCGACGTATCGGGCAGTGTGTATGCTCAACACACTGTCTGATCCGTCCATAGATATATCTGCTGATCAATTGATCGGGAGATATATCTACCAGTGTGTACCCACCTTTACAGCTATACTGCGTACTTATGTTTACAATGAGTTCATAATATTATTAAATAAACAAACTTTCTGTTTGACACAATAAGTGAGAAACAGAAATAATTTAAAGCAGCACACTATATTATACTACTACAGATATAACAACTACAATCTGGTAACATACTAAATGGATACATTTAATAAATTCGTATCACAGACACATGAGGTCTCTTGGTAGGCTGCCAAGAATCAATATACAGAATTCTGTATAGTAAAGCATCTCCTATATATTTGCCCAGAGCTGTGACTCTATGACTCATTTCCTGACACTGGGCAAAGTCACAACACTGGGCAGAGTCATAGTGATAGAGTCACAGATCTGGGTAGTTGGATGTAGGGCATGATCCCGTAACTTTCTTGTGAATGGTGAGCACTTTAAATATATTTGATGAGCAGAAGATGCAGAGGTCGTGCTCCCTTCCTCACCACACGCTGCTGTGTCTATTTCCATCCTGCCCCACGCAGCCTCCCCTCCCCCACACGTGACACCCACGCAACCGCCCCTCCCCCACCAGTGGCACCCCCGCACCCGCCTCTCCTCACCAGTGGCACCCCCTGCACCTGCCCCCCCACCTGTGGCACCCCTGCACCTCCCCCATCTGCAACAACCCTGCACCTGCCCCTCCCCCACCTGTGACACCCCGCACCCACCCCTCCCCCACCCGCAGCGCCCACGGACCCCCTTCCCCATCCACAGCACCCTTACACCCACCCTCACCAGCTCGTGGTGCATTCAGACCCCTACCCCACCCGCGGCACCCCATCACGCACCACTCCCTCAACCACAGCACCTCTGTCCCCCTCCCCATCCGTATCCCCCCACCCGCAGCATCTACAGACAACCTCCCCCATCCGCAGCACCCCCTCTGCAATCACCCCTCCATCACCCGCCCTTCCCCCACCCACACGCCCACAGTACCCACTCCCCCATTCATTCAGTATATAGTACAGCATACCCTCCAACGTGACCCATTCCATTAGGTACAAAATGATCTGTTCCTGGACTTCCCTCTTAATGTATGATTGCTATCACCTGTGTTGAACTAGTTAATTGACAAGAAAGGTATTTACATGTGATGGCAATCATAAATTAAGAGGGAAGTCCAGGAACAGAGCATTTTGTACCTAATGGAATGGGTCACGTTGGAGGGTATGCTGTACTATATACCAAATGTCACTGGATTTTACTTTTATAATTTTAGAATATTGTGAAATAAACAAGATCTGTGAAACAAGGCATTTTTATTAAGTATTTTTTATAATGTGACAGTATAGTACCAGATGATTTTTTGTTATTTTCTTGTGTAGTTAACATCTGAGGAGTTACTAATACTGTAGATTTATTGAGTGATTTCCATTCTGTGAATCACATATAATAACATACATTGCAAACAAAAAGTAAAACACATACAGCCATTTTGAAGTGTAATATACCCACTTAAAATAACAACTGTAGCTGACAAAGATCATCAAAATACTTTTCTTTAACTTAGACAAGACTATCCTTTATTAAAAGTTATATTTTTTACATTTCAACACAACGTACCTCAATTTTATATATTTTTTAAATATTTCCCTACTAACACATTAGTGCTACTGGCAAAGTGTCATTATGTATTATGTATGTGAAACAAGCCGTCACCTTTCAGATGATGTACTGTAACTGATGGAACTGCCAATATTAGTTAAAACTAATTTAAAAGATATACTGTAGCTGCATTCAGTGTCATACGATTGTGGTCGAAAGGACAAAACATGATATAATGGGTTGGTAATGTGTTGCCGGCGTCCGGGATCACAGCAGTCAGCATACTGACTGCGGAATCCTGTCAGCAGAATACCGGCAGGGGTGGGTGGGTGAATGCAACAGAGCCCCTTGCGAACTCTGTGGCTCACTGCGCTCGCTACAGTTTCTATTCCCTCTCCATGGGTGTTGTGGACACCCACGAGTGGGAATAGACCCTGTGTGTCGGCATTCCGTTGTGCGGCATTGTGATTGCTGAGGATTCTGGTGTCGGCATTGGTGACTGCCGAGATCCCAAGAGATGGTCACATGACCACGTCCCGTTATAACTGTACCATAATGTTAGGAAATGCCAACTTAGTAACATGCAGTAATTCTCCAACAGTAGTGGCTGCAATATAAATGAAAAAGAGAAAAAAAATTGCAGAATAATATTAGGTATGTCAGCACCAGTGATTAGTCCCTGGAAACAGGAATTCAATTTGGGATATGCAGCACTATAATCTGTTCACCCCACAGCTGGGCTATAGAACTGGCAGTCAAGCCACAGATTTAGTACCTCAGCCATATAGCAAAGTAGCTGTCAACGGGGTGGGGGTGGGGGTGGGGTGGGGGGATTGAAAAAATGCAAAAATTATATACAAGATTTATTCATAAGGTCCTTAATGAAAGGATTTGCTATACAAGCTGTCAATGCTCAAGAGACTGCAAGAGACTGTTTCAAGGTGTTAAAAATACAAAGTATGAATTCAAAAGTCCTTTTATATGTGAAACTAATTAGGATTAATTCATTTTTATAATGATAAACAGTCTTACTGTTCCCTGCCTTCATATTCCCTAATGCAAAAGCAGCCTCATTAAGCATCAAGTTTAATTAAATGCAGTTCTGTCCCTGGAGCACAAGGTAACATAAAGGATACAGGCCACCAGTAATCCTACAATAAGTGTTACTGAATACATTACTGGAAGACAAACACTGAAGGAGATACTGTATAAAGAAAGCAGGGTTGTAAGGTCGTGTAGCCAGCTGCAATAAATATAATTTTTGTAACATAGTTACATACAGGGCCGGATTAACAATGGGGCGGATGGAGCTGCAGCTCCAGGCCCCCCATTGAAAATAGGCCCACAGGAGACTCACTGACAGCGTTGACTGGAAAAAAATCTTTTACCTGTCACACTGCCAGCGGCTGCCCTCTCTCTCCTACCTTGCCTCCTTCAGCTCGGCACTCTGAGATCAGCTACAGAGAGCCGTACAGGCAGTGTGGAGGGCACCCCTCCCCTCCAGTCTCTCCTTCTCGGGGGTCCTGACTGAGCCTGTCACAAGCTCCGCCCCCAGACCACACGAGGAGCTGCAGCTGCTGCAGGAAGCCTGGTACTGAAGGTATAAGTAGAGTGTAGTGTGTGTGTGTGTGTGTGTATATATGTATATATATGCAGCAGTGGTGTGTGTGTGTTGTACTGAGTGTATATTCTGCAGTGGTGTGTGTACTGTATGTGTGTACTCTACTGTGTGTATATATGTGGTGGTGTGTGTGTATATAAGCAGCAGCAGTAGTGTGTGTACTGTATGTGTGTATATGTGGTGGTGTGTGTTGGTGTACTGTGTGTGTATATGCAGTAGTGTGTGTGTACTGTATGTGCATGTGGTGTGTACGTATGGTATGTGTGTGTAGTGTTTACTGTGTGTGTGTATGTTGAGGTGGTGTACGTGTGTGTACTGTATGTATGTGTGTGTATTTTACATGCTATAGGCAGTCAGGGACTCAATTTTGAAATATGAGTGGGTCCTGCAGGGTGCGCTCTGACTCCCCAACCAATCAGCCGCATTCCCTGTCTCAGCCAATCACCGTCGGCAGCGTCCCCGTCTCCACATCCACTCACTGCCAGCAGCGCCTCCCATCTCCACATTTATTCGCCGCCTGAGACCCGGTCAGTCCCCCTGCAGCCGCGGCTCCACCTCCAGCGTGTCCCGATCACTGCTGGTCAGTGATTGGACAGCCCACAACCCCCCCCTTCCTGGCGACTGAGTGTCTCTCTCAGAAGTGGTGTCTTCTCTCACACTGTGTCCCAATCACTGTGGGCAGCAGTGATCAGGACACGCAGTGCAGCACAGTCTGCACTGGAAACAGATGCTCAGCAAGTGATCCTCCCACGGCGGAAGTGAAAGCCGGCCGTTAAGACTGCGCCTGGAGGAGATCTCAGTGTAGGGGAGCCGCCCTGTGTGGGTGGACTAAAGAGTTTGTGTGTCTGTGGGGAGGATAGCTTGCTGTGTGTATGCTGTGTGTGCGCGTATGCTGTGTGGATGTGTGGTGGGAGTAAAGAGCTGATTGGGGACTGGGGAGAGCAGCTGATTGGGGACTGGGGAGAGCTGTGCCTGTGTGTGGGAATCTGCATGAGGAAAGGTGACCTACGGTATAGGTGAGGGGGCGGGATCTATGTGAGTGTGGTGCGCTGTTTGAGGGGAGCTGAGTAAGGGGGGGGTTTGGGTCTGTGTGAGGACAGCTTTCTGATGGGGTATTGTGTGAGGGTGGTGCACTGTATGTGTGTTTCAGGGGAGCTGACTGTAATGGGTGACAGCACTGTGTGTGTGTGTGTGTGTGTGTGTGTGTGTGTGTGTGTGTGTGTGTGTGTGTGTGTGTTTTTTTTGGGGGGGGGGGTGAGGAAGGTATAGCTATAATAGTGTAGATAGCTGTGTGTGTGTCTGGGGAAGGTGGGGGGGGGGAGGGTCGGGTCTGTGTGTCTGTATTAGGGGCAAAGGATGCCAAGATGGTGCTGGAGCCATCTAAGGGGGAGAGGAGCTAGGTGGCACAAAAATTAGGGGGATCAGTGAGTGAGCCCCATCCCTTTTTGTCACCTAGGGAGGTCCGCTGACCAGTCAGGAGGGAGCTGGCAGACGGTAGATTTGTAGCAGCAGGAAGGGGGAGAAGCTTTGTGATGGGGGATTGTGTGAGGGTGGTGCGCTGTATGTGTGTTTCTGGGGAGCTAAGGGGGATAGCGGTGTGTGTGGAGGAGGGGGTCTGTGTGAGGAAGGGATAGCTATAATAGGGTAGATAGCTGTGTGGGAGGGGGGGTCGTGGGGGGCACCAAACTCTAACTTGCCTCCGGGCAATGGGAATAAACTTATGACACTGCAGCTGGGGCTTTTCCCCCTTCTGGATGATGCTGAGGAGCTGTGTGCACTGTGCAGTAGCGTGCTCCGGGTCAGAGCCGGCCCTAACCAATATGATGCCCTAGGCAAGATTTTGGCTGGTGCCCCTTAGCACCGCCGCTAATTCTGCAGGAGATGCCTGGCATGAGTCAGCTGGCAGCTCTGCTAACGGGCGCCTTTTGTTTATGAAAATGCATCTTATTTGCATTACTATGTGGCTAGGATGCACAAGCAGCTTCTAAATGATATGCAGCATGCCTATATTTTGTGTGCGACTGCGGCTGTATCTGCATATGAAATGCTACATTACAGTGATTTCCAGGAATACACTGCAATGTAGCATTTTGTATGCAGATACAGCCGCAGTCACGCACAGAATATAGGCATGCCACATATCATTTTAATCAGCAGAAGCTGCTGGTGCCCCTAAGCATACCAAATGCCCTAGGCATTTGCCTAGTTTGCCTATGCCTAAGGCCGGCTCTGCTCCGGGTCACTGTGTGTGTGGATGGGAGTGCTGCTGCTCTATCTGATTCTGCAGGACACGGAGTGAGAGGACTTGGGGCAGGCAGCATGAATGCCAGGCTCAGGGAGAATTGGAGGAAGTCTCTACTGCTGCATTCGCACCATCTGGTGTCAGTGGAATAGCTGAGGGTGCTGGGGCCCTGGCGGTGCACTCACCAGGTAAGACATTGTATCAGGCAGTGGTTCCATAATTATCCTGCAGTGTTCTAATTAATATTTCGAAACATTTTGCAAATTAGGCCCATCACCCAGCGTCTGCCCCAACTCGCTCTGTCCCGCCTTCCCCCCAACCCCTGCTCTATCATGGCTCCATCCCCACCGCTCTGTCTCGTCCCCTATCTCTGGTCCCTTACCCCATTCTACCTTACCCCATTACCTCCCCTTTTAGGTCTGTTTCATATCTATCACAATTGGAGCAGCTGGAGCGTACGCCCAAGCTTCACCTGTGCACGCATAAAGGAGACGTGACACTGTCACCCACTGCCTCTCTGTCTCCCACTATCTCTCCCCATCACCCTCTCTATCCCCATCACCCTTTCCTGTCACCCACTGCCTCTCCGTCTCCTCCTATATCTACTTGTCACCTCACTTCCCTGTCACCAACGGCCTCTCCCCGTTATCCTCTATGTCACCCACACCCTGGCGTCACTCAATGCCTCTCACTATCACAATCTCCTGTCACCCTCTGCCTCTCCCTGTCACCCACTGCCTCACCCTCTGCATCACTATCTCCCCATCACCCTCTCTCCTGGCACTCTCTGTCTCCACAAGGCATCACCCTCTACCTCTGGTTTTCTATTGTCAGTTACTGCTGCAATAAAAAAACTACCTTTCACCGTGATTTAGTGGTATAATTACAAAGCAGTGTACTTTCAACCCCCTAAATTTACCCCCTCGCTACCCCCAGCATTACCTCTGTACTGTCTGCCTCTAACCCACTCCTTGCCCCCAATACGGCCCCAGCTGCAATCTACCACTATCCCAGGTACTGCCCCCAGTACCTACCTACACTTACACCCTACCTATCCCCAGCATTGCCCCAGTACTGCCCCAGCTGCTGTCTTTCCTTACCCTCTACTGCATGCCCTTATCTCCCTCTACCCCAACTGCTACCCACTCACAGCACTTCTCAAACTGTTGCCTGCTCTTACCTCCTCACTACCCCCAGCACTGCCTGCCCTTAACCCTCTCCCTGCCCCAAGTGTTCCCTGCTTCAACCCCTAGCTCTACCCCAACTGCTGCCTTCCCCCAGCACTGCCTATAATGCATAAATTGTGATGGGACCCAGAAACCGTGGAGTAGGACCCCAATTTCTTAAAGTGAGGAGTCCCTGAGACCCACAACTTTTTTTGCTCAGCGCGATCACTGCACCCCATGCCCCTCATATCACTAGCCATATCCCTTGTTGCCGCACACAATTAGGCCCTTTGTAAATTTCAGCTCCAGGCCCAAGTTGCCCTTAATCTGGCACTGGTTACATAGTCAGTGAGGTTGAAAAGAGGCAAACTGCCCATCGGGTTCAACCTGTATTTTGCATTCATCTATTCATATTATAATGTGTATGCTGAAGTAATGTCTTAGTCAGGGCCGGCCCAAGCTTATTTTTTTTAGTAAGCAAAAATCTATGTTGGTGCCCCTTGATGGGATAAAAGGGGTGTGGTCTTACAAGAAAGGGGTGTGGCTACACAATTGTACTCCCCATGGTACAGGGTGATAGTGGGTGACAGGGAGATAATAGGTTACTGGTGAGGCAGGGGTGACAGGGAGATGGTGGGTGACTGAGGCAGGGTGACATTGAGATAGTGGATGACTGATGTCCCCAGTGCCAGATACACATGTTCCCACAGCGCCAGATATACCCCCAGTGCAGATACACAGTGCCAGATATGCTGCCAGTGCAGATACATATATCCCCACAGTGCCAGATATGCAGCCAGGGCAGATACATATATCCCCACAGTGCCAGATATGCCCCCAGTGCTGATACACATGCCCCCACAGTGCCTCCCACAGTGCCAGATATGCCCCCAGTGCTGATACACATGCCCCCACAGTGCCTCCCACAGTGCCAGATATGCCCCCAGTGCTGATACACGTGCCTCCCACAGTGCCAGATATGCCCCCAGTTCTGATACACATGACCCCACAGTGACAAATATGCCCCCAGTGCTGATACACATGCCTCCCACAGACCACATATGCCCCCAGTGCTGATACACATGCCCCCACAGTGCCACTCACAGTGCCAGATATGCCCCCACTGCTGATACACATGCCCTCACAGTGCCTCCCACAGTGCCAGATATGCCCCCAGTGCTGATACATATATCCCCACAGTGCCTCCCCCGCAAAAAAAAAGTGCTGCTCACATCTTTCAGCTGCTAGTGTGAGGGGAGGAGAGCGCAGCGTGCGCCTCTCCTTCCCCTCCATCTCCAGCGGTCCGCAAGCCAATCAGGAGCCTTAGCTGCCAGTCCGCAAGCTCTAAATTGGATCATGGGCCGGCGCCAAATTTAAGATAGACACCACCGCTGTAGACGGAGGGGTAGGAGAGGCGCACGCTGTGCTCTCCTCCCCTCACAGTAGAAGCCGATGGAGACTTCAGAGTGTTCCGGGCAGCGGTGGCTGGGAGCTGATCGAGCCGCTTGCTTGCCACCGCTGCTGTAGAGAGGGAGTCACTGCAGCAGTGCCCTCTACTGCCTGGCGCTCAACATGGCTGCGTAGCTGCGTATGCGTCGGGCCAGCCCTGGTCTTAGTACCAAATGAAAACAATGATTCTTACCACTCCCAGATATGCTAAATTCTATAGCCCTGGATATATTTACCAGTTAGGAATTTGTCCAATCCGCTTTTAAATACATTTACAGTGTCTACCATTATTACCCTCTCTGGCAGGGAGTTCCAAATCTTTATTGCCCTTACCGTGAAGAACCCTTTCCTATGTTGTGTACGGAATTTCCTCTCCTCTAACCTAAGCTAGTGACCGCGCGTCCTATATAGATTTCTTTTAATAAAGAAAACTGCTGCTAGCTCCTTGTAATTATCCTTTACATTTTTGAATATATTAATGTCTCCTCTTAGAAGCCTCTTTTCTAGTGTATACATATATAACCTAGCAAGCTTTTCCTCATACTCCAGAGACTGTAACCCTTTTCTCAGTTTAGTAGCTCTTCTTTGAACACTTTCAAGTTCCCCAATATCTTTTTTATAATACGGTGCCAAGAACTGAACACAATATTCCAGGTGCGGACGTACCAATGATTTGTACAGCGGAAGGATTACATCCTCGTCTCTTGTCTCTATGCCCCGTTTAATGCATGCAAGCACTTTACTTGCCAACTTTGCTGCACTTTGACTTTGTGTACTGTTGTTAAGCCTATTATCTATGAGCACCCCCAAATCTTTTTCCACCATAGTTACCTCTATATTTTCCCCATCTAGAGTGTAGGATGCATGTGTGTTTTTTTTCCCAAAATGCATAACTTTGCATTTATCTATATTAAACCTCATTCCGCATTTAGACGCCCAGGTTTCCAGTTTAACTAAGTCATTCTGTAAGGACTCCACATTGCCTTCTGAATTAATTACCTTACACAGTTTAGTATCATCTGCAAATATTGATACCATGCTTTCCAGGCCTATTCCTAGATCATTTATAAATATAGTGAAGAGCAGTGGGCCAAGAACGGACCCTTGTGGTATTCCGCTGACTACTGGTGCCAAACTGGAGAACATCCCATTGACCACTACTCGTTGCACTGTTATCCAGCCAATTACTTATCCATGTACAAATAATGTTACCTAGGCCAAGTTCCCGTAATTTGTTGATCAGTCTCCTATGAGGCACTGTATCGAAGGCTTTTGCAAAATCTAACCACGTCCACTGCTTTTCCATGGTCAAGATTCTTGCTCACTTCCTCGTAGAAGCTAATCAAGTTGGTTTGGCATGATCTGTCCCTTACAAACCCATGCTGACTTTTACTAATAAACTTTGTAGCCTGTAGGTGATCCCCTGTACTATCCCTCAAAATGCCTTCCAATATTTTACCAACTATAGAGGTTAAACTAACTGGTCTATAGTTTCCAGGATCATTTTTATTTCCCTTTTTGAATAAAGGCACTACCTCTGCTATGCGCCAATCTCTTGGTACCATGCCTGATCTAATTGAACTATGGAAAATCAAGTATTGGGGTTTTGCTCCATAATAACCCTTGGATGAATACCGTCTGGGCCTGGTGATTTATTATTCTTCACGTTACCTAGTCTCTCCAAGACTACTTCCTCACTTAAACAAGCATTAAGTCAAGAGTCATTACCCTCACTGTCATTATGCACTAATGTCACTGGCTCATCCTCCCTGGTAAATACTGATAAAAAAAATGTGTTCAATATTTCCGCTTTTAATTTGTCATCATTTATCAAAGCTCCCAATTCATCTTTTTAAGGGCCTACATTCTCCTTCTTTATACTGTTACTGTTTATATATTTATAAAACTTTTTAGGTTTGGTTTTACTCTCTATAGCAATTTTTTTTTTAATTTATAATTTTAGCTGTCCTTATTGCTTTTTTCACGAAATTAAAACTGAATAATATTTGTCTTAAATGAAACAATTAATGATGACATCACAGATATGTGTTTCATTATTTGTTGTCTATAATGCAAACCCTTTGCCTAGCTCATTAAGCATGCTGATAATATCATGCACATCTGACTTGAGACTGGACATTATTCCCTGGCTATGTATAAGACAAGCACCTCTAAACTCAGATCCCACAATCTATATCAGTGGAAGGGTCTAAATATTATCCTGGTCCCACAAACATAATTTTCTAAAATTCTCTAAAATGCAAAAATGTTGTTTGTAAAAGAAATTCTAAGTTATGTCAAGATGTGACATCACAAGTTTCCGTACAGGTAACAAATGCTGTTATAAATGCATTACCAATGAACTTATGCAACTTGGCTAACTAATATACTGATTACAATTGAGGTCAATTAGTACATTTTATTTATTTATTACCAGTTATTTATATAGCACACACATATCCCACAGCGTTTTGAAGTAAATATTTGGTCATTCACTTCAGTTCCTGCTCTAGTGGAACATACATTCTCTATTTCCTACCACAAGTAGGCACAATCATGCTATGGTCATTTTTGTTTGGAGCCAATTAATTTACCAGTATATTTTTGGATTGTGGGAGGAACCCGGAGAACCAAACTGATCTCTAGTGTGTGTATGTATAGGTTTGATCATTATTATACAAACAACTTCTGGTCATAAAGTGGTTAATCAGCACAATATAAATATTGAATACAGCAATCCTTCTATTTTAAAAATCATTACCTACAGTATGCTTTTTACCTATTTAAATAATCCCATTCAAAGTTACAGTAAATCATGTTTCTATATTCCATGTGATTGAAACATGTGACTGAAATTGCTGGAACCTGGTTGGCAGACAGGTCATGTGATCCAATACAAAATGAGATAGAAAATGTGTTAGTAGTGTAGGAAATTACAGCAGAGTTGCAATGATTTTTTTGAGTTTTTATATGAATCTAGTCAAATTTGAAATGTAATGTTTAGAGCAGATAGGTTACACACAATAGTAACAATTTAATCTGATTTTACTGTCAAAGCTTTATCTTGTTTATGCTGAATTATCCCAACATATCTTGTACTGAAATCATTACAGCAATTACATCTAATTATTGTAGCAATACTAGCTTCTTTGTTGTGTGATGTGTAAGTTTGTTTGGCTGTATGCAGATGGATGACAGTCTGACCTTGTATATTCTGTACACTAATTAGTGTTTTTGTCTAATAAACAAAGGAATACATTGCTACCTTCTGGCTAACTGACATTTGTAAGGTTCCTTGCATACATATTTGCTATTTGTGTAACACGAGGTGTGATTTGTTTTTCTTATTAAAAGAAGGGCATCTCAACACCATCTGCTCCTAGAAGGGAATATAAAGCACTTTCCATGTCATGGTCCTTTTCAAGCAAACAAATTAAAGGTGTTAGCCACTGACTGAGGTCAGTACTTGTTAAAATGCACTGAATCGTGTCAGATAAAATGTTTCAATATTCTCCAAAGCAAGTCTGTAATTCTTCTTCTTATAATAACTTTAATCCTGTTTTATATGTATAGTATATGGACGCATTCTGTAGTTTACTTGCGATCAGCTGTTAAATTAGCACTGTACAATTCCTCATATATACTTGTAAATAATAATGAACTTTTTCTGGTTTATATATTTTTAACTATGTATTTCTATTTTGTTATTTGTATTTCACTCATTTATCATTAGATAATTTATTTATTTATTTAGATTTCTACAGGTAATTTTTATACAGTGTTTACCTTTTTATCTATATTCAATTTTATTTCTATTTTTTTTTTAAACTTATTCTCTCATTGTACTGTTTCATTTTGCCTTCATTTCCTATCACTATTTAAACCACTATTATATACTGGTACCTTCTCTAACCTGTATTTCCTTACATTTTCCCACAACCTATTGTACGTCCCACTTCCCAGTATCACCCCTTGCTCATCTCTTACTGATACTGTACTAACTCTATTCCTCCTGTACTTTCCAAACCAATTCTGTTCTACTGTATCAAAATAAAAATGCAATAATGAATTGGTGCCTGATAATTCAATTGTTCTTTCAGGCACCCATTAATTATCATGCTGCCTTCAACAATTGAGTAACCCCCATAGAGTCTGATTAGAGTTGAACCTACACAGGAGACCCTATTCAGGTTGGATTGTAGATTTTGCTGGAAAGCAGAATCTGCAATAATTTCTATTGCATGCTGGGGGTCACCCAGCGCAGGGCACGGCCGCATTGCCTGCTGAATTTGCCTGCCTGCTGCAATTTAATTGCGGTCGCAGCAACTGTGGAGAACCCTTGACTTTGCAGTCTGGCTGTGAAGGTAGGAGCACCTCTGTCATCTTTTCCATCAGATCGGCTGTGTGTGACGTCATGCAGCCGCCCCAAAAATGGCACTGACACCCCCCCATTTGTAGCATCCTGCCCCTTCAATGCTGCATAATTGCATCACGAATGCCTTTGTAGGTCAATCAGGCAGAGGCATTCACAGCCAATGTGTTGTGATCACATTGGCCAGGCAGCGCACATGCAGGACGGGACCTGCGCATGCACATTGGCGCTTTAGCAAAGGAATATTGCGCTTGCTTAGCAATTGCGATGGATCCTCAATAACCCCCTGGGTCCATTTAAGTATGAACCTACCAACTTACATTTCCGTAAAAAAAAAAAACAGAGTTCACCTATTACCAATGTTGCAAAACAAAAAGGGTACACAGAAATAATTTCTGTCAATACATATTAAATATGTTAGTATTTATAAATGTAGAAAATTTTAAATAAATGCTAAAAGGAAATTCATCTTTAAATAAAATGCATTGGACCAAGGTTTTAATAAGCATCCATTTTCGGTTACCTTGTTTTATATTCGTTAAATATTTCTACCCCCATATAACACTATTGATGCAATCAAATATGCCTCCTTATCCACTGATCCTGGGCTGGGACTTCCTGATGTTACTGGAGGTGGTTATCTGGCATACCATTGGCTGACAGACAGAGGCTGAGATGACCAAGGGGCCAAGATCTACTGGAGGCCAAGGTTGTATGACTGTAAAGCCCTCTCTTGCCATTGTGCAGCAGGGGGAAAGTGAAATTGGTCACCTGTTTGTTAAAGTTTGGATATTTGCAGGAGTTTGGGCGAGATCAACAGGCCGATGGCAACTTGTCCAATGCTTTTAAAAACATGATAGTGGTAAATGGTAAGGTATACTCTGCTTTACCAGCTGAAGGTGTACCTTACTTTGTGGTGAAAAATGATTTGTTGTACCGTGTAACTTATTTGCAAGGTAAAAGGGTAGACCAGTTGCTGGTTCCCTGGCTCATACGAATTTATGGGGTGGACATTTAGGGGAGGAGAAAACTCTCCAGCGTATCGAGCTACAGTTCTTTTGGCAAAGCATTCATGCTGCAGTAAAAAAACATTGTCAGGAATGCCCAGTGTGCCAAAAGACCGCACACTGGCCAGAATTTAGAATGCCCTTGGTTTCCCTGCCTATCATTTCCATACCTTTTGAGCAATTGGTATGGATCTGGTAGGGCCAGTGGAAAAATCTGCTTATGGGCATTAATATACATTGATGGTAGTGGACTATGCCACCAGGTACCTGGGCAATACCACTACATAACATGAGCTTGAACACTATTGCCCGGGAGTTGTTGTTGCTGTATGCCTATCTGGGAATACCAAAAGAAGTCCTGAAGGACCAAGGTACCCCTTTTGTGTCAAAATTAATGAAAAACATGTGTTGTCTATTAAAGATGGATAGAATTACCACTTTGGTTTATCACCTGCAGACAGATGGCTTGATTGAATGCTTTAACCAAACCCTTAAGCAGATAATAAAAAGGTTGGTGTCACAGGAGAAGCGAGATTATCTTGTCTAATATTTACAGTTCAATCGGTACTCAAAGCCTCTATGGGGTTTAGCCCCTTTGAGATCCTCTATGATAGACATCCCAGAGGGATACTAGATCTGTTAAAAGTAGGGTGGGAGCAGAAATCGTCTCAAGAGCCTAACATTATTCAGTTTGTTTCCTAATTGTATGGTCATCTAAAGGGCTGTAATGACTGGGAGATTTCACCAGAGATGTGTGCTGAGCGGTCTAGCACAGACCGCTCAGCACACATCTCTCCCACCGCTCAGCACAGCACCCAGCAGTGAAATTAGTGACCTGCTAGATTGTGCCTGCATGCAGGCCAATCTAGCAATGGCGATAGAGACGTGTGGGACCGCGCATCGCTGTCACCGGCACCCCTACTCACAGAGTGATGTTCAGCTAATGTCTAAGCAATATAGTCAGATTGCTTAGAAATTAGCTGAACATCGCTCCATGTGTACCCCCCTTAAGGCACATTACGCCACTTCTGAACGAACATATGGAAAGGGCTCAATGGCATCAAAAACACTATTATGACATTACCGCTGTCAACAGGAACTTTCATCCAGATGACAAGGTACTGATACTCATGCCTACTACTGAAAGTAAATGGTTAGTCCAATGGAGATGACCTTATGAGATTATAGAGGCGGTGGAACCTGTGTACTATAAGGTTGCAGGAGGGTAGAAGGAAAGAGGTACAAGTGTACCATGTGAATTTGTTGAAGCCTTGGAAAGACAAAGCCAGTCAGCCTTCTTTAGTAGCCGTAAGAACCCCATAATGTCAGGTCCCCACTGAAGTCACTTTGAGTCCTAGCCAGAAAAAAGAAGTGGTAAACTTAGTAACAAATCATACAGCATGATATTATTTCTGTCAGTGTCTGCCTAATGGCAGCATTGCAAACTCCAGCTTCAATATCTATAGACAGAGGGAAAAAAAAAAAAAAATCAATACTAGTGCAATATACAATATATAGTTGTAATATGGTCATTTCTAAAAATGTTTAATTGGCTGCATCCCTCATAGGTTCCTATGGTGCATGCAAAAACAATGAACATGCTTATGCATAAGCAAATTAATTCTGTGCCAACCACATAAATTTAAAGTAGATGTACAACAAGCAGGGTTTCCCTTGCAGAGAGTGGTAAAGCATGTAGACCATGTCACTCTAACCCTAACCCTCCCATCCGCCAGCCTAAACCTAAGCTACCCCCCACACCTAACTTAATTCAGGATACCAGCACCAGTGTTTTTTACATTTTTGGGTTGTAGTGGATGGCATTCCCAAGATGTGTTGGGATTCTGGCATTTGTATTTTGAATGCTTGAATATCGATCATCGAGATCCCCGTCAGATCCCGTACCCTTACCTTCCACTAAATTACCTAATTATAAATGGAAAACAATATAAAAATAATGATTAAAATAATTACAGTACATTTAAAACAAAAAACTGCATTTGTAAACATTTATTGGGGCATTAGGTCGAGCTTCTTGGGCTTCTTAATAACTACTATTACATCCTGGGGTTATTGAAGGGGGGTTAAAGAAGGAGTCAGAGGAGGGTGGGAGTTTGGGAATGGAGGGGTAGAGGGGTTGGCAAGGGAGGGGGATGGGGAAGTAGAGGGGGAGGTGGTTGGGAAGGAGAGATGGAGGGGGTTGGGAAGGAAAGGGGAAGGGGGGTTGGAAGGATTGGGGGAGGATGGTGGGATGGAGCGGTGGAGGGGAGTTGGGAAGGAGAGGGGGAGGGGTTATGGGGGTTGGAAAGAAGAGTTGGAGGGGGTGTGGGTGGGAAGGAGAGGGGGATGGTGCCTCATACCCAGGAGTATTGGAGGAAACTTATCCTCTCTCTCTTTGGTGTTGTCTTCATGCTCTGCCTAATAGAGAATAAAATATAAAGAAAATTCTGTGTAAAAAGTTTAATGCCATTTCACAAACTATAACATTTTCAAGTTTAAAAAAACAACAACCCTGCCTTAATTTCCCTTAATTTTATTTAAAGTAACACATATGAATTAGCTGTTAAAAACAGTGAAAAGAGTGGATAATTGAGCTAGTGGATAAGTTGCCCACGACAACCAATAAGCTGCACAGTCTAAAGTTTTACTATTTTAGTTATATCTGAAACTTCAATTTTTATTAACAGTTGACATAGGCAACTTACACACCAGCTCAAAGTTCCACTGTTTTACATTGATCACACATCTATCCCATACACATATCACAGACAACATGGCTGAATCATATTGCATCAAATTATCTCATCCAAACATAAAGTATGCACACATATAAAGATATGTGTACTCACGGCAGCTTATTTGCGCACATAAGTGTGACAGAAGGTCTGGATGGCATCTCCAGAGATCTGACCAGCACCTCTCTTATATTGGAATGCACACGGAGCCACCTGCGGAATTCGGCACATGCCACCAGTTTAGCAGCATTTGATATGTAAGGCATGAGGTGCTCAAGCCGCCTATCCATCACTGATGTCAGGATGCGGATCTGTTCAGCTGAGAATGCAGCAGCTCTCATGATGGCAATGGCATCTTCACAATAATTTGTGATATTGACAATCTTTGTTTCCTGTTGATTGATTAACTGCATTAAAATGGCTGACAATTCATTTAAATATTTAAATTATTCACACATCTTTATGGAAGTGCTACATCAACACAACAGAGCATCCAGAAGCCCTACCAGTACATCACCCTCCATGCATATCCATACACACCACTGCGGATTCGCATACATGCCAGTGTATAACGTTCATGCATTTGCTGATGCATATGCAATGCTACATGTGGTGTATATGCATGTCTGTAATTTATGCATTTTAAATATTTGTTACATTAATTTTACTCCGTAAAGGTAAACTAATGTACAAAACACATGGACTCCTTCCCTTCTACACCCAATCAACTTTACCTTTTCTACCTTTTGGTCAAGCATCAACAATTTAAGATAATGAAATTATAAAAAAAAAAAAAAAATAATAACATGTTTTACAATTTCTAACTAACAAAAACAAATGTAAAGCTTCATTTTGAAAGCTTATTTTTTATATTTATAATAAATTTGCACAAAATCCAAATTTATATATAAGCAATTTTGACTACTAAAAAACATAATTTTAGCTCTTATTAGCAAACGTAAAGAAAAATCTAAACATTTGTTACAAAAACCAAAATAAGTTTCTTTTTTGTTCTTAGTAGAAATGAAAGAAGCAAAAATCTTGCTCTTCTTTGCAGTATTGAAAGTCCAGTCTGTAGGTTGTGGGTAAGATAATAAACAGAATAAAAAAAAGAAGAATACATTAATTCAAATAAAATTAAATAAATCAAAAACAAAATAAAAAGTTGTAAATGCACTGAGTGACAACAATCAATGCAATACGAAGAGAAAGAAGATAACACTGGTGGGGAGCACTCTCAATCCGGAGACGATGACTATAATAGTATAAAAAATGACTTTATAAAAAAAATTGACTTTTATTAAATATGATTTAAAACACCCACAAAGTCCAAGAATAGTTTTTGCTTCTAAAAAACATGAGATATCATAATGAAAATCTGGTAAAGAAATACTGATTCATAACAAGCATGCATGCAAGGATACCTTAAGGTCCGTTAGCAGATTGGTCCTCATTTATATGAGATTCTTATAGTCCAAAGTTGGGCATACACTGTGAGGTATGATTGCAGGAAAAAGATAGACAAAATGTCTTTAGAGGATAGTAGTTAAACCCTAGGTGTATGGATTATGGGGGTCATTCCGAGTTGTTCGCTCGCAAGCTGCTTTTAGCAGCTTTGCACACGCTAAGCCGCCGCCTACTGGGAGTGAATCTTAGCATATTAAAATTGCGAACGAAAGATTAGCAGAATTGCGAATAGACACTTCTCAGCAGTTTCAGAGTAGCTCCAGACTTACTCGGCATCTGCGATCAGTTCAGTGCTTGTCGTTCCTGGTTTGACGTCACAAACACACCCAGCGTTCGCCCAGACACTCCTCCGTTTCTCCAGCCACTCCCGCGTTTTTCCCAGAAACGGTAGCGTTTTTTCACACACTCCCATAAAACGGCCAGTTTCCGCCCGGAAACACCCACTTCCTGTCAATCATATTACGATCACCAGAACGAAGAAAAAACCTTGTAATGCCGTGAGTTAAATTCCTAATTGCATAGCAAATTTACTTGGCGCAGTCGCACTGCGGACATTGCGCATGCGCATTAGCGACTATTCGCTCCGTTGCGACAAAAAAATAACGAGCGAACAACTCGGAATGACCCCCTATGTAATGAAGTCGTGTCATCCAATCCAACTGGATTGATGCATAAAAAAAGAATTAAGGACACTATTCAGTAAGGATTGCAAATTCTGCTAAGTAGCAGAATTTGCATTCCTTTATATTGCATGCTGGGGGCCACCTGTCGCAGGGTAAGACCGCCCAGCATGATAACCACCGCCCCCCACCCGACCATACTGAAATTGCGGTCACACCGCAGTTTTAGCATGATCACTAAAAGTAAGGAAGCCTCCTGCCGGCACAGCTTGGCTGCGTCTGCAGGAGGCCCACCGCCATATTTTTTATTGCGTCGGCTGCATGTGACATCACGCAGCCGCCCTGATCATGCCCCCCCCCCTACATTCGCACCACCACACCTCCATTGCCAAGTCACCGCCCCCCACAATGCTCCATCTCTGCCTTGGAAACAGAGCGTTGCTGTGCCCCTCCCACCCCGTGAATGCCAGAAAATGCAGGTACATGCGCAGTATGGCCCCTGCGCATGTGCCTGCATCCTCTTTGTCATTTTTTTTTGGTTGGATCTGTTTTTATAATGGCCCATATGATAAGGGTCTATAAGATTTGAATCATTGGTCACTGGGTTTGTCTGAAGGATAAAGATCACTGGGACTCATAAAACAGAAAGTTATTATATAACAAATTATATCCTGTAGAGACAATATGAGGCACCTTTAAGATTCCAACCAGGAGGTATGAGGCACCGGTCTCTTAATATAAGTAATAAAGTTTTGTAATAAATCACTTTTCACAGCTGGAACATACAGCAAGGTGCCATAATACAATTTTACACAAATGGCTGTGTACCTTGTACTGGTTACTAGCTATAGATTAATTGATCAGAAAAGTTACATTTTTCTGACTAAGTCCAAATGCATATGTATATGTTGTATATATTTTGTCTCATGTCTGTACTGTGTCTACTTTTCCTAAAAAGTGAGCTGAAGATTGCATTCTTGTGCTGCTGGGGATGTACTGGAGAAGCCAGTTCCTCCTCAGCCATAGACCTCACCGCGTGTCCCTGATCTACTGTACAACTAATCTGTAAAGTACAGCACTGTATGTACAGTCTTCTACTGTACTTACCATGTGCATTTAGAAGAAGTTATATATCTGCGGCGCATCCTTATAAAAGCATGATTGCGCACAGTCTGTAAATTAACTACAACACCACTTTCTTTCAGTCAAGCCTGGATCTGTCATGTTGTCTTGTTTTCTTTTTTCATTTTAGCAATTATCTGGCTTATAGATTTGCTGATTTTTACCGGTATGTTTCACGGCAGGAACTATGGAGACAAGATACTGTACTGTAAATACTGACCTGTACTGTAATTTTTTGCACTTCATTATATAACGTTTTTTATAATATACTGTACAGTACAGTACTGTGTACAGTATTATGGATGTTAAAACAATTCAACGGCCCCTCGTGATGTCTGCGACTCAGTGTTGCAGTTTCTTGCACACAGTGCTAAAATGTCTAGTTGTGGCACTGCAAATGACTGTACATACAGTAGATGTGCATCTATAGACATGGCTCGTGTACAAGGTAGGAATACACGGACATATGGTAGCAGTGCGGGGTTTAGCTACTGTAACAGGAGAGAAGACAGGCTTGTTCGGGGACAAAGCAGACATTTTGTCCTCTTACGAGCCTGCACATGGCTTACTGCTTAGGACCTGCTAGGGTGTACGACAAATGGCAGTACATAGACATGGCCGCTCACTGCAAAAATCAAGGGACTAGTTTATACAGTAGGTAAACTTCTGCCCCAGGAGTGTGTGTGACACAGCACATACAGTAATTCCCACGAGGGTGTGTGACAAATTACAGTACATACAGTAAACGTGCGTCCATAGACATCGGTGGTATACAAGGCCAGGGGCTAGGTACTGTAACAATACATGGATATACTGCATACCTCCCAACAGGTATCCAATTGGATAGTCGACCATGTTAAGGTCGACCACTTTTGGCCGACATTGACTTGGTCGACATGGACGACACATGACAGCTTGATGCATGAAAAGGTTGACTTTTTTAAATTAAAATTGTAACTTTTCCATACTTTACCATGTGGACTACGATTGGGAATAGTAACCTGTGCCAGTGCAGCGGTAGCAGAGCAAGGCACCTTGCCCGCAGCATTGCGAGTGAAGTAAGCTATGCAAGGGGACGCGGTACACTGATTGGGGTTCCTGGTCATGTCATGGAAAAATAACACCAAAAACAGTTCAAAAATCCATGTTGACTTTTCCATGTGTCGACCTGGCATGTGTCGACCACTTTCATGTGTCGACTATTTGTCCATGTTGACCATGTCAATGTCGACCAATAGTGGCTGACATAATGACTGTAGACCTTAACATGGTCGACCATTCATACCGGAACCCTCCCAACATGACCCTCTCCAGGAGGGACAGAATGCTGTGTTCCTGGACTTCCCTCTTAATTAATGATTTCCATCACCTGTGGTGAAACACCTTCATTTTCAAATAACTACACTGTAGTTCACTACAGGTGATGGCAATCATTAATTAAGAGGGAAGTCCTGGAACAGAGCATTTTGTCCCTCCAGTGGAGAGGGTCATCTTAGGAGGTATGATACTGTACAGTGCACTAGCAGCAGGTGGCTTAGGGGTCTATTTACTAAACCTTGGGTGGAGATAAAGTGGCAGGAGATAAAGTACCAGCCAATCAGATCCTAACTGCCATGTTACAGGCTAAGTTTGAAAAACGACAGTTAGGAGGTGATTGGCTTGTACTTTATCTCCTCCACTTTATCTCCACCTGAGGCTTCATAAATAGACCCCTTAATTACTGTAGCAGGAGGGAGCCGACAAATTTGCTCGATGCACAAATCAAGGAGCTAGTTTATACTGTAGGTAAACGGAAGTAGCATTAGTGTATAGAAATGCGGCAATCAGCGGCATATAATGTACAAATTACCTGTACTTACTGTACCAGCAAGATGATAGTTCAGTAATAGGCACAGTTCATGGGAGAAACAGTAGAATGCAGCAACAGCTTGACTTTGAAATCAGCAGAAGCTGCAGAGTATATCTCAAAGGTTTTTACGGGTGATACAGCCACAGAGACGATCTGAGTAGCAAGTCTACACTGTAAGGTGCAGAGTCACAGAATGGATAGCTACCACTGGCGTGCGCAGCACATTTTTATTAGGGGGTGCACTGTCGGAGGGGTGTGTCTAGCACCGCCTTTTGGGAATGTCTAGCACCATCTATTGATGATCAACGCATATAAAATATCCACCCTTGTACCAATCCTAATAAAGCAGATACATTGTCAGATGTTGTGGTGTGCACCAAACAAACACCCCTGATGGCACTCACTGCAATTACACTGCTCCTACTCAGCCTGGTCTGGCTCCCCCTCTCTTTCCCCTGCAAGCTGCAGCAACTTACTTACAAGTCGGTAACTGAACTGACACTGACAGTCGCAGACTAGTTACTGCTGCTGCTGGAAAAACAAGTGACGTGTCAATGCTGCTGCAGACTGCCTGCCAGTATTGAACTTGTCTTCCTAAGAGGAACGCTGGCTGCATGCTGCTCCTCATCAGTGGCTGGCGTTGGCATAGCATAGAAGGAATGAGGTGGGCATGTGGCGGGAGTGACGGGTGGGCGTGCGAGCATCACACTGTTTTTGTACGTGGAGGTAGAGCTGGGAATTTGAAAGCCGGTGACAGTGGCACCCTTGATTAACCCAGGCGTCCGGTCAGTAATGCTGTCCTGACAGGGTGCAGCGCAGTGGGGACAGTAATCTGCCTGCTCGGTGATTGCTGCATCAGGCATGTGAGATCGGGGTGCCAGATATTAGGGGGTGCCAGTGCGCACCAGGCACCCCCCCTGCGCACACCTATGATAGCTACTTGTGTATAAAAAGTGGCTTTATACAGTATGAGGTGTCTGTAAAGTGTGTGGCCACTTTGTCTGCGGTGCCAGCAAGTCTGTGATACCAATTTTCAAAAAGGAAGACTCATTTGTGTGAGCTCTTAGTGGCTGACAACTTAGACAAAGCTGCTAATTTCCATTGTGTGCGTTGCTGGTGGGTCTGCCCTGCAATTGGTCGACCACAATGCAAATGCACCTGTATCAGAATTTGGAAGAGGTCATCCTTTGTCATATTTGATAGCAAGTTAACATGGAATGCTTTCTGAGATAGTAAAGCTGTTTATGCTAATGAAACCCAGAACTTTGGCCCTCATTCCGAGTTGATCGGTCGCAAGGCGAATTTAGCAGAGTTACACACACTAAGCCGCCGCCTACTGGGAGTGTATCTTAGCATCTTAAAATTGCGACCGATGTATTCGCAATATTGCGATCACAAACTACTTAGCAGTTTTAGAGTAGCTCCAGACTTACTCTGCCTGTGCGATCAGTTCAGTGCTTGTCGTTCCTGGTTTGACGTCACAAACACACCCAGCGTTCGCCCAACCACTCCCCCGTTTCTCCGGCCACTCCTGCGTTTTTTCCGGAAACGGTAGCGTTTTCAGCCACACGCCCATAAAACGCTGTGTTTCCGCCCAGTAACACCCATTTCCTGTCAATCACATTACGATCGCCGGAGCGATGAAAAAGCCGTGAGTAAAAATACTTTCTTCATAGCAAAGATACTTGGCGCAGTCGCAGTGCGAATATTGCGCATGCGCACTAAGCGGAATTTCACTGCGATGCGATGAAAAATACCGAGCGAACGACTCGGAATGAGGGCCTTAGTACATTATTTAACGATAAAGTGAATGCGGCCAAATCTGACAGTTTTTAGACCCTTTTTCGACAATTTTGACAAGCATGGCGGCACAGCAATGGAGACTATCTGGAAGTCATATTAATGAGATCGGGACCCAGTGGTACAATGCATTACATATTTCTGTCCATTTGATAGCAAACAAACCAGAAAATCTTTCTGAGATACTAAAGCTGTTTATGCTAATAAGATCCAGGATTTAGGAAGTCATTCCGAGTTGATCGCACGCTACAGTTTTTCACAGTGCAGCAATCAGGTTACTACTGTGCATGAGTATGCACCGCAATGTGCATGCGCATCATAAGGGTACAAACAGCATCATTGCTGTGCAATGCTTCTAGTGACGAATCCATTCGCAGGGGTGAACGGAAGGAGACTGACAGGAAGAGGGCATTTATGAGTGTCAACTGACCGTTTTCTGGGAGTGGTAGGGAAAACACAGGCATGTCCAAGTGTTTGCAGGGCAGGTGTCTGACGTCAATTCCGGGACCGGACAGGCTGAAGTGATCGCAAGGGCTGAGTAAGTTCAGACCTACTCAGAAAATGAAAAAAAGTTTTCGTCCTGCTCGGCTGCACATGCGTTTGCACACTTGCAAATCTAAAATACACTCCCCCGTGGGCATTTGAATAGCTGTAAAAAGTAGCTAGCGAGCGATCAACTCAGTATGAAGGCCTTAGTATGCAATGTAATATCAAAATGAATAGCTAGCATGAACAGGCATCAGTGTGGCTGGGGGAGGTGGTTTGGTATTGGCATACAGTGAGCTAAGTGGGAAATAATACTAATGAGTGATCAATGAGGAAGGTACAGAAGCCTGCGTTGAGTTGCATACTGTAGTGTAAGGAGCTGCCTAGACTGTGAACAATACAGTGTAAATAGTGCATCATCACACCGTGGCATAGAATACTGTAGAAGAGAATTTTGTTTTTTTCAGATATAAAGGGAAGAAGCGACACACCAAATAACTTTATTGCAATAAAAAATAATAAATAAATACATTAAAAAAATAATAACAATTGCGCACCCTGCTGGGTATCAAACCCAGGGCTGCATGCATTGCGGGCAGACACTGTATTCGTTAGGCCACAGCCAAGCATGGTTAGAGTAAGCACCCCTGGTGTATATGTGTTGTGTTTTATATGATGTGTTGTTGTTTTTTAAAAAGCCAGTGCCACCATGAAGCATGGTGGCACAGCAATGGAGACCATCTGGAAGTCGTATTAATGAGATAGGGACCAAGTGGCACAGTGCATTACATATTTCTCTCAATTTGATAGCAACTAAACCTCAAATTCTTTCCGAGATAATAAAGCTTTTTATGCTAATAAAATCCAGGATTTAGTACACAATGTAGTGACAAAATGATTTGAGTGAACAGGGCGGCAGCGTGGCATTGTATTTTGTAGAAGAGGACTTTTTTATATAAAGGGAAGTAGCAGGACACCAAATAACTTTATTGCATTAAAAAATAATAAATAGATAAAAAAATAATAATAATTGCATACCCCATTGTGTACCGAACCTGGGTGTTCACGCGTTGCGGGTGGATACTGTATTCTTTAGGCCACAGCCAACCATGATTAGAGTAAGCACCCCTAGTGTATATGGATGTGTTTTGTCTGATTTGCATTTTAAAAAAATGGCGGATTGAACCCACCAAGCATTGCGGCACAGCAATGGAGACCACCTGGAAGTCATATTAAAGAGATAGGGACCCAGTGGCACAGTGCATTACATATTTCTCTCTATTTGATAGCAACAAACCTCAGATTCTTTCTGAGATAATAAAGCAGTTTATGCTAATAAATCCAGGATTTAGTACACAATGGGGGTCATTCCGAGTTGATCGTTAGCTGCTTTCATTCACAGCACACCGATCAGGCAAAAAAACAGCACTTCAGCGGATGCGTATGGGGTGCAATGCACACGCGCAACGTGCTTTCACAACAGCCGATGCAGTTTCTCACAAGGTCTAGCGACGCATTTCATTCGCTTTTCATATGCACTGCTGGCCACAGAGTGATTAACAGGAAGTGGGTGTTTCTTGGAGGTAACTGACCGTTTTCAGGGAGTGAGTGAAAAAACCCAGGCGTGTCAGATAAAAACACAGGCGTGGTTCGGAAAACATAGGCATGACTGCCCGAACGCAGGGTGTGTTCGTGACATCAAACCAGGAACTAATAGTCTAAATAGATCGCAAGCTAGGAGTAGGTCTGGAGCTACTCAGAAACTGCTCGAAAATATTTTGTAGCCACTGTGCAATCCTTTCGTTTGCACTTCTGCTAAGCTAAGATACACTCCCAGAGGGTGGCGGCTTAGCGTTTGCACGGCTGCTAAAAGCAGCTAGCGAGCGAACAACTCGGAATGACAACCAATGTAACTACAAGATGAATTGCGTGAACAGGGCGGCAGGGTTGCATTGTAATTTGTAGAATGGGACTTTTTTATATAAAGAGAAGTAGCAGGACACCAAATAACTTTATTGCATTAAAAAAAATAATAACTAAATACATAAAAAAAATATTAAATAAATGCCACCCCGCTGGGTATTGAACCCAAGGGAGCACACATTGCGGGTGGACACTGTATTCGTGTAGGCCACAGCCAACCATGGTTAGAGAAAGCACCCCTGGTGTATATGTGATGTGTTTTGTCTGATTTGCGTTAAAAAAAAGTTGGATCGAACCCGCCAAGCGTGATGGCACAGCTATGGAGACCATCTGGAAGTCATATTAATGAGACTGGGACCCAGCGGCACAGTGCATTACATATTTTTTTCGCTGTTTGATAGCAACTAAACCTCAGATTCTTTATGAGATAATAATGCTGTTTATGCTAATAAAATCCAGAATTTAGTACACAATGTAACGACAAAATTAATTTGTGAACAGGGTGGTAGCATGGTATTTTGTAGAAGGGGACATTTTATAAAGGGAAGAATGTGATTGGCCAGCCTCTCACAGATCACTGCCTACTGCCACACCATTGTATTCAGCATTGTAGTCTTAACGTGGAACATTCGCCACCCAAATGATAAACTGTGTATTACATGGCTTGGGACACAATGCATGCAATAACGTTAATTACAACTCGCTACTCAGAAGCCTAAATAGTGCGCTATGAGCAACAATGTTTGAGGACTCATCTGTATACCTCAAATGTGTTTATACATACCAAGCTGAAATTTGGAATGAATGTGTAGAATCGTCAGCTGGTGCTGCTTGCCAAATTTCAGGGTAAAATAATACAAAATGAGTAATTGGGAATAACCTAAATTTTAAACTGTCAGTTTTTTTTGTGTGTCTTCCTGTTTGGCTTTTTTGTTGGTTTTTCCAATGTAGTCTAAAGGACAATTTTTAAGAATTAATAACTCACGGTAGAGGACTAATTAAAACTTGGGATTTGTTTTGTTAGATAGAGCGTATACCAGTGTAGTGCCTTTTGGGGTTAAGGTTTTTCAGAAAGTTACAGGTTTTTTTTTATTTAGTAAAATATGCACCAATTTAAAGATAGGGCATTTCAATTTGTTGCACCTGCGCAGTGGTCGCCAGCAGGGGGTGTATACAGAGTAGCTTCACTTAGGTGTACCAAGATGGCCGACTTTCCCTATATGTCGATGCTGTACATATTTCTCTCTCATTGGTTGCATAATGGTGGAAGGCTCTAGTAGCCTCACACGCTATACAAGTTAGGCAGTTGGGCACGAGGAAAGAGAGGGAAGGGGTCTTGTGCAATCTGAGGAGAGGTTATAAAAAGGAGCTGCTGGTGGCGGGATGAGAGACAAGCTGAAATAAACTCTGACGAAACCGCTGCTGTTGGAGGATTGTGTAAGGATTGTCCTCTCTTTAAGCTGGAACCCTTAAACAAAATTTTAGAGGCAGTGTACAGATGTAGGAGTACGGCAGTGTATGACTGTATGAGAGTGGCAGCGTACTGTCAAAGTCAAAAAATATTGCAGTACACACATCACGTACAAACTACACACAGATGGCCTCCGCGCGTGTACTAGTTCTGCCGTTCGTGCACATATCTGCAATTTGCGTATGGCCGCTCCCGTGGTTCTTACGCATTGGCGCGTGGTATGGGTATTTATGGTAGAGTTTGTGAACGCATGGAAAGCTATCAAAACACATTACATATGTGTACACTGTACGGGACTCTGTACGCAAGCAGTGTACAATGTACGTAGGGTGTGTATTAAGTTTAGCGGCCGCAGCAGCTTCATGGTAAAGTGTATTTGAAGTGTGTATAAGGTATAGCTTTTCATTCCTGCATATAAAACTGCATTATCAATTGGGGGCTCTCACGGGATATCACGTTCTTAATGATACACTGTACATTAAAAATGCGGCTGTAAGTGACCGGCTCCGATGGACGCATCGCGAAGCTTATGAAAATGACATCCACGTTAATGTATTGTTGTGTTATCAGTAAGCCGCTGATATGAAATTCAAGGGACAATGCGTTTCTCATAATATTTAAGATGCTAAAATGTATTTTTAATGTTGCAAAACAAGGTTCAAATAAGTCATATTGTGTTTGATTCAGAATGGATTGTTTATCTGTTAAGTATATTAAAAAGTTGCTGCATAGCCTTGATATAGTTTTTTTTTTTTTAACTCAGGCCTAAAATAACTTCTGGTGCTTGTATGATGTGTGATTTTTTGTGACATAGGAAGCCACATGGTCTGTCCTCCATTTTGGACTAGCCACATGACCTGTCCACCATTTTGTGTAATCCTCATGGATGTGGAAGGGGGAGGAGCAGTGGCCATTTTGGGATGGTCACTTTCTGAATAGCTGATTTTCAGTCTGCTCAGAATAATCAGCTTTCCTTGGTCACATCAAGCACGATTTAGGAGTTACCAATGCATTTATTTAACCCATGCCATAGTCAATTACAAATAGTTTCAATTGGGCCTAGTGAAAGTTAATAGTGAGATGAATATTTGATGTAAGAATTACACACAGATAAAAACAAAGTTTTTTTTCTCTTTTACCTCTAGGATTTAGTTAACTCTGCTTGCTATAAGATAGCCATTGAAATGCAAATTAACCTGTGTAACTGCTTTTTCTTAGCAGTGAAAAAAACACTTTTACAGGCAGCCAAAAGCACATAGCATTGATATGCAAATTAGAAGCACTAAATGGGTAAATGAGTCTCAAAGGAGACCAGTGAATGGTATATATATATAATATTATAATTATGTGTGTCTGTAAATCAATGTATGTTCTGCAAGATGGCTATCCAATCTCAATCATATCATTTAAAGTATTGATCATTGCTAGATTCATATATATCTGTGTGAAACCGAATACATTTGTTGCTATATAGTTAAGACAAAAAAAATGTTTAAGGAAGTAAATGTAAAAGACACAAAACGCAGGTCTGGCCCAGTCGTAATAGGGTTTATACAGAAAGAATGTGTGTTGTGTTAATTGAGCAATTATAGTTGGTATTGCTCACATTTATAGAAGTTGAGGGATTTGTTTAATTGAGGACGTACGGTTTTGTACACGTGTCTCGGACAAAGTACAGGACTGTTTACGCAAAGTGCGTAAGAATGCGGGCGCTAGGTACAAATTACACAACAGTGTTGTTTCGTTTAAAGGTGGGACAAGGTGGGACAGTAGCCACGCTACAATAGCACAAAACTGCTCGGTTTCCAAAAATTAGTATAAAACTTCTTGTTTAAACTGTATTGCCTCTGGGGGAAAAGCTGCTTATCTGAATGAATCTTAATTTTCTGTACAGAAAAACCAAAAGTATATTTGAGTGAGCGAACGTAGGAGTGAGTGAAATTTGAATCCCGGATTTTGGGATCCCGTCGTTTGGTACACCAAGAAAGCTGAGGCTTGGTGGCGTGAAGTGGCTGGTTCACGTTAACATAGATTGAAATACGCGAATCGTGAGGTGATTTGTAGAGGAGAGTGATAGTGCATTGTATTGCGAATTATTGAAGTAAAAAGGGTTTTTTTGGTATTACGCTCCGGACTGAGGGTCCCAGTTGGTACAACGACCCGTGATCGTACAGCAGATAAGTAACAAGTACCTATATGCTGTGCGATTGGACCGCGCGTTTGTGGGTGCAATACATAGCGCAACGTGATATCTGTTTTACGAGCTTTTGGGTAAAATTGCGGTATCATTAGCGCTGTATAGAGCATACGCAAGCGTGATTTGTGTATTATGAAGTGCATAGGGAGTTTTTCGCTGGTCTCTCTCAGGAGAATCTCCAACAACCGATACTTTACTGGAAAGGGTAAGTTATTCCTAAAAACTTCCAGTAAATATAGGTTACTATAGGGCCCTAGGTTGGGTACATTGCCTTCGCTATCGACAGTGTATGGTAGTACTGGCCAACGCGGGCGTGAGTGGGTGGAAGCGCTCTGAGAACTTTCACCGTCTATTTGGTGTGCATTGGGGATTGCGTTTATTGGCAAAAAGTCCGCAA
The DNA here is from genome assembly GCF_028390025.1 of Pseudophryne corroboree. Lineage (NCBI taxonomy): Eukaryota > Metazoa > Chordata > Amphibia > Anura > Myobatrachidae > Pseudophryne > Pseudophryne corroboree. Next base: position 94,698,187 of record NC_086455.1, on the reverse strand, counting down.
AGGGATCCAATTGCACAAGCGGTTGATGTTTTGTAACCAGTTTTCAGGTTGAATAGCCGTGGCCCAGGGGGTCAGCGAGGATTGTTATGTGTGAGAAATATGGTTCACACACGGAGGCTTTTTGCAATGAATAGGTGTGTATGACTGGCAAAGATAGGGTGCCATTCCCTAAAGTGGGCAGCTTTGAACCAGAGGCACTGCAGAATGTAGGCAGTAAAATATGTCTTCTTATATCCAGAAAACAAAGGATTAGACATACAGATTGTTTAAATTTATGGCAACAGGAGGGGGATATACAAAGAGAATTAGCTCGCGCAGCAGGTTCCAAACCTAGCGGGAAAATATTGGCGACCGCACCACCACCACTACCGTATATTGCGGGGGAGAAGATGGCTACAGTCAATGGTATATCCGTAAAATATAGTAGTATGTAAAAACAATGTATTAACCCTAATTATTTTTTGCAAGATTTATCCTGTTTTTGAAGTCTTTTCAAGGTTATAGGTCACAAAAGGATGATGGACTTGCTGGCATGGCAGTTCCTGTATTTATTTACTGAGAGCGAGAAACATAATATGCATTGGAGGGAATGGTAATTGTATCGCTGGCCTGTAACTGTAATTGTATGTAACTGTATGTTTTAACTGCTTATTGTAGGAGTTGTAACTATAGGTATACTGTACTTTGTAATATACATATTGAATCTATATCTTTTTTTAATAACAAATATATTGAGCCAAATCGCAGCTCTCCTCCAAGCAGTCACCTTGCTGCAGGAAACTCAGTTGGGGCCTGTCCAACCAGGTAGAGCAGTAACAATATTCCCCAATGAAAGAACTGGTGAGGTCACAGGTACCGGTAAGTGTGAGACAGTTAATTGTACAGAGACAACAACACCTCACAGTAAACAGATTAGGAACGGAATGGTAGGATTACACCCTGTCTTGGAAATAGTAACCCCCAATGGGGGAACCGATAGTCATGGAATAATCCTCACCAGGAATAATGCAATGTATTGCCCGTGGCCCAGAGATGAGCTGCGATCAATCATTTCAGAATTCCCCGACCCTCGGAAGCATTTAGCCAGATGTCAGAAATTTTTCAGAGATCTGGGTAATGCGTATGAACCGACAAACAAACACTGGCGGATATTTTTGAAAGTGTGCCTACCTCCTAATATTGACACCCAAAAATGTATCACTGATTGTAGATTAGAGTCGGATAGTCTTATGACTGACAAACACAATCAGGAGAATTTAGAGCAAATTAACATGCAACTAGGGTTGTATTTCCCCACAACTGTTAAGTGGAGAAGAATTTTCTCCATAAAACAGAGGGAAAATGAAATGACATCTGAATATTTCCATCGGGCCCTGCAAATAATAGATAGATACATTGGGGTATCAGATACAGGGAACTATGCAAATTACAGGGAGGTAGCTGTTTCTGTATTAATGGATGGACTCAATAAGACAGTAAGGGACAGGGTACAAACATCTTTGCCTAATTGGAGAGGGGTCACAGTAGCTTGTCTTAGACATTGCGCAATTGAACACCATAAGAATATTGCTAGGCGTAGAGAACTGCAGGAGGAGAGGCTGAGGATTGAAAGTATACAGGCTCTTACACCAGAGTCTCGTCAGCCTAAACCCCAAAACCCTGGTGGTAAGAAAAGACCGAGAAATTGTTACATTTGTAAAAAAATAAAGGACATTTTGCTAGAGATTGCAAGAGTAGTAGAGCACATAGCAAATATAGACCCCTAGACAGAGAAAACTAGCCACGTTATTAAACACATAGACGGGATCAAGGGACATATAGTAAGGAGTCACGAGCCATATAGAAAACACAGATTCGGTTAATGGGAAGAATGGAATAAATGCAACTTTACCCTTGTGACAGAACTTACTGGGGTTAGGGGGAGGTCTCTAAACTTCTGCTTCTTTCTCTAGCAGAAGTGACCTCTAATTAATTTAGCAGAAGTTTTGTTAGAGATGGTATACATATAGCATGCTCCCGCCCAGGAAGTACGATTTATGTTGGATACCCACGAAGACTAAGGTTGCATTTCACTGTTCTAGATACATGTCCATCACAGGTAGAGGAAATTATCTCAAAGATACCGGGTTCCCTATGAACTTAGAATGGACAGGACACTGGATTGATGGCTGGGATAGTCCCAGTAGAGATATAACACACATAGATTTTTGGGGGGGAGCAGACCGAGTAGAGAATCATTCCCCGTAGTGCCCAATCCAGATTTCAAACTTTGTAAAATCTTCTTTGCCTCTACCAACGTATCTGTTACTAAACTCTAAGTGATTTGTCTTCAAAGTTTCCTCTTCATCTCTTACATTCACCGACAGGGTTACAGTTCAGATGCCACATGCCTACTCGGTCTTTCAGAGTTCTGCCCAGATCCAGTATATCTCACCAGCATAGGGACACCAGTATCAGTGTGCCTGGTCATGCACAAAGGGTGGAGAATGGGAATATGGGTGATGGTAGACTGTATATAAATACCGATATGCATGATGGCGTGACAGCCTGATGGTGAACGCAATTCTGAAAAAATGTATTTTTATTATTTCCTTTATCTTTTCACTTTCCACAGATGGTTTACTTCACACAACTGATAATACACAACAGTTGAACACATTAAAATGCAAGATTTATGTTCCCTACAGAAAGGTCGCTGACCCGGAGAGAACTCGTGACAAAGAGCAGAGTGTAGAGAACCTCATATCACTGGAGTGTCTGTTCCGGGAAGATTGAGAGGCAGGACTGTTGAAGGGCATCCAAGCACAGATCTAGAACGGTTGTAGTATCATTCCTTTTTTGACCTTCCCCTGCATTTTCCTGTCTTTTCCCCTTCTTATTTTCCTCCTTTCCCTAAACGAAATGGATCGATCACAAGAGGGTTAGTAATTCTGGTTTTGATCAAGACAGTTTGTTTTGGTGAGGGTCCCAGAGAGGTCGAGCAGGGATCTGGAATGGGTTCTGATGACGAGTATGAATTTGTAGAATCTCAGGAGCGGCACATCGCTCAAGTAAAGGCTAGCATCAGTAAGCGCTCTGGTAGTCAGGGAGCTCGGAGGCACTGTGAGGGGTTATTGTCTGATGAATATTGTATTTGTAGGAATTGTGAGAATATAGTTGAGGATGGGTGCATCCAGATATGTCAGTCCAACCTTAATATCGACATGGACCATCATCCGTTGAGTGATTACCACTCACTGGTGGGTAAGGCCTTAAACCAGACAGAATGCTGGGTGTGCTCATAGGTACCTCAAGGTCATCCGAAGTCAGGATTAGTACCGTACCCTTTAGCAATAGATGAGGTACTCGAATTACGGGGTGGGAGGCCGGTGGACAAGAAATTCAATATTTCTAGGCCCCCTAGTTTGAAGCTCCACCAGTATCATGTAGACAGGTCCTTATTGTGTTTTAATATTTCCAATTGCCGAAAACCGGGAGATTGGGAGGTGACGTGGAATAACCAGACAATGACCTTTTCACACAGAGCTGATAGGATACCCATAAACTCTGAACTTGTACGCCAAATAGCCAACAGTGGGAGGTATTTTCGGTATAGGTATACTCGTGGAAGCAAGACCATGTGGGTTGGAAAAGTATCGCCAGGGTATTGTGCTCATATCATCCAGCCTGATACTCGTACTGAGCAGATGTTAGAACTAGGGATTGGTTTCTTCACTTGGAAAGTTTGTAATATGGTGATGTCATATTTTGTCCCCTATGTTCTCCCAGATGATGCCTATTTCATATGTGGGAGGAAAGCGTACAAGTGGCTTCCCCTGAGCTCAGAGGGATTGTGTTATATTGGGAGAGTACTGCCAGAGGTCATGACCATAACCCATGATAAGATGAAAGACGTTCACCTGAGTGCTCAAGCTCCTTATACTCATACTCACTATGAACACATCATCAAGAGACACTTCTCATTGATAGGACAGAGCACGCAGCCTCTGATTTATTCCACGAATCCACCGGGATTCAGTTCCTTCTCGCATTAGACATCACCCGTACAGCCAGAGGAACTATAAATTATAGGTATATCCATGTGCTAGCGAACTTGATAAATAATATCACTGAGATGTATGACGACACCTTCAGGTATACGTAGAGGGAGTTACAAGCCTACAAGAAGGAACTGATTCAGCACAGGATGGTCCTTAATTATATCACAGCCGTGACAGGTGGGTACTGTGTTACTCTGGCAACTCAATATGGTGTAAAGTGCTGTACGTATATTATGAACAGCACTGACAACCCCACGGAGATCATCGATCAAAAGATGGATGATATCTTGCAGTTGAAGTGGGAGTTCAGGGGGAAGCACAACTTTACCTTGGCTACTGTGAGTAATGAACTGACTGGCTGGGTCTCATGGTTGAACCCACGCAATTGGTTCTCGGGTTTAGGAGAGTGGGCTCAAAATGTCATCATGAGTGTAGGGAAGTTTCTCCTTTGTATCCAGGGAGTCGTCATAATTATTGGTTTGATATTTAGGTGTGTTCGAATTCTGACACGGCGCAAGCACGGCACAAAATTGATGAGTCTAAGGAGCAAGGGTACTGTTACAGCAGCAGATTTAATTTACGACCCATCCATAGACACTGTGATATGATAAGGATTGCAAATGAATGTCATGGCCTGTTTCGTTCACCCGTTTTTCTTTTGTTTCCCCCTCTGCCCAGATACATCCATTCGGAAAAGACATCAGCCCTACCCAAAATGTTTATGTGAATGTATTTTAGATATGTGTCTTATCTTCATCTCTGCAACCTCCAGTTAATGGCACACATAGTTGACAGGTGATATCCACATATGCTAGCACTCACATATGTTTCCCCCTCCATGTTTCATCAACTAAATGTGTACCCCATTTGTTAGAACTAGAAGCCGAAAAGAGCTTGGTAGTGTTTGTTGGCCCATTTACAGACCCTTAATACGGGATAAGAAGGATTTAATGTATACTTTGCAATACCTCGAAGCTTATTTAGAACATATACGGCACGATGGTACATGCCCCTCAGACATGGATTCATACATACATGCTTTTTACTATCCTACTAGGTCATACATTTCCCACCTACAACTCTCCCCGATCATCTGTAGATATTGCTTAGATATTTTTATTTTTAGTGATTAGATAATGGCAGTTATTGGTTACTGCCAAAGGGTGGACTGTCAAAGTCGAAAAATATTGCAGTACACACATCACGTACAAACTACACACAGATGGCCTTTGCGTATGGTCGCTCCCACGGTCCTGAGCGTTAGCGCGTGGTATGGGTATTTACGGTAGAGTTTGTGAAAGCATGGAAAGCTATCAAAACACATTACATATTTAATCCAAATAGTGCACAATGTACACATAGTCTCCCTGCACCACATCAGAAAGTAACAGCACTTTAAATGGTAACAGAACAAAGGGATTCACCTTTACAGGATAGGAGGGGACAGAACAAGGTTATAAGGTGGTGTTTGGTATCCAGCTGTAGGGTACGTTAAGGGTAACATTCCGGTGTTGGTTTGAGGAAGATCGCATATTCCTGCGGATAGTTATGTGCAGGAGCAGAATATAGATATAAACTGTATTTACTGTACATTATGTGTGCGGCGGGAATCCAGAGGAGACCACCCACAAGAGCAGTTGGAACAGACATCGCCCACCTATTCAAACCGACCTATGACCTCTCCTGTACTGTAAATGACCATCCCTGTGTCCAATGGACAAAGAGATTACAGTATCCATTGTGTTAAGTTTTGGATGAATTGTATAAAGAGAGCCTGCTGCAGGCCTGGTCAGACACAAGACTCACAACGTTATCTATCAGATGACGGAGGACCAGACTGGGTAGCGCGGCGAATCCACTCACGTATGTACCATTGATTGTAGCCATTATTCTGTTGTATTGTATTGTTTATATTGTAACCCCCTTTCAGCAATAATACACTGTGGTGTCGGAACCCAGTGGTTTAACTACAAACTGGTGTCGTGTCTTCCTTTCCCTGCTAAGGTTTAAAGTGTATTACTATCGCATTGCATTGCTGTAAAAGGTTAAAAATGTATCTCTGGGTGTGTACGCGCTGCGTGTACTGTGTACCATCAGTGCGGCGTGTGTACGCAAAGTCCGTACACTGTACGGGACTCTGTACGCAAACAGTGCACAATGTACGTAGGGTGTGTATTAAGTTTAGCAGCCGCAGCTGCTTCATGGTAAAGTGTATTTGAAGTGTGTATAAGGTATAGCTTTTCATTCCTGCATATAAAACGGCATTATCAGTACATATGTATGAGTGCGGCAATGTACGGATGTATGAGTGCGGCAGTGTATGGATGTATGAGAGTGGCATTGTACGGATGTATGCGTGCAGCAGTGTATGAATGTATGAGTGTGGCAGTGTACAAATGTATGAGTACGGCAGTGTATAGATGTATGAGAGCAGCAATATATTGATGTATGGATGTATGAGAGCTGCAGAAAATTGATGTATGAGAGCAACAGTGTTTTTATGTACAGTATGGATGTATGAGAGAGGCAGTGGTTTGATGTACAGTATGGATGTATGAGAGCGGCAGTGTATGGATGTATGAGAGTGGCAGTGTATTGATGTATGGATGTATGAGAGTGGCAGTGTACAAATGTATGGATGTATGAGAGCGGCAGTGTATTGTGTATTGAACAAAAAGGGAGAGAACAATGGTGCGCTTGAATTTGAATATATAATACTACATAATAATGAGTGTCTGCCTTTACTCACTGCTGCAATCAGTAAACAAAGAGTCTGCTTTAATTTAAATACAATTTTTTACTCCAATTAATTGACAAACATAAATACATAAAACTTAAAAATCAGTATGTTCCACACACTCTAATAGAAGACAAATAGTATCCGCTGGCACTGTAAAGGATTAGCAGCAACAGTGTAATTATAACCTTAGTAGCAACAATGTATTCATATGACACTAAACAGACCCATCCAATCTGTTACATCCAAATGTGTCACATCAATATGTGTCAAGGCTGTATCAACTGCCAACAAACTATATCACAAGTCTCTCAAATCCTCCTGCTACTGGCGTCCCAGTAGCAGGAGGATTTGAGAGACTTGTGATATATATGTGATAACAGATTGGATGGGTCTGTTTAGTGTCATATGAATACATTGTTGCTACTAAGGTTATAATTACACTGTTGCTGCTAATCCTTTACAGTGCCAGCGGATACTATTTGTCTTCTATTAAGGCCAGTACTCACTGGCCGATGTCAGAGAGATGTGTGCTGAGCGAACCGCTCAGCACACATCTCTCCCGGCGCTCAGCACAGCGCGATCTGTGCTGAGCGTGCGGGGGGAGACGGGGGGGCCGCTCACTTCACCCAGCGGGTGAAGTGAGCGACCCGCTAGATTGGCCTGCATGCAGGCCAATCTAGCAGCAGCGATAGTGATGCGCGGATCTGCGCATCGCTATCGCTGAGGGGGCTACACACGGAGCGATCGTGCTTAAAATCTAAGCAATCTAGTCAGATTGCTTAGATTTTAAGCAGCGATCGCTCCGTGAGTACCCCCCTTTAGAGTGTGTGGAACATACTGATTTTTAAGTTTTGTGTATTTATGTTTGTCAATTAATTGGAGTAAAAAATTGTATTTAAATTAAAGCAGACTCTTTGTTTACTGATTGCAGCAGTGAGTAAAGGTAGACACTCATTATTATGTAGTATTATATATTCAAATTCAAGCGCACCATTGTTCTCTCCCTTTTTGTTTAAACTTTTTGAGGATTTAGCTAATCCTTTTTTAATGTGTGCAGCTGAAGTTCAATTGAACAGAATTGGTTTAATTGCGCCGGGAGTTAAGGTGTGAAAAACACCTCTTTTGTGTTTGTGTATTGACCAATTACAGAGTACATAAACAAATCAACAAAACAGGAAAACAGCAACTTACAGTTGATGACAATATAGGACAAGTACATGAAAATAAACATAGTTACATCAGCAGTGGCAGGTGGCAGAAGACTGCTGGATTTGGTGCAGCTGAAGACTATTAAAGTAAGAAAAAGGATAAGCACATGAGGGAAGAGGGCCCTACTCGTGAGAGCTTACATTCTAAAGGGGAGGGGTAGACAGACAGGAGTGACACAGACAGAGTACATAGAGAGTGTGAAACAGAGGGTCAGGATGAGATTTGGCTGGGTTTGGTGAAGAAGAGAGACCGTTTGAAGTTTTCTAGAGAGGTGGAGAGTCTGAGGGGGAGAGGTACGGAATTCCAGATAAATGGAGCAGCACGTGAAAAATCTTGAAGGTAGGAGTGGGAGGAAGTAATCCGTAGGCAGGAGAGTCGAAGTGCATTAGCAGAGTGAAGAGGACGGGTGAGAGTGTAAAGGGAGATAAGGTCAGAGATGTAGATGGGAGAGGAGTGGGTGAGGGCTTTTAAGCAAGTGTGAGAAGCTTGAAATGGATTCTGAAAGGGAAGGGGAGCCAGTGAAGGTCTAGTAAGAGAGGAGAGGTGGACGTAATGCGTTTGGTGAGGAAGATGAGCCGGGTAGCAGCATTGAGTATAGATTGCAGTGGAGAGAGGTATTTGTCAGGAATGCCAGTTAGGAGGAGATTACAGTAGTCCAGTCTGGAGATGACCAGTGAGTGGATAAGAGTCTTAGTAGCATCCTGGGTCAGAAAGGGTCTGATCTTGGAAATATTTTTAGATGAAAATGGCAGGTTTGCAAGAGGTGCTGAATGTGTGGTTTGAAGGAGAGGGAGGAGTCAAGTATTACTCCCAGACAGCGCACTTGGGGGCTAGAGGAGATAGTAGTGCCATCAATAATGAGATTGTAGGAGGTGAGGTTATGCGGGAGGGAGGATGATCAGCTCGGTCTTAGACATGTTAAGTTTAAGAAAGCGATGGAACATCCAAATAGAAATAGCAGAGAGACAGTTGGAGATATGAGTAAGGAGAGCAGGGGAGAGGTCTGGAGAGGAAAGATAGATTTGAGTGTCATCAGTATAGAGATGATATTGCAAACCAAAATAACTAATTGTCACAAAGGGGCAGCGGCGGCCGCCGAGCTTACCTCTCCACTGTGTGCTCCGTCGCTGGGCTACTGATGTGTGTTGGCTGTCATGTGACTGCAGCGGCCAATAGGAACAGAGTAAGAAGTTTAAAGAGAGACGCCGGGCAAAGCTCCGGTGCCTGAGTATCATCACTTCACAGCTATTCCCAGGCTCAAGCTGCAGTTCAGGAAAGAGTGTTCTCTAGCCCTCCGTGTCCCCAGTCTAAAGCAGTGCAAGTGTGTTCCCAGCCTCAAGCATTGCAAATGTGTTTCCAGTCTCCAGCCTTGCAAGTGTGATCCCAGTCTCCAGCATTGCAAGAGCATTCCTAGACTCTCAGCATTACGAGTGTGATTTCAGTTCTCACAGACATACAGAGTTCTTCAGAGTCGTTCTCAAATCATCATTCTTTTCTTCATACAAAGTTCTTCAGTATCGTTCTCACATCATCATTCATTTCTTCATACAGAGTTCTTCAGCATCGTTCTCAAATCATCATTCTTTTCTTCTAACAGAGCTCATTGTTCTCAAATAATCTTTAATTTCTACATTCAGAGTACTTCAGCACCGCTTTCAAGTCATCAGTCCTTCTTCATTCCGTGATCCCAACATTGTTCATTCATTATCACCCATTTCCTTCCGTGGTTTCTGGCATTGTTCTCAAGTATCTATTATTAATAAAGCTGCATGAGGAAAACCTACATCCGTCCGTCTTTATTGCAACCCAGCTACGGTTCCTCTTCCCGACCATTGGAAGAATCCCAGAATACCCAATTCTCTCAGCCCAGGTCAGTGACAGTGTACTCAGGCCCAATGGACTCAGAGGATCGGAATGTGGAAGCAAGTGCCATACAAAGTCTGGCTTCCCATGTACCGAGTCAGGAGGCGGCACACGGTCAGGTGATGCAGTATCTCTAGGAGTTTTCAGGTCGTTTGGATCAAATTCAAGCATCTTTGGCTTTGGTCGCTCCGGATTCTGCTCCAGTTTCCGCTCCAGTAGTAGTTTCCAGTAGTGCCCAGGCTTCATCAGTCAGGTCACGCCTCCAGCTTTCTACTCTCTTCCGCTATAATGGTGATTCAAAACACTGCTGCAGGTTCTTAAACCAGTGTGAGGTGCACTTTGAACTGCTCTCACATAACTTCCCTATGGATCATTCCAAGGTGGTGTACATCATTTCCCTGCTTGAGGGTTCAGCGTTGGATTGGGTATTTCCATTGGTGGTCATTCCGAGTTGTTCGCTCGTTAAATTTTTTCGCATCGCAGCGATTTTCCGCTTAGTGCGCATGCGCAATGTTCGCACTGCGACTGCGCCAAGTAAATTTGCTATGCAGTTAGGTATTTTACTCACGGCTTTTTCTTCGTTCAGGCGATCGGAGTGTGATTGACAGGAAGTTGGTGTTTCTGGGCGGAAACAGGCCGTTTTATGGGCGTGTGGGAAAAAACGCTACCGTTTCTGGGAAAAACTCGGGAGTGGCTGGAGAAATGGAGGAGTGTCTGGGCGAACGCTGGGTGTGTTTATGACGTCAAACCAGGAACGACAAGCACTGAACTGATCGCAGATGCAGAGTAAGTCTGGAGCTACTCTGAAACTGCTGAGAGGTGTGTAATCGCAATTTTGAGAATATTTTGTTCGCAATTATAAGAAGCTAAGATTCACTCCCAGTAGGCGGCGGCTTAGCGTGTGCAAAGCTGCTAAAAGCAGCTTGCGAGCGAACAACTCGGAATGAGGGCCATTGTGGGAACGTTCGGACCCATTAGTCTCCGATTACACTGTTTTCATAGCTTCTTTAAAGAGATGTTTTTATGAGCCCGTAAGGTCTACTGCAGCATCTACTGAATTGCTCCATGTCCATCAAGGCTCTCGTCCCGTAGGGCAGTGTGTGGTCCAATTCCAGACCATCGCTTTGGAGTTGCACTGGAATAATGAAGCTCTCAGGGCTGCGTTCTGGAGCAGGCTCTTAGATTGCCTCAAGGATGAGCTGGTCATCAGGGATCTGCTTGATCAACTTGAAGAGTTAATTTTGCTCTGTGTCAAGGTGGATCTCCGCATGCGGAAGCATGTTAGTGAGTGCAGTTGATCAGATAGGCCTAGGTTCCGGTCTCTTCCTCCCAGGCAGTCTGCATTACCCAGTCAGGACGAACCCATGCAGATCAATCAGTCCTGTTTATCTCCTGAGGAACACCAGCAACATCGTGTGGGGAAACTTTGCCTCTACTGTGGAGCTGCTGACCATTTTATTAAGTTCTGCAAGTCACGTCCAGAAAACGGGCAGGCCTAGCTCGTTCTGGAGGAGTCAAGTTGGGTGTCACGTCTAAATCTTTTCCAGTGGAGGACTGTTTAATTTCAGTATCGTTGTCCTCGGAATCGATCACTAAACCCTTCTATGCCTTGCTTGACTCCGGGACTACTGGGAATTTTATTTCTGTCTCTTACCCAGCAAATTGGTCTAAAGTTGAAGTCCATCGAAAAAATCGATTATGCTGACTGCTATCAATGGTACCCAAGTCTCCAATGATCTCATTTCTAGCCACATGGAGTCGACCAAGCTGCAGGTCAGATCTCTGCATCTAGAACATCTAGAGTTCCTGGTAATCATGGGGATGTCTTATGATGTTGTTCTCGGCTTACCTGGCTCAAGACCCACAACCCCCACATTGATTGGAAGTCCTCGCAAATCTTATCCTGAGGTTCCTATTGTCATTCAAGTTGTCTCACGCCCGTCTGCCCGCTTCGTGTGTCCGCCAAGTCTGACCAGGAACATCTTCCGGAGGCCTATTAGGAATACGTAGATGTGTTCTACGAACAAGCAGCTGACCAATTACCACCCCATAGACCTTGGGAGTGTCCTATAGATCTGGTCCCTGGGAAGATGCCACCCCGAGGTCGCACGTATCCCCTGTCTGTGCCAGAGACCCAAGCCATGTCAGAATATATCAAATCAAATCTCCAAAAAGGTTTTATTTGACCATCCACCTCTCTGGCTGGAGCTGGCTTCTTTTTTGTAAAGAAGATAGATTGGGGGTTAAGACCGTGTATTGACTATCATGATTTGAATGATATCACCATCAAGAACAGATGCCCATTGCCACTAATCACGGAGTTGTTCGATAAGGTTCGCGGGGCTCACGTTTTTACGAAGCTTGATTTAAGAGGAGCCTATAATCTCGTACACATCAGGCAGGGGGATGAGTGGAAGACCGCATTTAATACCAGGGACAGGCATTATGAGTATTTGGTAATGCCTTTTGGTCTAAGTAATGCTCCTGCTGTCTTCCAGGGATTTGTAAATGAGATCTTTTGAGACATGCTATACCAAAGTGTGGTGGTCTACTTGGATGACATCATGGTCTTTTCCAGAAATCTTGCCGAGCATAGGATACAGGTCAAGGAAGTACTTCACAGTCTGCGTAAGAACCATCTATATGGCAAGATCACCAAATGTACCTTTGAGGTATCATCCAATTCCTTTCCTTGGATATATCATCTCGGGCACTGAGCTTTGCATGGATCCAGAAAAGGTTAAAGCCATCCAGGACTTGAGTCGACCTCTCTCCTTGAAAGCAGTGCAAAGATTCCTGGGCTTTGCAAACTATTATTAGAAATTCATTAAGGGGTTTTCCACCATTGTGGCACCTATTACCGCACTGACCAAGAAGGACTCCTATCCGAGTCAATGGTCTTCCGAAGCCATGGAAGCGTTCTCTCAGTTGAAATTGGCCTTTTTGTCTGCTTCGGAGCTCCAGCAGGCAAACCTTGAGAAACCATTTTTCTTGGAGGTCAATGCATCCTCAGTTGGTGTCGGAGCTGTCCTCTAACCAAGACTTAGAGACTTTCCTTTGCATTTATCGCTCTCCTTCTCAGGACGACTGGGTTGAGTTGTTGCCCTGGGCAGAATTCACCCACAACCATCAGTACCACATGTCCACTGGCGAGTTTCCATTCTACATCAATTATGGATTTAATCCACATGTTCCCGAGCTCTCACATTTCCCTACAAAGGATGTTCCTGCCATAACCTCCTCGCTACAGCATTTCAGTCACATCTGGAATAAAGTGCATGCTAACCTCAAGAGGATCTTATAAACTCTACGCGGACAGAAAGCGGTGAGCGGCTCCTCAGTACAAGGTTGGTGACAGGGTATGGCTCTCCACCCGCAACCTTCATCTAAAAGTACCTACATTTGCTCTGAGATTCATCGGTTCTTACACTGTTCTGAAATTCCTGAATCCTGATGTTTGCAAATTGGGTTTGCCTTTTCACTTTCGAATCCTGAACTCCTTTCATGTTTCTCTTCTCTGCCCTCTCATTCTGAATCGTTTCCAGTCAGATTCTCATAGACCAACTCTGGGGGAGACCGAAACTGGAACAGAACTTGAGGTCGAGACTATCCTCGATTCTCGTTACTATCGTAAGAATCTACAGTACCTGGTGGAATGGAAGGGTTATGGACCCGAGGAGAGAAGTTGGGTGAATGCTACCGACATTTCTGCTCCACATCTAGTTCAAATCTTTCATTCCAAGCATCCAATGAAGCCAGGAAAGTGTCCAGGGGCCACTCCTAGAGGGGGTACTGTCACAAAGGGTCAGCGGTGGTTGCCGCACTTACCTTTCTGCTGTGTGCTTCATTGCTGGGCCAGGGATGTGTGTCAGCCGTCATGTGACCGCAGCGGCCAATAGGAACAGAGCAGGAAGTTTAAAGGGAGACACCGGGCAAAGCTTCGGTGCCTAAGTATTGTCGCTTTGCAGCTGTTGACAGGCTCACGCTGCAGTTCAGGAAGGAGTGTTCCCTAGCCCTCCGTGTCCCAGTCTATAGCAAAATGTAAGAGGGTGGCAGTGCGGTGTAGTGCTTGCTGCCATGCAGGTGTAGGTTCACCACTTACCAGGCGCCGCACTCTCTCACCTTCAGGTCATGGAGTCTTCGACAGACCTGGAACCTTCGGATTGGACCTGGACACGATGATCTAGGGGGAAGGAGACTGCTGAGTTCCGTCCCTCCTAACTGTGGACCGAAGCACCCTCCAAAACAGACAAATAGAGCTTTCGGGCTAGGTGAAGGTCATCCAGGGCGCACGGCCTCAGAGCTCGAATTTCACCTATCGGTACTCTCGCACCAGGTGTAAATTCTGCGCGCAAGGTTCACCATTCGCCCTGAAGGAAGGGAGACAGATAGGGACAAACACTCACAAAAGGAACACACGGACAGATGTTACTCACCGTTACAGGTCTTGTACTCCGATCTTCTCCACTTACAGGTCCCTGTAAGGAGGCAAAGAGAAAACAGCTGTGCAGGGCCAAGAACTACCCTAGTGTGCGTCCGCTACACTAGCTACATGAACAGAGCCCTCAAACTAGCTCGTTTGGTTGGTGCAACACAAACTATGCACAAACTTTCAAACAAACACTTTGCCCTGCACGGTAACAACACGCATAACAATATCACAGTACAAGATTAAACGGTGTTGTTCCTTTAAATTCCTACCAGCACTCTGGGGGGCTGGGCGTCATACAGCCGACCACTTCCCGCACCTTTACTTGGGCCTACTGCCCCCTATTTATCCACAGGCCTGAGGCCTGGCTTCACCCTCGGGCCTTGCGCCCGCCTAACTTGGTGCCCGTTGGGTGATCTGGGCCTAATGCCCAGGGTCACCTTATTTCCCTAAGCGGCCGTAAATGAACTAGGGCCTAACGTGGGGCCGTTTGAGTAATCTGGGCCTAATGCCCAGATCACTCTTATTTGGGATGCTCTAGCTAAACTCGGGCCTAATGCTCACTATGTGCCCTCGGGCCTAGTGCCCACCTACAGTTCCAATAACGTGGCTTGGGCCTAACGCCCAAACCACCAAATCAAGCGCGGCCAAAACTTCTGACTGCACCACAGGCCTAGTGCCAGAATGTGCCCCCGGGCCTAATGCCCGTCCCTGGTGGTATAGGGAGGAAGGGGGGGGAATCAGCCTCACAGAGGCCTCACCTGCTGCAAGGATCTCCGGCGCCCTCTTCGGCCGCTTGACCATCCTGGCCAGCGGCGCCACTGGACATCTGCCTCCTGGTTGCCGGCGTCTTCAAGCCTCTTCAGCGGCCACCAGAGCTCTTCTTGCCACGGCCGCCGTCTTCTCTTCCCCCACCGCTTCTTCCTTCCGACCCGCTCTTCGCCGCTCTTCCACGCGGCCTCCTTCGGTCCTGGCGGTGTCCTCTTCTGCGCTCCTGCGCGTGGTTGTCTTCTTTTGGTCCCACCCGGCATCTGACGTCAGATGCTGAGGGCGGGGCCTACGATGCGGCAAGCACCGATTGGCTCACCACGCCTGCCTCTGATTGGCTGGTGCCCCGCGAGCCATGATTGGCTCGCGGACGCCGCCGGATTTCAAATCCTGCCGCTGGCGCTTCCAATTGGCGGTCAAAACGGCGCCAAGTTTGAAGCGCCGCTGCGCTCCCCGTCGCTGCTGTAAGTCTGGTGCATGGAAACAACCGGTCCCTGCACCAGACACCCGCCGCTGCCCTTCTGATGTGCCCTGTGACACAGGGCACATCTCTACAAATACATCATGTCTAAGAGGGGCACTATAAAAAGGCAATTCTCTGCATCTGATGCCGAGTTGTTTTCAAAATGAAAATAATTTATACTAAACAAACAGTGGCGTAACTAGAGATTTTGCTCCCCCAAGCCAAAAAAATTCCGGCAGCCCCCCCCCCCCCCCCCCAATTGCAATTAGAACAGTAAAGAAATTAGAAAAGGAGTCATGGCCTCACTACAAGGGGCATGGTATTGCAGCAAAAGACTACCTTATACCCCAGTTTTGAAACCTGCATGACACTGGCCACCACAGGGAGAAAAAATCCTTATTCATGCCCTTTACATTATTTTAATTTTTTTTGTCTTATAGTAATGGTCCTGACACATTATGCCACACACTGTAATGCCCATGATACATTATGCCACACACCACAATGCCCCTGACAAAATATACCACACACCGCAATGCCCGTGACACATATGCCACACACTGCAATGCCCGTGTTACATTAAGGTTTCTAATTACTTTTAAATTACCTGCTCGTTGCCATGGGTTTCATGCACTGGTATCCATGCTCGTTGCCAGGGGTTTCATGGTCTTGGTTCCATGCTCATTGCTAGTGGTGTGTATTGCTTGTTGCCAGGGGTTTTCATGCTCTGGTTGTCAATACTGGAAGATGGAGATATGACCACTACTGTGGGAGGGTACAAGCTGTTCCCCACTCTGAGAGAAGAGAAGGACACATATAAACACAACCTGCTGGGCCCCACAAATCAGATGTCTGCCCCTAAATACTGAACCCTGGGCACCCTGTAATATGATCACCTATACACATAACAGCGTGGGTGCTGGATAATCATGGTACAGAAACAAAAGGGGTGCATAATGATTCATACTGCGCTCCAGTATAGTCCTGTACCACAGTGCTACCAGTCAGACTACTGTCAGTGTCCCTACACAAACTTTATATATCCATTAGACCTTCCCACCCACAATATTTATGTCCCCAGGTCACTCAACACTGCTATATTTATAACCCCAGCATCCGAACATTACATTCCTGCACAG
The DNA here is from genome assembly GCF_028390025.1 of Pseudophryne corroboree. Lineage (NCBI taxonomy): Eukaryota > Metazoa > Chordata > Amphibia > Anura > Myobatrachidae > Pseudophryne > Pseudophryne corroboree. The sequence continues at coordinate 94,681,536 of NC_086455.1, read as the reverse complement.
CCCCTAGCATCCCAGCTCCCTATATGATAAGTATATACTGTACAACAAATTATTGTGACTCCTGGGGACTCCAGTACTTCCAAATAACCAGTCTATTTCATGCCTGACCACACATTCACCATCCTGCACAGTGACTCAGAGGCCCCTATTAATCAAGGTCCCACTTATAGTCGGTATATACTGTCTAACTAAGCCTAATGTGGCCAGGGGCCACAGCACCACACATCACCAGCCTACTCCATGCCTCCACACACATTCACATTTCTGCACAGAGACCCCTAGCACCCCAGCTCCTACCTATAACCAACACTTCACTGTCCAATAAAGCCTAATGTGTGGTCCCTGAGGCCCCAGCACCTCTGAATTCCAGATCACTTTCCTGCACAGCAATTGGCCTTGTGACCCATGGTACTTGGTTACCAGAACCCCAGCTCCCACCTGTAACCAGCACATTAGTGTCCAACTGAGCCCAGTTTGACCCCTCGGGCCCCTGCATCTCCATCTACCAGTCACACACACACACACACACATGTAATAGCAGCAGATATCATGTTGGCCCTCATGGCCCCAGCAGCTGTACCCACCTTAATGAACTGGATGGTGAGCGTGGACTTGCCCCCCCTTGCTCCTCCTACCACCACTTGCCGGTGCTTCCAGCCGTCCATGCCCAGGAGGGGGGTCCCTGCACCGCGCCATGATACACTGGATGCCTGAGGAAGAGCCGGTCCTAACCAGTTTGATGTCCTAGGAAAGGTTTTGGCTGGTGCCCCCTAGCACCGCCTCTAACCCAGTACCCCTCTCCCACCACAGCACCCATCACCCAACAATACAGATCACAGCAGCAGCCATCTGGGGGAGCAGGGTGAGAGAGAGAGAGAGAGAGAGAGAGAGAGGGAGAGAAAGAGAGAGAGAGGAGAGAAAGAGAGAAAGACAGACAGCAGGGTAGGGAAAGCAGAATGAGAGAGAGAGAGGCAAGGGGGAGAAAGAGAGAGAAATAGATAAGAGGTAAGAGAGAGAGAGAGAAAGAGAGAATGGGAGCAGGGTGTAAGAGAGAGAGGGGAGGTAGAGAGGGAAAGAGTGAAAGACAGCAAAAAGAAAGAGAGAGACAGATGGGGGAGAAAGAGTCCCAGCGAAAGAGAGAGGGACAGGAAGGGGGAAGAGAGCAGGGGAGAGAGAGAGAGGTGAGACAAAGGAGGGAGTGTGTGAGAGAGGGGGGAGTGGGGGAAGAGAAAAGGGGAGAAAAGAAAGAAAGAAAGTGTGAGAGAGAGAGAAGGGGGTGAGAGTGTTGAGAGAAGGGGGTGAGTGAGGGGGAGAGAGCTAAAGATAGAGAGAAAGAGGTGAGAGTGGGGGTGAGAGAGAGAAAGAGAGAGGAGAGAGAGAAAGAGAGAGGAGACAGACAGCAGGGTAGAGAAAGCAGTGTGAGAGAGAGGCAAGAGGGGGAGAGAGGTGAGACAGAGAGGGGGAGTAAGAGAAATGGTTGAGAGAGAGGAGGGGTAGGGTTTAAGAGAGGGAGAGGAGGAAGATGAGAGAGAGGGAAAGAGAAAAAAAAGTGTGAAAGAAAGAGAAAGCAAAAGAAACAGAGGGAGAGACAGAAAAGAATGAGGGTTCGAGACAGTGAATGAAAGAGAAAGAAAGAGAGGCAGGGAGAAAGAGAGAGAGACAGAGGGGTATATTTACTAAAAATTCGTATTTATGTCAAATTGGTGGGAGATGAATCACGATTGGCATTGAATGTGTGAATTTGCAACTTTTTGAATTTGTTACTCCTCATTTACTATAGTGTCGTATTTTGATTATTTTCATTTTTCGATGTCAATGTCAATCATGTTATTTCAAAGGTAGAATGCGGCAGATTTTGTTTTTTTTCGCCCGTGTTTTGTGTTATTTTTTACGAATTCGGAATTTGAATGTTTCGCCAGTGTTTTTCCGATCCCGGCCGCGTTTTTTTTCTGACTTTCGTTTTTGTCACTCGTCCGTGATTGGTTGGTTTTGTAATGGAGGAGTGTCTGTGCTCATTACTATAAAACCGCCCCAAACTGACCGAACCTCGTGGGTTTAGCTAGTGGAGAGGTGAGACGAAGTGGTGTTTGGTGTAGGAGAGTTGTATGGAGTATTTGTTGGATTTGAGGTGTTTTTTGCGATTGGTGAGTGCTGTACTGTGTTTGTAAGTAGTCTTGTCATACTTGTTATTTTAGTTTGTTTCGTTTTTTTGTCTTTGTAATTTTTTTTTCAGTCTATTGTCATTGTTTGTGTGTGTGTGTGTGTGTGTGTGTGTGTGTGTGTGTGTGTGTGTGTGTGTGTGTTGGTGTGTGGTGTGTAAGTGGTAGTGGATGAGTGTGTTTTGTGTTTTTTTTATCAGTGTTATTTGTTGTTTGTCCTGAATATGCCCCAGTCAGAGGTGAGTGAGGTGGCGGAGATGAGTGAGGTGGAGGAGGTGAGTGAGGTGGAGGAGGTGAGTGAGGTGGAGGAGGTGAATGAGAGGGAGGAGGTGAGTGAGGTGGAGGAGGTTAGTGAGGGGGAGGAGGAGGGGGGGGAGGTTGGTGTTGCGGCCTCGAGTGAGAGGGACAGTGATGGTGCTGTGGCTCCGCAGCCACGCACCACTACAAGACGGGGCGCAATGTAAAGTTCAGCTATGCAGAGAATGTTGCATTGGTGTGGGAGCTGATGAGCCATCATCGTCAGCTGTTTGGGCCTGATGCCGCCAAGGTTCCTTGATGCAGGAAGAGTGTTCTGTGGGGGAAGGTAGTAGCGGCAGTAAACAGTGAGGGTGTGGTGAGGAGGACCGAGGACACGTGTCGTAAGAGATTCTACGACATCAAGCGCCGTGTCAAGGCTAAGATGGCCAAGGAGGCAAAGTCAGCCAGACAAACAGGGGGTGGCCATACCTTTAGAGTGTCGTATTGGGAGTGGGAGGAGCCTGTGTGGTCCCTTATTCATCCAGAAGTGGTTGGTGCAACTAATGTCCGGGATTCGGATCGTCCAACGCAGGATGGTGAGTTTGTTTTACAATATTTATATTGTTTTAACATATGTGCTTTGTCCTTAGATATCTGAAATGTATTGTAGATAATTGTGTTTGTAAGTTGGTTCATTGTTCGAATGTGTTGGTGATGTAGTTTTGTACATAAATAGTTATGTATTTTCACTTTGTATTGTGAAGCAAGCAGTTTTCCTGGCCCTTTTGCAGCATCAATTTATTCTGTTCTTGGTGTGTATATATATTTTATTTTTTGCTTTTTTGGGGGTCTTTAAATGAAGTGTGACTCACGTGTTTTCATGAATGTTTAGTACATTTTGGTGAATGTATTTACGGTTAATGTATGTTGTTGTGGATAGGCCTTTGTGTGCAAGATGTGATTATTGTCGCAGAATCATTATTGTGTTTTTTTTTAAATATATTTGGTTATTGTGAGTTATTTTTTTCAGAAATAATGTATTTTGTTAGAGACCAATATTCTTGTGTTAAACATCAATGGTTGGTTTTGTATTTGTCTAATATTGTTAATTCTGCACCTTAGGGTATGGGTTTGTTGGTGTAATTGGTTCATAATAATACTATACACACCCAATGAAGTCAGCCAGAAAAGCATAACCAAAGTTTAATTTAATTATCATAATGTTCTTCATATGTCCACATCACAAAAAAAAAATTTTTCAAATATCTACTCACAATATAATGATCATAAGCGCAAACTTTATATTTCTACAGTACGAAAGAGAGCCAGCACAGCCAGGACACAAACCACACTGCCAAGAGATGCGGATGCTGGCGATGCAGGTAATAATTTTGTGGATACACATATTCTGAAAACACATAGAAAGACAGAATTATAATGTCTATTTTAACCCATAGGAACTTCATCATCGCATCACACTCCACTAAGACGACCTTCACAGGGGTCTGCCAGTCTCCAGAAGAGGGGAAGCAAGAGATGCCGTCTTGAGGCGGGAACTACACCCGCATCCTCTCCACCACAACGGCGCATCTCCACTGTGTTGGCTCAGCCACCAGAAGCCATTTTGGCCAGTCCACAAACCGAGGAACCACAATCCCCATAGCTGTCTGGTGAGTAAACAAACAAATAATTAAAGTGAATTTTACACAGTGTTTTTGGACACAAAATACACATGACCAAAAGCACACACTCATCCTTGTACTAATCCACACCAGCAAACACATGGGGGTAAAAATATACTAAGATGGGAGTTCTATTTAAGATGGGATGTTGCCCATAGCAACCAATCATATTCTACTTTCCGTTTATACAGCACCATCTCGAATATAATACCTGGGCCAGTAGGGGGTCCCGGCAGTCGGGGAAAGGGGTCCCATGTGTAAACATGGGGCCCCTTTCAGTGCGTGGTTCGGGTTTGTCGGTTTGTTTTTTTGCCAAGTACGTGGATTACAAGTAGAAGAGGACTGATCTACACTGGATTGTGTGAGTATAATTTTATTTACAGGTACCCCGTGGATTCTATGTGGAGAAGGCGACCGAGCCATGTGTGAACAGAGGTAAGTATGTGTGTATGTAAGTGTGCATGGATGTAATAAAGTTATACTATCAAGGTGTGTGTGTGTGTGTTCTGTTTTTTTGGGGGTATTTTTTATGTAGTAGAACTACAGGTACCAGTTGGCCCGTTTCCCCCCCGCATGCTGGTACTTGTGGTTCTCCAAGTACCAGCTTGCGGGGGAGGCTTGCTGGACTTGTAGTCCTGCTACAAAAAAAACAATATTCTTTTTTTTAACACTATGGCTATCATCCCCCCGTCCACCGCCCTTGGATGGGGGGGGGGGAGACAGCCTCAGGCTTCCTCCTGGCCCTTGGGTGGATGGAGGGGGGGCCCCTTGATTTAAGGGGTTCCCACTCCTCCAGGGTACCCCGACCAGGGGTGACTAGTTAGTGATTTTATGAAAGGGCCACAGGGACCAAGATAAAAGTGTCCCCCGGCTGTGGCATTATCTCTCTGACTAGTGGAGCCCGGTGCTGGTTCAAAAAATACAGGGGACCCCTACGCTTTTTGTCCCTCGTACTATTTTTTGCACCAGGACCAGGTGCAGAGCCCGGTGCTGGTTGTTTAAATATGGGGGAACCCCTGTCATTTTTCGTGTTTCAGATCTCAACTTAACTATATGCGCAAAATACTGTAGGTGTGCCCACTTCAGCCAAGCAGAATTTATTAAATACGTTTTTTCACAAAAAAAAAAGTTTAGTGGCCAAGACTGACAGCCTTTAACAATGTATGAGTGTATTGTTCTTCACATTTAATGTATTGTGTTTGTTTGGCTAAACGAAGCTTTAACCATAATGTCATTGGTGCCATTTTTTATTATTATAGTTCTACGTGTTTAGCCATTAAGTAAGGCTCATACTACAACATTTACCTTAATAATTGTTGGAATGACTAGGGTACCCAAGAAGCCACATGTTTTTAAAATAATGAAAAATAAAATTTTAATGTTAGCCCACACTCTATTTTTATTTTTCAACATGCATGTTAAGAAGTAATGCATGTTTACATAAAGCTGAAACCAACCAGAAGCCCAACAATAACTAAATTGTGTCTGTCTTCAACCCCATACAGATGCAGACATCATGCCCCAGGATACCCAGCAGGAAACTTACTTGCAGCAACTGTTCCCACTCCACCTGCAAGCAATTGATAATAACCAGCCAACCATGCCGGCTGACTTAACTCCACCACCCCAAACATCCCCCACCCCCAAATTAAGCCCAACACCACCCCAGCCACAAATGGGACAAGAGTTTTGGGACAGTTGGGCCACACAACAGGCACAAAACCATGCCTGTCTGCGCACACACAGCCAATATCTTGCCAGTCTGCCCAATCATCTACCTAGACTCAGTAGAAACTCAAGCAGACTGATTGTGCAACTTGGCAGAGTGGCCAATACAATGGAGCAGATGAGAGCAGACAACAGCCAACTTATAGCTAGTTTTCAGCGCATAATGGATGAACAACACCGCCATAACAAGCCCTCATTCAAATAATTCAAAACAATCAATTAATCACCGAAAGCCTGTCCAGAATCATCTACAACAACACAGCTGCAACCACACAACTCACAGCAAGCCTCAACAACCTGAGCCAAAACATAAATGTGTTGGCATCACAGCAACAAGGCTCAAGCTCAGGGACAACCACACCTAGCCAGACCCGTTACCTACCCAGTTAGACGATCCAGCAGAACACGGTCCAATGTGCCATCACAATCCTCTGCAGCCAGCAAAAAAAATCCTAAGATATGAGCAACCCTGCAACAGTATATACAGTATTGCCAACCATATTTCAACAGTATAGAATTGTGCCACAACAAAAACAAGTGTTTAAAGTAATAAATGACTAAAACGCTATACTGTATGTGCACTGTTTAATTTGTTCCTCTACTTGCTGACTGTTTTCTTCATCATCAACATCATACTCCTCCTCCTCAACCTGTGGCAGATGTTGGCACAAACACATTTTATGAAGAAAACCGCCGCAGAACACAATCCTAGTCACCTTTGAGGGACTATACAACAAAAGCCCTGCAGACTTATCCAGACACCGAAACCTAGATTTCAGCACACCAAAACATCTTTCTATCACATTCCGCGTGGACTTATGTGCATTATTGTAATTGTGTTCAGTAGGGGAATCAGGTTGGGACAAAGAAGTAAGAAGCCAAGAGAAGCAGCCATATCCCACATCACCTGAAAGACACATATAGCCAACATTAGGACATGTGGTTTAGCCAAAAAATAGCAGACATAATGACCATGTTGAGGTTAACACACATACACACAACAAACTTGGAACATACCCAGCAGCCATCCATCAGGCATTTGTCCGGCCTCAAATTTATCAAAGAGGGATTACTGACTGAGGATGAAGGAGTCATGGCAGCCACCAGGGTAACCCGCAACAACACTCATAATTTTTAGATTTGCATCACAAACCACCTGGACATTAGTGGAGTGGCCCAGATGTCCATTGGTATAAATGTATTGCCTGCCCCTAGGTGGTCTCAGCTCAACGTGTGTGCAATCTATGGCACCCAGCACATTGGGCATGCCAGCAAGCTCATAGAAAGCTACCCTGACTGCATGCCACTGCGACTCCTGGGTAGGGAAGCAGATAGAGGCATCTATGTGTGGATCCAAAGCATCCAGAACCTGAGTGGACATTACAAAATATAAGATGAGTGTCATGACCTGTAATAAATACAATGCTGTGTTATATTAAATAACAGAAGCACAACTTATACATAGAGGAGTATGTATGTTTTAACTCACCTGATTTAAATATTTTGAAAAGGTGGGCTGTGAGATACCAATTACATCGCCAGTCACAGCCTGAAAGCTGCCAGTAGCCATAAAGTGCAACACAGCCAGGAGTTTGTACAGGCCTGAGACAGAGCGAGAGCGTGCTGTCTCAGGGTCTAGGTCCAGTTTGACAAGGTCATACAGACGGAAAATGTTGTTTCTATTTAGCCGGAATATCTGTATGACCTGGTCATCGGCCAATGCATTTAAGTTTAAACGTCCCCTAAAAATATTAGGCCTGCACAGCCTCCGCAGCACCTGGACAACCTGCTGACCATGTTCAGTTTCCTGGCCCTGGTTTATTTTAGCCTGATGGAGCAGTCTCAGGTATCCCACAGCAAACAAGAAATCAGTACTACACACAGCAGCAGCCATTTCAGAGTGAGAGATTTGTAAAATGTGCTTGGGTCCCTTTTAAAGGGACAAAAATGCAGGTGTGATTAATGTAGAATTGGAAACACATGTAAACACGCTTCTCAAAAGCAGGTCTATTTTTTCCAGCCTTTTTTTATGAATCACTTTTTTTTCAAGGCTGCTAATGCACTTTCACAGTAGAGATTTCAAATACAAATGCATAGTAAATTACCGAGTTGTATACCTAAACAGCCACGTTTGACCTATGGTGTATTCAATCATATTTTTTAACTTTGACTTCCAAAAAAAATACGAATGCCCTCATCACTGCCGAGTTTTGAGGTTAGTAAATTCCTGAGATGACACGTTGATGAAAAAACACCAAATCAGTCAAAATCGGGACCTTAGTAAATATACCCCAGAGAGGGAAGGGTGAGAGGGTTGAGAGAAAGAGGCGGGGAGAAGAGAAAGAGAAAAAAGAGAATGAGAGAGAAAGAGGTTACACAGGGTTATTGAGAGAGGGGAGAGAAAGAAAGAAAGAAAGAAAGTAAGTGTGTGTGAGAGAGAGAAGGGGGTGAGAGGTTTGAGAGAAGGGGGGTGGGTGAGGGGGAGAGAGCTAAAGATAGAGAGAAAGAGGTGAGAGTGGGGGTGAGAGAGAGAGAAAGAGAGCTGAGACAGACAGCAGGGTAGAGAAAGCAGTGTGAGATAGAGGCAAGAGGGGGAGAAAGAGAGGTGAGACAGAGTGGGGGAGTAAGAGAGATGGTTGAGAGAGAGGGGGCAGGGTTTAAGAGAGGGAGGGGAGGGAGATGAGAGAGAGAGGGAAAGAGAAGAAAAAGTGTGAAAGAAAGAGAGTGTAAAAGAAATAGAGGGAGAGACAGAAGAAAGAGGGTTCGAGAGAGAGAATGAAAGAGAAAGAAAGAGAAGCAGGGAGAAAGAGAGAGAGACAGAGAGGGAAGGGTGAGAGAGGGTTGAGAGAAAGAGGCGGGGTAAAGAGAAAGAGAAAAAAGAGGTTAGACTGGGTTAGTGAGAGAGGGGAGAGAAAGAAAGAAAGAAAGAAAGAAAGAAAAAGAAAGAAAAAGAAAGAAAGAAAGAAAGAAAGAAAGAAAGAAAGAAAGAAAGAAAGAAAGAAAGAAAGAAAGAGAGGGTGGGAGGGAGAAAGAGCAGGGGAGAAAGAGAAAATAAGAGGTGAGACAGAGAGGGGGAGAGAGAGAGAGGGGGGTACAGGAGGCACTGTGGTTGTCCCCCTACCCCCTGTACAAGCATCACTGTGTACCTCGGGCAGCGGCAGGGCCCACCTTTTCATCAGTGCCGGCAGCAGCAGGTCCCCCTTTCAGCGCCGGCAGGAGCAGGTTCCCTCTTCTAGTTCTGACATTTTCCTGTATGTGTATTTATGTGTATATATCCACATTACCATGTCTAAGGTCTCTGTATGCTGTGCTGCAGAGTGTGTATCTTCTCCTGAAGAGTCTATCCCATGTACTCAGGACTGCAATGTGCTTTCCCAACCTGTCGAAGCCAAACTCCCATGGGGTCCAGTCCAGTGGTGCTGCCATATAAGTCCAGTCCAGTGGTGCTGTCCTGTGCTGTATATTATTTACTCCAAATAAATGGGGCTATTAATATTTAATCCAAATATTTTTTACAGGGTTTGCCCTGTGTGGTGTAGGGGTACGCTCTGCTGTGTCGCATATTTTTATATAACTCCAGAAAAATAATGGAGAACAAAAATGTTGAGGATAAAGTAGGGAAAGATTAAGAACCACTTCCTTCTACTGTTGCTGCTGCCACTGCTGTTGTTTCTGCTGGGAGTCGTTCATCATCCAAGAGGGGAAGTCGGAAGACCACTTGTACTACTTCAACTAAACAAATGACTGTCCAACAGTCCTTTGTGAAGAAGGTAAAATATGACAGCAGTCATCCTGTTGCAAAGCAGATAAATGAGGCCTTGACAGCTATGTTGGTGTTAGACGTGCATCCGGTATCCCCCATTAGTGCAGTGATATTTAGACAATTGATGAAGGTAGTTTGTCCCCGGTACCAAACACCATCTAGATTCCACTTCACTAGGAAAGCGATTCCCTGACTGTACAAGGACATTACGAAAAGTGTCCTCATTGTACTGAAAAATGTGGTTGTACCCAGTGTACACTTAGCCACGGACATGTGGACAAATGGAGCCAGGCAAACTAAGGACTATATAACTGTGACAGCCCACTGGGTAGATGGGTAGATGTATTACGTCCTGCAGCAACAACAGCAGCGGCACCAGTAGCAGCATCTCACAAATGCCAGCTCGTTCCTAGGCAGGCTATGCTGTGTATCACCGGTTTCCGTAAGAGGCACACCGCAGACAACCTCTTACGTAAACTGATGGACATCATCGCACAATGGCTTATCCCACTTTGACTCTCCTGGCAATTTGTGATTTTGGACAACGCCACATATATTGTTCGTGCATTACATCTGGGCAAATTCCCATGTTTTGCACATACAATTAATTTGGTGGTGCAGAATTTTATGAAAAGATTGTGTTGGTGGCCCAAAAAAAAGTGGGTCACTTTCGACATTCAGCCACTGCGTGGTACTCCTAGATGGGCCAGGTGTTTGTGCCACCCACTTGGGTCGCTTAGCTTAGCCATCCAGTGATCTCTTTTCACCCTTTTTTCTTCTTTGCATTGTGTGCTGTTTGGGGCCTAGTTTTTAAAAGTGCCATCCAGTCTGCTACTGCATTGCCACTCCTAAATGTACCAGGTGTTTCTGCTGCACACTTGTGTTGCTTAGCTTAGTCATCCAGCTACCTTGGTGAAGTAGGAGATGATGCCATGTCACGTTCCACTGGATTATTATTCTGTCTCTTCAGAGTCTGACTGACTTTTGCCACAAATGTGGTCTCTCCCCTCTTTATTGGAAAACTCTTAGTCAAACTTGGCATTTCCATTTCTACCTTTGCGGCTATATGTTTTTACAAATCTGGTTATGATGTTGAAGCTTGTTTCATATTCTGTTCTAGGCTTTAATTTAACCTTAGGATCAAGTACAGCAGCACCACTGGAATTATACAGTAGCTCCTCTGGATTTATATCACAGAAAAGCAGCACACCTGAACTTATAACGCAGAGGCGCAGCAACCCATATAGGGAAGCACCCCTTGAATGATGTGGCAGAAAAAGAAAAGACGTGCAGGATGGAATTGTCCTTGGTCCCTCCCACCCTTCCTTATGTTGTATAAACAGGACATGCACACTTTAACAAACCAATCATTTTAGCGACAGGGTCTGCCACATGACTGTTGCTGAAAGGATTGGTTTGCTTGGGCCCCCACCAAAACAGAAGCAATTAACCTCTTCTTGCACGAACTGGCTCTACAGAGGCAAGATGTTGTCCTCATCCTCCGATTCTTCACCCCCTACAGTGTTTACATCCTGTTAGTGCCGGGAGGCGCGTGTCCTGGCCGTTGCTTAGGAGCTGGGACGCTGCGCCTCCCGCTGACCCCCCCCTGGTGCCTAGCAATTCACAGACGCTAGGTACAAAGCCTTCCGGTGCCCGCCCATGCCTAGCAACAGGCAGATTGCAGGTGCAGAGAGCTGCCGACTCCCTAGCAATGGGGTTGTTAGAGGCAGACAGCGTTCCCTGTTGCTTAGGGTGTAGGATACATGCAGCTGGGCAGCTGCATAAAGTTTCTGTAATTGGTCTACTGAGTTCTGATTGGTTCAAGCACAATTTATATTCCTTTCCTGGCCTCTCCCAAATTGCTGGTGATAGTTCCTACTTTGAGAACCTGTCATCTCGTGTGTGAACCTGTCAGCCTGTGTAACACCCGTGTTTCCAAGACCCTGCCTGATTGTTTCCTGATCTGATCCAGCTAGCCGTGAACTCAGGTTTTGGTGTGCAATTTCCACACAGGCACTGTCTTGCCTAGCTTTCTTGTATTCATCCTGTGCATTGTTGCATATACAAATCATTAGTATTTACAGTCTTGTTGTTCATAACACCCTGTGCATTGTTGCATGTACATAGTTATTGTGTTTATATTATATTCCAACCTGTGCATTGTTGCACTCACATTCATAGGTTATCTCTCTCTGTCCGCAAATAGTACAGCAGCATCTAGCTAGGGTTCTGTGTACATCTCACCGTACTGCAACCTACTCTTGCCCAGCCTCCAATAGCCACCTTGTCTATACATAAAACCTGGGGGCATCTGAGTACGGGGCAGATCTAATCTGCCCAGGAAAGGCGGCTGCTATAGGTGAAGTCTATGGCTGCAGGAGGCTAAAAGACTGCTGGGCAAGAGTAATTGCATGGGGTACCAGCGCTGACTGTACAAATTATAAAAAGACGGTTTGCTGAATATAAAATCCAATTTATTTAGACCATTAAAAAACAGGAATCTTAAATGTTCTTAAATGTATGTTTTTAGACGGTTTGCTGTGTTTTTTAATTAAGAACTGAACAGGTGCAGGTTATAAATTCATTAAGAAGGGTATAAATAGATACCTAATATACACTGAATTTATGCTCCTGAGGAAGCTGGATCACTTTGTTGCCAGCGAAACGCGTTGAGCCTATTCACCGACCTGGACACCACTCTCTGATACCACACCGGGACTCCGACATTTTGGGCTACAATTGGACACTGTTCCTATTACTGGGAAATTACCACAAATAAAGATCCATCCACATCTGCAGCTAGCAATGGACTTTTCCTAAAGCTGATGCCATCATACACGTCTAATGTGGAACTGGTAACTATTTCTGCTACAGTGAGTGCCATCTGGAAATTGTCCTAGCCTTTACAATACATGTTCCAGAGAAGAGTGGACTTCACTACATCTCTCCAGTGAGAGACTATGATTGCAAGTGTATCTATCAGATAATAGGAATCGATTCCTGTTTTTTAATGGTCTAAATAAATTGGATTTTATATTCAGCAAACTGTCTTTTTATAATTTGTACAGCCAGCGCTGGTACCCTGTGTTTTTTTCTTCTCTAGTTTATTGGGGAACTGACCATCCCCTTACCAGCTGCTGCTGACTGCGCACTTACATATTCTATATTTCTTCAAGAGTAATTGCATGTCTGTCACCAAGAACCATCAGGTAGCCCATAGAACACTATAGTCCATGTAACAGTGTCACCAGCCACAAACCGTAGTTCCATGGGTCATTTGCCTCTGGATGGATCCAGCACAAAATCCTGCCCAGATTCTGGCAAGCCAGATTTAGAGTTTAACCCAGCAGCTATGGGACCTTACCCTTCATGTGGACACTCAGGAAGAAAATTGTAGGACCCAGACGTCTCGTCACCTGCTCCGAAGAAATCTAAACTGAACCTCCCAGGTTCTCTGAGGACCGTAAACAGTTTGTGAACTTCCAGGAGAGTTGTAAACTATATTTCAAGATCAGGCCTTACTCTTCAGGTTCTGAGACATAGCGAATGGGAATCGTAATTTCCCTGTTGAAAGGTGACCCACAATCTTGGGCCTTTGGCCTTTCAGCAGATCACCCCAGTCTGTGGAATTTGTGAATTCCTTCTTTAAAGCCTTGGGAGTCCTCTATGATGACCCAGATTGGGCAGCATCTGCGAAGGCCCAACTTTGTTCCCTTAAGCAAGGGAGAAATTCTGCCAAGGTATATTGTACCGAATTTCGCAGATGGGCCAATGACTGTGGGTGGAATGACCTGGCATGTCAGAGTCAGTTCCAGTTGGGACTAACAGAGCAAATTAAGGATTATCTCATCCAATATCCTTCCCCAGCCACTCTGGATGCACTTATGGAGTTAGCCATCAAAGTGGATAGACAAATCTGGGATCGGACAATGGAGAAAGAGGTTCCCATACCTACCTCTCATTGGACGGTGCCAGAGGTCGCAGGGAATACTGAGGAACCCATGCAAATCAGAGCTTTTTGCTTGACACCCCAAAAGAAGGTGAGACGTTGTATTCTAGGACTGTCTCTATTGCGGGACCAAGGGACATCTGGCAAACACTTGTCCACAGAAAGCAGAATACTAGTAGACCTGAGAAATTAAGGGAGAGTTTTTTCAGGTCTCTGTTCAATCTCCCCGAACAATTCTTTATTATTACCTATTATGTTACCCCTTCTGGTCCAAGTGAAGTAACTGCTTTTTTTGACTCTGTGACTGACGGAAATTTTATGGATTTGGAATTTGCTCATGCCCGAGGAATTCCTGTGGAGACTCTGTGCCCACCATTTGCGGATTAGATGGCAGTCCTATTCAAAATGGTCGGGTGAGCACCCGGACTTTAGCGCTCCAGTTTTTTTATTGGAATATTCCATTGTGAAGAGTTGTCTTTTTTCCTTGTACATTGGGGGTCATTCCGAGTTGGACGCTTGCTGCCGATTTTCGCAGTGCAGCGATTAAGTAGAAAAACTGCAAAAATCGCATGTGCATGGTACGCAGTGCGCATGCGCTAAGTACTTTCACACAAAACTTTGTAGATATACACAAGCTCTAGCTACGTTTTTTCATCGCTCGAGTGGTCGTAGTGTGATTGACAGGAAGTGGGTGTTTCTGGGCGGAAACTAGCCGTTTTCAGGGAGTGTGTTAAAAACGCAGGTGTGCCAGATAACGCAGGAGTGGCTGGAGAAACTGGGAAGTGGCTGGCCGAACGCAGGGCATGTTTGTGACGTCAAACCAGGAATTAAATGGACTGAGGTGATCGCAGTCTAGAAGTAGGTCTGGAGCTACTCAGAAACTGCAGGGAATTATTTAATAGCAGTTCTGCAATCCTTTCATTCGCTATTCTGCTAAGCTAAGATACACTCCCAGAGGGTGGCGGCCTAGCGTTTGCAATGCTGCTTAAAGCAGCTAGCGAGTGAACAACTCAGAATGAGGGCCATTGTCCTTTAACTCCAGTAGTTCTGGCCTGCCGTAGCTAAAAGCGCAAAACCCAATATTCAACTGGAGTACAGGAGATTTTGTTTCCTGGGGCACAGAATGTGCAACCAAATGCCTGACCATGCTGGTCCACTCAGCACTTCTAATCCCTGAAGGGTTGTTAACCAAGTACATGTCTTTCATGGATGTTTTTTCCAAACAACAAGCTGAATCGTTGCCTCCCCACCATCCATATGGTTGTGCAATCAATCTTATACCTGGAGCTAGACTCCCTAAAGGCCGCCTCTACTGGCTGCCTCTGTCTTTGGCTGAGACAAAAGCTATGGAGGAATACATCTGGGAGAGTTTAGAAAAAGGCTTTATCAGGCATTCTAAGCCACCGGTGGTAGCCAGGTTTTTCTTTGTCGGGAAAAAGGACGGCTCATTACGGCCATGCATTGATTACAGGGGACTGAATAAAATTACATTAAAAAATTCATACCCATTGCCTCTGATCTCTGTCTTATGTGATCAGCTTAGAAATGCTAGTTTTCTCTAAGATTGATTTGCGAGAAACATACAATCTCATTTGGATCCGACAGGGGGATGAGTGGAAAACCACATTCAATAACCACTCAGGCCACTATGAGTATTTGGTAATGCCTTTTGGACTCTCCAATGCCCCTGCCGTCTTCTAGGATCTTATCAATGATGTTCTTTGAGAATTCCTTGGAAGATTTGTGGTCGTTTATCTTGATGACATATTGATCTATTCTGCCTCACTCAAGAACACCGAGCTCATGTAAAAGCAGTCCTCACCAAGCTCAGGGAAAATTATTTCTATGCAAAATTGGAAAAATATGAATTTGAGGTTGAGAAGGTGGTCTTCCTGGGATACATCATCACCTCCAAGGAATTTTCTATGGATCCTAAGAAACTTCAGGCAATTGTGGAATGGGTTCATCCCTCTAATCTAAAGCTACACAAAGGTTCCTCGGTTTTGCAAACTACTACAGATGATTTATCGATTCATTTTCTTCAATTGTAGCCTCAATTGTGAGTCTAACCAAGAAAGGTGCGGATCCTGCTCATTGGCCACCCCAGGCGGTAAAGGCCTTTGAGGACCTTAAAAAAGCATTCATCTCTGCTCCTGTTCTGCGACATCCCGATCCAGATCTGCCTTTCTTTGTAGAAGTGGATGCAGAAAATTACCAGGTCTGCGCTTAATGCGAATGATGTACACAAAATTAATAAAACAGTTTATTAGACAAACTAAAAACATATAACAATTTAAAATTGGTAAGACCACAACATAGTAATCATATAAAACTGAGGTATCTGAAACTTCTAAAATAAGCAATAATATACACTAATTGTAAGCACTAGAAGTCAGTCGCAAAACCTTGAATGGGAATAACTCTCTGTTTGATTTTATCTCTGTTTAAATAATTGCCCACGATATAAGCACAAAGAATCTTACACGGCCGTGCATATAAGTGTCCTCAATTATACGGGTTCAATCACAGCTGGAAAAAGTTCAAACGGTGCAGAAATATGAAGTTGTATGATAACTGCTACTCACAGTATATATAGAAGTGTCCTTGCTGCACCTCATGTGTTGTATGGTGCCGCTCTATATTACCCTGTGCACGGGTGAGACATCCGTCAGTGGCAAAGTCCGTCAGTGGCACAGCCCGTCAGCAGTGCAATCAAGCAGGGAGCCACTCTCCACCGTCCGACACAATGTAGATGCACCAGTTCGCCGTTCTTCACCCCCAGCACAAACGGAGTAGTGCTCGGCAGGGCAGGGTATAAGGCGTTCCCAGTGTAATGGAGGAAAGTGAGTGGTGCAGTCTTATTAGAGATGAGCAACTGCCGGCAAATGCTGTAGTCAGCTGCTGTGAGGACAAAGTCTTGTTCTTGTGGGCAATAGAGGTATTGGCGACCCCTTCTCTCTGTACCCTCAACGCGTTTCTCCGCACCCCAGGTGGCTTCTTCAAGAGGCAGAGTGTTCTCCTCTGAGCATTTCTTTCCTTCTTTTATACCCTGTCCTTTGTAATTAGTGAGAACAGGTGTGTGTAGAGTCTCAGCAGGTGTAATACAATTATCACTCTCATGTAGCAGTGTTTACTCAGAGTATCACTAAAGTGGTTTATTTAAATAGTAACAAAAAATAACATTTATAAATACTTAATAATATTATGCTAGTACATATACAAAGTACTCATATAAAACAAGATACTTAATGTGATGCGGACAGAATAAGAGACTTTAGATTTATATTTATATAATTACTCCAGCCTAGTGCAGCCTCTGATAATAAGAGTATAATTACTCAATTTTAGAAATAGCAAATTCATAGTAATAAAATCTTTATTTTATATTCTTTATTTTCTAAACTACACGAACCTCTAATATTTTTGTTACATTTTCTTATAGCGCAGTGCAGGGTATAAGGCTCTGCATCTCTGCACATGCGCTCACAGTGTACAATACATATACCAATATCTATTAGAGTTAAAACCATTAAAAAACAAAACAACTCCATCGATATGATGTCTTTATTATCACAAATTTTGGGCCTTCCCATTTAGTTAATTTAGATGACCGCTAGCTGGAAAACTGTTTATAAAATAGAATCATATAAGCCAGGGCCCAAAGCCGCGAGCAGACCCTAGAAAAGACATGTCGCTAGCAATATAGAGACAATGTCAAATCTGGTCACAGTCGTGGGCACCGGCCAAATAATACACCCACATAAGGGTGCATTTACAGGAGGGGCCAGAAAGAGTAAGGGGAGGCCAAGAATAAGAGAGGAGAGAAAAAAAATACATATATATATATATATACATATATATATATATATATATATACATATATATATATATATAGATAGGAATTATTAGTACAGGGAAAAAGATAAACCAAAAAAAGCACACACACACACACACACACACACACACACACACACACACAACGCTGCATGGATCTTGCACTATCTAAATGAATTCAAGGTCTATTGTTTCATTTTGCCCTTGTGGCTTCAGAGTCTGCAGTCTCCAGATCCATGCAGCTTCCTGACGGCATAATGTCCTAAAACGATCCCCTCCTCTTGGGGTAACCTTGATCTGTTCAAGACCAATTAATTGCAAACAAGCAGGATTACTGGCATGGACTTCTGTGTAGTGGTGTGAGACACTGTGATTCATATAGCTTTTGAGGATGTTTCTCCTATGTTCCATGAATCGCAGTTTTAATGCCCTAGTCGTGCGTCCCACATAATATAATTGACAAGAGCAACACAACAAATAGATTACAAAGTGTGAACTACAGTTGATAAATGATTGAATCTTAAATTCTGTTTTTGAACACGGTGCAGAAATGTGCTTGATTTTTAATAACTACATGATTACACGTTGTGCATTACACGTTGTGCATCTATTATGATTACATCTAAAGAAACCCACTATTGTTTGCTGTTCGCTCAGATCCGTATTTTCACGCGATCCACTAAAAAAGCTAGGAGCCAGTATGTTTCTAAAGTTTCTAGCTTTCATAAAGATGATTGTAGGATTTGCAGGGAGGGTAGCACTTAAAATCGAATCAGTCATCAATAGCTTATAATTACGTTTGATTATACAGGAGATTTTATTTGCTTTCACATTAAATTTAGACTTAAATGCCAAATTGTAATCATTTGTTTTCGGAGTTTTCTTCTTATTATTTTTATTATTATTATGTCTAGATTTCTTACTTGATTTTTTTGTCAAAGAGTTAGATAGTAGTGTGTCATCTAAATGTTCATTCGTATCTCCACCCTCAATTACTGGTAGTGTATCATTAGTTTTAAGAATTGTATCCCTATCTAGCGTTTGTGAATAGACAATAGCCTCTTCCAGTATATCCTCAGGGTACTCACGTTCCCTCAAGGAGGTAATGAGTTCCTCAGCTTGTTCAGCAAATGTACAGTCTAATGTACAGTTACGTCTAATCCTAAACATTTGACTTTTCGGTACATTGTTTAACTAGCTCTTTTTGTGATTACTCGTGTATGGGATAAAACTACAGGTATCAACTGTTTTTTTATAAGCTGACACCATCAACTTTTCCTCCACCACCTCCACCGTAACGTCCAGAAAATTAATTTGTGAAGGATGGTGTGTGCAAGTGAAGTATAAACCATATTCATTAGTGTTTAGAAATTCAACAAAGTTAGTGATAGTGGTATCATCCCCCAAAGTAGGTGTTGGAGCTATTCTTTCACAATAGGATCCAGTCAGTCATAAGCACCGCCCCTGTGCCTTTTTCTCTCTTAACTTTCTCTTACGTCCTAGAGGATGCTGTAGTCCATTTAGTATCATGGGGTATAGACAGGTCCTTTGGGAGCCACTGGCACTTTAAAAGTTTAATAGTGTGGGCTGGCACCTCCCTCTATGCCCCTCCTACCAGACTCAGTTTACAAAATGTGCCCAGAGGAGCCAGTCACAGCTAGGGGAGCTCCTAGGAGTTTTTCTAGTTTTATTGTTTTTCTAAGAGTTGTTAGGTACAGGAAAGCTGCTGGTAACAGCTTTCCTGCTTCATGGGACTTAGGGGGGGACTAGGAACCAACTCTTGAAGTTAATGGTGCTCTATTTCTGCTGACAGGACACTGAGCTCCTGAGGCTGCTGATCACAAGCCCACGAGGTGACTGGTCACTCCCGCAGCACGGCCGCCACCCCTAACAGCCAGAAAAAAAGAAGAGTGGTGAGTTTAGCACCGGCAGCCCGGTTAGCGGGTTTCCGGTGGGAATGGCGGTACAAGGGTGGGAGCGCAGCTCTGTCAGGCTGCGCTCCATGAAGGCTCATCAACAGGTTACTGTAGACACAGCTGAGAGGCATCCTGGGCCAGCGCAATCACCCCGACACTGGTAAAGTAGCTAATAGGGGCTCATCCTGCTGTTAGCATTAAAAACCTCAGGCCAGTATAAACATAATGTGCGGGAAGCCGCGCACCATTTAAGGGGGCAGGGCTTCTCCTCAGAGCGGATCCAGCACTCACCAGCTCCTTTTTCTCCCTGCAGAATGCTGAGACACGCTGACCCTCTATATAACTCCAGTTACTGCGTTACCAGGGTGTTATAGACAGGGCGGGAGAGTGTAGTTAGTACTATTTAACCTATTAAGGTTATTTAGTCTGTGCCAGGCTGTTATCATAATAACTGCTCACTGGGGCGCTGTGGGGCTGGCTCATTATACTCTGTGACTCTCTGAAGGTGCTCTGGGGGAAACTGTTTCTGACATTTTCCTGTATGTGTATTTATGTGTATATATCCTAGAGATGAGCGGGTTCGGTTTCTCTGAATCCGAACCCGCCAGAACTTCATGTTTTTTTTCACGGGTCCGAGCGACTCGGATCTTCCCGCCTTGCTCGGTTAACCCGAGCGCGCCCGAACGTCATCATGACGCTGTCGGATTCTCGCGAGGCTCGGATTCTATCGCGAGACTCGGATTCTATATAAGGAGCCGCGCGTCGCCGCCATTTTCACACGTGCATTGAGATTGATAGGGAGAGGACGTGGCTGGCGTCCTCTCCATTTAGATTATAAGAGACTGAGAGAGATTTACTGGAGCTGACTAGGAGGAGTACTGTTACTGTAGAAGTGTAGAGACTGAGTGGAGAGAGTTTACTAGTGAGGACAGTGCAGTTTACTTTATAATCCGTTCTCTGCCTGAAAAAAGCGATACACAGCACACAGTGACTCAGTCACATACCATATCTGTGTGCACTGCTCAGGCTCAGGCCAGTGTGCTGCATCATCTATTATCTATATATAATATTATATATATCTGTCTGACTGCTCAGCTCACACAGCTTATAATTGTGGGGGAGACTGGGGAGCACTACTGCAGTGCCAGTTATAGGTTATAGCAGGAACCAGGAGTACATAATATATTATATAGTGAGTGACCACCAGACACACAGTGCAGTTTATTTAATATATCCGTTCTCTGCCTGAAAAAAGCGATACACACAGTGACTCAGTCAGTCACATACCATATCTGTGTGCACTGCTCAGGCTCAGGCCAGTGTGCTGCATCATCTATTATCTATATATAATATTATATATATCTGTCTGACTGCTCAGCTCACACAGCTTATAATTGTGGGGGAGACTGGGGAGCACTACTGCAGTGCCAGTTATAGGTTATAGCAGGAGCCAGGAGTACATAATATATTATATAGTGAGTGACCACCAGACACACAGTGCAGTTTATTTAATATATCCGTTCTCTGCCTGAAAAAAGCGATACACACAGTGACTCAGTCAGTCACATACCATATCTGTGTGCACTGCTCAGGCTCAGGCCAGTGTGCTGCATCATCTATTATCTATATATAATATTATATATATCTGTCTGACTGCTCAGCTCACACAGCTTATAATTGTGGGGGAGACTGGGGAGCACTACTGCAGTGCCAGTTATAGGTTATAGCAGGAGCCAGGAGTACATAATATATTATATAGTGAGTGACCACCAGACACACAGTGCAGTTTATTTAATATATCCGTTCTCTGCCTGAAAAAAGCGATACACACAGTGACTCAGTCAGTCACATACCCTATCTGTGTGCACTGCTCAGGCTCAGGCCAGTGTGCTGCATCATCTATTATCTATATATAATATTATATATATCTGTCTGACTGCTCAGCTCACACAGCTTATAATTGTGGGGGAGACTGGGGAGCACTACTGCAGTGCCAGTTATAGGTTATAGCAGGAGCCAGGAGTACATAATATATTATATAGTGAGTGACCACCAGACACACAGTGCAGTTTATTTAATATATCCGTTCTCTGCCTGAAAAAAGTGATACACACAGTGACTCAGTCAGTCACATACCATATCTGTGTGCACTGCTCAGGCTCAGGCCAGTGTGCTGCATCATCTATATATATTATATATCTGTCTGACTGCTCAGCTCACACAGCTTATAATTGTGGGGGAGACTGGGGAGCACTACTGCAGTGCCAGTTATAGGTTATAGCAGGAGCCAGGAGTACATATTATATTAAAATTAAACAGTGCACACTTTTGCTGCAGGAGTGCCACTGCCAGTGTGACTGACCAGTGACCTGACCACACTGACCACCAGTATAGTTAGTAGTATACTTATATTGTGATTGCCTGAAAAAGTTAAACACTCGTCGTGTGACTTCACTTGTGTGTTTTTTTTTTTTTTATTCTATAAAAATAAAACTCATTCTGCTGACAGACAGTGTCCAGCAGGTCCGTCATTATATAATATATAATATATACCTGTCCGGCTGCAGTAGTGATATATATATATTTTTTATATCATTTATCATCCAGTCGCAGCAGACACAGTACGGTAGTTCACGGCTGTGGCTACCTCTGTGTCTCTGCACTCGGCAGGCAGTCCGTCCATAATTGTAATACCACCTAACCGTGGATTTTTTTCATTCTTCTTTATACATACATAGTTACATAGACATCTTCTCTTTATCAACCAGTCTATATTAGCTGCAGACACAGTACAGTACGGTAGTTCACGGCTGTGGCTACCTCTGTGTCTGCACTCGGCAGGCAGTCCGTCCATAATTGTATACCACCTAACCGTGGATTTTTTTCAGTCTTCTTTATACATACATAGTTACATAGACATCTTCTCTTTATCAACCAGTCTATATTAGCTGCAGACACAGTACAGTACGGTAGTTCACGGCTGTGGCTACCTCTGTGTCTGCAGTCGGCAGGCAGTCCATAATTGTATACTAGTATCCATCTCCATTGTTTACCTGAGGTGCCTTTTAGTTGTGCCTATTAAAATATGGAGAACAAAAATGTTGAGGTTCCAAAATTAGGGAAAGATCAAGATCCACTTCCACCTCGTGCTGAAGCTGCTGCCACTAGTCATGGCCGAGACGATGAAATGCCAGCAACGTCGTCTGCCAAGGCCGATGCCCAATGTCATAGTACAGAGCATGTCAAATCCAAAACACCAAATATCAGAAAAAAAAGGACTCCAAAACCTAAAATAAAATTGTCGGAGGAGAAGCGTAAACTTGCCAATATGCCATTTACCACACGGAGTGGCAAGGAACGGCTGAGGCCCTAGCCTATGTTCATGGCTAGTGGTTCAGCTTCACATGAGGATGGAAGCACTCAGCCTCTCGCTAGAAAAATGAAAAGACTCAAGCTGGCAAAAGCAGCACAGCAAAGAACTGTGCATTCTTCGAAATCCCAAATCCACAAGGAGAGTCCAATTGTGTCGGTTGCGATGCCTGACCTTCCCAACACTGGACGTGAAGAGCATGCGCCTTCAACCATTTGCACGCCCCCTGCAAGTGCTGGAAGGAGCACCCGCAGTCCAGTTCCTGATAGTCAGATTGAAGATGTCAGTGTTGAAGTACACCAGGATGAGGAGGATATGGGTGTTGCTGGCGCTGGGGAGGAAATTGACCAGGAGGATTCTGATGGTGAGGTGGTTTGTTTAAGTCAGGCACCCGGGGAGACACCTGTTGTCCGTGGGAGGAATATGGCCGTTGACATGCCAGGTGAAAATACCAAAAAAATCAGCTCTTCGGTGTGGAGGTATTTCACCAGAAATGCGGACAACAGGTGTCAAGCCGTGTGTTCCCTTTGTCAAGCTGTAATAAGTAGGGGTAAGGACGTTAACCACCTCGGAACATCCTCCCTTATACGTCACCTGCAGCGCATTCATAATAAGTCAGTGACAAGTTCAAAAACTTTGGGTGACAGCGGAAGCAGTCCACTGACCAGTAAATCCCTTCCTCTTGTAACCAAGCTCACGCAAACCACCCCACCAACTCCCTCAGTGTCAATTTCCTCCTTCCCCAGGAATGCCAATAGTCCTGCAGGCCATGTCACTGGCAATTCTGACGAGTCCTCTCCTGCCTGGGATTCCTCCGATGCATCCTTGCGTGTAACGCCTACTGCTGCTGGCGCTGCTGTTGTTGCCGCCGCTGGGAGTCGATGGTCATCCCAGAGGGGAAGTCGTAAGCCCACTTGTACTACTTCCAGTAAGCAATTGACTGTTCAACAGTCCTTTGCGAGGAAGATGAAATATCACAGCAGTCATCCTACTGCAAAGCGGATAACTGAGGCCTTGACAACTATGTTGGTGTTAGACGTGCGTCCGGTATCCGCTGTTAGTTCACAGGGAACTAGACAATTTATTGAGGCAGTGTGCCCCCGTTACCAAATACCATCTAGGTTCCACTTCTCTAGGCAGGCGATACCGAGAATGTACACGGACGTCAGAAAAAGACTCACCAGTGTCCTAAAAAATGCAGTTGTACCCAATGTCCACTTAACCACGGACATGTGGACAAGTGGAGCAGGGCAGGGTCAGGACTATATGACTGTGACAGCCCACTGGGTAGATGTATGGACTCCCGCCGCAAGAACAGCAGCGGCGGCACCAGTAGCAGCATCTCGCAAACGCCAACTCTTTCCTAGGCTGGCTACGCTTTGTATCACCGCTTTCCAGAATACGCACACAGCTGAAAACCTCTTACGGCAACTGAGGAAGATCATCGCGGAATGGCTTACCCCAATTGGACTCTCCTGTGGATTTGTGGCATCGGACAACGCCAGCAATATTGTGTGTGCATTAAATATGGGCAAATTCCAGCACGTCCCATGTTTTGCACATACCTTGAATTTGGTGGTGCAGAATTTTTTAAAAAACGACAGGGGCGTGCAAGAGATGCTGTCGGTGGCCAGAAAAATTACGGGACACTTTCGGCGTACAGGCACCACGTACAGAAGACTGGAGCACCACCAAAAACTACTGAACCTGCCCTGCCATCATCTGAAGCAAGAAGTGGTAACGAGGTGGAATTCAACCCTCTATATGCTTCAGAGGTTGGAGGAGCAGCAAAAGGCCATTCAAGCCTATACAATTGAGCACGATATAGGAGGTGGAATGCACCTGTCTCAAGTGCAGTGGAGAATGATTTCAACGTTGTGCAAGGTTCTGATGCCCTTTGAACTTGCCACACGTGAAGTCAGTTCAGACACTGCCAGCCTGAGTCAGGTCATTCCCCTCATCAGGCTTTTGCAGAAGAAGCTGGAGGCATTGAAGAAGGAGCTAAAAGGGAGCGATTCCGCTAGGCATGTGGGACTTGTGGATGCAGCCCTTAATTCGCTTAACAAGGATTCACGGGTGGTCAATCTGTTGAAATCAGAGCACTACATTTTGGCCACCGTGCTCGATCCTAGATTTAAAGCCTACCTTGGATCTCTCTTTCCGGCAGACACAGGTCTGCTGGGGTTGAAAGACCTGCTGGTGACAAAATTGTCAAGTCAAGCGGAACGCGACCTGTCAACATCTCCTCCTTCACATTCTCCGGCAACTGGGGGTGCGAGGAAAAGGCTCAGAATTCCGAGCCCACCCACTGGCGGTGATGCAGGGCAGTCTGGAGCGACTGCTGATGCTGACATCTGGTCCGGACTGAAGGACCTGACAACGATTACGGACATGTCGTCTACTGTCACTGCATATGATTCTCTCAACATTGAAAGAATGGTGGAGGATTATATGAGTGACCGCATCCAAGTAGGCACGTCACACAGTCCGTACTTATACTGGCAGGAAAAAGAGGCAATTTGGAGGCCCTTGCACAAACTGGCTTTATTCTACCTAAGTTGCCCTCCCACAAGTGTGTACTCCGAAAGAGTGTTTAGTGCCGCCGCTCACCTTGTCAGCAATCGGCGTACGAGGTTACATCCAGAAAATGTGGAGAAGATGATGTTCATTAAAATGAATTATAATCAATTCCTCCGCGGAGACATTGACCAGCAGCAATTGCCTCCACAAAGTACACAGGGAGCTGAGATGGTGGATTCCAGTGGGGACGAATTGATAATCTGTGAGGAGGGGGATGTACACGGTGATATATCGGAGGGTGAAGATGAGGTGGACATCTTGCCTCTGTAGAGCCAGTTTGTGCAAGGAGAGATTAATTGCTTCTTTTTTGGGGGGGGTCCAAACCAACCCGTCATATCAGTCACAGTCGTGTGGCAGACCCTGTCACTGAAATGATGGGTTGGTTAAAGTGTGCATGTCCTGTTTTGTTTATACAACATAAGGGTGGGTGGGAGGGCCCAAGGACAATTCCATCTTGCACCTCTTTTTTCTTTTCTTTTTCTTTGCATCATGTGCTGATTGGGGAGGGTTTTTTGGAAGGGACATCCTGCGTGACACTGCAGTGCCACTCCTAGATGGGCCCGGTGTTTGTGTCGGCCACTAGGGTCGCTAATCTTACTCACACAGTCAGCTACCTCATTGCGCCTCTTTTTTTCTTTGCGTCATGTGCTGTTTGGGGAGGGTTTTTTGGAAGGGACATCCTGCGTGACACTGCAGTGCCACTCCTAGATGGGCCCGGTGTTTGTGTCGGCCACTAGGGTCGCTAATCTTACTCACACAGCTACCTCATTGCGCCTCTTTTTTTCTTTGCGTCATGTGCTGTTTGGGGAGGGTTTTTTGGAAGGGCCATCCTGCGTGACACTGCAGTGCCACTCCTAGATGGGCCCGGTGTTTGTGTCGGCCACTAGGGTCGCTAATCTTACTCACACAGCTACCTCATTGCGCCTCTTTTTTTCTTTGCGTCATGTGCTGTTTGGGGAGGGTTTTTTGGAAGGGACATCCTGCGTGACACTGCAGTGCCACTCCTAGATGGGCCCGGTGTTTGTGTCGGCCACTAGGGTCGCTAATCTTACTCACACAGCTACCTCATTGCGCCTCTTTTTTTCTTTGCGTCATGTGCTGTTTGGGGAGGGTTTTTTGGAAGGGCCATCCTGCGTGACACTGCAGTGCCACTCCTAGATGGGCCCGGTGTTTGTGTCGGCCACTAGGGTCGCTAATCTTACTCACACAGCTACCTCATTGCGCCTCTTTTTTTCTTTGCGTCATGTGCTGTTTGGGGAGGGTTTTTTGGAAGGGACATCCTGCGTGACACTGCAGTGCCACTCCTAGATGGGCCCGGTGTTTGTGTCGGCCACTAGGGTCGCTTATCTTACTCACACAGCGACCTCGGTGCAAATTTTAGGACTAAAAATAATATTTTGAGGTGTGAGGTATTCAGAATAGACTGAAAATGAGTGTAAATTATGGTTTTTGAGGTTAATAATACTTTGGGATCAAAATGACCCCCAAATTCTATGATTTAAGCTGTTTTTTAGTGTTTTTTGAAAAAAACACCCGAATCCAAAACACACCCGAATCCGACAAAAAAAATTCGGTGAGGTTTTGCCAAAACGCGTTCGAACCCAAAACACGGCCGCGGAACCGAACCCAAAACCAAAACACAAAACCCGAAAAATTTCAGGCGCTCATCTCTAATATATCCACATTACCATGTCTAAGGGCTCTGTATGCTGTGCTGCAGAGTGTGTATCTTCTCCTGAAGAGTCTATCCCCTGTACTCAGGACTGCAATGTGCTTTCCCAACCTGTTGAATCTGAAACCCCATGGGTGGATTCTTTAAGGGGGATGATATCACATATTTCATCAAGGATGTCACATAATGAGAAAGAGACACAGTTTTTTGAGAAAGTCTGTAGAAGGTTTGCAGCATTCAGCTCCTACTCACTCAACTACCCCACTTGCATACCCTAAAAAAGTACACTTGTCCAAATAATGCAAGTTGACACTGATACCGACTCTGATACAGGGGACGGTGATGGGGATATGCAGGGGTAAATGCATCCCTTGCTAAGGGGGTACAGTTGATGACTGAAGCCATTAGGGATGTTTTGTATATTACTGAGAAGGAACCTGTGCTGGAAGAGGAATCTTATATTACGGAAAATAAGAAATGCTCCCTCACCTTTCCTGCTTCTAAAGAGCTGAACTCTTTATTTAAAAAATCCTGGGAAACCCCAGAGAAAAAATTCCAGATCTGTAGAATTCTCATTTTTTTTCCTTTCCCTGAAGAGGATAGAAAGAAATGGGAAAACCCATCTATAGTAGATGCTTCTGTATCTAGGTTGTCTAAACAGGTGGTTTTACCTGTCCCTGATTCAACCGCCCTAAAGGAGCCGGCTGATCGCAAGATTGAGACTACGCTCAAATCTCTATAAACTGCTACAAGCATGGCTTTCAGGCCCACTATTGCTTGTGCATGGATTTCTACAGCCATAGTAAAAGTGGTCAGGCACATTACTAGAGGACTTAGATACCATGGATAGGTGTGACATTGATTTGTTTTTGTGTCACATACAGGATTCTGCTGGGTTCATGGTGGAGGTCATGAAAGACCTTGGAATGTTGAATGCAAGGGCTACTTCCATGGCGGTATCAGCACGCAGAGGACTCTGGCTACGCCATTGGACTGCGGATGCAGAATCCAAGAAAAGTGTGGCGAACCTACCCTTCACAGGTCAGGCTCTGTTTGGGGATGCATTAGATACGTGGATTTCCACGGTAACTGCGGGTAAGTCAACCTTTCTCCCCTCAGCAGCTCCACCAACTAGGAAATCTTATCCTACGTCCGTTTTTAGAAACCCTCCCTGAAAATGGTCAGTTGACACCCAGAAATGCCCCATTTCTGTCAATCTTCTTGCAGCTGTCAGTGCGATGGAAAACTTCACTAGAACCTGTGCACAACCACAACGGGCTTGGTACCCGCATGTCGCGCATGCACGGTGTGGGGAATACGCATGCGCAGAAATGCCATTTTTTAGCCTGATTGCTGTGCTGCAAACAACGGCAGCTAGCGATCAACTTGGAATGACCCCCATAATTCCATATCTGGACGATCTCCTGATAAAAGCTCCTGTTCACCTTTCCTTGACAACTTTGCTGCCTAGCTTCCCCACTTTCTCTCCTCTGATCACCCCTTTATCATCCTCGGTGACTTTAACATCCCTATCGACATCACTAATGCAGCTTCCTCTAATCTTCTTGCCCTTTCCACCTCCTTTGGACTTTCTCAATGGTCCTCCGCCCCTACTCACGATCTCGGCCACTCCCTCGACCTTGTCTTCACCCATCGATGTGATCTCTCTGATTTCTCTAACTCTTCCTTCCCTCTCTCTGACCCCCATCTGCTTTCTTTCACCCTCTCATCTTCCCCTTTCTGCTCCACGCCCAGACCCACCATCACCAGATGCAATTTCGGGTCTCTCAACCCTGCTATCCTGTCCTCCCTCGAGACCTTCCTCTCTCCTCTTTCCACTATGACTTGTCCCAACCAGGTAGCCTCCTTCTATAACTCTTTCCTTACTGCTGCTCTCGACTCTGTGGCCCCCCTCTCCTCTGTCCTCCTCCGCCGCTCCAAACCCCAACCCTGGCACACCATACACGATTTCTACAAAAATGTTCACGCTCCACAGAATGCTCCCACTCTCCCACTCTCTGGCGGACTTCCTCCATTTAAAGTTTCCTATCCTCCTATAGCTCTGCTCTTTCTCTCACCAAGCAATCCTTTTTCCAAACACTTAACTCTTCTCAGCCTCCAGTCCATGCCGGCTCTTTGAAACTTTCAACACTCTCCTTTGCCCCCCTCCTCCTTCCCTCCCCTCCTTTCTCACTGCCACTGACTTTGCCTCCTTCTTCATCTCCAAAATTGAGGATATTCAAAATTACATCTCCTCCCATCACCCCTCTGCTGCCCCCTGCCCCCACCATCGCTCCTCTCCATCTATCTTAACCTGTCCTGCTTCCATCCCACCTCAGACAAGGAAGTCCACTCCCTCATCTTATCCTCCCCCCTCAACCTGCCCCTTGGACCCACTCCCCCCGTCTTCTCTGCTCCCCCCCCCCCCCCCCACTGCCTGCTCCCACCTTGCTCACCTTTTTAAACTATAGCTCTCTACTGGCATCTTTCCCTCACCATTCATACATGCTCTGGTGTCCCCTATTCTCAAAAAAAACAACCTAGAACCTTCATTACTCAATAGCTACCATCCCATCTCTTTTCTCCATTTTGCCTCCATACTACTTGAACGACAGGTCCTCTCCCACCGCTCCACTTCTGCCACTCCCCTTCAACAAAATCTACACTGGCTCCCATTCCCCTACAGAATCCTCTTCATACTCCTCACCCTCACATACAAGGCCATCTCTAATTCCACTGCTCCCTACATCTCCAACCTCCTCTCCCTTCCTACTCCCTCCTGCCTTGGTCACTGCTTCCCATGCACAAGTTCAGGATTTTGCCCGTGCTGTACCTCTTCAGTGGAACATGCTCCACCGCTCCATTAGACTCTCCCCGACCTTGCAAAGCTTCAAACGGGCACTGAAAACCCACCTATTTATCAAAGCGTACCCCTCCAATGCATAACCTAGTCCTTAGGCTGCTCCTGCATCCCCCTGCCCCATGCCTTGAACATCTATGCTTTGCTTGCATACCGCCCTCAGGCTTCCTCCTGCTTGCTTGCACCTCATGTCATCTGTCTGTCGCCCCTCCCCACTAGATTTTTAGCTCTTCAGTGCAGGGCCCTCTTTCCTCTTGTCTAATCCCTCTTCTCGACACATTTAACTCAGCGACCATCTTTACCTGCTTTTTCTCCTTCTGGTAAAGGCTCCTCTCTATCTATAGCCGCCAGCCCCAAGTAGTACATTGATTACTCCCTTGCTACTTACATCTAAGCTGTATTATGTGTGGTGCTCTTTGTTACCCGCACTCCATTTTTGTTATTTATTTACTGTTATGCTAAGCTTTGTCTCCCTGTACTGTCCTTTGTACAGCTCTGCGAAACACTTGTGGCACCCTATAAATAAAATTTAATAATAATAATAATAATAATAATAATAAAAGCATCTTCCAGGGAGAGGTTGTTGCAGAGTATTGCTCTCACAACTCAACTACTCCAGAATCATGCGTGGATCACGAACCTTCCAAAGTCAGATTTGGAACCGACTAGGAGATTGCCCTTCCTGGGGATGATACTCGACACGGAAGTGTAGAGGGTGTTTCTACCAGTAGAGAAAGTGTTGGTGATCCAATCAATGGTATGGGATGTCCTGAAGCCAGCCTGGGTATCGGTTCATCAGTGCATTTGCCTTCTGGGGAAGATGGTAGCCTCCTACGAGGCTCTTCCGTAAGGAAGATTCCATGCTCAGTCCTTCCAACTGGATCTCCTAAACAAATGGTCGCGATCACATCTTCACATGCACCAGCAGATACGCCTTTCACCGAAAGCCATAATTTTGCTTCTCTGGTGGCTGCAAACTTCTCACCTACTCGAAGGCCGCAGGGTCGGGATTCAGAATTGGATCCTTCTAAACATGGATGCAAGTCTCTGGTTAGGGAGCAGTCACCCAAGGGGAAAACTTCCAAGGAAGGTGGTCAAGTCTGGAATCCATACTTCCAATAAACATTCTGGAACTAAGGGCCATATACAATGGCCTTCTACAAGTGGCACATCTTCTGCGAGATCAGGCCATTCAGGTTCAGTTGGACAATGTAACGGAAGTGTTCTACATAAACTGACAGGGCAGAACAAAGAGCAGAGCCACAATGTCAGAGGTACCAAGAATCCTCCTCTGGGCAGAAAAGCATGCCGTGGCACTATCAGCAATCTTCATTCCAGGAGTTAACAACTGGGAAGTGGACTTCCTCAGCAGACACGATCTCCATCCAGGAGAATGGGGCCTCCACCCAGAGGTATTCGCAGAGGTGACAAGTCATTGGGGCGTACCTCAGGTAGACATGATGGCCTCTCGCCTCAACAAGAAGCTTCGCAGGTACTGTTCCAGGACGAGAGACCCACACGCAGTGGCGGTGGATGCACTGGTAACTCCGTGGGTGTTTCAGTCAGTGTATGTGTTCCCTCCAATTCCACTCATCCCAAGGATTTGCAAACTAATAAAAAGAACAAAAGTTCAGGCGATCCTCTTTGCTCCGGACAGGCCAAGGAGGACTTGGTACGCCGATCTTCTGGAATTACTCCTAGAGGATCCAAGGCCTCTTCCTGTTCGCGAGGACCTTCTTCAACGGGGGCCGTTCACTTATCAAGACTTACCGTGGCTGCGTTTGACAGCATGGAGGTTGAACGCCAGATCTTAGATCGGAAGGGCATTCCAAAGAAGGTCATTCCTACCTTACTTCAGGCTAGGAAGGGAGTTACAGCTAAACATTACCATCAAATTTGGAAAAAAATTGTGTCTTGGTGTGAATCCAAGACGTTTCCAACAGTGGAGTTTCAACTGGGACGGTTTCTCCTCTTTCTGCAGGCAGGTGTGGATGTGGGCTTACGCTTGGGCTCCATTCTTGAATGGGGTTCTGCACATCCAACCACCCTTTTTGCCTCATACAGCATCTTGGGATCTTAATGTGGTGCTGCAGTTCCTGCAATAGGATTGGTTTGAACCTTTGCAGGAGGTGGACGTCAAGTTTCTCACTTGGAAGGCGGTCACACTGTTGGCATTGGCATCTGCTAGACGTGTGTCAGAATTAGGGGCATTGTCATGCAAGAGGCCCTATTTGATTTTCCATGAAGATAGGGCTGAGCTTGGAAAGCGTCAGCAGTTTCTTCCAAAGGTTGTGTCAGCTTTTCATATCAACCAACCTATTGTGGTGCCAGTTGCTACTGACTCCTCAATTACCTCAAAGTCCTTGGATGTGGTGGGGGCTTTGAAAATTTATGTGAAGAGAACCTCTTGTCACAGGAAGTCGGACGCTTTGTTTGTCCTTTATGATCCCAACAAGGTTGGGTGTCCTGCTTCTAAAGGTTCTTCCTGAGCGGCTGCCCAGGGTGTCTCGGCTTTAGAGCTTTGCCGAGCAGTTACTTGGTCTGGGTCAAACATGTTTTCTAAGTTCTACAAGTTTGATACTTTGGCCTTTGAGGACCTAAAGTTTGGCCAATCTGTTATGCAGGGACCTCAGCATTCTCCCTCCCATACTGGGAGCTTTGGTACGCCCCCATGGTACTAAATGGACCCCAGCATCCTCTAGGACGTAAGAGAAAATAGGAATTGAATTACCTACCGGTAAATCCTTTTTTCCTAGTCCATAGAGGATGCTGGGTGCCCGCCCAGTGCTTCGTATTCGTGCATTGTTATTTGGTTCAGTATTGTTGTTTCAGCCATTGCTGAATTGTTCCAAATTGGTTAGCTTGGCTTTCCTTTTTTGTTGTGTGTGGATTATCTGTGGATTTCCTTCTCTTGAAGTATGTCCGTCTCCTCAGGCACAGTTTCTAGACTGAGTCTGGCAGGAGGGGCATAGAGGGAGAAGCCAGCCCACACTATTAAAAACTCTTAAAGTGCCAGTGGCTCCCAAAGGACCCATCTATACCCCATGGTACTAATTGGACCCCAGCATCCTCTACTGACTACGAGAAAAGGATTTACCAGTAGGTAATTAAAATCCTATTTTTCCCCTGCTGAAGTAAACTATAACGTAGGAAATCATGAGCTCTTAGCAGTCAAATGTGCTTTGGAGGAATGGAGGAACTGGCTGGAGGGAGCAAGACATACAGTAACCATATTCAGAGACCACAAAAATCTAGTCTATATTGAATCTGCTAAAAGATTGAACTCTGGGCAAGCTATATGTGCATTGTTCTTTGCTAGGTTAAATTTCTTAATTGCCTATAAGGCCCGTCTTCAAAAACATCACAGCTAATGCTTTATCCAGGAGTTTTCTGTCTAGCCATGAAGTCGTTAAGCTTCCAGAGCTGATTCTCAGCCCAGGATGTATTCTTGCTGGTCTAACCATGAATCTTGCCTCTCAAGTCCAGTCAGCACAGACGCAGGCCCCATCTGAGACTCCTATAGGACTCATGTTCCTTCCAGAAAAATTGAGAGAAACTGTGTTATCAGAGTTCCATTCAACAAGACCTCAGGACATCCTGGGATTAATACAACTTTATGCCTTCTCTCTCGCTAAGTATGGTGGCCAACTATCAAGACAGATGTTAAGGAGTTTGTTAGGGCATGTCATTTCTGTGCCAAAAACAAGTCTTCTCGTATTCTTCCTTCTGGACAATTACTTCCTCTGTATGTACCCACCGAGCCATGGACCCATTTCTCAATGGATTTTATTGTGCACCTGCCAAGATCTTCCAAATGCTCGGTCATCTGGGTAGAAGTTGAACATTTCAGTAAAATTGCTCATTTCATCCCCCTGTCTAAACTGCCTAATGCTAAGGACCTTGCCTCATTGTTCATTCAACACATATTCCATATTCATGGCCTACCACAAGAAATTGTCTCGGATAGAGGCTCTCAATTTGTAGCCCGTTTCTGGAGGTCCTTTTGTGCGGATCTGGGGACCAATATCAGTCTCTTGTCAGGGTATTATCCACAGTCCAAAGGCCAGACAGAACAAGTTAATCATCCATTGGAGCAGTATCTGCGATGTTATATCTCTAAATACCAGGATGATTGGGTTGACCACTTAACCTTTGCAGAATTTGCGTATAAAATTTCTGAACATTCTTCAACTTCCATGTCTCCTTTCTTTTGTGTTTCCTGTATTCATCCTATGTTTAATACTTTCACCCCATCACAAAAGTCTAGTTCTTTTTTTTCCCCGTGTCTCGCCTCAGGAGGATTTGGAGGGAAGTACATCAAGCCTTGGAAGATGTGGCAGCCCAGTCAGATTTGCTGACAAATTTCGGAATCCTTGTTCTTTTCAAAGTAGGAGACATGGGCCCTCATTCTGAGTTGTTCGCTCGCTAGCTGCTTTTAGCAGCATTGCAAACGCTAGGCCGCCGCCCTCTGGGAGTGTATCTTAGCCTAGCAGAAGAGCGAATGAAAGATTAGCAGAACTGCTACTAAATAATTCCTTGCAGTTTTTGAGTAGCTCCAGACCTACTCCTAGATTGCGATCACCTCAGTCCGTTTAGTTCCTGGTTTGACGTCACAAAAATACCCTGCGTTCGACCAGCCACTCCTGCATTTTTACCTGGCACACCTGCATTTTTTAGCACACTCCCTGAAAACGGGCAGTTTCCGCCCAGAAACACACACTTCCTGTCAATCACACTATGATCACTTGAGTGTTGAAAAAACGTCGCTCGAGCTTGTGCAAATCTCCAAAGTTTTGTGTTAAATTACTGAACGCATGCGCGCTGCGTACCTTGCACATGCGCATTTTCCGCCTAATCGCTCTGTTGCGAAAAACGGCAACGAGCAAACAATTCGGAATGACCACCATGGTGTGGTTATCTGCCCGAATCATCAAGCTCCACCAGACATCTCAGAAACTGGGTCCCCATTACTTTGGATCATTTCAAATCATCCAGAACATCAATCCTGCTGCTTTCCATCTGCAATTACCCAGATCTTTGAGAATCAATAATATCTTCCATTGTTTTTTTTAAGCCAGCATTTGTTTCTAAGAAATTTAAAGTAAGAGGTTTCAGGGACATCAACAGTTTGTTGTTGAAAGAATCCTGGACTCCAAGTTTGTGCGGGGACAAGTACCTTACTTAGTTTATTGGAAAGGTTATGGTCCTGAGGAGAGAGCATGGGTGCCTGGGAAGTTCCTCCATGCTCCTGAACTAAAAAAGGTTTCTTCAAGAGACTTCCTCAGAAACCAGGTTCTAGGGGTTTCTTAACCATTCTTCAAGGAGGGGGGGTACTGTTAGCGCCAGGAGGCATGGGTCCCAGCCATTGATTAGGAGCCGGGATGCTGCGCCTCCTACTGACCCTCGCCTGGTGCCGAGCAATGCACGGATGCTGGGCGCAATGTCTTCCGGTCCGCACCCGGCACCTAGCAACAGGCAGGTGCCAGGCACTGAGAGCAACTGGATCCCTAGCAACGGGTACGCTGGAGGTAGACGGCATTCCCCGTTGCTTAGGGTGTAGGATACTTGCAGCTGGGCAGCTGCATAGAGTTTCTGTAATTGGTCTACTGATTTCTGATTGGTGCAAGCACTGTTTACAGTATATTTCCTTCATGGTCTCTCCCAGATCGCTGGTGATAGTTCCTGCTAGGCCACTCCCAAATCACTGGTGATAGTTCCTGCTTTTGTGAAAACATGTCAGCTCATGTTAGAACCTGTCAGCCTATGTAACACCCATGTTTCCAAGACCCTACCTTATTGATTCCTGAGCTGATCCAGCTAGCCGTGAACTCAAGTTTTGGTGTGCAATTTTCACACAGGCACTGTCTTGCCTAGCTTTCTTTATTGAATTCATCCTGTGCATTGTTGCATATACAAATCATTAGTATTTACAGTCTTGTTGTTCATAACACCCTGTGCATTGTTGCATGTACATAGTTATTGTGTTTATATTATATTCCAACCTGTGCATTGTTGCACTTACATGCATTAGGTTATCTCTCTCTGTCCACAAATAGTAAAGCGGCATCTAGCTAAGGTTCTGTGTACGTCTCACCGTACTGCAACCTACTCTTGCCCAGCCTCCAATAGCCGCCTTGTCTATACATCAAACCTGGGGGCATCTGAGTATGGGGTGGACCTAATATGCCCTGGAAAGGTGGCTGCTATAGGTGAAGTCTTTGGCTGCAGGAGGCTAAATAACTGCTGGACAAGGGTAATTGCGTGAGCATCACCAAGAACCATCAGGTAGCCCATAGTACACTATAGTCCACCTAACACATCCTCATCCTCAAAGATAAATAATTCCACACCAAAGAGGTGGATTTTTTTGGTATTTTACCTAAGCATGACAATGGGCTTTTTCACCCCATGGCCAACAACTGTTTCCACTGGTGCCTTATTCAAACAAACCACATCACCATTAGAATCTTCATCATCAACTTCATCCTCCGCACAACCTACACCAATATTCTACTCATCCTGGTGTACTTCTACAGTGACATCCTCAATCTCAATATCAGCAACTGGACTGGCATTGCTCATCCCAGCACTTGCAGAGGGTGTGCAAATGGTGGTAGGAGCCTCCTCTTCCCATACAGTCTTTGGAAGGTCAGGCCTAGACATCGCAACCACGGACACACTTGGACTGTCCTTGGGGATTTATGATATCCGAGTCTGAACGCACAGTTGGTTTTTCCTGTGCTTTAACAAGCTTTATTTTTTACATTTTTTGAGAGGGAGGAGGACTTCCATCTTCATGAGAAACTGAATCACCAGTCATGAACATAGGCCAAAGACTTAGCCTTTCCTTGCCACTTCGTGTCGTGAATGACATATTGCC
The DNA here is from genome assembly GCF_028390025.1 of Pseudophryne corroboree. Classification (NCBI taxonomy): domain Eukaryota; kingdom Metazoa; phylum Chordata; class Amphibia; order Anura; family Myobatrachidae; genus Pseudophryne; species Pseudophryne corroboree. Next base: position 94,644,906 of record NC_086455.1, on the reverse strand, counting down.
AATTTTGCGTTTCTCATCAGCATACAGGACACGGCAAGCACACCTGAATTTTTACAACACCCATGTAGTTTTACAGCATACAGGACAGGCCCAGTGTTTCTTTATTTTTACAACACCCCTGTATTTTTACAGCATACAGAACAGGGCCAGCACCCCTGTATTTTTACAACACCCCTGTAGTTTTACAGCATACAGGACAGGCCCAGTGTTTCTTTATTTTTACAACACCCCAGTAGTTTTACAGCATACAGGACAGGGCCAGCACCCCTGTATTTTTACAACATTCCTGTATTTTTACAGCATACAGGACAGGGCCAGCACCCCTATATTTTTACAACACCCCTGTATTTTTACAGCATATATGACAGGGCCAGCACCCCTGTATATTTACGACACCCCTGTATTTTTAGAGCACCACTGTATTTTTGCAGCCTACAGGAAAGGGCCACAGCACTCCTGTATTTTTACAGCATACAGGACAGTGCCACAGCACCCCTGTATTTTCACAGCACCCTTGTATTTTTACAGCATATAGGACAGTACCACAGCACCCCTGAATTTTTACAGAACACAGAACATTGCTCTTGAACAGCACAGGACTGCAGCACACCTGTACAGTGCATTAAACATCAAAGGACACCCCATAATAGCAACCCTGTACAGGACAGCAGCACCCCTAACAGCACAGTACACTAGCATAGGACACCACCCCAGAACAGCACAGGACATCATCACCTCTGTACGCCACCACCCACAGACAGAGGTCTGTCTCCCTCACTTTCCAGGTCCGGAGTGAAAATGGTGGTGATACGTGGTTCCTTATATAGAATCCAAAACCCACGAGAATACGACAGTGGGGTGATGATGTTTTCCTCGTTCTGGGATCTGAGTCTAGTGGGAAGTCCGAAGCCAGACTCGGATCCCAGCTCATATCGTGAAGTTCGGGGGGTTTCGTCTCTCTGAGATCTACTTCTTATCAATCATATGCAACCCCTGCAAAGACTGTGATCTAACTTCTATATTCATCTTCATCTTCTCATCTACAGGTAATTTGAACTACTGCTCCCAGAAGGCACTGATACATTGGGCTTAGTTAATATGACTGCGTTATAAGGCAATTTGAACTGCTGCTTCCAGCAGGCACTGACACATTGGCATACCTCCCAACATTTGGAAACCAGGAAAAGATAGACAGCAAGTACAGTGTGCCCCAACACTAGGCAGCTCGACAATGTATCCGTCACACTGGGGTAACCCTCCAGTACCTCCACCAAGAGAAACTCTCAAGCAAACTGCAAAATATGATGGTGATGATACATACAAGCGCCCATACAGGGACTGTGGTGTGTTTCACAAGTTCTTCCTCAAGCAAATTTCAATGTCATGTAACATGGAAAGAAAGTGCATATAGTGATGTACAGTTTAAACAAATTTAAAATTTAATGTACAAACACATAACACTTATTAAAAAACATATACACAGCAGTGTGTGATAGATGATAAGGAGTCCCAAGTGCGTAATTACCAGCGATAGGTCAGAACTGTCTCGCGGCAGTTCTACAAGCATGTGAATATGAACTCCACGGCAACCGCGGCTGTCGTCCCACCGTCTGGATGGATGGTCTCTCGCACTGGTTCCCCCGCTCTCTGTCCTCGGATATAACAGCCTGTACCTCCCAACATGACCCTGTCCAGGAGGGACACAATGCTGTGCTTCTGGACTTTTTCGCTTAATGTATGATTGCCATCACCTGTTTTGAACAGGTTAATGGATAAGAAAGGTGTTTCACCACAGGTGATGGCAATCATAAATTAAGAGGGAAGTCCAGGAGCAGAGCATTCTGTCCCTCCTGGAGAGGGTCATGTTGGGAGGTATGCATTGGGCTTGGGTAATTTGAACATAATTTAAAAAAAGTCTGATCTATGTTAGATAATTTAAAAAAAAGTCTGATCTATGTTAGTGTTTCCGTGATTCTGTGATGTCATTTGTTTGTTTGAAATGTATTGCTCCCCTTGGGGGGTGATGGGTAGTGAGGTGTGGAAATCAAAGCAAAGAAATTGAAGGTTTTTTTTTAGCCTATACTTATCCTGTACTAAAACTGAAAGAAAACATCAAATGCCTAAAATAAGTATAGATGAACTTCTTGCAATGTCTATTGTATGGATATTGTTACAATCCTGAGCACTCATGTTTTGTTATTGTTATAAATTACCTTTACTTCAGTTTGTGGAACTACAGGTCACAGCTAGGTCCTGCATAGTTGTCTCCCAGTGCCTTTGCTCCTGCACTCAGCAACTGACTTCACAGGTGTCTGGATTCTGTAATTACAGCTCGTTACCTGAAAACTACTATTCAGCTTGTCAGCCTGCTCAGTCTGCACTGCAGCTGCATGTTATATCAATTACTGGGGGCCTGTCTGGTGCTCACAACTGATTGGTCCAGCCTGTTCTTTTAAGCCTCTCAATCCCAAGAGGCTTTGCCAGTTATAGCTACTCCATGTGGTGTTCTGCTCTCTGGTTCCTCTCTGGTCTCAGTTCATCTGTCCAGTGGGTATTGCCTTGTTCCAGTATTGAATTCCAGCTTCAACATCTTGCTGACGACTTTAGTCTGCCGACTGCCGTTACCCCGTCTCCAAGTGTCTGCACCCCAGTCCGTCCGTGTGCCGCTACCTCCTGTGTCACCCCTGGAGTGCCTGCTGCTGTTGCATCTCCACGGCCCCAGCGTACCATCTGGCCGTGTGCACCCTGCCACCTTCTCCAGTTCCTGTTTGTTCCTGTGTATTCCTGCGGTTGGTCATATACAACACCTCTACCATAACTCTAGTCCAGTTCAGGTATCAAGTGACCCAGAAAGGGGGCCGCGACCTGCACGTCGGAAGCCGCGAAGCCCATATCCCATTGCGGGGTTCCCTGGTGAAAACCTTCCGGCGTGTTAGACTCCGCGCCTCTGTTCTGGGTAACGTCAACCACTTGGTACCTGATCCCGAATTCCTGATTCTGCACCAGTTCCTGACATTATAACTGACCCACCACTTCCTGGGCATGGACCCGTCACAGCAAAATCCGGCTCAAATCTTGGCTGGTCAAATACAAAATTTGACGCAGCAACTGCAAGCTCTAAAGCTCCGAGTTTCCACCCAGAAAGAAACTAGCAGGTCATTGGTTGTAACCAGAGCTCCTGGGCCTGAACCAAAGCTGCATCTTCCAGATCGGTTTACAGGTGATCGGAAACAGTTCCAGAATTTCCGTGATAGCTGCAAGCTATATTTCAGACTCCGGCCATTATCGTCTGGTTCTGAGGCTCAGCGAGTAGGTATCATCATCTCCCTCCTGCAGCGGGAACCCCAGTCCTGGGCGTTCGGATTAAAGACGGAGAATCCTGCCTTGCAAACAGTGGATGCCTTTTTTAGCACCCTAGGAATTCTTTATGATGACCCGGACCGAGCAGCTTCTGCAGAGGCTCACTTACGAGCCCTGAGACAAGGGAAAAACACGGCTGAGGTATACTGCACTGAGTTTCGCAGATGGGCAGGTGATAGTGGTTGGAATGACCCAGCCCTTCGAAGTTTGTTCCGCTTAGGCCTCACTGAGCAAATTAAAGGCTACCTTGTCCAGTATCCTACTCCTGAAACCCTGGCAGTTAGCAATTCGAGTAGATCGTCGGATCAGGGAATGGAGGATGGAGAAAGGTGGAGGGTCACTATCTCCCTCAGCAGTAGCCTTGGAAGAAGCCGAAGATTCCAGTGAACCCATGCAGATTGGGGCCTTTCGTCTTTCTGCTCAGGAAAAATCTCGTAGGCGATCGATGGGCCTATGGTTATATTGTGGAGCAAAGGGTCATTTTGCTAATGTTTGCACCCTGAAGTCGGGAAAAGACAAGACCCAGGGGTAAAAGGGGAGTTACTCCTGGGTCTGGATGGAATCTCTCCAAAAAATTCAGTCTTGCTTCCAGTTCAAATTAGTCTACCTACTCAGCAAGTTGCAGTCAAGGCCTTTGTTGACTGTGGTGCAGCTGCCAACTTTATGGATATCTCTTTCGCCCTGTCCTGGAACATTCCTATACTAAAGATGCGGCCTTCTGTGACTATTTGTGGCCTTGACGGTAACCCCCTCCTCAGTGGGCAAGTGTCTCAGCAAACTCCTCCTGTTCATTTAACTACTGGTCTTCTGCATTCGGAGAAGATTATTTTCCTCCTTGTCAATTGCCCCATGGCCTCCATAGTCCTAGGGCTTCCATGGTTGAAATCCCATAATCCATCCATCTGCTGGAAGACAGGAGAACTCTTACAGTGGGGAACAGAATGTACAGGAAGATGTCTGTCCTTGCCAGTGCGATGCTCTCAAGTTATACCAGAGGGGCTACCGACTCCATATCATTCAGTTGCGGATGTCTTCTCCAAGAAAGAGGCGGATACTCTCCCCCCCCCCATCGACCTTACGACTGTGCCATCAGTCTGGTATCCGAAGATAAATTACCTAAGGGTAGATTATATGCTCTTTCTTTGCCAAAAACTAAAGCCATGGAAGACTATATTCAGGAGAACCTAAGCAAAGGGTTTATTCGTCCCTCAAAATCACCAGTAGGAGCAGGATTCTTCTTTGTGGCAAAAAAGGACGGCTCCTTACGTCCATGCATTGATTATAGAGGACTCAACAAAATCACTGTTAAGAATTCTTATCCTTTGCCTTTGATTTCCGTGTTGTTTGATCAACTCCGGATGGCGGAAATCTTCTCTAAAATTGATCTTCGGGGGGCATATAACCTCATACGAATTAAGGCCGGTAACGAGTGGAAGACGGCCTTCAACACTCATTCTGGGCATTATGAATACCTTGTTATGCCATTTGGATTGTCAAATGTTCCTGCCGTCTTCCAAGATTTTATCAATGATGTGCTCCGAGAATTCCTGGGAAAATTTGTTATGGTCTACTTGGATGACATCCTGATATATTCACGGTCACTTGAGCAGCATCGACTCCATGTCCAGATGGTGTTGCAAAAGCTCCGGGAGCACCATCTATACGCCAAGTTAGAAAAATGTAAATTCGAAGTGAAGGAAGTCGCTTTCTTAGGATACATCATCTCTCCCAAGGGGTTCTCCATGGATCCCAGTAAGCTTCAAGCAATTCAAGATTGGGCACAACCTACTAACCTTAAACCTATACAACGCTTTCTTGGGTTCGCTAATTATTACATGAGATTTATTCGTTCATTTTCAGACATTGTTGCACCTATTGTTGCTTTGACCAAGAAAGGTGCGTATCCGTCACATTGGTCACCTTCAGCTCTACAAGCTTTTCTCAAGTTAAAAAAAGCCTTTATATCTGCACCTGTTCTTAGTCATCCAAATCCTGACCTGCCTTTTGTTATGGAAGTGGATGCTTCTGAAGTGGGAGTGGGAGCAGTCCTGTCACAGAAAGATCCAGTGGATTCTAAACTTCACCCGTGCTCTTTTCTGTCCAGAAAGTTCTCTCCTGCCGAAGCCAACTATGATGTTGGAAATCGTGAACTGCTTGCTATCAAGTGGGCTCTAGAAGAATGGAGGCATTGGTTGGAAGGGGCGAGACACGTGATTACAATCCTCACTGACCATAAAAACTTATCCTATATTGAGTCAGCCAAGAGACTGAATCCAAGACAGGCACGATGGGCATTATTCTTCACTAGATTCAACTATGTGATCTCCTATCGGCCAGGATCGAAGAATCTTAAAGCAGATGCCTTGTCACGAAGCTTCCTTCCAATTCAAAATTCATCCTGCTCTTCTGAACCAATTATTCCTGTTTCCAATATCCATGCTGGTCTTGCTCAAGATTTAGTCTCCCAGATTCAAGCCAAACAGTCTCTTGCACCCATGGGGACTCCCTCAAGACTCCTCTTTGTCCCTAAAGAGTACAGGAAAGCAGTTTTATCTGAATTTCATGTAAAAAGAGTTTCTGGGCATCCAGGGATTTCTAAGACTCTGGATTTATTGTCTCGCTCAGTTTGGTGGCCTTCTATGTATCAAGATGTTAGAGAGTTCATTCTTGCTTGTGAGATCTGTGCTCAACATAAAACTCCTCGTAAAGCTCCCATGGGACATCTTACGCCTCTTACGGTTCCCTCAAGACCTTGGTCCCATATTTCTATGGACTTTGTGGTTGATCTTCCCAAGTCATCGGGGTACAATACCATTTGGGTTGTGGTAGACCGGTTCAGTAAGATGGCTCACTTTGTTCCTCTTCACAAGCTCCCCAGTGCCAGGGAATTGGCAGCCTTGTTTATCCAACATATCTTTAAATTACATGGATTACCACAGGACATCATCTCCGACAGAGGAACTCAGTTTATTGCTCAATTTTGGCGAGCTTTCTGGTCAGCCTTGGATATTAATCTTAGTCTGTCCTCTGGTTATCATCCGCAATCCAATGGACAGACTGAGCGAGTGAACCAGTCTCTTGAACAGTATCTCCGTTGTTATGTTTCCAAGTACCATAACGATTGGGTGGACCATCTGGCATTTGCTGAATTTGCATATAATAATTCCAGTCACTCTTCTTCATCCATGTCACCCTTCTTTTGTCTCTCTGGGTTCCATCCTAGGTCAGACAGACTTCTTCCCTTGATCCTGTAGATCGTCTGAGCAAAATTTGGAGGAGAGTATGTCTGGCACTCAACCAAGTCTCTGTTCGTTCCAAACAATTTGCTGACAGACGACGAAGACCTTGTACTTTTAAAGTGGGTGACATGGTGTGGCTGTCCACTCGAAATATCAAGTTACGCCAGCCCTCTCAAAAATTTGGGCCTAGGTTCATTGGTTCATTCCGGATTATTAGACAGATTAATCCAGTAGCCTTTCGACTCCTTTTACCAAAATCACTTAAGATCAATAACACTTTCCACTGTTCCTTGTTGAAACCAGCATTTGTGTCCCAGAGATTTAGAAGATCTCCTTCCAGAAGGCCTGCCGCTGTGTTAGTCCAAGGTCACAAGGAGGATTCTGGATTCCAAGTTCAGGAGGGGTCAAGTTCATTTCCTCGTGCATTGGAAGGGTTACGGTCCGGAAGAGAGAACCTGGGTACCAGAGCAGTTTCTTCATGCACCCAGACTTAAGAGGTCTTTCTTCTGTGAATTTCCGGATAAGCCTGGTTCTAGGGGTTCTTAACCCCTCTTCAAGGGGGGGGGGGGGGGGTACTGTTACAATCCTGAGCACTCATGTTTTGTTATTGTTATAAATTACCTTTGCTTCAGTTTGTGGAACTACAGGTCACAGCTAGGTCCTGCATAGTTGTCTCCCAGTGCCTTTGCTCCTACACTCAGCAACTGACTTCACAGGTGTCTGGATTCTGTAATTACAGCTCGTTACCTGAAAACTACTATTCAGCTTGTCAGCCTGCTCAGTCTGCACTGCAGCTGCATGTTATATCAATTACTGGGGGCCTGTCTGGTGCTCACAACTGATTGGTCCAGCCTGTTCTTTTAAGCCTCTCAATCCCAAGAGGCTTTGCCAGTTATAGCTACTCCATGTGGTGTTCTGCTCTCTGGTTCCTCTCTGGTCTCAGTTCATCTGTCCAGTGGGTATTGCCTTGTTCCAGTATTGAATTCCAGCTTCAACATCTTGCTGACGACTTTAGTCTGCCGACTGCCGTTACCCTGTCTCCAAGTGTCTGCACCCCAGTCCGTCCGTGTGCCGCTACCTCCTGTGTCACCCCTGGAGTGCCTGCTGCTGTTCCATCTCCTCGGCCCCAGCATACCATCTGGCCGTGTGCACCCTGCCACCTTCTCCAGTTCCTGTTTGTTCCTGTGTATTCCTGCGGTTGGTCATATACAACACCTCTACCATAACTCTAGTCTAGTTCAGGTATCAAGTGACCCAGACAGGGGGCCGCGACCTGCACGTCGGAAGCCGCAAAGCCCATATCCCCTGGCGGGGTTCCCTGGTGAAAACCTTCCGGCATGTTAGACTCCGCCCCTCTGTTCTGGGTAACGTCAACTACTTGGTACCTGATCCCGAATTCCGGATTCTGCACCAGTTCCTGACAGATATATTGCTCCACAATCCTCACTCTGTGATCACTATGCAACCAAATTATGCTTAGGAACATTTATACTGTCATGGTTTGCATGCAATTATGAATACTTGTACTTCAAATTTTACTCATTAATACATACTTAATGAAGGTATGTTGGGCTGTTGTTTGCCTAGTCAAATATAGTGTAATCTATCACCTTTCATCAGCATAACATTTTCTCACTGGTAGTGTGTATTAATTAGCCATAGTAATGCAATCTAGGGTCAGCTGTGCTGGTCAACATGCATTCACATACACATATTGTTCATAACGCTAAAGGGCCCTACACACTGGCCAATAACAGTGATTGATATGAACGTTCTCGTTCATTAATGAATGAGAACTCATTCATATCGGTGAGTGTGTAGGCACCAACGATGAACGATGCGTGGCTCCACACTCGTTCATCGTTGGTGCCGGGTCGCTTATGCATGCAGGCCAATATGGCCAATCTCATCCATATTAGCATGCATGCATATGGAGCCGGGTTATGGGGGAGTGAAGAAACTTCACTCCCCCGTCACCCCACCCCCAGTGCCACCAGGTCGCCCATCTGCCGTATCGGCCATACAACCAATCACCGTTTACCCATGTGCTGTGCATGCCTTGGTCACAAGCACTGCTACCATTGTCCTCTATGGACAGTGGGGAGTGGTCACTTTCCTTTGACCATCCCATCCTGGAGGATTGGGATCCACCCCGGTGATGTTCAGTCTGAGATGGGGGAAGTTTTCCCACCTAGACTTACTTCCAGAAATATGTCCGGGACCCAGTTCACCATCTGCAGCCTGAATTCGGGTTCCAGAGCTGGGCAGCCTAGATCTCTGGTCAGGGTTTTCTGTTCACATGTGGACCTCACATGTTTTCCCACAGTGAAGGAGGAGGCGCTGGGAACCGGACCCAAGGTCAGACATGCACATGAGGTCGGACGTGCATGTGAGGTCAGAAGCGCGGGAGGAGGAGGAGTGTGCGGAGGTGCCAGGGAGGAGGGACCAGATCGGGTAAATCAGGTACTGGGTACCAGAGGGGGGTAGATGGTGCACCGGTGAGGAGACCAGAGCGGAGCGTGCAGCAAGAGTAACAGCTGCCGCTGCCGATCTCTCTGGAAGTTGAGTGGGACTGCATTTTGGAGCGCGGGGCTGTAAATTGAGTGACTGAGGGGCTGAGACTTTGTGTGTGTGTGAGGGGTTGAGACTTTGTGTGTGTGTGAGGGGCTGAGACTTGTGTGTGTGTGAGGGGCTGAGACTGTGTGTGTGTGTGTGTGTGTGTGTGTGTGTGTGTGTGTGTGTGTGTGAGAGAGAGAGAGAGAGGCTGAGACTGTGTGTGTGAGGGGCTGAGACTTTGTGTGTGTGTGAGGGGCTGAGATTCTGAGTGTGTGTGTGGCTGAGTTTTTGTGTGCGTGGGGCTGCATGATTTGTTTTTGTTTTGTTTTGGTGTGTGTGTGTCTGTACTAGGTACTGCCCGGTGAAGCTGCTGCAAATTGCTGCCGACACAGCCAGCCTGTGGGGTCATAACCTACTGCTGAGCTGCACAAGGGGATGGAGTTTGCTGCTGCAGCCATCAGTGGAGAGGACGGAGTCAGCTGCTATTGCTGCTGCTGCCACTTGGGGTGGCAGGTTCTACTGTTGCATAAAAGAGGAGGATCAAGGGGCGCACAAGGATAGCTAAGTATAAGCCCAACTTCAGTATTGTATAAGTGAGTCTTTTTTTTTTTATTCAATGACTGTCCTACTGTTGTATATTGTTCAAGTCACAGCTAGGCTATAGTACTGTATTGCATTGCTTGGATTGTTTTGCTTCTTCATTTTCTTCTGAAGGTAGCAGGGAGTTAGACCTTAAAAGCAATATGGGTGGGGCTGAGATAGGGGATCTCACTCAGTGCATGTCATGCATGATGTACGCGCACCTGGAGCAACCATCCCAGTGTGATTACATCTGCACGAGGTGTGTGCGACTGGTTGCCCTGGAAGCACAGGTAACTGATCTAGAGCAAACCGTTATGTGGCTGAGGGAGATTCACATTCTCGAGCAAGCCTTAGATAGAACGGTGGAGGAGTTGCGGGAGGGGTCACCGGTAGATGAGGATGACCAGGCTTGGGTCCCAGTTAGAAGGAAGAAAAAGAGGGGGAGGCTTGACATCTCTGAACTACCAAACCCAAATAAATTTGCCCAATTGGAAAAGGATTTGGTGGATTGTAGTGAGGAAATGACGGTGCTGGAGGAGATTGTTCCCTCTAGCAATCAGAGGAGCGGTCCCTTTGCTGCAGTTGGGAAAAAAGATGAGTGAGGTACCTCAGATTGTGGTGGTAGGGGATTCCATTATCTGTTACCGGGACCATGATCGCCTGTTGTCTCCCGGGTGCTCGGGTGCGGCACATCGCAGACCGGGTAGATAGATTGTTGGGAGAGGCTAAGAATGACCCTGCGGTCTTGGTGTACGTTGGCACCAACGACAAATTTAGTGGACGGTGGGATGTCCTTAAGAAAGACTATAGGGACTTAGGCAAGAAACTTAAGGCAAAGACATCTAAGGTAATATTCTCTGAAATATTACCTGTGCCACGCGCTAACCCATTGAGGCAGAGGGAGATTAGGGAGGTAAGTGTGTGGTTTAGGGATTGGTGCAGGAAAGAGGGGTTTGTGTTCCTGGTTTGTGTTCTCAGTCTGGCACCATCTTTTTTGTTGTGACTGATTGCACCTGAATGAGGAGGGGGCAGCAGTGCTGTGGGGAAGTATGGTTAGAAGATTGGAGGAGATTAGCGGGTTCGGATCGCCGAGAACCGAACCCTACCGAACTTCACGGGGTAAATTTACTAAGATGGGAGTTCTATTTAAAATGGTATGTTGCCCATAGCAACCAATCAGATTCCAGGTATTATCTTCTAGAAGGTGCTAGATAAATGAGAAGTACAATCTGATTGGTTGCTATGGGCAACATCCCATCTTAGATAGAACTCCCATTTTAGTAAATTTACCCCCACGTGTCAAACATGGTTCCGAGCCCGGCTCGGTTATTCCCGCCTGACTCGGAAAACCCGAACGAGGCAAAAAGTCATCATCCTGCTGTCGGATTCTCGCGGGATTTGGATTCCATATAAAGAGCTGCGCATCGCCGCCATTTTCACTCCAGCATTGTAGAGAGTAAAGAGAGGACGTGGCTATGTTCTCTCAGTGTCAGTTCTCAGTATCAGTGCTCAGTATCAGTGCTCATTGTCTTGTGCTGCATCGTGCTGCTCAATAATACTAATACTAGTACAGTGTCTTGTGCTGTATCTTGCTGCTGTAGGGTGCTGTTGTAGTAGTGTCCTGTAAATGTGCATCAGTCATCATCATTCCAGTCACAGTGGTATCTGGGGGGTGACAATTCCAGGGTGCTTTGTGGTATCTGGGGGGTGACAATTCCAGAGTGCTTTTGTGCTGCTCACTAATACTAATACTAGTACCATGTCCTGTGCTGCATCGTGTTGCTCAGTGTCAGTTCTCAGTAGTATCATCAGTGCTCAGTATCACTGCTCATTGTCTTATGCTGCATCGTGCTGCTCAGTAATACATTATTAATACTAGTACAGTGTCTTGTGCTGCATCTTGCTGCTGTAGGGTGCTGTGGTAGTAGTGTCCTGTGACTGTGCATCATTCATCATCATTCCAGTCATAGTGGTATCTGGGGGGTGACAATTCCAGAGTGCTTTTATGCTGCTCACTAATCCTAATACTAGTACAGTGTCTTGTGTTGCATCGTGCTGCTCAGTGTCAGTTCTCAGTAGTATCACTGCTCAGTAGTATCATCAGTGCTCAGTATCACTGGTCAGTGATCAGTGTCTTATGCTGCATTGTGCTGCTCAGTGTCAGTTCTCAGTAGTATCAGTGTTCAGTATCACTGCTCAGTAGTATCATTAGTGCTCAGTATCACTGGTCAGTGCTCAGTGTGTTGTGCTGAATTATGCTGCTCAGTGTCAGTTCTCAGTATCACTGCTCAGTAGTATTATCAGTGCTCAGTATCACTGCTCAGTAGTATCATCAGTGCTCAAGACACTGAGCACTGAGCAGTGATACTGAGCACTGATGATACTACTGAGCAGTGAAACTGAGAACTGACACTGAGCAGCACGATGCAGAACAAGACACTGAGCACTGAGCAGTGAGACTTCACTGCTCAGTGCTCAGTGTCTTGTGCTGCATCGTGCTGCTCAGTGTCAGTTCTCAGTATCACTGCTCAGTAGTATCATCAGTGCTCAGTATCACTGCTCAGTAGTATCATCAGTGCTCAGTATCACTGGTTAGTGATCAGTGATCAGTGTCTTGTGTTGCATCATGCTGCTCAGTGTCAGTTCTCAGTAGTATCAGTGCTCAGTATCACTGCTCAGTAGTATCATCAGTGCTCAGTATCACTGCTCAGTAGTATCATCAGTGCTCAGTATCACTGGTCAGTGCTCAGTGTCTTTTGCTGCATCTTGCTGCTGTAGGGTGCTGTGGTAGTGTCCTGTCACTGTGCATAGGTCATCATCATTCCAGTCACAGTGGTATCTGGTATCTATCTAGTGTAGGGGTGGGCAAAATACGGCCCGCGGGCCGGATGCGGCCCGCAAACCGATCCTGCCCGGCCCACTGCCTCCCACCAGCGAGCAATGACAAGCGGCCCGAGCGGCTGAGCTGCTTGTCATTGCTCTGCACTGCAGTACCTCCAAGCTGCCAGCGACGCCTCTCTCCCCTACTGCGTTGTAGCAGCCTCCTCCAGAGTCCCCAGTGACAACGGCTGTGTTCAGCCGAGAAGGGGGCGGGGCCACGAGCCGATGAGGGGGCGGGGCTACACGGAACCTCAGGGGGCGGGGCTACACGGGACAAGAGCCAGACTGCTACAGATCCATCAGTAAGTTATCCATCAGATCAGTAAGTTATTGGGAAAAGTGAAAGAAAGTGTGTGTGTGTGTGTGTGTGTGTGTGTGTGTGTGTGTGTGTGTGTGTGTGTGTGATAGTGTGCATATATTTGTGTGTGCGGGCAGTGGCGTCAGACTGTTTTTAGGTTTGGGGGAGAGATCTTTAGCTCTCGCTGTACCAACCCCTCCGGTGTTCTGTCACCATGTCACCCCCATGTTCTGTCACTATGTAACCCCCCCCCCGTGTTCTGCCACTGTGTCACCCCCGCCGTGTTCTGTCACTGTCACCCCCCCGTGTTCTGTCACTGTCACCCCCCCGTGTTCTGTCACTGTGTCACACACCCTGTGTTCTGTCACTGTGTCACACCCCCGTGTTCTGTCACTATGTCACCTCCCCGTGTTCTGTCACTGTCAACCCCACCATGTTCTGTCACCATGTCACACCCCCCGTGTTCTGTCACTGTCACCCCCACCGTGTTCTGTCACCCCCCTCCCCATGTTCTTTCACTGTGTCACAACCCCCGTGTTCTGTCACCGTGTCACACATCCGTGTTCTGTCACTGTCACCCCCACCGTGTTCTGTCACTGTGTCACACCCCCCGTGTTCTGTCACTGTGTCACCTCCCCCGTGTTCTGTCACTGTCACCCCCACCGTGTTCTGTCACCCCCCCTCCCCGTGTTCTTTCACTGTGTCACACCCCCCCGTGTTCTGTCACCGTGTCACACATCCGTGTTCTGTCACTGTCACCCCCACTGTGTTCTGTCACTGTGTCACCCCCCTGTGTTCTGTCACCGTGTCACCCCCACCATGTTCTGTCACTGTCACCCCCCCTCCCCGTATTCTTTCACTGTGTCACACCCCCCGTGTTCTGTCACCGTGTCACACATCCGTGTTCTGTCACTGTCACCCCCCCTCCCTGTGTTCTGTCACTGTGTCACCCCCACCGTTTTCTGTCACTGTGTCACACACCCGTGTTCTATCACTGTCACCCCCCCTCCCCGTGTTCTGTCACCGTGTCACCCCCACCGTGTTCAGTCACCGTGTCACACACCCGTGTTCTGTCACTGTCACCCCCCCTCCCCGTGTTCTGTCACCGTGTCACCCCCCCCATGTTCTGTCACCGTGTCACCCCCACCGTGTTCTGTCACTGTGTCACACCCCCCGTGTTCTGTCACCCCCACCGTGTGCTGTCACCGTGTCACCCCCACCGTGTGCTGTCACCGTGTCACCCCCACCGTGTTCTGTCACTGTGTCACCCCCACCGTATTCTGTCACCGTGTCACACCTTTCCCCAGGGGCCATAAGACACTGGATAATTTGCTTGCTGCACAATAATTATCCTAAATAAAATGTTAATGTGTAAATGAAAACTATTGTGCAGCCTAATATGAATCTGTATTATTTTTTGCCCACACCCCTTCCACATGAAGCCACGTCCCTATATTTTTGGCAAGTGGGGCGAGCTGCTATTTTGTATGTGGCCCTCGGATACTGACAGGAAATGTCAAGTGGCCCCTCAGCTGAAATAATTGCCCACCCCTGATCTAGTGGTATCTAATTCCAGACATTACTGCCGTCTAATTCCAGATATATTACTGGCATATAATTCCACACATTAAAAAATGGAGAACAAAAATGTGGAGGGTAAAATAGGGAAAAATCAAGATCCACTTCCACCTAGTGCTGAAGCTGCTGCCACTAGTCAAGGCAGAGACAATGAAATGCCATCAACGTCGTCTGCCAAGGCCGATGTTCAATGTCATAATAGAGAGCATGTAAAATCCAAAAAGCAAAAGTTCAGCGAAATGACCCAAAAATATAAATTAAAATCGTCTGAGGAGAAGAGTAAACTTGCCAATATGCCATTTACGACACGGAGTGGCAAGGAACGGTTAAGGCCCTCTCCTATGTTCCTCATGACTAGTGGTTCAGCTTCACATGAGGATGGAAGCACTCATCCTCCCGCTAGAAAAATGAAAAGAGTTAAGCTGGCAAAAACACAGCAAACAACTGTGCATTCTAAATCACAAATCCCCAAGGAGAGTCCAAATGTGTTGGCGGGTGCAATGCCTGACCTTCCCAACACTGGACAGGAAGAGGTGGCTCCTTCCACCATTTGTACACCCTCTGCAAGTGCTGGAAGGAGCACCCACAGTGCATTTTGTGATATTGAAATTGAAGATATCACTGTTGAAGTACACCAGGATGAGGATATGGGTGTTGCTGGCGCTGAGGAGGAAGTTGACGAGGAGGATTCTGATGGTGATGTGGTTTGTTTAAATCAGGCACCCGGGGAGACAGTTGTCCGTGGGATGAATAAGAACATTGACATGTCTGGTGTCAAAGTCAGAAAAATATCTCTATGCACGTTGCCATATTTGCACTGCACACTGGTCTGCGCTGCGCATGCGTACGCTCTCCCGTGAAGGCGCATACCCGCAATAGCGTGCACCCGCGGGCGCACGGTATGCGTATTTACGGTAGAGTTTATGTAATCGTAGCGTGCGACTCATTCGTTACATATTTTCAGTAATAATGTAGTTTGTAGATCATGGTCCCTTTGATAGATTCTGAAAGTTTGGTTAATATAGAATGTCCCTGAGCTGAGGAATCCCTCTTTGTATCGTAAGAAGGGTCTAACAGGAGTCATGCAGTAGTGTTTGGTACCCATCGGAAGAGTATTTAAATAGCAATATTCCGGTGTTGGTTTGGAGCATATTAATCGCTCGTGCGAATAGTTATGGACATAAGAAGTTTATGTCCATTTCTACTATTTACTCATACTCAGGTATGCGGCGGGAAACCTAGTTCCCCACCCACCTGAGCTGTTTGAGATCGTCACAGCCCACCTGTATGAATCAACCTATGACCTTTTGTTATGATGCAGGGCCGAATTCCGACGTCCAATGGACAATGGGATTGTAGGGACTGTAAGATTGCATTGTGTGTGGGGCATAAATAGGCAGGCCGACCACATCCAGCGCTCACTC
The DNA here is from genome assembly GCF_028390025.1 of Pseudophryne corroboree. Taxonomy (NCBI): domain Eukaryota; kingdom Metazoa; phylum Chordata; class Amphibia; order Anura; family Myobatrachidae; genus Pseudophryne; species Pseudophryne corroboree. The sequence goes on along the minus strand of NC_086455.1, from coordinate 94,628,989 downwards.
TTCAACGGTTCTCATTGCTGAAAATCGGGTGCTGGATGTCCAGGCGCATGCGATCGTTTACCCTTGTGCGTAAGTTTCTCTCCGTAATCATTGTCTTTCTGTGAGCCATTTCTCTCATACATATATATATCTCTCTCTCTCTCTCTCTCTTTTCCTTCTCTCGTATCTCCCATTGACTAGTATTGTATTGTATTAGATCAGCATAGCATTGTATTGTATTTCTTGTGTAGTTAGTTGGTTAGGAAGTCTCTGTTATATTGTAGTGTATCATTTGTACTGTGATTCTTTTTGCAAGTATAATAGTTATAATACAGATAATAGGCTTTGGACCCTAAACCAGTATCTGTGTATTTTCTCATAGTTTTAAGTGTTCACTTGAGCGTCGGTGACGCTCAAGCAGCTTTGTAGTTAGTCAGGTTACACAAGGTTGCACTTACACCCTGTATTCACATTAAGGTATTCTGTGTATTTCATTAATAAAAGGTTTAGACATAAAGGTATAGCGTTGTGAGCGTCTGCGCCGCTGGTGATCTCATCGTGGTCTCGAGCGTCCGCTATGCCATAGCGAATCATTACGTTAGTCATAGCCAACAGAGTGCTTGCCTGTGATCTCTGGGCCGTGAGCGAACGTGACGCTTGAGCGTCTCGCCTACGGCTGAGCGATCGTTACGCAACTTGCGTACCCTTACGGTACTTCTTAAGTAAACAGCGTACAGTGTTCTTAGACCTCATAAAGGGTTGTATATACGATAAATATTGAGCTTTATCAATTGGCGGCTCGTCCTGTCCTTCACATATCTGCACTAGGTAGATCAGCAGACATTATCCCTCAGCAAAGGGCGGGAGGTTGTCTCGTAGTGCTGACGGGATAAGCGTCTGCTTCGCTTAGATAACGAGTGCTGAAGGAATCCGGGAACCGGAGGTAAGAACAAAACGCTTGTTTTTTTTGTTTTTTTTTTCTTTCTTCTTTTTAAAACTGTTTATTTTTCTTCTGTCTTGCGTATATACGCACGCATACATATATATCTGCACTTCTTTTCCATCTGTGTATTTCATTTGTCATATATCACCATCCTGTCTGCCAGTTTTTACAGTTGATAGAAAAGTGCTAAAAGAGACTTGCTGTTATTTCATAGTTTAAGGATAGAGGTAATAGTTAAAAGTGTAGACAAACACACAGGTTTGCCTGGGAGATAAGGCAAAGCCAGTGGGGTACGCGGTAGATGATCAGGGATCGTTTACATTGATAAAAGTATATTGTGTTACGGTGGATCTTTGTTTTGCGTACACGTGTCTCTAACAAAGACTAGCGTACGCAATCCAAAGGCGGACGCACGCAGCGTTCATTACGCAACGTAGCGTCCGGTTACGCCCACGTAGCTCAAGTCACGATAAGTTGATTTTTAACGCAACGTGATAAATAGCGCAACAGGCGGTAAATAACGCAAGTCTATTTTTGGAAATCCAAAAAATTTAAATTAACAGATCCTGCTCCTAATTAGTAACACAGCTGGGCTGAAGAAAATTTTCTGCGCAGAAATAGAAATAGAAACAAAAGTGTACATGTGATGAGTGAGTGTTTTTACAATTTTAAAGGTTGAACCACAAGAAAAGTCGAGTACTCGTGAGGTACATGCGTGTAAGTGACGTGCACGGTGGCTAGGGAGGCATCTCTGGTTAAATACAATTTTGAGCATTAGAGTATAGCAGACCAGGAGGTCATACTGTAACAAGACCAGGAGGTCATAACAGACCAGGAGGTCCAGGTACAGCCGACAAGGAAGTCCGCTATACAGTTCACAGGCACAACACCGAAAAGGGTTGGTGCAACACCCATATAGGCCATATAAGCTCTGGCTGAAGGAATTCGCAGTCGTAAGTTTCGATTCCATTGGTCTTTCCGTACATAAGCTTAGTTGTTTGTGTACTGAACAACTGGACCGCACGTAAGTGTGTGCAGTAGTTAGTAATCTGACCTAATACCATTAGAGTAAAGTGGTCACAAACGCTATTTGTACATTCTGACGTGATTTGTGTAATTTTTTTATTTTAAGGGAAGTTCGCTGGTCACTCAGGAACTATCTAACAACCCCACCTTTACTGGAAAGAGTAAGTGTCCTGCGGGTAACCCTCATATGTTCCAGTAAACCGAAGGTTCCATAGGGGCCCTAGGTCGAGTACGCCAGCACCATATCTGTGTGATCAGGTCGTATAGGTCGGCGTGGGCGAGTGAGTGGGGTACTCGGTAAACCGCCACCGTCAGCCTATTATTGGCATTTGGTTTTTCGTAAAGGGTTGGCTAAATAAAGCAACACTTTCGAACTATGGGGGCCACTTGTTCAGGTAGGGGGCGATCAACCTCGGTTCGGGTTGATTCAGTGGTCCGGCCAATTGGGTCGGCCAGGTATATCATGTGTGAGAAATATGGAAGTCACACAGAAACTTTATGTGATGAATGGGAGAGAATGACTGTGCATGACGGGGAGAAATTCCCAAGAATAGGGAGCTTCAGCTCAGAAGTGTTACAAAATTTAAGGAGGAGGATATGTCTCATAAAATCAACAAAGAGACGAATTCAGCATTATGATTATTTACAGTTGTGGCAACAGGAAGGTGAGATACAGAGAGGTTTGGCTCAGGCGGCGGGATCTGGCACTAACAGAAAATTAATTGCCACGGCCCCGCCGCCACCATATATATCAGGAGAGAAGTTGATTACGGAGAAAGACGCACTAAGGTGTAACACAAAATCACTTAGTAACTGTGTAAATGTTAATGATAATGTTAACTCATTAACCCATGCAAGTATTGACCCGTGCAAGTTGTACCCTGTTTTGAACTTTCCTCAGGAGTGTGATCAAGAGGACGAATCGGCAACGATTTCAGCGCTCTCTCTAGCAGCCACCATAGCAGAGACCACAGTAGGCACAGCTCCACCCACGAGATTAGTAAAGGTCCCTAGCGGAGGGATAGGTGAGGTCGTATCAACTGGTAAGTACGGCACCATGCATTATGCTGAAACTATTTCACCACAGCCTGTAGAATCTACACAGAATGAGGTTGTTAGAATCACACCTGTTAGAGTAATAGCAGTACCAAATGGGAAAACAGACGCATCAGGAGCCACTCCCATTAGGAACATCGCCATGTACACTCCATTTTCCCGAATGGAATTAAGGACCATAGTGTCTGAATTTCCTGACCCTAGAAAAGACTTAGTTGCCAGTCAAAAATACATCAGAGACTTAGGTAACACTGTAGAGCCCAACAATAAAGACTGGCAGATATTGCTGAGAGCATGTTTACCCTCAAATGTCGACGCAACTCAATTTTTGGCTGATTGCGGACTAGATCATGATGTACCTCTTACAGATGTGTACAACCAAGATAATGTGAAAAGAATAAACTTGCAGCTAAAAGAGCATTTCCCAGCAGTAGCTAAATGGAATAAGATATTCTCCATTAAACAGAAGGAGTCAGAGACAGCTGCAGAGTATTTTCACCGAGCATTATTAGAAATGGCAAAATACACAGGTATAGAGGACATTAAAACAGACACAAACCATCGGGAAGTAGCAGTATCGGTACTGATGGATGGTTTAAAAGAGTCATTGAAGACTAGGGTACAGACCACGCAACCATGTTGGCGAGGTCTGTCTGTGGCTACTTTGAGAGAGGCTGCTATTGATCACGACAGAAACATCAACAGACACAGGGAACAACAAGGTGACAAATTAATGTCAGTAAGTATACAGGCTCTGACCACAAGGCAGCCTTTGTTTGTATCACCAAATCCTGTGGGTAAGTCAAGTATGGTTACTTGTTATTCTTGTCACAAACAGGGACACATGGCACGAGATTGTAGAGTAAAGAATCCACGAAACTCATACCGAACCCCTAGACAACGACACGACACACGACATTGGGAGCAAGGTCCGCAGAAACGGAGTTATGAGCCACATACAGGGGAAACAAAAAGATATCCCCCAAACAGAGACTGGCATGCCTCTGGTAGTTCCCAACTATCTCCCTCACAAATAGTTGCTGCCAGCGGGATTCAGGGAGGTCACCATACCCAATAGGGGTGTGGCCATACCTGTAATCTGCAGCCGGTGAAATTGATTGCCAACCTTGAAAGTGAACCCGAGGTCGCAATCAATGTAGCTGGTAAAACTTTAAACTTTCTTGTAGACACAGGGGCGGCCAAGTCAGTGATAAATTCGACAGTGGGCATGAGAACCACTGGTAGGACAATTCCAGCCATGGGAGTAACAGGAGTAGTCCAGCACTACCCTGTTAGCAAACCAGCCGAGATTACAATAGGGCCTTTGCATACCAAGCATTCCTTTTTGCTGGCTGCATCGGCACCAACCAATCTCCTGGGAAGAGACTTACTGTGTAAAATGGGGTGCGTCATTTATTGTACTCCTGAAGGTGTATTCTTGGACATACCTGAGAAACACGCTCAGGAAGTGCGAGACATGTTAGACTCCCCATCAAAATTAATGTCACATACCATTATGACAAATAGGAATCCATCCCAAATAGAAGAGATGACATCTCAGATACCAGAGTCACTTTGGACAAAAGACGGACAGGACACTGGATTAATGGCAAACGTAGCTCCAGTAGTGGTACAAGTAAAAGATGGTAGGATAGCTCCAAAAATCCCACAATATCCTCTGAAGCCAGAGGTGGAGTTAGGAGTTTACCCAGTAATAGAGCGCTTGCTACAACAGGGCATTCTAGTAAGAACGTCCAGCACTGCCAATAGTCCCATCTTCCCTGTTAAGAAGAGTGGGGGGAGGGGTTACAGGCTAGTGCAGGATCTAAGGGGGATTAACAAAATAGTTGAGAGTCAGTTCCCCGTAGTGCCAAATCCAGCTGTCATCCTAATGCAAATCCCTCCCACTGCCAAATTTTTCACTGTTATTGACCTCTGCTCCGCTTTCTTTTCGGTACCTCTGCACCCTGACAGCCAATATTTGTTTGCATTCACATACAGAGGAGTCCAATACACGTGGACTCGATTACCCCAAGGTTTCATAGATAGTCCAAGTATATTTTCTCAGGCTTTGCATGATTGTTTACAGTCTTTCCAACCAGACAGTGGATCAGTATTGATACAGTATGTGGACGATTTATTACTGTGTTCAGATTCACTGGAAGCATCTCTGAAGGATACGAAACAGCTCCTGTTTCATCTTTCAGACACCGGACACAAGGTGTCCAAAGACAAGTTGCAATTATGCCAAACTAAGGTAAAATATTTGGGACACTGTCTAACACAAGGACTGAGACACCTGACCACTGATAGAATCCAAGCAATTAGAGACATGACACTGCCACAAACCCAGCAACAGATCAGGACGTTTTTAGGAATGTGTGGGTATTGCCGTAATTGGATCCCAGGGTTTTCCATATTGGCGTTACCTTTGCAGGAAATGGTCTCCTCAAACAAACCTGATAGGATCTCGCATACAGACGAATCCGAAACAGCATTTGAGAGACTCAAACAGTGCCTAACGCAGGCGCCAGCACTAGGTATGCCAGACTATGGGAAACCCTTTGAACTATACGGAACAGAAAGTGCTGGTTGTGCAGCAGGTGTACTAACCCAAAGACACGGTGATGCCAGCAGGCCAGTTGCATACTACAGCGCTCAGCTAGACACGGTAGCGCGATCCCTCCCCACATGCTTGCGAAGCGTTGCTGCGATAGCATTGCTAGTGACAAAAAGCGAAGACGTCGTGCTAGGCCACAACCTCACAATCCATACGCCACATGCAGTATCAGCCTTATTGAATTCTGCCCAAACCAGACACGTCTCATCAGCGAGGTTTACAAGATGGGAATTGGCACTAATGGCCCCCGTAAACATCACCATAAGGAGATGCAGTGCATTAAATCCTGCAACATATCTCCCAGGTGTGCCTGGTCAGGCACAAAGGGTGGAAGGTGAGAGTGCTGGGGAAGGAGGATTCAATACAAAGGAAGATACACATGATTGTATGGAATATTTGACCCAAAATTTTACCGCAAGGCCTGACATCAGTGACAACCCACTGGAAGATGCAGAACTCACGTTCTACACGGACGGTAGTTGTCACAGACAGTCAGACTCGGGAGACTTGTGTACTGGATACGCAGTCGTAGATGACCAAGACACCATAGAAGCGGAACCGCTAGGCCCACCTCACTCAGCCCAGGTTGCTGAACTGGTCGCCCTAACCAGAGCATGTGAATTGGCTAAGGGTAAGTCAGCCAATATCTACACCGATTCTAGATACGCCTTCGGGGTAGTCCATGATTTCGGAGCCCTATGGCGCCTCAGAAATTTCATGACGGCAGCTGGTACACCGGTAGCGCACGCAACTCACATAAAAAGGCTTCTAACAGCGATACAGGAACCCGACAGAGTGGCTGTTATCAAATGTAAAGCACACACATATAGTCAAGACCCAGTGTCACTTGGTAACAGCCGAGCAGACGAAGCAGCTAAGCTTGCAGCTGCTACCCCCATACAGACAGACACCACACAACTGATGGTATTTAATACCATCAACACACAGAAGTTGTGTGAGATGCAGAATTTGTGTTCCACACAGGAAAAGGCAGTCTGGAAGGCAAAGGGATATGGCCAGGAGTCCTCAGGGCTCTGGACGGATGGACATGGTAAACCAGTGGCCCCCAGGACATACCTTCCATGTCTGGCTGAAGCAGCTCACGGGCTGACTCATCTAGGCAAGGAGGGGATGTGCAAATTGGTAAGAGCATACTGGTGCGCCCCAGGATTCTCCTCTCATGCGGGTAAAAGAGCAATGTCATGCCTTACCTGTCTGAGAAAGAATATTGGAAAAGCAATACCTACAGAACCTTCCCATATCCCACCTGCCGGCGGCCCTTTCCAGGTAATACAAATTGACTTCATTCAATTACCCCCATGTCGAAATTTGAAATATGTACTTGTTTGTATAGATGTTTTCTCGAATTGGGTCGAAGCATTTCCAGCAGCTACAAATACCGCTATGTTTACAGCTAAGAAAATTGTGCAGGAATTTGTATGTAGATATGATATCCCTAGAATCATTGAAAGTGATAGGGGTACCCATTTTACAGGTGATGTCTTTCAAGGAATGTGTAAGTTGATGGGAATTGATAGCAAGCTGCACACTCCGTACCGTCCACAGGCGAGTGCGAAGGTCGAAAGAGTGAACAGCACTATTAAAAATAAATTGAGTAAAGTGATGGCAGAGACAGGATTGACATGGCCAGAAGCTTTACCCATTGTATTGTACAGTATCAGAACCACTCCCAGGTCCCCTCTTAATCTGTCCCCTTTTGAAATCTTGTTTGGTCGACAACCGCATGTCATGATTAACCCTCAGGATGATTTGAAATGTAACAATGAAGTAACTGTAAAATACTTGATTAACATGAGTAAACAGTTGAGGAATCAAAATGATAATCTGAAGTTGGTGATTCCTGATTTACCAGATAGTAATTGTCATGACATTGAGCCTGGGGATTATGTAATGATACGAAATTTTCTACGCTCAGGTTGTCTTATTGATAGATGGGAAGGACCATACCAGGTCTTATTGACTAGCACCACAGCATTGAAGGTTGCTGAGAGAGAGACTTGGGTCCATTCATCCCACTGCAAAAAGGTTGCTGATCCAGAGAAGTCCCGTGATAAGGAACAGACGGTAGAGGTTGTATCACTGGAGTGTCTGTTCCAGGAGGACTGAGGCGGCACCTGAGCCTTGAAGACCGAAAGCAGTTGTTGACCCCCTTCTCCCTTTTATTGTTTTCTCCACTTCCCATCCCCCTCTCCCTTAAAAATTTCTTTTTCCCCCTTCTCATTCTTCTCTATTTCCTCCTCAAAGATGGACTTGCCCCAAGAGACTGTGATCCGGATTTTGATGTTAACCATGATGTTGACCAGAGCAGTCTGTTCCGGCGAGAGTACCATAGAGGTCGAGAAAGGTTCTGGAATGGGTTCCGATTATGATGATGGAGGCGCAGTTTTCCAAGATCAACCAAGCCAACAAGCAAAGGCGAGTATCAGAAAACGATCCGATAGAAGAAATTGTGATGGATTGTTAGCTGAAGAAAACTGTATCTGTAGGCTCTGTGACAATTTGATTGAGGATGGGTGCATAAAGAAATGCCAATCCAGTTTTAATATCCATATGGACCGGCATCCATTGAGTGACTATCACTCCTTAGTGGGTAACGTATTAAACCAAACAGATTGTTGGGTATGCTCTCAAGTACCTCAGGGTCATAGCAAATCAGGGCTAGTGCCATTTCCTTTAACGTTAGGGGAGGTACTTGAGCTAAGTGGTGGGAGACCGGTGGACCGGAGGTTTAACATCTCCAGCCCTCCTAGTTTGAAGCTCCACCAATACCATGTGGATAGGTCCCTCTTATGTTTTAATATCTCCAATCCCCGTAAGCCGGGAAATTGGGAAGTGTCATGGAGCAACCTTACCATGACCTTTTCACACAGAGCAGATAGAATGCCTACAGATACAGAGCTTGTACGCCACATAGCCAGTAGAGGAAAATCTTTCCGGTATCGATATACCTTAGGAAATAGGATTACCAGAGTTGGAGAGGTATCACCAGGATACTGTGCACATATCGTACAAACCGATACGTGCATTAAGCAGATGGAAGAATTAGGGTCAGGAGAATTCACCTGGAAGGTGTGTAATATGGTAATGTCCTTCTCTGTCCCATATGTTCTCCCCGATGATGCATATTTCATATGCGGGAGAAAGGCGTACAAGTGGCTTGCCCCAAACTCTGAAGGATTGTGTTATATTGGAAAAGTATTGCCTGAAGTGATGACTGTTACACATGACAAAATGAAGGACATACACCGTGGTGCCCAAGCTCCTTATACTCACACTCATTACGAGCACTGAGTTAAAAGACAACTGTCAGAAAGGTTAGAGCACCCGGCCTCTGATCTTATCCATGAATCCACCGGGATTCAGGTTCTGGTAGCGTTAGATTTCACTCGCACCGCTCGAGGAGTGATGAATTATAGATACATTTCCGCACTCGCCAATTTGTTAGATAATATCACTGAAATGTATGATGACACATTCAGATACACTGGAAGAGAACTTCAAGCTTATAAAACAGAACTAGTTCAGCATAGAATGGTTCTTAATTATCTTACAGCAGTAACAGGCGGATATTGTGTTACATTGGCAACACAGTACGGCATAAAGTGTTGCACGTATATCACCAATAGCACCGAGGATCCAGTAGAGGTCATAGACCAAAAGATGGACGATATTCTCCAATTGAAGTGGGAATTTCGTCGAAAACACAATCTCACCCTTGCTGCTGTAGGTAATGAGCTGACTGGTTGGGTGTCATGGTTGAACCCGCGAAATTGGTTCTCCGGTTTAGGAGACTGGGCTCAAGGAGTCATAATGGATGTTGGAAAGTTCCTCCTATGTATCTTAGGTGTTGTTATATCTATTGGATTGATATTTAGATGCGGGCAGGCTTTAATGAGGTGCAAACAAAGTACAAAAGTGATGAGCTTGAGGAGTGAGGAAACTGTAATTAACCTGGATTTGATTTATGACCCAATGATAGAAACCAGAATGTGATGAAAATGCGATTATACGGTCCGTTTCTTTCACCTGTTTTTCTGCTTTTCTCCAAGATACAAAGACCCCCTTGGACGAGGAAGTTGACGAGACACTATACAGACAACAGACAAGCACCAAAGATGAAGTTTTGACAACCTATGATATGGACACTTGATGAACTTTGCCATGGATCCCCAGTTTCCCTAGTATTTTTAAACTCACGCTAGCCCAACATTTTTGTAAATCTGATGGCACTGACAAAGCTTGTTGCTCATGCCTAAGGAGCAAAACAGCGCAAAGAAGACGACTTTCAACTGATACCGAACAAAACTTCGACGACAGATGTACATTTACCTGACATAGAATATCATTGCATTTTCCATAAGTGTTCTTCATCTTCATCCCTACAACCCTCAGGTAATAACACACATAGTATAAGGAATACAGGCACAGATATCAGCAACCACATACTTCCCCCATTCATGTATCATCAACTAAAATGTGCATCCCCATTTTGTTACAACTGAAAGCCGAAATGAGCTCGGTAAAGTTTGACAGCCCATCCACAGACCTGTACCACGGGATAAGAAGGAATTCAAATGTATACTTCGCAATACCTCGAAGCTTGATTTACAACACGTACGGCACGATGATACATGACCCCCCAAACATGGACTCATACACACATGCTTCTGCTATCACACTAGGTCATACCCTCTTCACACCTACTCCTCTCTCCTCCCTTACCCAACCATGGAAATGAATTAACCCCTGACATATATTTTTCTCCTTTTGAAATGGTTTCAGGAAGTGGCAGTTATTATTGACTGCCAAAGGGTGGACTGTCAAAGTCAGAAAAATATCTCTATGCACGTTGCCATATTTGCACCGCACACTGGTCTGCGCTGCGCATGCGTACGCTCTCCCGTGAAGGCGCATACCCGCAATAGCGTGCACCCGCGGGCGCACGGTATGCGTATTTACGGTAGAGTTTATGTAATCGTAGCGTGCGACTCATTCGTTACATATTTTCAGTAATAATGTAGTTTGTAGATCATGGTCCCTTTGATAGATTCTGAAAGTTTGGTTAATATAGAATGTCCCTGAGCTGAGGAATCCCTCTTTGTATCGTAAGAAGGGTCTAACAGGAGTCATGCAGTAGTGTTTGGTACCCATCGGAAGAGTATTTAAATAGCAATATTCCGGTGTTGGTTTGGAGCGTATTAATCGCTCGTGCGAATAGTTATGGACATAAGAAGTTTATGTCCATTTCTACTATTTACTCATACTCAGGTATGCGGCGGGAAACCTAGTTCCCCACCCACCTGAGCTGTTTGAGATCGTCACAGCCCACCTGTATGAATCAACCTATGACCTTTTGTTATGATGCAGGGCCGAATTCCGACGTCCAATGGACAATGGGATTGTAGGGACTGTAAGATTGCATTGTGTGTGGGGCATAAATAGGCAGGCCGACCACATCCAGCGCTCACTCTTCAACGGTTCTCATTGCTGAAAATCGGGTGCTGGATGTCCAGGCGCATGCGATCGTTTACCCTTGTGCGTAAGTTTCTCTCCGTAATCATTGTCTTTCTGTGAGCCATTTCTCTCATACATATATATATCTCTCTCTCTCTCTCTCTCTTTTCCTTCTCTCGTATCTCCCATTGACTAGTATTGTATTGTATTAGATCAGCATAGCATTGTATTGTATTTCTTGTGTAGTTAGTTGGTTAGGAAGTCTCTGTTATATTGTAGTGTATCATTTGTACTGTGATTCTTTTTGCAAGTATAATAGTTATAATACAGATAATAGGCTTTGGACCCTAAACCAGTATCTGTGTATTTTCTCATAGTTTTAAGTGTTCACTTGAGCGTCGGTGACGCTCAAGCAGCTTTGTAGTTAGTCAGGTTACACAAGGTTGCACTTACACCCTGTATTCACATTAAGGTATTCTGTGTATTTCATTAATAAAAGGTTTAGACATAAAGGTATAGCGTTGTGAGCGTCTGCGCCGCTGGTGATCTCCTCGTGGTCTCGAGCGTCCGCTACGCCATAGCGAATCATTACGTTAGTCATAGCCAACAGAGTGCTTGCCTGTGATCTCTGGGCCGTGAGCGAACGTGACGCTTGAGCGTCTCGCCTACGGCTGAGCGATCGTTACGCAACTTGCGTACCCTTACGGTACTTCTTAAGTAAACAGCGTACAGTGTTCTTAGACCTCATAAAGGGTTGTATATACGATAAATATTGAGCTTTATCACTGGTCAAAATACCAAAAAAATCACCTCTTCGGTGTGGAATTATTTCAACAGAAATGCGGACAACAGGTGTCAAGCCGTATGTTGCCTTTGTCAAGCTGTAATAAGTAGGGGTAATGATGTTAACCAACTAGGAACATCCTCCCTTATATGTCACCTGGAGCACATTCATCAGAAGTCATTGACAAGTTCAAAAACTTTGGGTAACAGCGGAAGCAGTCCACTGACAACTAAATCCCTTCTTCCTCCTGTACCTAAGCTCCTGCAAACCACACCACCAACTCCCTCAATGTCAATTTCCTCAGACAGGAACGCCAATAGTCCTGCAGGCCATGTCACTTGCAAGACTAACGAGTCCTCTCCTAACTGGGATTCCTCCGATGGATCCTTGAGTGGAACGCCTACTGCTGCTGTTGCTGCTGGCTCTGCTGTTGTTGCTGCTGGGAGTCGATCGTCATCCCAGAGGGGAAGTCGGAAGACCACTTGTACTACTTTCATTAAGCAATTGACAGTCCAACAGTCCTTTGCGAGGTAGATGAAATATCACAGCAGTCATCCTGTTGCAAAGCGGATAACTCAGGCCTTGACAGCTATGTTGGTGTTAGACGTGCATCCGATATCCACCGTTAGTTCACAGGGACTTAGAGAATTTCTTGAGGTAGTGTGTCCCCGGTACCTCATCCCATCTAGGTTCCACTTCTCTAGGCAGGCAATACCGAGAATGTACAGGGATGTCAGAAAAAGTGTCCTCAGTGTCCTAAAAAATTTCACCCACTGTTCACTTAACCACAGACATGTGGACAAGTGGAGCAGGGCTGACTAAGGACTATATGACTGTGACATCCAACTGGGTAGATGTATTGCCTCCCGCAGCAACAACAGCGGCAGCACCAGTAGCAGCATCTCGCAAACGCCAACTCATTCCTAGGCAGGCTACGCTTTGTATCACCGCTTTCCGTAAGAGGCACACCGCTGACAACCTGTTACAGAAGGTTCTCCAACCCTCTGACCTTGCCACACGTGAAATCAGTTCAGACACTGCCAACCTAAGTCAGGTCATTCCCCTCATTAGGCTTTTGCAGAAGCAGCTGGAGAGATTGAAGGAGGAGCTAAGATCGAGCGATTCTGCTTGGCATGTGGGACTTGTGGATGGAGCCCTTCATTCGCTTAACCAGAATTCACGGGTGGTCAATCTGTTGAAATGAGAGCACTACATTTCAGCCATCGTGCTCGATACTAGGTTACGTTGTATCTCTCTTTCCAGCAGACACAAGTCTACAGATGTTCAAAGACCTGCTGGTGAGACAATTGTCACGTCAAGCGGAATGTGACCCATCAACAGCTCCTCCTTCATTTTCTACCGCAACTGGAGCTGCCAGGAAAAGGATAAAATTTCCAAACCCTCCCACTGGCGGTGATGCAGGGCAGTCAGGAGCAAGTGCTGACATCTGGTCCGGACTGAAGGACCTGCCAACGATTACTGACATGTCGTCTACTGTCACTTCATATGATTTTGTCGCCATTGAACGAATGGTGGAGGATTATATGGGTGACAGCTTCACTGTAGGCATGACAGACAGTCCGTATGTATACTGGCAGGAAAAAGAGGCAATTTGGAGGCCCTTGCACAAACTGGCTTTATTTTACCTTAGTTGCCCACCCTCCAGTGTGTACTCCGAAAGAGTGTTTAGTGCAGCCAGTCACCTTGTCAGCGATCGGCGTAGGAGGTTACTTCCAGTAAATGTGGAGAAGATGATGTTCATCAAAATGAATTATAAATTCCTCCGTGGAGACATTTACCAGCAATTGCCTCCAGAAAGTACACAGGGACCTGTGATGATGGATTCCAGTGGGGACGAATTGATAATCTGTGATGATGAGGAGGAGGAGGATCTACACCCTGAAAGGAGTGAAGAATCTGAGGGTGAGGGTGAGGATGAGGACGACATCCTGCCTCTGTAGAGCCAGTTTATGCAAGGAGAGATGAATTGCTTCTTTTTTGGTGGGGTGATTAATTTCTTATTTATTTGTGGGGGCCCAAACAAACCAATCATTTCAGCCACAGTCGTGTGGCAGACCCTGTTGCTGAAATGATTGGTTTGTTAAAGTGTGCATGTCCTGTTTATACAACATAAGGGTGGGAGGGCCCAAGGACAATTCCATCTTGCACCTCGTTTTTTAATTATTATTTGCATCATGTGCTGTTTGAGGACTATTTTTTGACATTGCAGTGCCACTCCTAGATAGGCCAGGTGTTTGTGCCACCCACTTGGGTCGCTTAGCTTAGTCATCCATTGACCTCAGTGTAAATTTTAGGACTAAAAATAATAATGTGAGGTGTTCAGAATAGACTGAAAATGAGTGGAAATTATTGTTATTGAGGTTAATAATACTATAGGATCAAAATTACCCCCAAATTCTATGATTTTAGCTGTTTTTGAGGTTTTTTTTTAAATCTCCCGAATCCAAAACACATCCAAATCCAAAACCCGAAAGGGTGGTTTTGCCAAAATGCGTCTGAATCCAAAACACGCCCGCGGACCCGAATCCAAAACCAAAACACAAAACACGAAAAATGCCAGCTGCACATCTCTAATTTTAAACTAGGTACCTAAGGGAAGGTTTAAGCAAGAAATTACGGGTCATCCAGTGAGAATAGCAGGGATGGCGTTAGGGAACAAAATGGGAGTGGAGTAGGGGGAGGTAAAGAGCATCCGGCAAGGGTACTAACATGGGTATTAAAACAGGTTTTAGCATAACACTAACGACGATTATGGGTCATCGTTGCTGCATGAAGAGAATGATGTCCCTAGCACAAGGGGAAATACTTATCTAAATTGTATGTATGTAAACGCCAGAAGCCTCACAGGTAAAAAGGGGGAATTAGAAATCCTTGCAGCAAGCAAACAGTATGATATTATAGGCATTACTGAAACCTGGTGGAATGAATCTCGCAACTGAACAGTCAATCTAGAGGGTAATACACTGTTCAGGAGAGACAGACTAAATAAACGGGGTGGAAGGGTATGTCTTTATGCAAAGCCATTTTTAAAACCTGATATATGGGAAGATATTCAAGAGGGAACTGTAAATTTAGTTGAGACTTTATGGGTAGAAATAACATGCGGGGGTAAAGGAATAAAAAAGTTAGTATTGGCGTTATGCTACAGGCCGCCTAGTATTAATGTGTCTGATGAGGAGTTGTTAGTGCAACAAATTGAAAGAACAGCAGGATTAGGAGACATAGTAGTGATGGGAGATTTTAACTATCCAGAGATAAACTGGAAAATTGATTCATGTGGTACTGCTAGGGGCAATATGTTTTTAAACACACTAAATAATAACTACTTAGTTCAATTAATCAAGGAACCAACTAGGTACAATGCAATCCTAGACCTGGTATTAACAAACCATGGGAAATTGATATCAAATATTATAGTAGGGGAGCCCATAGGAAACAGTGACCACAATATGGTCACATTCAATATAAGTTTTCATAAGCAGTCCCATAATGGCTCATCTAGGACTTGAAACTTTAGCAAAGCCAACTTTGCCATGATGAGGGAAGCTTTAAAGGACATTGAATGGGAGATTCTGTTTCAAGGAAAAAACACTATGGAGAAATGAGATGTATTAAAATCACTGCTAGTTAAAAATACTCACAAATTTATTCCCACAAGCAGCAAAAAAGTATTAAAAATTCCAAACCAATGTGGCTTAACAAAAAGATAAAGGAACTAATGGGCAAAAAAAGTCGAGCATTAAAAAAATACAAATCTGAAGGGAATGTGGAGTCATTTCAGCATTATATGGATTGCAACAACATATGCAAAAAAGAAATTAGAGCGGAAAAAGTTTAAAGTGAAAAACTAGTAGCAAAGGAACGCAAAGCAAATCACAATTTTTTTTTTAAATACATCAACAACAAGAGATTAAAGAAGGAAAGTATAGGTCCTTTAAAAGACAAGTTGGGAGTATTGACCAAAAATGATAATGACATAGCGAACAAACTAAATGAGTTTTTTTCAACGGTATTTACCAGAGATGACCAAATACAGGGTCTAACACACAATCTCAACAAAAACAATGTCCCACTGCTAAATACTTATTTAAGTGAGGAGGTAGTCTGACCGAATAAAAAATTTAAAGATTAATAAGTGACCTGGTCCCGATGGAATTCACCCAAGGGTTCTTATGGAGCTTCATTCTGAACTAGCAAGACCACTATTTTTGATTTTCAAACATTCAGTTATATCAGGCATGGTTCCCAAGGACTAGTGTATAGTGGAGGTGGTGCCAATATTCAAAAAGAGAAGTAAAGGTGAACCGAGTAATTATAGACCAGTTAGTCTTACATCTAGAATGGGGAAAGTATTGGAAGGATTTCTAAGGGATAGTATTAAGAAGTTCCTTGATGCCAATAAGGTCATTAAAAGGAACCAACATGGATTTGTTAAGGATAGATCATGTCAAACCAACTTACTTGGCTTTTACGAAACAGTAAGTGCGGATCCTTGATCAGGGTAAGGAGGTGGATATAATCTTTTTAGACTTTTCCAGAGCATTTGACACAGTACCACACATGCGACTTATCTGTAAGCTACAAGAAATAGGGAGCACAATATGCACTTGGGTCAGAAATTGGTTAGATAATAGTGAGCAGCGTGTTGTGGTTAATGGATCATTTTCAAATTGGACTGAAGTGCTAAGTGGTGTGCTACAAGGGTCTGCACTTGGACCACTATTGTTTAACATTTTCATTAATGACTTAACAGTAGGTCTTGAAAGCATGGTGTCAATCTTTGCAGACAATACAACATTGTGTAAGGGTATAAATACAGAGGGGGATGCCGAGTCTCTTCAGAACGACTTAGTGAAACTAGACGCCTGGGCAGCTAAACGGAGAATGAGATTCAAAACCGACAAGTGTAAGGTAATGCATTGTGGTAGCAAGAACAAAAACAACACCTATATACTAAATGAGGTAATATTAAGGGATTCTGTACTGGAAAAAGACTTAAGGAAAGTATAGGCGTGTTCACATAGATAGCAAACTAAGTAGCAGTACCCAAAGTAGGATTGCAGCAAAGAAGGCAAATAAGATATTAGCATGCATAAAACGGGGAATTGATGCAAGGGACGAGAGTGTTATACTACCATTATATAAATTACTAGTGAGGCCACATCTAGAATACTGTGTACAATTCTGGGCACCATTCTACAAAAAGGATATCCTGGAGCATTGAAAGTTCAGAGGCGGGCGACTAAAATACGAGGAAAGGCTTGCAAGGCTAGGCATGTTTACACTGGAAAAGAGGAGACTAAGAAGGGACATGATCAACATCTACAAATATATAAGGGGATAATACACAGAGCTTGTGCGGGACCTGATTTTGATAAGATGAGCTCAGAGGACACGTGGGCACTCGTTTCGGTTAGAAGAGATTCTACACAATGTTGCGAAAAAGTTTTTTTCACAGTAAGGACAATACATGTTTGGAATTCCCTGCCTGAGGAAGTAGTAACAGCAGACTCAGTCAACACACAGACCAGCGCACCTGGGGGGCTCACTCACTGCCGCAGTCACTGGAGAGGTCCGGGACCACGGCGCAGACATTTAAAACAGTTTTAAACACACTTTTACTTCTATTAGCTGGTGACATTTTACCTAATCCAGGCCCCAAACACTTTCCCCACTCACATTAACCTGATTCACAGCAATATAGAAATACAGCTAACCTCAAACATCACATGTCTCCCATCACCCTCCAAATCACTAAAATGTGGTTTATGGAATGCACGCTCTGATTGCAACACTTAATCTGTTCATAACCTTATCATATCTAACAACTACAGCATGTTGGCTATTACAGAAACATGGATAACACAATCATACACGGCTTGCCCTGCAACACTGTCGCACAGTGTTCTCCACTTCACACACACCTCCAGGCGTGGAAATAGTAAAGGTGGTGGGGTTGGATTATTACTATCCCAATATTTTGCATACACAGTTCTACAACAGGTTCCATCACTCACATTTACATAATCTGAAGTACATTCAGTCAGAATTTACACTCCTTTCACTCTGCATGTTGCAGCTATCTTTCACCCACCTGGGCAACCCAAACAATTTCTAGAAGATTTTTTTGCCTGGCTCCCTCACTTATTATCCTCTGACGTCTCCGCCATCATCATGGGAGATTTCAATACAGGTTGAGTATCTCTTATCCAAAATGCTTGGGACCAGAGGTATTTTGGATATCGGATTTTTCCGTATTTTGGAATAATTGCATACCATAATGAGATATCATGGTGTTGGGACCTAAATCTAAGCACAGAATGCATTTATGTTACATATACACTTTATACACACAGCCTGAAGGTCATTTTAGCCAATAGTTTTTGAAACTTTGTGCATTAAACAAAGTGTGTGTATATTCACACAATTCATTTATGTTTCATATACACCTTATACACACAGCCTGAAGGTCATTTAATACAATATTTTTTATATCTTTGTGTATTAAACAAAGTTTGTGTACATTGAGCCATCAAAAAACAAAGATTTCACTATCTTACTCTCACTAAAAAAAGTCAGTATTTCGGAATATTCCGTATTTCGGAATATTTGGATATGGGATACTCAACCTGTATTGCTATTAATAGTCCAAAATCTGCTGCTCATGCCTACAAACTACTCTCTCTAACCTCCTCTCTTGGCCTCTCCCAATGGACTGACTACTCTACTCTTCAGGAGGGCCACTTCTTGATCTATAATTCACCAGATTTAGCTCAGTTTCTGAATTCACAAACACTCATTTCACTTTCTCAGATTACAATATTATTACCTGCATGCTCTCCTCCATTACTTCAAACTCAGTGTCACTGAAGTCGTCCAATCCTCCTCAAACCCACAGAAATAGTAATGCAATAAATTTTCAACAACTTTCCACCTCACTCCAACAACTGCTTCCAACTATTTCTGCATTCACTTCTCCTGAGATGGCTGTAGCACACCTGAACCAGACTCTAGAGATAGCCCTTGATGAAGTGGCTACAGCTACCCATCACACTCCATGTAGGCCTAGATGTCAACCATGGCATTCTAAAGTAACAAGACACCTACAAAAACTGTCACATAAAGTTGAATGCCAGTGGCGTAAATCTTGTATTCCAAGTGACTTCCTCACATATAAGACTGTCTATCACTCTTACCGTAATTCCCTCGAATATTTCCAAACTCTCATCTCTGGTTGAAAATTGATTGTCGGGGGAACCGCACAGATTAAAGAAAATATAATAAATCAATAATTATAATAGTCTGAAAACAACTGACAATAATTAATTAAATTACTTCATAGTCAGGCAACCAAACACCTTAGGAATTTTCTTCGCCTATATGGTGTATATAGGTTAACTCTCAGTGGTGCTCCCCAGAGTCAAAAAAGTCTATCCAAATAAATACAAAATAAGCAGAAAAACAGTAGACTCTTGTTGGGGAGCACTCAGTTTCAGACATACAGAAAATTATTATAGGTATCTGTTAAGATCATAATTCTTATTAATTTAGAGTTAATAATATGGAGTTCAGATTATATCAATACTTGCAAAATTATAAAAAATATATTAGACATGAAAATAGCCTTGGCTATAATAAATAAATAGCCAGATTCCTGGAGTTGTAGTTGATGTATATTCCTGAGGTATATTCAATAAAGTGGTATCTTTGTGTTACTGAAAAGTTCTTATGACCATCATTTAATCTGCAAAGGCCACTTTAAAGAAAGGTTATTGCAGAGGATTGAATCATAGGGCATATGTCCAATTATCGGTGTCCTGTTTTTGTATTCTGCTTACAATTGGCAAGTGAGTAGTTCTAATGAGCGGTCGTAGATTGCAGTATCTGGGTGTTACAAGGTGGTCTCCCATCCGAGCACTGGCCCGGCCCTCCACTTCTTGGCTTCCAAGATCAGATGAGATTGGGAATCTCCAGTGGGGTTTGACCACAAATTGCTGCGCCCAGACCTCTCGTCTGAGTAGACAACGGTAATAAGCCTGGATGTTTATCCAGGAGGAGTAAAAGGAGTGTATACTATTACTCCATGTAAGCAGTACCTGCTAGGACTTAAAAATTGGTCTGTGCCGTGATCACAGCCTAATAAGTGTTTTCACATGTGTATTAATAATCACAGGTGAAAGTGCAGGGAGTAGTAGTAGATTTCCTGCTTTGAAAATGACACAGTGTAGTAATTATGGTCTCTAAATTCTGACCATAAGTATACCACAAAAATATGATAAATCATATATTTCCATATACCTGGAATTTGAAACAGTCCTTCAGAGATAACAGTTCCTATGCCATAGGATTAGTGCAATGCACCTATGTATGCATAATCATGGAATAATATGCTACAATATAGCCCCTATAATGTTAGGGCTGAAAGTTAATACCACAAACGGAAAATTAATAACCGTAAGCGCCTAGAGTTCAATGCCGTATACCATATAGTCTCTTATTACATGCTAAACAATAGTAAATCTTGTAGAAGCCAAGAGATTCAAAACACAGATTGGTAACCCACAGTATAGCCCATACACTGTTAGGGCATAGGGAGCAATTCATATACATATGCAGGCAAGCAATCAAAGCGGAAAATTAATTACTTTTGGCACCTAAAATTCTATGCCGTACACAATATAGTTCCTCATTCTGTGCTAAAAATAGCAATTCATATAAGAGCCAAGAAACTCAAAACATAGCTTGGTAAACCACAGTATAGCCCATATATCATTAGGGCATAAAGAGCAATTCATATATAGGTGAACAATCATAGGCAGAAATTAATCCACCACTCTGTGTAGCTAGAAATAGTTCATTCACCACACACAGTGGTTATAACTGAAATGGATACAATTTCATGTTCAGTATAGTGATACATATATCAATTGAAACAATTGTATGTAGCTATTCAGATGCAGTAAAAGAATTCACAGATAACTGTTACTGAAAAAACTTTTGGACTCTCATTTGGTGCTCAAAAATAGCACTTCATATGATGGAACACACAGGGAAGCTCATCTATAGTCGCTCATAACTTACTCCAATAAATATGCAGAGATACAACCAATATTAATACATGAGCAGAAAAAGTGTATGTGTACAGTTTGGCATGCTCTAAAAGACAAACACATGCAAATGTGACACTCTAGGTTAGAGGATGAGGTATCTATGGTGATTAGTAATATGTTTCTTTTTTGAAAGTGTAGGTATAAATCTATGGATAATCGCTGTCACTTGTGTGTGTCTCGTTATATAAGTGGCTGCTCCAGGGAGAGCCATGCTGTATAAAGTCTACTTCTGAGAGACACACATTGTGTGGAAAAGAGATAGGAATAGTAGTTAACTATTGTGCATACGATACCAGTTGTCCTGCTAATTGCTCAATGTGGCCAGACTGCGCTGCTTTTCCAGATGGGGTAGCGCTCATGGTGCTTATCAAGTGCACTGGTGTTACCTCTGTGCTGAGAAATAGAGTGTTCTGGCCGTGATGTCCGGGTTGTATAAGTACATATGTCCGGAGAGGAGATCCAGAGCTGTAGACTATGGAGTAGATCCCGGCGTTCACGTTGCCGATCCAGGAATCAACGGCTAGGTCCAGTCACGCGTGCGCATCACGTGATCGGATAATCTTTCCTGACGTACGTTTCGCAGTGGTAGCTTGATCACAGGGTGGTGTTTAGACCTGATCCCTGATAGGTTTTTATGCAAGAGATATTTATCTTAATTGATTAATAGATGACAATCAAAGTAGTAGTGAGCCGTGGAGTAAATTCCTCTACCAATAGGATAATTAGTTCAATGAATAACCATTAGATCTAGTAGTTGAATCGTGTTGATTTCAATTATGAATTAATTAGATTAGGAAGCTTAGGATAGTTGTATATGATAACAATTTTGCTGAATAAAAATTATTATAAAAATAGAGGAAGGGGGGAGGGGGTTAAAAGTAACTATTAATCCACTATATGAATGGATTGTGTGATATGGTAAATATTTTATATTTATTTTTCATTTTTTATTTTATTTTTTAAGCGGACATGATATGAAGTATACTAAGGAGCTGTGACACTAACAGTGATAACCATGAATGTTGAATAACATAAGGCAGGATAATTGAGGAATATGGGGGAAATATAGAATGAGCTATGTGTCACTTATAAAGAAAATATGTGCTACTAAAGAAGATATTGTGAATTGTACTATAGTGGGGTAGAAAGAGGGGAAAAGGGAGATTATAATAAGACTGTTAAAGGTGATAATATAAGTGGGGTGATTGGAGAAGGAGGGCTATTCATAGGTGGGATAAGGGAAAGGAGGGGCTATGAAAGGGAGATTACTACAGGAATAATTGAAATTAGTTAAATTATACTAGAAGGGGGGGGGGTGGAAAAAAGAGGGTGATAATATAGTGATATTGCGAGAGGACATATAGGGAAGATAACTGTTAGGATGATTAAGGTTAATAAATGTAAATTAAAAAAGGGAGTGAATACTAGTGATATGGTGATATAGTAAGAGGGCATGCGATTGAAAACCTAATTAGGAGCCCATTGTGAAAAATCCATATAACTGTGATGAGTGCCGTTATACTGGTGGTATGATGAACGAAATATGACCAGCTAAATTTTTTTTTACAAATTTGGAAGGGAAATAGAAATAAGATTAATAATCTTATTCCCTGTTATAATAAAATAAAGTGGCAATCCTGAGGAAGTATGATGAAAGGAGGTTTTTAGTTTAGTTTAAAAAAACTCCATAGTTAATGTTCTTGTTCATACCCTGGGGGTGGGTGGTACCCAAATTGAAGATCCATGCGCATTCCTTCTTCAGTAAGCTGTCCGTTAGGTTGCCACCACGGATTCCCAGCTTGATTTTTTGTAGCCCAAAGGCTCTCAAGTCCTCCCATCTGCTGTTGTGATGAATGTAGAAATGCCGTGCTACTGAGGTGAGTTGTTTCATTTTCGCCTTATCCATAACTGCATTGCATATGGATCCCACATGTTCAAGAATGCGTTGTTTAAGAGGTCTAGTTGTCATCCCCATGTATCTCTTGTTGCATGTACATCTAATACAATAAATTACCCCTTCTGTTGAGCAGTTGATATAATCCGCAATCTTGTGCTTATGTCCAAACTTGTCCTCTACCTCATTGACTGTTTCCATGTGTCTGCAGGCTTTACATTTCCCGCATGGGTAAGTTCCAGTTACTGTTGGTTCTTTTTTCGGTAGTCTTTGGAAATGGCTTTGTACTAAGCAGTCTTTGAGGTTTCTGGATCGACGCCAGCTCATTGATACCTGAGGGCCTAGTTTTTCAGACAGAATGGGATCGGTGTGTAAAATATGCCAGTGTTTGTGTATGGAGCTAGTAACTTTCCTCCATTCCTGACAAAAATTGCCCACGAATCTGATGGAGTTGTTAGTTTTCTTATCCCGTGGTTTCTTAAAAATGATGTCATGTCGAGTTGTTTCCTTGGCAGTTCTTTTGGCTTTTTTAATGGAAGTATTGCTGTACCCTCTTTCTCGTAATCTCTGAGATAGCTCGCAACTCTGTATCTTAAACTGTCCATCATCCGAACAGTTTCTACGGAGACGTAAGAAGTCCCCTTTCGGTATATTTTTGTTTGTTGGGGGAAAGTGGGAGCTTGTTTGGTGCAACAATGTGTTTGTTGCCATGGTTTTCCGATATAGATTGGTGGCAACCATCCCACCCTGGTCTTTATATATCTTCAGGTCTAAAAAGGGCAATTCTTCAGATGCTGGACAAACTCATGTAATTGCTGCAATTCGCCTTCCCAGATCATAAAGATGTCGTCTATGTACCTGGCCCACATGATGACACAAGGTGTGAATCTACCATTGTCATCTTTGAAAACAATTTCCTTCTCCCACCAGCCGAGGAAGATGTTAACGTATGTTGGTGCACAAGCTGCCCCATAGCTGTCCCTCTCATTTGCAAGTAGTACCTATCGTTAAATGTAAAGAAATTGAAATGAATTACAAAATGTAATAATTTAATTAAGAATTGATGAAAATCCTCCCATCCTTCCATACGTAAGAAATGTTCAACTGCAGCCATCCCATCCAGGTGGCCGATGGATGTATATAATGCTTCAACATCTAATGATACTAGATATTGGATGTCCTCAAGTCTCACATCTTGTAATTTCCTGAGTATGTCTGCTGTGTCTTGGACATATGAGGGAAGACTTAAGACCAAATGTCTCAGGTGTAAATCCAAAAAGATACTGGCTCTTTCTATAAGTCCTCCTATCCCTGAGACTATTGGTCTTCCAGGTGGAGTCTGAATGTTCTTATGTACCTTTGGTAACATGTAAAAAGTTGGAATTCTGGGATCTTGAACTAATTGGTTGATAATTCGTTGGTAACCAACCAAGTTCAAGAACAAGGAGTTTGTCCAGCATCTGAATAACAACAAACTCAACATTCGCCATACCCACAATATCAGTCAGTCAGAATTGCCCTTCTTAGACCTGAAGATATATAAAGACCAGGATGGAATGGTTGCCACCAATCTATATCGGAAAACCATGGCAACAAACACATTGTTGCACCAAACAAGCTCCCACTTTCCCCCAACAATCGAAAATATACCGAAAGGGGAATTCTTACGTCTCCATAGAAACTGTTCGGACGATGGACAGTTTAAGATACAGAGTTGCGAGCTATCTCAGAGATTACGAGAAACAGGGAACAGCAATACTTCCATTAAAAAAGCCACAAGAACTGCCAATGAAACAATTCGACATGACATCATTTTTAAGAAACCACAGGATAAGAAAACTAACAACTCCATTATTCAACATTCATGGTTATCACTGTTAGTGTCACAGCTCCTTAGTATACTTCATATCATGTCCCCTTAAAAAATTAAAAATTAAAATAAAAAACAAAAAATAAATATAAAATATTTACATATCCCACAATCCATTCATATAGTGGATTAATATTTACTTTTAACCCCCTCCCCCCTTCCTCTATTTTTATAATAATTTTTATTCAACAATATTGTTATCATATACAACTATCCTAAGCTTCCTAATCTAATTAATTCATAATTGAAATCAACACAATTCAACTACTAGATCTAATGGTTATACGTTGAACTAATTATCCTATTGGTAGGGGAATTTACTTCACGGCTCACTACTACTTTGATTGTGATCTATTAATCAATTAAGATAAATATCTCTTGCATAAAAACCTATCAGGGATCAGTTCTAAACACCACCCTGTGATCAAGCTACCACTGCGAAACGTACGTCAGGAAAGATTATCCGATCACGTGATGCGCACACGTGACCGGACCTAGCCGTTGATTCCTGGAACGGCAACGTGAACGCCGGGATCTACTCCATACTCTACGGCTACGGAGCTCCTCTCCGGACATCTGTACTTATACAACCCGGACATCACGACCAGAACACTCTACTTCTCAGCACAGAGGTAACACCAGTGCACTTGTTATGCACCACGAGCGCTAACCCATCTAGAACAGCAACGCAGTCTGGCCACATTGAGCAATTAGCAGGACAACTGCTATCGTATGCACAATAGTCAACTACTATTCCTATCTCTTTTCCACACAATGTGTGTCTCTCAGAAGTAGACTTTATACAGCATGTCTCTCTCTCCCTGGAGCAGCCACTTATATAACGAGACACACACAAGTGACAGCGATTATCCATAGATTTATACCTACACTTTCAAAAAAGAAACATATTACTAATCACCATAGATACCTCATCCTCTAACCTAGAGTGTCACATTTGCATGTGTTTGTCTTTTAGAGCATGCCAAACTGTACACATACACTTTTTCTGCTCATGTCTTAATATTGGTTGTATCTCTGCATATTTATTGGAGTAAGTTATGAGCGACTATAGATGAGCTTCCCTGTGTGTTCCCTCATATGATGTGCTATTTTTGAGCACCGAATGAGAGTCCAAACGTTTTTTCAGTAACAGTTATCCGTGAATTATTTTACTGCATCTGAATTGCTGAATACAATTGTTTCAATTGATATATGTATCACTATACTGAACATGAAATTGTATCCATTTCAGTTATAACCACTGTGTGTGGTGAATGAACTATTTCTAGCTACACAGAGTGGTGGATTAATTTCTGCCTATGATTGTTCACCTATATATGAATTGCTCTTTATGCCCTAATGATATATGGGCTATACTGTGGTTTACCAAGCTATGTTTTGAGTCTCTTGGCTCTTATATGAATTGCTATTTTTAGCACAGAATGAGAACTATATTGTGTACGGCATTGAATTTTAGGTGCCAAAAGTAATTAATTTTCCGCTTTGATTGCTTGCCTGCATATGTATATGAATTGCTCCCTATGCCCTAACGGTGTATGGACTATACTGTGGGTTACCAATCTGTGTTTTGAATCTCTTGGCTCCTACATGATTTACTATTTTTTAGCATGTAATAAGAGACTATATGGTATACGGCATTGAACTCTAGGCGCTTACGGTTATTAATTTTCCATTTGTGGTATTAACTTTCAGCCCTAACATTATATGGGCTATATTGTAGCATATTATTCCATGATTACGCATACATAGGTGCATTGCACTAATCCTATGGCATAGGAACTGTTATCTCTGAAGGACTGTTTCAAATTCCAGGTATATGGAAATATATGATTTATCATATTTTTGTGGTATACTTATGGTCAGAATTTAGAGACCATAATTACTGCACTGTGTCATTTTCAAAGAAGGAAATCTACTACTACTCCCTGCACTTTCACCTGTGATTATTAATACACATGTGAAAACACTTATTGGGCTGTGATCACGGCACAGACCAATTATAAGTCCTAGCAGGTACTGCTTACATGGAGTAATAGTATACACTCCTTTTACTCCTCCTTGACAAGCATCCAGGCTTATTACCGTTGTCTACTCAGACGCGAGGTCTGGGCACAGCAATTTGCGGTCATACCCCACTGGAGATGCCCAATCTCATCTGATCTTGGAAGCCAAGAAGTGGAGGGCCGGGCCAGTACTCCGATGGGAGACCACCTTGGAACACCCAGGTACTGCAATTTACGGCCTACTCGCTTGCCAATTGTAAGCAGTATACAAAAACAGGACACCGATAATTGGACTTATGACCTATGATTCAATCCTCTGCAATAACCTTTTATTTAAAGTGGCCTATGCAGATTAAATGATGGTCATAAGAACTTTTCAGTAACACAAAGATACCACTTTATTGAATATACATCAACTACAACTCCAGGAATCTGGCTATTTATTTATTATAGCCAAGGCTATTTTCATGTCTAATATATTTTTATAATTTCGCAAGTATTGATATAATCTGAACTCCATATTACTAACTCTAAATTAATAAGAATTATGATCTTAACAGATACCTATAATAATTTTCTGTATGTCTAAAACTGAGTGCTCCCCAACAAGAGTCTACTGTTTTTCCGCTTCTTTTGTATTTATTTGGATAAACTCTCATCTCTGTTCAGGCCTCTAACCCCAAACAACTTTTTAAAACATTTAAATCACTTCTTGACCCTCCTTCATCCAACGCACCAGCCACTATCAAGGCGCAAGATCTTGCTTCCTACTTCAATTACAAGATTGATAAGATCCAAGATGAAATGGTATACTCTTCCTCAACCAGTAACCTACTCAATTCCCTACCTGAACTTTTGGCATCCCTTAAACCTAAATCCCACTTTTGGCATCCCCAAACCACCCTCCTACAATAGCCACTAGAATTGCGGCATCTATAATGGTACAATTCTGGGGCATTATGGGCTGCTGTCGTCTCACTGTCAATACAAACTGTAGCAATTTCCATGGTGTGAGCCCTATCGGTGCTGTATGGTGAAGTTATATTGTTGCAGTATCAATCTCCATCGGAATAGTTTGCCGTTGTCACCAGAGACACTATGTAACCAACGTAATGGGTGATGATCCATAATTATGGTAAGATTGCTTCCATACAGATAGGACTGCAGCTTCTGGAGGGCCGAGACTATTGCAAGACAATCTTTTTCAATGGTTGCATATGCTACCTCATGAAGGAGCAGCTTTCGGCTTAAAAACATAATGGGGTGTCCTCCCCCTTGGTCATCAACCTGACTGATCACAGCCCCCAGCCCAAAGTTAGATGTATCCGTTTGCACTACGGACCTGCAGTTAAAATCAGGTGCCTGCAGCACTGGTGCTTCAGACATGGCTGTCTTCAATGTGCAAATGGCTTGTTCACAAGCTTCCATCAAGTGTATCAGTTCAGGAAGCTTCTGTTTGTGAGATCTGTCAGGGGTTTCGCAATTGTGCTGTACTGGGATACAAACTAGCGTTAGTACCCTGAAGTTTCCAAAGAAGACATGACCACTTTCTTGGTTCTGGGGGAGGGTAGCAATAGCTTCCACCTTCCCTGGCTCAGGACAGAGGGTACCCCTGCCTACTCTGTACCCCAGGTACTATACCTCATGCATGCCCATCTGGCATTTCTGGTTTGATGGTCAGGCCAGCCCCAGTGATCTGCTTTAACACATCATCCAAATGGATCAAATGTTCCTCCCAGGTCTGGCTGAACCCTGCAATGTCATCCAAGTACGCAACAACATGCCCCTCCCTGCCCTTGAGGAGGTAATTAACCAGATGTTGGAACGAAACCAGTATATTTTTCATCCCAAAGGGCAAAACGAGAAACTCGTACAAGCCAAAAGGGTAATAAATGCAGACCATTCGCAGGCCTCGGGTGAAAAAGGGATCTGAAAGTACCCGCGGCTGAGATCCATAATGGTGACATAGTGCACTGAGGCCAGCTGACTTAACAGGTCATCCATCCTGGGCATGGGGTAGGCATCAAACAATGTGGCCTCTTTTAACCTTCTATGGTCAATGCAGAACCAGGTGACCAAACACTTTTTTGGGTCCAGCACTAAGGGCACAGTCAACTGCAGGACTTTTGTATCACCCTTAACCTTAACATTTCAACCACCTCATGCCTCAGTGCCTGTAACACCTCCAATGAACTTCTGTATGCTGGCTGTATCAGGGGTGTTTGGTTGCCTGTGTCTATGTTGTGTGTGACTAGGTGCTTTTTCCCTGGCCTCCATGTGAAGCAGGCCTGGTAGGGATAAAGGGTGTCAGAGAGCTGACTTTGTTACACCTCTGTTAACTCCTCTCCATACTGGGCATCTGTCAGGGTACCACCTGATGCAGCCGCTGTTGTCAGATCCAATAATGGTCTGGTCCCTGGTCCTCCTCTGCATACGCGCACGCAGGGGGTTTTCCGAGTACCTGGAAACCCCCCCTGCCCGCCGATCCATTGGCGTAGCTGACCGATGCTTTTTTTTTTTTAAATATGCAGAGGAGCTGAGCACCTTTATCACGGCAGCTGCGGCGTCCTGCATCTACTGTAGTAAGAGCTGCAGCGCACAGCTCCTCTCTCAGGCAGCCGCAGCTCCAAATGGGGAGACCGAGCTGGCCGGCTGAGGCGTGCAGACTTTGGCAGCAGGTTCTGTGAGTCTTGCATGCCGGAGGAAGGGGGAGAGGTGGCGGGTGCCGAGGTGAAGGGTGATGAGAGGGGGCCGGGTGTCCTGATAGCTGCAGCTGTGTATCTGCATGGGCCAAGGGTAAAACATATGCACACACAAATATATACACAAATATATATATATATATATATATATATATATATAAATAAAGAGCAAGTTCAGGCGGCACTCCACGGATTTACAAAACCAAATAAGACAGCTACACCAGCTTGATTGTCAACGTTTCAGGTGCTATTTAATTACACCTTTCGTCAGGTATCCTGACGAAAGGTGTAATTAAATAGCACCTGAAACGTTGACAATCAAGCTGGTGTAGCTGTCTTATTTGGTTTTGTAAATCCGTGGAGTGCCGCCTGAACTTGCTCTTTGTTTCTGCTCTGTCTGGACCGTGGGAGGGCACCCAGGTAATTAACAAGTTGTTTGGAGTGCCGGTCATTTGGGAACTATATATATATATATATATATATATATATATATTACAGTCGGAACAAGTGAATGTTCAGAACAGGACACGGCACTCCAGGACTTATGAATAAATGCTTGTAGTTTAATGTGACAAAAACCTGCATCAATGCATTGTCTGGGTGAGCACAACCACAGACAGCTAGGATGCAGGATGGATCTTACATGGCACAGGCATACAAAACACGATGCAGCATTTCGGGACGCATCAGGTCCCTTCCTCAGGTGATGCTAGTGCCCAGCAAACAGCATAAAATATTGGATATATATATATATATATATATATATATATATATATTAGTGTGGTCTTATGTTTTAAATATATATATATATATATATATATATAATGTGTGTGTGTAGCACCTAGCTGTAAAAAAGTACCATCAGGCAAGCCGCCTCCTCCCCTACCTCACCAAGCCCTGCATCAGCAGCCTCGTCTTTGCCTATCCCACCTCCCTCCAACCCCAGTGCGACCGCCTAAGTCTTGCTGGGCTGCGGAAAGCCCACCAGAGCTACCGCACATCCCAGGGAACGTGGACGGAGAGATGACGTGTCCTTCTCCCAGAGATCTCCAGCCTCCAGGTAATTGCTCTTAAAGGCACCTCACTGTAAGTGCAAGTTCTTCTGCCCGTTTTATTCTGCTGATGATCTCTCTCTCCCCATGCCCATCCCTATCTCTTCCAATACCTCTCTCCCTCCCTCTCTCTCCCCATGCCCATCTCTATCTCTCCCGATACCTCTCTCCCTCCCTCTCTCTCCCTATGCCCATCTCTATCTCTCCCGATACCTCTCTCCCTCCCTCTCTCTCCCTATGCCCATCTCTATCTCTCCTGATACCTCTCTTCCTCCCTCCCTCCCTCTCTCTCCCCATGTCCATCTCACTCTCCCTATACCTTTCTCTCTCTCTCTCTCTCTCTCTCTCTCTCTCTCTCCATGCCTCTCTGTCACTCTTCCATTGCCTCTTTCTATGCCTCTCTCACTGGGTTGTGACGTATCTGGAAACCCCTTCCTAAAAATCCTGCGTTTGCCACTGCTCTGTGAGGCTGCAAACTGCTAGCACATATGTGCCCCTTTTCTGGTAGGCCTTGAGCATATTAATGTGATATACTCTGTTACTTCCTGCCTTCCTCTCTGGAAATAATATAGTTCGCATAATTTATGCATTGGAGCACCGTGAATAGGCCTTCCCATGAGCCTGCAGCTTGTTAGGCCTCATTGAAATCAGTAACAGAACCTTTTTCCCCACTTCAAATCTGCGCTTCCTGGCATTCTGGTCATACCAGCGCTTCTTTCTGGTTTGTGCAGCCTTGGTGCTTTTAATACCTAAGTGCCTGGCTGGGAGAATTCCATGTGCTACCCTAAGCAGAACCTCCCAACAAGTTCTGGGTATTTACAAGCTGCCGCTCAGTAATCTGCCCTGTATTGGTATCAGGGTCAGTTTGCTCCCTGGATAAACAGTCATTCTCCCTGGAGTCTGTGAGTGTTTTGTGGACTGTCAGGATCATCAGCTGTTTTAAAATCTACACTCTCTATTGAGCTCTCAGTGTGTGGGTGGTGTGGGTGAACTGCAGTGCAGGGAGGGGGTCAGAGGGGTGGAAGCTACAGCGTGTGAATCTCTCTCTGCTTGTAGCTCTCTGGGAGCAGGTGGTCACAGCAGCTACAAACACAGACCCATCTTTAGGCCCTAACCTGGCAGCACCCCCCATCAATGCATACAGCTCATGGTGTTTTACAGGTACCCTTAGACAATACACCAGGACAGATGGTAATAATGTATTGTCTTGTGCCACTATAACCAGTAATTCTGCCACTGCATTCATCACTGTGGGAGATAATGTGCCTACGTTGGGAAGTGAGCAAGTGGGGAGTGAGCACTTGCTCACTCCCCAAAGTAGGCACATCATCCCCCACAGTGATGAATACAGTGGCAGAATTCAATAAGGCAACAGGTTCTGTTACATTACATATGTGGCACACATTCAGTCAGTACCAAGCAGCACATTTGTGGGCAGATGGGGTAACACGCCCAACTCCTGGAAACCTCTGCTCACACCCCAGTCCAGGTATACCCAACCCATGACAACTTCAGAGTGGGTCACCCCAACGCCACGCATGGCAATTGTCTTTCTGGGAATACAGTTCTCCATGTTCACTAACATGGAATGTACTAAAGTCAAATCTGCCCCAGTATCACGTAGCCACACTGTTACCTGTTTTCCTGAGGACAGCTTGCAGGTCCTCGCTGGAGCCCTCCTGGGACACTCGTGTGTACATAACATCTGACATGGGTTTTGCTAGTGGGGCCCCTGCAGGAGAGGATGCCATCTTCTTCACCAGACAACTAACACTGAGGTGCCCTAGGTCATCACACACCAGTGGCCCATGGCCAGAAACAGATTTTCCCCACCCTCTTAACTTGGGTTAAAACAGGGGTCAAAGCTGCAGGGGTTGGTGATGGAATGGTTCCTCCAGGTTGCTTCTCCACCCAGGCAGGTTGCACAGGTGGTCCCCAACTTTTCTTTGTTGTGTTTGTCCAGGTAGCAGCTTACTTGTCCGCAAAGCTGGCAGCTTCTTCTGCTGACTTGGGTTCGCAATCCAGGACCCACTCCTTGTCTTCTGCTGGGCACCGGGAGATGATTTGCTCCTGCAGAATGAGGTCCTTTAATACATCAAAGTCCATCACTTGCAGTCCCTCCTGGCATTGCTGCAGGAAGGTTGCAAACTGTGCAGACAGTCCATCATATGTATCAGAGACATTTCGTTTTAGGCCCCTGAACCTGTGTTTAGGCCTGTGCTGGAGTTTCGCTAATGCCAGGTGGAGCTCGCAATCATCCTCTTTGTCCTCTCATACCACAACTGACTCTAGATACAGATCCAAGGCAGAGTCTCCACTGGAAGGATTGGAGGAGTCAGATCTGTTATGGGCGGGCCCCATAACCTCCAGTGTCAGCTGCTCCTCATCAGATCCAGAATCCAACTGATTCTCTCCAGCTCCTTGCTGCTGGTCTGTGCCCTTTAGGGCTTGGATCATCTGTTCCCTGGTCTGGGTCTTGCTGCTCAGACCCTTTTCCAGGCATTGTGCCACAAGCTCTTTCTTCCCAAGCAGGGATGGGGAACAGAAATTATTTTCACTGCATGACTTTTACTAATATAAGCTTTGAGTTCTGGTATCTGATGAATTTGGGCTCCTCTCTCAGAGTTACTCCCTCACTTAAGCCCCTAACACTATCAATATAATTTTGGAGTTTGAGAGGAAACCGGAGTACCCGAAGGAAAACCAATGGAAGTATGGGGAGAATATACAAACTCCACACAGTTGAGGGCCATGGCGGGAATCAAACCCACGACCTCAGTGTTGTGAGGCAGTAAAGCTGACCATGACAGCCATCTGTTGCAATAACAATACTGTCCCATTGCTGGTCCTCTCAGTGTTGTGATTAAGGGTAAACAGTGCAAGGCTACAAAATGTGTCTTTTGTTGTTAGAGGTTTGTTTCAGGGAGCAGGCTTAAAGTAAGGGAGCCACAAGGTATTCATGTATACCCCTGGGCTTGTTATCTCAATGTACATATGTATAAGTCAGCTGTGTATAAAGGTACACTGAAATTGTCTAACAGACCTGTTCCCCATTCAGTAATGCAGCTGTGCAATTTGGCTCTGCTCTGTTCAGCTCTCTTTAGTGTCTCCTCTAAGCTAGCTTGACTCTCTGTGTCTGGTTCTGTCACCGCTCACTCGGCTCATCCCCAGTACCCAACTCCATGTGGCCTTTAGTCACCACCCCAACTCACAGAGGTGCTCTGGCTTCTCAAATGGCCCATGTTCAGCATCATGTCAGCAGCAGCCTCTATCCTTTTCTTCCTTGCAGAATCTCTCAGGGCTTTTTTAGCAGTACATACACAGGGTTCTCTGCAGCCACAGCTTTTCTGTATTTGTTGCATGGCTCTGCCCACTTCAGCCACAGCTCTGCCCTGCTCAGAGTCTTACTATTCTCACACTAGGGATGCCCTTTGACCATAAATGATTCAAAATCATCAATGGGATATTGCCGATGTTAAATATTTTTGCCATCGATGGGGGATAACCAAATGGTTTCCTGCTATCGATGAAATAGAACCTTCCAATTTTTTTTATTTGCTACAAATGCCAGTGCACTGAGCATAGCTCCTCCCCCTGACACCTGAAAAGTTGCACCCCATGTGACCATCGATGGTGAGCACACAACAGGCCATCCCTAACTCATGCTGGATTTTTTAGCTCCACCCCAAACAAGCCTTTGTTCTCCTCTTGCTAGAGCTGGCAGGACTGCATGCTTTGTGTTCAGTGTCCTAACTCCAGGCCATTAACCCCTGAGATTCCAGTGTACCACAAGTGGTTTGCAAAAAGGCAAAAAAATTAAGATAATATAGTTCAGATAATATAGGCTGACCATACTAGCCCTTTAAACTGGGACACTCATTAATTACACAGGTTCTGTGGCTGATTAAAACCAGGTAACATGCAGGCTTCAAGTCATCCAGTCACAGAACCTGTGTAATTCATTAGTGTCCCTGTTTAAAGGGCTAATATGGTCAGCCTAAATAATATGGCCACCTACATCATCAATTACATTTGCCAGCATTGACCCATCTATGGCCTGAAATGTTACAACATTGGTTTCAAAGAGAAGATACTATACTGCTTTAGATAAAAATGCCATATCCTACTCCTCTTATGGCCCACCTCTGCATGTTCCTCTAGGCCAGTGGTTCTCAAACTCGGTCCTCAGGACCCCACACGGTGCATGTTTTGCAGGTAACCCAGCAAGTGCACAGGTGTATTAATTACTCACTGACACATTTTAAAAGGTCCACAGGTGGAGCTAATTATTTCACTTGCGATTCTGTGAGGAGACCTGCAAAACATGCACTGTGTGAAGTCCTGAGGACCGAGTTCGAGAACCTGTGCTCTAGGCCTATAAGCAGAAGGCTCACGACTGGTTTACTGCATTTGTCTTTCCTCAGCTGCTGCACCTAGTAGGAAGACTCCTGCAAAAAGGCAGTGACCTGAAACGAATGAGGTTATGCTGGTTAGTAGAAAACAGAAACAATAATCACAACATTACACACATCCCCATAGGTCAGCAGGCCTCTGTAATATAATTCTAATGTCACATAACATCAATTCCATTACCATTGTGACGTTACCATTACATAATGTAATCATGACATAAACACATGACTGATTATTTTTTACTATCAAACAGTACTTAAAACACACTGATATGTCAAGTTTTTTTTAAATAAAAATAACCCATAAACAAATCCATTATAAACCATGCATACATTGTGGTGTTTTCAATAATTTACTGCACCTGCGCTCAAGCATGGATATCTTTAACACCTGCATTGTTAAGTGGCCTAATTTACTAGTAACAGTATTTTTTGAACAGTATAAGTATGTTTACTTAACTTTTTTTCCTCTTTTCAAGTCCTTCTTGTGTTCAGATGCCTCCTTTGCTTGCCCCACCACCTGCGTCTGTTGTTCTGACCAGAACCGTTATAGGCCCTACACACTGGCCAATTTTTTGAAAGATATGAACGATCTCGTTCATAAATGAACAAGAACTCGTTCATATCTTTCAGTGTGGAGGCTCCAGCGATGAACGATGCGCGGCGCCGCACTCGTTCATCGCTGGTCCCCCGTCGGCTGTGCATGCAGGCCAATATGGACTATCTCGTCCATATTTGCCTGCACTTCTATGCAGCCGGGTGACGGGGGGAGTGAAGAGACTTCACTCCCCCCGTCACTGCCCCCCCGCCGCCGGGTCACCCGTCGGCCGTATCCGGCGTCGGGCAGCTCGGCGGCGGATCGGCTAGTGTGTAGGGCCCCTTAGTCGGGTGGTGTATGCATTGAAACAAAGGAAAAGAAAGACTTTGTTGGGGCACACTTTAAAATGATAAATTCTAAAACGTAACTTTTAATTACACACAACATAAGAAAAGAATAATTACACAGAATGCACACAGAGGGATTATCACCTTTTAAATTGATCCATTTATCAAGGGTGACGGTAATTTTTAAAATTCAATTAGTAAATTTTAAAACACCTATGGTGAAAATATTAAAGACACTGGAGTCCCTAATGGATATCCAGAGTAGTGAAGACAGAGGCATAATTAGAATAATTTGAATTGTGTTGCAATCCAATGCTTGGTGCCTTCTGTTTAAGAAGGTCTCCTGGTGTAGTTTAATTAGCTGTGTGATAGATTCAAAGATAGAAACATTGCAAAAGGAGATAGTAAGTGTCAAAAATTGCGTAGTAGACCATATTGATAGATAAATTGATGGTAGAGGTCAAAGGTTGCTCCAACACTTCTGCTGTTTGTTGTCAGATAAGGAATTATGCTTACAGCACCTGATATTCCCCGGTGGTCTCCCCTCTGGGTACTGATCAGGCTCATCACTGCTTTGCTTCCAAGATCAGATGGGATAAGGCATAACCAGTGAAATATGGCAGTCATTTTCCCAATTTTAACAAATGAGAGTGTGGTTATTGCCATATACCTAGGTAAGGGTACGTCTGCTGTCCAGGTAATAGCACAGGTTCTCTGATACTTGTAGCATTGCAGAGAATGTAGTCTGGCATCTGGATGAGAGAGTACTGAGTTAGGATAGATGCATGAAGAATAGGATAAGGACTCCACCTTCTGCTGTTCACTATCATATAAAATTATAGCAGAGAGTGGATGAGAGAGGTGGGCTGATCTTGCCTAGTGAACTGAAAATTCTTAAGATTTTATATAAGAAATCAGTGTTTTATAGCAGTATGCAGTTTCTAATTAATTACTGCAAAACTGCTAAAGGCCATAATGTCCTTTTTTACTGAACACATGTAAATGATTTGTAAAAGCGCAATATAAATTTGCAATAAAAACTCACAGATATGGTCACATGTCTAATAGTCAGCTATTGATATTGAATAGAAATATCTTTAATAGTGCTAGTATGCTGAATCTGAGAGCATTCAAAGACACAGTCCTTCTGCAGTGCTGACAGGCTGAATTTCCGAGCAATCAAATGATCAAAAAGCCAAAATCAGAAACCAGCGGTCAGCTGTTGACATTGAATAGAGATATCTCACATAGTGCTAATATGCTGAATCTAAAATCATTAAATGACACAAGCTTTCTGCAATGCTGGCAGGCTGAATTTCAGAGCATTTAAATGACCAAAAGCCAAAACCTAATAGAAATCAGACAAGCTTGCTATCAGAGAATATAGAGTTAGTCTTACAGAAAGTTTAGATCACCGCAGTATTTAAAAAAAAAAATAAGAATAATAAGATTTTACTTACCGGTAAATCTATTTCTCGTAGTCCGTAGTGGATGCTGGGGACTCCGTAAGGACCATGGGGAATAGACGGGCTCCGCAGGAGACATGGGCACTTTAAGAAAGAATTTAGATTCTGGTGTGCTCTGGCTCCTCCCTCTATGTCCCTCCTCCAGACCTCAGTTAGAGAAACTGTGCCCGGAAGAGCTGACAGTACAAGGAAAGGATTTTGGTAATCCAGGGCAAGATACATACCAGCCACACCAATCACACTGTATAACTTGTGATAAACTTACCCAGTCAACAGTATGAACAACAACAGAGCATCAGTTCAACCCTGATGCAACAATAACATAGCCCTTATTGCAGCAATATCTATATACAAGTATTGCAGAAGAAGTCCGCACTTGGGACGGGCGCCCAGCATCCACTACGGACTACGAGAAATAGATTTACCGGTAAGTAAAATCTTATTTTCTCTAATGTCCTAGTGGATGCTGGGGACTCCATGAGGACCATAGGAATTATACCAAAGCTCCCAAAACGGGCGGGAGTGTGCGGATGACTCTGCAGCACCGATTGAGCAACAATAGGTCCTCATCAGCCAGGGTATCAAACTTGTAGAACTTTGCAAAAGTTTTTGAACCTGACCAAGTATCAGCTCGGCATAGTTGTAATGCCGAGACCCTTCGGGCAGCCGCCCAAGAAGAGCCCACGTTCCTAGTGGAATGGGCTTTAACTGATTTTGGCAGTGGCAATCCAGCCACAGAATGAGCCTGCTGAATCGTGTTACAGATCCAGCGAGCAATAGTTTGCTTTGAAGCAGAAGCACCCAGCTTGTTGGATGCATACAGGATAAACAGCGATTCCGTTTTCCTGACTCTAGCCGTTCTGGTTACATAAACCTTCAAAGCCCTGACCACATCCAGTAACTCGGAATCCTCCAAGTCACGAGTAGCCACAGGCACCACAATAGGTTGGTTCATATGAAAAGATGACACCACTTTTGGCAGAAATTGTGGACGGGTCCGCAATTCTGCTCTATCCATATGGAAAACCAGATAGGGCTTTTATGTGACAAAGCCGCTAATTTTGACCCACGCCTAGCCGAAGCCAAGGCTAATAGCATGACCACCTTCCACGTGAGATATTTTAACTCCACCGTTTTAAGTGGTTCAAACCAGTGTGATTTCAGGAAACTTAACACCATGTTAAGATCCCAAGGTGCCACTGGAGGCACA
Organism: Pseudophryne corroboree; assembly: GCF_028390025.1. Lineage (NCBI taxonomy): Eukaryota > Metazoa > Chordata > Amphibia > Anura > Myobatrachidae > Pseudophryne > Pseudophryne corroboree. The sequence goes on along the minus strand of NC_086455.1, from coordinate 94,590,460 downwards.
AAAGGAGGCTGAATATGAAATTTATACTACCCTTTACATTCAGAGTATGCTTATTTCACTCACTTTAGGTGTATATGAAATTTATACCACTCTTGCTGATATAGTGATTAGCATAAATAGAGAGTAAAGATCCAAGAGCCGAGTGACAATTGACCTCTGCTTCCTTCTCATGTGAGTCTGTGCTCAGTGAATGAGAGGTGAGACAGTCAAGAGGTCGGTGCTGGTATGAAGGAAGTAGCGCCGTGTCTGCTGTTGGAGGCTGCGGTGCTCAGTAACTCTGTTAACCTTATGGTCAGTGCAAAGTCACTGGTCCCACTGCACCCCAATGAGAGGATGCCAGAATACCTGATTGGTAAGTGTGTCTCCTGTGGCTCCCGCTGATCATATCTCTGCTGCAGACGTCTCTCTCCGTGCCTAGCCGGACCCGTGTGCGCTGCACGGGATTCCGGAAATGACATTTGGTGACGTCAGCCTCGTCGAACGTACGTTTAACTCAGGGCAGGGTTTTCTCACCGTTATGCCTGTCTGGGATTCCCCATCTATGTCTTAATGTACAGCCTTCAACCATTTTCATTGGGTAATGATTTGACTGGAGACCCACATGGCCATACATAGGACTCTATCTTAGTTAGGAGTAGTAACCGTGGTAACGGTTTAATTATGGACTTGGCTGCATTAAATCTGTGTGTGTCGTTAATCTAATAGACAGTATAGATTAAATTAATATACAACATGGTTGTGCAGTTTAATGCACACTACTGTAGTTAACTTGAAGAATACTGTGTTTAATATCAGAATAAAGAAAAATTAATAATTTTGAAAAAATAAAAAAATAAGAAAAAATTATAAATTAAAGTAATTTAAATAATTTGTGAATCTGAGCATGTCAAAATACAGCATGTTTCCTTATGCTGAAAAATTATTATAAGGACTAATTGGGATAATGTTCGCATATGTTGCTTAGTTAGGATGGTTCAAGCAATCTAAGTTGTGTATTACACTATTCATGGACCTCTAATTTGCTAATTTCCAGAGGTTATGTGGGTTAGAGAAGGTAAAGAATTGCTTAGGGGTTGGGCGGTTCATTTTGCTGGTTAGGAACCACACATAGCGAACCAATACAGCGTTTGTGACGTTTGAGACGTCTGCAGCAGAGATATGATCAGCGGGAGCCATAGGAGACACACTCACACTTACCAATCAGGTATTCTAACGTCCTCTCATTGGGGTGCAGTGGGACCAGTGACTTTGCACTGACCATAAGGTTAACAGAGTTACTGAGCACCGCAGCCTCCAACAGCAGACACGCCGCTACTTCCTTCATACCAGCACCGACCACTTGACTCTCTCATCTCTCATTCACTGAGCACAGACTCACATGAGAAGAAAGCAGAGGTCAATTGTCACTCGGCTCTTGTATCTTTGCTCTATATATGCTAATCACTATATCAGCAAGAGTGGTATAAATTTCATATACACCTAAAGTGAGTGAAGTAAGCATACTCTGAATGTAAAGGGTGGTATAAATTTCATATACACCTAAAGTGAGTGAAATAAGCATACTCTAAATGCAAAGGGTTTCTCCCCTTTTCTAGTGGAACATCACAGAGGCACAGACGCACAAGAATATTTTCTATATAATTGTTTTTCTCTCTCATAGGAATATTTACAGATAGCGCCTTGCAGTGGTAAGAGGAACAAACCTCTGAACAATTTATAGAGGAATTACCTTTGACTGACAAACCGCTGATTATAAATATTGTCACCCATAGAATTGAAACTTAAATAATTTTCATACATATATATATATATATATATATATATATATATTTGTTAAAGTTTTTCTTATTATTTAATTATTAAGAGACTAACATAGGAATTTTACTTTACACTAGACAGTCTCTTTCAAATAAGGAATTTTTTATTTAATTGATCATTAAAAAGCTCTCATTTTGCCAATTACTTTGAAAGGCATTATAACAGAAAATAAATTGTTCACATTTATCACAGTATTTATATTTTTGTATATTACTTAGTGTCTTTTACCATCATAGCGGGGGCCGCTGCCCTGCGGAGGGAGTAGGAACTTCATTATTCTCCCCTCCCTTTTTTTCAACAATATTTTTTTATCTAAGATTAATAAAGGTTATATTTTAAACAATATCAGGATTATTGATAAAAGAGTGCCCCCACAAAGAGGCTAACTTTCTTTCCCCCTGTTTTTACACAAGGACAACCCTATAGTATTGCTGTTCCAGCAGCTCACCTGTAGAAGTACTACTGCTGATAATACAAGTCTGTGCTATTTAATAGACGACACCAGCTTGCTTACCTGTTCCCGCAACTCACCTGCATATGTGCTACTGCTGGCTTTACAAGACTGTGCTATTTAATAGATGACGCCAGCTTGCTTACCTGTTCCCGCAGCTTACATGTATATGTACTACTGCTGGTTATACAAGACTGTGCTATTTAATAGATGACGCCAGCTTGCTCACCTGTTACCATTGTGACGTTAAGAACTGCAACCATTACATAATATAATTATGACACAACATATAACTGATTATTTTTTACTATCTTACAGTACTTAAAATACACCGATATGTCAAGATTTTTTTCAATAAAAATAACCCATAAACAAAGCCATTATAAACCATGCATACATTGTGGTGTTTTCAATAATTTAATGCACCTGTGCTCAAGCATGGATATCTTTAACACTTGCATTGTGAAGTGGCCTAATTTACTAGTAACAGTATAAGTGTGTTTACTTAACATTTTTTTCCTCTTTTCAGGTCCTTCTTGTGTTCAGGTGCCTACGTTGCTTGCCCCACCACCTGCGTATGTTGTTCTGGAAAGAACTGTTGGTCTGGTAGCGTACTCAGATGTGGAGAAGAGGATAATGAAATTTGGCATTTGTGAAAAAAAAAGTAAATTGTTCTTTTGTTTGTACAGCATAACCTGTGTACGCTGTACCCCACTGTGCTTTGTACATGTAAATATAATCGGTTGTGACTCGACACAGCATAAGTTGGCATTTGCAAAAAATTTATTTAAAAAATGATTTAAAAAATGTGTTCTTTTGTTTGTACAACCTGCGTGTGCTGTACTCCACTGTAACTTTTTCATTTAATTATAAGCGGTGTGACTGCCTGCAGTGTGATTTGTCATTTGCAGGGGGAAAAAGTGTTCTTTTGTTTGTACAACCTGTGTGTACTGTACCCCACTGCAACTTTGTTTGTGTAAATATAATCGGTGTAACTCACTGCAGCATACAGTAAGTTGGAATTTGCTAAAAAAAATAACTAAAATAAAAAATCAGTAGTTCTTTTGTTTGTACAACCTGTGTGCACTGTATCCCACTGCAATTTATAAGCGGTGTGAATTCTAATGTAAAATATACAGTACTAGTGTTTGCCTATGGCTTTGCTTGCTTGGATGTCTGTTATTGCTCACTGGAACTAATTTTCTGCAGACAGTAGTGGCATCTAAAGTTGTGATGTATATTTTATATTGCAGACATTGATCACAAAATGTCTTTGTAAACAATATTTGAAATATTTCCTTCAGGGATTAACACAAACAGATGCTTGGTGCGCTATTTGCTGGATTGACATGTGTACTGCAACTTCAAGTCAAGACAAGCTGCCTGACTGAAGATAAGCTGCCTGACTAATATATATATATATATATATATATATACAATGTGGGTGTTTGCAGTGTTGGAAGCCACAGTCCTCTGGCCCCCTCTCAACAGAAACAGGCGGCACTCCACGGATTTGATGTGAAATAAAAATGTATGGAACAAACAGCATGCTGTTTGTTCTATAAATTTTTATTTCACATCAAATCCGTGGAGTGCCGCCTGTTTCTGTTGAGAGGGGGCCAGTGGACTGTGGCTTCCAACACTGCAAACACCCACATTGTGCATTGATCCAAGGAGGGCACCCCGGTCTGTATCTATGTGCTTTTGAGTGCCAACCATTCCCATTGTTTATATATATACAGCATGTTTTTATATAATGCATACACATAACTCTTTGCATTCAGGGTATGCAAAATATGTATATACTGTATGTAGGATCTAGAGACCCATATCTACAGTAAGGTTAAACAATATGGTCGCACTCTGGAGACTTGCAGCAAAGGTGGTGCATTTAATCTGTCAACATTTCGGGGTACGGCGACCCCATCATCAGGACACACAACGTGTCTCCTTTTGGTCTGGAGTTGTTCCATGTATACCAGGGCTGGCCAAACCGGTCCTCGAGATCTACCAACAGTTCATGTTTTCCAGGCCTCCTGGAGATCTGTAGAATTGTCAGTTAGGAATGAATGCAGCACATCTTAATTCTAATGACTACACCTGTGCACCAGCTAGGTGGCCTGGAAAATGTGAACTGTTGGTAGATCTCGAGGACCGGTTTGGCCAGCCCTGATGTATACTGTATAAATACAGGTGTACAATTCCCACTACTAGCTCCTCTTGTGCATCTTTGGTCTTGGTCTTGGTCTTGAATGACTCATCATTCTTTAAACTTTAGTACAGGTTTGTATTGCTAGGAAGTGGATGGCACCTACCCCTCCTACTGTTCCCCAATTGGCAGCCCTGTTTAATCTTACTGTATCTCATGAGCGCTTTATGTATCACAAAAGAAAGGGGGTAATTCCAAGTTGATCGCAGCAGGAAATTTTTTAGCATTTGGGAAAAACCATGTGCACTGCAGGGGAGGCAGGTATAACATGTGCAGGGAGAGTTAGATTTGGGTGGGGTGTGTTCAATCTGCAATCTAAATTTCAATATAAAAATAAAGCAGCCAGTATTTACCCTGCACAGAAACAAAATAATCCACCCAAATCTAACTCTCTCTGCAAATGTTATGTCTGCCTCCCCTGCAGTGCACATTGTTTTGCCCAACTGCTAAAAAAATTCCTGTTGTGATCAACTTGGAATTACCCCCAAAGTACCCTCTGAATTTTGATAGGATTTGGAATCTTTGTCAAGAGTCTACGTATCCTCTTTCGGCAAGAGTCTACTTCTCTGGACCATCTCTAATCTGATTTTGACTCAGTACATTACGCCTCTGCTGGCCTTTGCCTGCCTTTTTATGTGATGTTCCTGGTCTTGATTTGTACTGATTTACTTCTGATACAATGAATATGTATAATCTAATTTACTTTGTTTCTGTGAATTTATATTTTTTATTTTTTTTAATTGTGTTATTGAAAATTTAAATAAAAGACAAATCAAAGAGTTGAGTAGACTCACTTTCATTTCATTCACCTTGATGTTGTCTTCCCAAAAATAAGTATTAGGTTCTTGCAAGATTCACCTCACTGAGATGTAACTTGGAAAAGGAAATAGAAATTGAAGAACATGCTTTAGTCTTTATTAAAAACACATTTCACACGTTATGATAAGTCTTTAGTCTACAGTGTCTATGGATTCTGAGGAACAACTCAAGTGGGGAAAATGGAGTGTAGTGTTGATATAAAATAATTAATTGAAATTAGCTTTTATGTGGATGCTGGACTGAAATGACATCTCACAAATGATGAAGTTATAAAGCTACCCTAAAGAGAAAAAGCAATTTTAGCCATTTGAGACTTATTAAACAGTACCTGAGTTTATTAATGTGTTCCTCTCAGATCATGCAAAAAAATTAAAGAATTTATATGTAGGCAATGGTATTCCACCTATTCAATGCAGCATACTGCAGGAATAAGTTGGGCTCAAAAGACAGATGCCTTGACATTGAAGAGAAATCATACAGTCAATAGATAGACTGTATTTTCTTGTGGTGAGAGCCTGGTATTTGGGAAATTTCCAAATAAAGATTAGGCCATCCAATGTCTACTCTTATCCTAATCGACGCTAACACCTAATCACCACCACCCTACCCGACCAAAGCAGTATCATAGTGCCTGATTGTCACTAGTACAATATATACTGAAATAAAAATGGTGCCCATGCAGAGATAATTTATTGAAATATATTATGTGAAGAACCCCAACTTTAAAATTAATGAAATACTATGAATTACTGAAATTCAGAGATTTGAAAACCTGATTAATCATTTCATTTATATCTAGTAGCTGACCAAAAGTTTAGCAGGTTATCTGAATAAAATTCTTTAATGTCAAAATAATTATCGTCCTCTTAGAAAGGAAAAACCCATAAAAGAGGTTCCACATTCCCCAAAATTATTACAACATTTATTTCAGAGGAAAGCATTGAAGCTGCAAATCGATCTTGAGAGTGCATTATCTAAAGCAGGGGTGGGGAACCTTTTTTCTACCAAGGGCCATTTGGATATTTATAAAATCCTTCGGGGGCCATACAAATATTATCACCTTAATAATTAGCCTGCCCCCAGTAGATATGCCCCCAGTAGTTATGCCCCAAGTCAGCAGTTATGTTCCCAGTAGATATACCCCCAGTCAGTTTTTATGCCCCAGTACATATGCCCCCAGTCACTTGTTATGCCCCATTAGATATGCCCCCAGTCACTTGTTATGCCCCATTAGATATGCCCCAAGTCAATTGTTATGCCCTATTAAATATGCCCCATTAGATATGCCCCCTAGTAGCGCCACTTACACACACACATTGAAAGAAAAAAAAACACAATACTCACTAGCCCCATTCCTGCTTCCAGACCATTGTCCTCCACTTGGCTGCCTGCTCCTCAGAACTATGGGAGAGACGTCATGACATCTCTCCCATAGCACCACACAGCCGCACACGCACACTGCCAGAGCCGGAAGCCAGAGCTCAGGAGTGAGCTCCTGCCTCCGGCTGCTGCTGAGGGGAAGAAGCTGGGTGCCCGCTAGTAACAAAATCTCAGCGTATGCCCGGCATCTCCCTCAGTTAGGTGAGCATGGCCAGGCCGGATCAAGTGGGTCTGCGGGCCTTATACGGCCCCCGGGCCTGAGGTTCCCCATCCCTGATTGAAAGGAATCAATGCGTAGATTACTGTTACACCAGCTGACTAAAAGTGCTATCATGACTGACATTACAATTTCCATATGAATTATGAAATAAATAAGAAACAAAACAAGTTTAAATGTATCATATAAATAAACTCAATTACAATTTTATAGCATTATCTCATAACTATTATATTACAAACAGAAGCCTTTATCAGTAGAAGTAGTTAACGCTTTCATTGCCAAAGGTTTTCTCACCTTTGTGATGAGGTCATTTTGTGACATCAGCACTCGTTACACTCCAACATCAAAACCATTGGGGTATATTTACGAAGGTCCCGATTTTAACCGATTTGGTGTTTTTTAATCAAAGTGTCATCTCAGGAATTTACTAACCTCAAATCTCGGCAGTGATGAGGGCATTCGTATTTTTTTTGAAGTCAAAGTTAAAAAAAATATGATTGAATACACCATCGGTCAAACGCGGCTGTTTAGGTATACAGCTCGGTAATTTACTATGCATTCGTATTTGAAATCTCTACCGTGAAAGTGCATTAGCGGCCGTGAAAAAAAGCGATTCGTAAAAAAAGGATGGAAAAAAACAGACCTGCTTTTGAGAAGCGTGTTTACATGTGTTTCCAATTCTACATTAATCACACCTGCATTTTTGGCCCTTTATATGGGACCCAAGCACATTTCACAAATCTCTCACTCTCAAATGGCTGCTGCCGTGTGTAGGACTGATTTCTTGTTTGCTGTGGGATACCTGAGACTGCTCCATGAGGCTACAATAAACCAGGGCCAGGGAACTGTACTTGGTCAGCAGATTGTCCAGGTGCCGCGGAGGCTGCGCAGGCCTCATTTTTTTTAGCGGGCGTTTAAACTTAAACGCATTGGCCAATGACCAGGTCATACAGATGTTCCGGCTAAATAGAAACAACATTTTCCGTCTGTATGACTCTGTCAAACTGGACCTAGACCCTGAGACAGCATGCTCTAGCTCTGTCTCAGGCCTGCACAAACTCCTGGCTGTGTTGCACTTTATGGCTGCTGGCAGCTTTCAGGCGGTGACTGGCGATGTAATTGGTATCTCACAGCCCACCTTTCCTAAATATTTAAATCAGGTGAGTTAAAACATACATACTCCTCTATGTCTAAGTGGTGCTTCTGTTATGTAATATAACACAGTATTGTATTTATTACAGGTCATAACACTCACCTTAAATTTTGTAATGTCCACTCAGGTTTTATCTGCTTCCCTACCCAGGAGTCGCAGTGGCATGCAGTCAGGGTAGCTTTCTATGAGCTTGCTGGCATGCCCAATGTGCTGGGTGCCATAGATTGCACATACGTTGAGCTGAGACCACCTAGGGGCAGGCAATACATTTATACCAATAGACATCTGGCCCTCACCACTAATGTCCAGGTGGTTTGTGATGCAAATCTAAAAATTATGAGTGTTGTTTAGTGATGAGCGGGTTCGGTTTCTCGGAAACCGAACCCCCCCCGAACTTCACACTTTTTACACGGGTCCGAGGCAGGTTCAAACCTTCCCGCCTTGCTCGGCTAACCCGAGCGCGCCCGAACTTCATCATCCCGCTGAGATTCGGATTCTATATAAGCAGCCGCACGTCACCGCCATTTTCACTCGTGCATTGGAAATGTTAGGGAGAGGACGTGGCTGGCGTCCTCTCCGTTATTGTTGAACTTGATTGTGCTGTGCACTATTGCTTAATTGTGGGGAGGGCTGGGGAGCAGCTGTATAATATAGAAGGAGTACAGTGCAGAGTTTTAGTGATCAGTGACCACCAGTTATCCGTTCTCTGCCTGAAAAAAACACTCCATATCTGTGCTGTTTGCTGCATATATCTGTGCTCACACTGCATAATTGTGGGGACTGGGGAGCAGCTGTATTATATAGCAGGAGTACAGTGCAGAGTTTTGCTGACAGGGACCACCAGTGTACGTTGTCTGCCTGAAAAACACTACATATCTGTGCTCAGTGTGCTGCTTTATTGTGGGGACTGTGGACCACCAGTATAATATTATATAGGAGTAGAGTGCAGAGTTTTGCTGACCAGTGACCACCAGTATATGATATATAGCATTACGGTACAGTAGGCCACTGCTGTACCTACCTCTGTGTCGCCATTAAGTATACTATCCATCTACATTCTATACCTGTGGTGCATTTTAGTTTTGCAGTTTGCTGACACAGTGACCACAGTATACTATATATAATAGCAGTACGGTACGGAAGGCCACTGCTGTACCTACCTCTGTGTCGTCATTAAGTATACTAAATATCTACATTCTATACCTGTGGTGCATTTTAGTTTTGCAGTTTGCTGACACAGTGACCACCAGTATACTATATATAGCAGTACGGAAGGCCACTGCTGTACCTACCTCTGTGTCATCATTAAGTATACTATCCATCTACAGTCTATACATGTGGTGCATTTTAGTTTTGCAGTTTGCTGACACAGTGACCACCAGTATATATAGCAGTACAGTACGGAAGGCCACTGCTCTACCTACCTCTGTGTCGTCAAGTATACTATCCATCCATACCTGTGGTGCATTTCAGTTGTGCGCAGTATATATAGTAGTAGGCCATTGCTATTGATACTGGCATATAATTCCACACATTAAAAAATGGAGAACAAAAATGTGGAGGTTAAAATAGGGAAAGATCAAGATCCACTTCCACCTCGTGCTGAAGCTGCTGCTACTAGTCATGGCTGAGACGATGAAATGCCATCAACGTCGTCTGCCAAGGCCGATGCCCAATGTCATAGTAGAGAGCATGTAAAATCCAAAAAACAAAAGTTCAGTAAAATGACCCAAAAATCAAAATGAAAAGCGTCTGAGGAGAAGCGTAAACTTGCCAATATGCCATTTACGACACGGAGGGGCAAGGAACGGCTGAGGCCCTGGCCTATGTTCATGGCTAGTGGTTCAGATTCACATGAGGATGGAAGCACTCATCCTCTCGCTAGAAAAATGAAAAGACTTAAGCTGGCAAAAGCACAGCAAAGAACTGTGCGTTCTTCTAAATCACAAATACCCAAGGAGAGTCCAATTGTGTCGGTTGCGATGCCTGACCTTCCCAACACAGGACGGGAAGAGCTTGCACCTTCCACCATTTGCACGCCCCCTGCAAGTGCTGGAAGGAGCACCCGCAGTCCAGTTCCTGATAGTCAAATTGAAGATGTCAGTGTTGAAGTACACCAGGTTGAGGATATGGGTGTTGCTGGCGCTGGGGAGGAAATTGACAAGGAGGATTCTGATGGTGAGGTGGTTTGTTTAAGTCAGGCACCCGGGGAGACACCTGTTGTCCGTGGGAGGAATATGGCCATTGACATGCCTGTTCAAAATACAAAAAAAATCAGCTCTTCGGTGTGGAATTATTTCAACACAAATGTAGACAACAGGTGTCAAGCCGTGTGTTGCCTTTGTCAAGCTGTAATAAGTAGGGGTAAGGACGTTAACCACCTCGGAACATCCTCCCTTATACGTCACCTGCAGCGCATTCATCATAAGTCAGTGACAAGTTCAAAAACTTTGGGTGACAGCGGAAGCAGTCCACTGACCACTAAATCCCTTCCTCTTGTAACCAAGCTCCTGCAAACCACACCACCAACTCCCTCAGTGTCAATTTCCTCCTTACCCAGGAAAGCCAATAGTCCTGCAGGCCATGTCACTGGCAAGTCTGACGAGTCCTCTCCTGCCTGGGATTCCTCCGATGCATCCTTGAGTGTAACGCTTACTGCTGCTGGCGCTGCTGTTGTAGCTGCTGGGAGTCGATCGTCATCCCAGAGCGGAAGTCGGAAGACCACTTGTACTACTTCCAGTAAGCAATTGACTGTCCAACAGTCCTTTGCGAGGAAGATGAAATATCACAGCAGTCATCCTGCTGCAAAGCAGATAACTCTGGCCTTGGCAGCCTGGGCGGTGAGAAACGTGGTTCCGGTATCCACTATTAATTCAGAGCCAACTAGAGACTTGATTGAGGTACTGTGTCCCCGGTACCAAATACCATCTAGGTTCCATTTCTCTAGGCAGGCGATACCGAAAATGTACACAGACCTCAGAAAAAGAGTCACCAGTGTCCTAAAAAATGCAGTTGTGCCCAATATCCACTTAACCACGGACATGTGGACAAGTGGAGCAGGGCAGACTCAGGACTATATGACCGTAACAGCCCACTGGGTAGATGTATTGCCTCCCGCAGCAAGAACAGCAGCGATGGCACCAGTAGCAGCATCTCGCAAACGCCAACTCATTCTAGGCAGGCTACGCTTTGTATCACCGCTTTCCATAAGAGACACACAGCTGACAACCTCTTACGGGAACTGAGGAAGATCATCGCAGAAAGGCTTACCCCAATTGGACTCTCCTGAGGATTTGTGACATCGGACAACGCCAGCAATATTGTGCGTGCATTACATCTGGGCAAATTACAGCACGTCCCATGTTTTGTACATACCTTGAATTTGGTGGAGCAGAATTATTTAAAAAAACGACAGGGTCGTGCAAGTGATGCTGTCGGTGACCCGAAGAATTGCGGGCCACTTTCGGTATTCAGCCACCGCGTACAGAAGACTGGAGCACCACCAAACATTCCTGAACCTGCCCTGCCATCATCTGAAGCAAGAGGTGGTAATGAGGTGGAATTTAACCCTCTATATGCTTCAGAGGATGGAGCAGCAAAAGGCCATTCAAGCCTATACATCTGCCCACGATATAGGCAAATGAGGGGGAATGCACCTGACTCAAGCGCAGTGGAGAATGATTTCAACGTTGTGCAGTTTCTGCAACCCTTTGAACTTGCCACACGTGAAGTCAGTTCAGACACTACCAGCCTGAGTCAGGTCATTCCCCTCATCAGGCTTTTGCAGAAGAAGCTGGAGACATTGAAGGAGGAGCTAAAACAGAGCGATTCCGCTAGGCATGTGGGACTTGTGGATGGAGCCCTTAATTTGCTTAACCAGGATTCACGGGTGGTCAATCTGTTGAAATCAGAGCACTACATTTTGGCCACCGTGCTCGATCCTAGATTTAAAACCTACGTTGTATCTCTCTTTCCGGCAGACACAAGTCTGCAGGGGTTCAAAGACCTGCTGGTGATAAAATTGTCAAGTCAAGCGGAACGTGACCCGTCAACATCTCCTCCTTCACATTCTCCCGCAACTGGGGGTGCGAGGAAAAGGCTAAGAATTACGAGCCCACCCACTGGCGGTGATGCAGAGCAGTCTGGAGCGAGTGCTGACATCTGGTCCGGACTGAAGGACCTGCCAACGATTACTGACATGTCGTCTACTGTCACTGCATATGATTCTCTCACCATTAAAAGAATGGTGGAGGATTATATTAGTGACCGCATCCAAGTAGGCACATCAGACAGTCCGTACGTATACTGGCAGGAAAAAGAGGCAATTTGGAGGTCCTTGCACAAACTGGCGTTATTCTACCTAAGTTGCCCTCCCTCCAGTGTGTACTCCGAAAGAGTGTTTAGTGCAGCCGCTCACCTTGTCAGCAATCGTCGTACGAGGTTACTTCCAGAAAATGTGGAGAAGATGATGTTCATCAAAATGAATTATAATCAATTCCTCCGTGGAGACATTCACCAGCAGCAATTGCCTCCACAAAGTACACAGGGACCTGAGATGGTGGATTCCAGTGGGGACGAATTAATAATCTGTGAGGAGGGGGATGTACACAGTGAAAGGGGTGAAGAATCGGAGGATGATGATGAGGTGGACATCTTGCCTCTGTAGAGCCAGTTTGTGCAAGGAGAGATTGATTGCTTCTTTTTTTGGTGGGGGCCCAAACCAACCAGTCATTTCAGTCACAGTCGTGTGGCAGACCCTGTCGCTGAAATGATGGGTTCGTTAAAGTGTGCATGTCCTGGTTATATACAACATAAGGGTGGGTGGGAAGGCCCAAGGACAATTCCATCTTGCACCTCTTTTTTCTTTAATTTTTCTTTGCATCATGTGCCAGGTGTTTGTGTCAGCCACTTGGGTCGCTTAGCTTAGTCACACAGCGACCTTGGTGCGCCTCTTTTTTTCTTTGCATCATGTGCTGTTTGGGGACAATTTTTTTGAAGTGCCATCCTGCCTGACACTGCAGTGCCACTCCTAGATGGGCCAGGTGTTTGTGTCGGCCACTTGTGTCACTTAGCTTAGTCACACAGCGACCTTGGTGCGCCTCTTTTTTTCTTTGCATCATGTGCTGTTTGGGGACAATTTTTTTGAAGTGCCATCCTGCCTGACACTGCAGTGCCACTCCTAGATGGGCCAGGTGTTTGTGTCGGCCACTTGTGTCGCTTAGCTTAGCCATCCAGCGACCTCGGTGCAAATTTTAGGACTAAAAATAATATTGTGAGGTGTGAGGTGTTCAGAATAGACTGGAAATTAGTGGAAATTATGGTTATTGAGGTTAATAAAACTATGGGATCAAAATGACCCCCAAATTCTATGATTTAAGCTGTTTTTTAGGGTTTTTTGTAAAAAACACCCGAATCCAAAACACACCCGAATCCGACAAAAAAATTTCGGTGAGGTTTTGCCAAAACGTGTCCGAATCCAAAACACGGCCGCTGAACCGAATCCAAAACCAAAACACAAAACCCGAAAAATGTCCGGTGCACATCTCTAGTTTTGTTGCGGGTTACCCTGGTGGCTGCCATGACTCCTTCATCCTCAGTCAGTCATCCCTCTTTGATAAATTTGAGGCCGGACAAATGCCTGATGGATGGCTGCTGGGTATGCTCCAAGTTTGTTGTGTGTATGTGTGTTAACCTCAACATCGTCATTATGTAAGCTATTTTTTGGCTAAACCACATGTCCTAATGTTGGCTATATGTGTCTGTCAGGTGATGGGGGATATGGCTGCTTCTCTTGGCTTCTTACTCCATTGTCCCAACCTGATTCCCCTGCTGAACACAATTACAAAAATGCACATAAGTCCACACAGAATGTGATAGAATGATGTTTTGAGGTGCTGAAATCTAGGTTTCCGTGTCTGGATAAGTCTGCAGGGCTTTTGTTGTATAGTCCCTCAAAGGTGACTAGGATTGTGTTCTGCTGCTGTTTTCTTCATAACATGTGTTTGTGCCAACATCTGCCACATGTTGAGGAGGAGGAGGATGATGTTGGTGATGAAGAAAACAGTCAGCAAGTAGAGAAGTTAGAAACATCTGGCGACAGTGTGAGTACAGATGTAGGGAGGCAGGTAAGGCAAGAACTGATTCTTCATCATTTTACCGGTAAGTCTTAATTTTGCTTACTCAACATTGCCTAACACCAATCCTAAACAATATGTACTTATGAATTATGTTTGTGATGCGGTATTGTTTCATGTTAGGCATGTTGTTTACAGTTGGTCACTTACATTTTCGTCTTACACTGTCAGTCAATAACAAAGTAAACATTGCACATATAGTATTTGTCATTTATTACCTTAAACACTTGTTTTTGGTTGGGCACAATTCTATATTGTTGAAATATGGTTGGCAATACTGTATATACTGTTGCAGGGTTGCTTATTTCCAAGGGTTTCTTTTGCTGGCTGCAGAGGATTGTGATGGCACATTGGACCGTGTTCTGCTGGATCGTCTAACTGGGGAGGTAACTGGGGTCTGGCTAGGTGTGGTTGTCCCTGAGCTTGAGCCTTGTTGCTGTGATGCCAACACATTTTATGTTTTGGCTCAGGTTGTTGAGGCTTGCTGTGAGTTGTGTGGTTGCGGCTGTGTTGTTGGAGATGATTCTGGACAGGCTTTCGGTAATTAACTAATTGTTTTGAATTATTTGTATGAGGGCTTGTTGATGGCGGTGTTGTTTGTCCATTATGCGCTGAAAACTTGCTATAAGTTGGCTGTTGTCTGCTCTCATCTGCTCCATCGTATTGGCCACTCTGCCAAGTTGCACAATCAGTCTGCCTGAGTTTCTACTGAGTCTAGGTAGATGATGAGGCAGACAGGCATGGTTTTGTGCCTGTTGTGTGGTCCAACTGTCCCAAAACTCTGGTCCCATTTGTGGCTGGGGTGGTGTTGGTCTCAATTGCGGGGTGGGGGATGTATGGGGTAGTGGAGTTATGTCAGCCGGCGCGGTTGGCTGGCTATTATCAATTACTTGCAGGTGGAGTGTGAACATTTGCTGCAAGTCAGTTTCCAGCTGGGTATCCTGGGGCATGATGTCTGCATCTGTATGGGGTTGAAGACAGCCACAATGTAGTTAGTGTTGGTCTTCTGGTTGTTTTCAGCTTTACGTAAACATGCATTACTTCTTAATATGCATGTTGTAAATTAAAACTAGAGTGTGGGCTAAAATTTTACATTTATTTTACATTATTTTATAAATATCTTTCTTCTTAGGTACCCTAGTCATTCCAACAATTATTAAAGTAAATGTAGGACTATGAGCCTTACTTAATGGCCAAACACGTAGAACTATAATAACAAAAAATGGCAACAATGACATTGTCACAATCCTAGGCACGGCGATTCCCCAGATACGCCAATTTGCGAATCCCTGCCACGTGACACCTTTACTGGATACCTGAGCACGTGTGTTAATTTCACACAAAATCACTGCCACCAGCCAAAGTACAAACGTTTAGGGTATGACCCAAGGCAAACTTATTGTTACGATTCCTGTACTCCAGACTGGAGAAGATCTTATGGCAGAGATCTGAGTACAGGAATGAAATACAGGTTGTGGGAGCTGGAGAGCCTAGTAACCCCTGGCGCCCTAACTCCGTTGTCTCGCCCGTGTTATCAGAAATCCCCTGCGAGACTATGGTTGCTTGAGCCCATGGCAGCCGCGTTCGAAGGGCGGATTATGTCTGCCCAACCCCGATGCCCCCGCAGGTCTTAATGGGAGACAAGGGGAAGTCCGAGACAGGGAGATAACAAGGGGCCCTCTGACTAAGCAACCAAGCCAGGGGTTACAAGCTAACTTAACTAAATCAAAAGGTATGTGCGGACTAGCCGCCAGGGAAAAGGACAACCAAGGATCCACGGATCCGACACTCCTATCCGGCACCGCTGGACACCAGAGTGGATCTTGTGGAAGCGGAATCCTCCGCAAAGCTCCAGAACTCAAAATAAACACAATAATAAATAGTAGCGGACAAGCCGCAACACACGGCTGCGCCGCGACTCACGGACACCACCAGATGTTAAAGGTGCTCGGTCAGACTCCAGGAACAGATGGTAACTTCCGAGTATTGGATCACTGAGAACAGGAACAAACGAACAGACCGGGACTGGGAACTCTCTCTGCAGCAGAATCAGGCAAACAGGAAGCTATCACCGGCGTCTGTGAGGAGTCCTGGGAGTGCTTTTAACAGAGAGTCTTCCAATCAGCTGTTTGGAGGCTGATTGGATAAAATGCCATGCAGCTGACAAGCTGCATGGCCAGGAAAACAGATGAGTGATAATTACAACATGCCGTGCAGCTGCATGCTACACAGCCAGGAAACCAGTGATGATATAAACTTAGACCCAGCAACGGGGAACACGATCCGACAGTGGCGTCCCCGTTGCTAGGCGCCGGCCGCACTGACGAGCGGACCCTCGGCGCCTAACAGTACCCCCCCCTTGAGGAGGGGTCAAGGAACCCCTAAATCCGGGTTTCTGAGGAAATTCTTGAAAAAATGCCCTTTTGAGCCTTGGGGCATGAAGGTCCTCATCTAGGACCCACGACCTTTCCTCAGGACCATAACCTTTCCAATGCACCAAAAAATAAAGCCGACCCCGGGACAGCTTGGAATCGAGAACCTTCTCAACCACGAACTCCTGCTGACCCTGTACATTAACTGGTGATCTCCCCTGAGGTTTTTTACGAGGAAATCTGCTAGATGAAACATATGGTTTGAGCAAAGAGCAATGGAAGGTATTTCCGATTCGTAACGTTTTTGGTAGCTGTAACCGGAAAGCAACTGGATTGACTTTTTTGATAATGAGAAATGGTCCAATAAATCTAGGACCCAATCTGGCTGAGGTTTGTCGAAGTTTGATATTGCGAGTCGACAGCCACACCCTGTCTCCTACTCTAAAAGTGCACGGCCGCCGGAACCTGTCCGAAAAATCTTTTTCCTTGAAAGCTGCTTTTCTGAGAGCTATGTGCACTTTTTTCCAAATAAGTTTAAGATGAGAGGTCAGGGCCAGAGAGGAGACAGAGGAATGTTGGAAAAATGAATTAGCTCTGGGGTGGAAACCAAAAACTGCAAAAAATGGAGACACATTGGTGGAGGAATGACAGGCATTATTATAAGCAAACTCTGCCAATGGAAGAAACTCAGACCAGTCATTTTGGAGTTTGGCCGAGTACAAACGCAAATATTGTTTTAAGGATTGGTTCACTCGCTCAGTCTGTCCATTTGATTGTGGATGATAACCAGAGGTTAATGATAATTTCATTTTTAACGAAGCACAAAAAGACTTCCAAAACTGTGCAATGAATTGTGGACCCCTGTCAGAAACAATATCAGTGGGTAACCCATGGAGTCTGAAAACATGACGGAGGAACAAGACTGCCAATCCCTGGGCAGATGGCAATCGGGGAAGACCAATAAAATGAGCCATCTTACTAAAACGGTCCACTACCACCCATATGACTGTGCATCCAGCTGACAGAGGGAGATCCACCACAAAATCCATGGAGATATGCGACCATGGTCTAAGAGGAACATTCAATGGCATAAGTTGACCAATAGGCAAAGAACGGGGAACTTTATGCTGTGCACAGACCTGACACGAAAAAACAAACTCTTTAATGTCTTTAGAAAGACCAGGCCACCACACTGAGCGGGATACCAATTCAAAAGTTTTAGCGACTCCCAGATGCCCTGCAACTTTGCTATCATGAAATTCCTCCAAAACAGTTGCTCTCAAAAACTCAGGAACAAAAAGACGACCAGCAGGAGTATTTCCCGGAGCTTGATGTTGAAGCAGCTTCAATTGAGAAAAAACATCCTGTGTGAGACCTGCCTGAATGACTGAAGGCGGAAGTATGAGAGTAACAGGACTGTTGTCTTGAGCGGGAAGAAAACTGCGTGAGAGGGCATCTGCCTTGGTATTCTTGGAACCAGGTCTGAAGGTGATAATGAATTTGAAACGAGTGAAAAATAAAGCCCAACGAGCCTGTCGGGCATTCAGTCGCTTAGCTGATTCAATGTATTGAAGATTTTTGTGATCTGTTAAAACAGAAATGGTATGGGTCGCTCCTTCAAGCCAATGTCTCCACTCCTCAAAAGCCCATTTAATAGCCAGCAACTCCCGATTACCAACATCGTAGTTGGATTCAGCAGATGAGAATTTCCTGGACATAAAGGCACAAGGATGTAACTCAAGGGAATCTGGATCCTTCTGAGAAAGGATAGCCCCTACACCAACCTCCGAGGCATCTACCTCAACGATGAAAGGCAATTCTGGGTTGGGATGTCTAAGGACAGGGGCTGAGACAAAGGCTTGTTTCAAGGCCTGAAAAGATACTTTAGCTTCACATGACCAATTGGTAGGATCTGCTCCCTTCTTAGTGAGTGCCACAATGGGAGCAACTATGTCAGAGAAAGAGTGAATAAACCTTCTGTAGTAGTTCGCAAACCCTAAAAAGCGCTGAATTGCTTTTAAGTTGGTGGGTTGCGCCCAACTCAGGATGGCTTGGAGCTTCTTAGGTTCCATTCGGAATCCCCGAGGGGAAATAATGTACCCTAAAAAGGATACCTCCGTGACGTGAAATTCACACTTCTCCGGTTTGGCATACAAGTGATTTTCACGTAATTTCTTAAGTACCTGACGCACCTGGGTAACATGTTGTTCTATAGAGTCAGAATAAATCAAAATGTCGTCTAAATAGACCACAACGAATCTTCCCAGAAACTCACGGAGCACATCATTTATGAGATCCTGAAAGACTGCCGGAGCGTTAGATAGGCCGAAAGGCATGACCAGATACTCATAGTGACCTGATTGAGTACTGAATGCCGTTTTCCACTCATCTCCCGATCTGATTCTAATGAGATTATATGCTCCTCTCAGGTCAATCTTGGAAAAAATAACAGCCGAACGTAGCTGATCAAAGAGGACAGAGATCAGAGGCAGAGGGTAAGTATTCTTTACTGAGATTTTATTCAGGGCTCGAAAGTCAATGCAGGGTCTGAGGGAACCATCCTTCTCTACGAAGAAAAAACCTGCACTTAAAGGGGATTTAGATGGCCTGATAAACCCTTTCTCAAGACTTTCTTTCACATACTCATTCATGGCCACAGTTTCAGGACCAGACAATGCATATAACCTTCCTTTAGGCAACGTGGCACCAGGAATTAACTCAATGGTACAATCATAAGGCCTATGGGGAGGCAAAATATCCGCATTGCCCTTGGAAAACACATCCAAAAAATCTTGGTACTCTCCAGGAATATGTGCGGACCTGGCAGCAGCTACTCGGATAGGAAGTGTAATACATTCTTTATCACAGATGGTACTCCATTGTAGAATCTCCCCAGACTGCCAATCTATGATGGGATTATGAAAGGCCAGCCAAGGGTGACCCAGAACCACAGGAACTGCTGGACAATGGGTAAGAAAAAACTCAATCTTTTCAGAATGTAGAGCTCCCACCGAGAGCAAAACAGGAGGTGTACATAGAGAAATAACCCCATTGGATAAGGGACTCCCATCTAAACCATGCATGGTGATACACCTACTTAAGGTTAACTGAGGAATACCTAAGGCCTTGGCCCATGTTAAGTCCATAAAGTTTCCTGCAGCTCCACTGTCCACAAAAGCAGAGACCGAGGAACAGAGGCTGTCATAAGAAACTTTAGCAGGAACCAATAGTGAATTATTTGAGGAGATGAGCTGTAGACCAAAGTGAACCCCCTCACTATTCACTTGGTCAGGAAGTTTCCCGACTTGTTTGGGCAACTACGGGCAAAATGTCCCTTACCTCCGCAGTACAAACACAGACCAGAATTTTGCCTCCTGGTTCTTTCTTCCGGAGACAATTTGGAGAGACCAATCTGCATAGGCTCCTCCATGTCTATCGGAACGGAAGAAACACAGGGAAAAGAAACTACAGATGCCCCTTTCTCAGTCCTCCGCTCTCTGAGCCGACGATCTATTTTAATAGAGAGCTCCATGAGTTTATCAAGGTTCTCAGGAGCGGGATACTGAAGGAGGCTGTCTTTTATAGATTCAGATAAGCCGAGGCGAAACTGACTGCGCAGGGCAGGATCATTCCAGCCACAGTCGTTCGACCAACGGCGAAACTCCGTACAATAATTCTCTGCAGGATTCCTACCCTGTCTTAGAGCACGCAACTGACTTTCTGCGGATGCCTCTCTATCAGGGTCGTCATACAATAGCCCTAAAGATTTCAAAAAAGCGTCTACAGACGATAAGGCCGGATCGTCTGTCTTTAAACCAAAAGCCCAGGTCTGAGGATCCCCCTGAAGCAGAGAAATTATAATTCCAACCCGCTGAGCCTCCGTACCTGAGGAAACTGGTCTTAAACGAAAATACAGTTTACAAGACTCTTTAAAATTAAAAAACTGTTTTCTATCCCCAGAAAAACGGTCAGGCAGATGCATTTTTGGTTCAGGGATGACCCTCGGGGAAGTCCGTAACAGATCTTCCTGTGAGCTCACCCGGAGGGACAGATCCTGAACCATCTGGGTAAGTTCCTGAATCTGACTAACCAAAAACTGGCCAGGATTTGGCCCAACACCGGTGGGATTCATGAGGCCGACAAAATTCTCCCTACTGGATAAGTGAAAAAATTAACTCCTGTTGAAATTTTTTCTTTTGTCTGGCCGGTGATAATGTTACGATTCCTGTACTCCAGACTGGAGAAGATCTTATGGCAGAGATCTGAGTACAGGAATGAAATACAGGTTGTGGGAGCTGGAGAGCCTAGTAACCCCTGGCGCCCTAACTCCGTTGTCTCGCCCGTGTTATCAGAAATCCCCTGCGAGACTATGGTTGCTTGAGCCCATGGCAGCCGCGTTCGAAGGGCGGATTATGTCTGCCCAACCCCGATGCCCCCGCAGGTCTTAATGGGAGACAAGGGGAAGTCCGAGACAGGGAGATAACAAGGGGCCCTCTGACTAAGCAACCAAGCCAGGGGTTACAAGCTAACTTAACTAAATCAAAAGGTATGTGCGGACTAGCCGCCAGGGAAAAGGACAACCAAGGATCCACGGATCCGACACTCCTATCCGGCACCGCTGGACACCAGAGTGGATCTTGTGGAAGCGGAATCCTCCGCAAAGCTCCAGAACTCAAAATAAACACAATAATAAATAGTAGCGGACAAGCCGCAACACACGGCTGCGCCGCGACTCACGGACACCACCAGATGTTAAAGGTGCTCGGTCAGACTCCAGGAACAGATGGTAACTTCCGAGTATTGGATCACTGAGAACAGGAACAAACGAACAGACCGGGACTGGGAACTCTCTCTGCAGCAGAATCAGGCAAACAGGAAGCTATCACCGGCATCTGTGAGGAGTCCTGGGAGTGCTTTTAACAGAGAGTCTTCCAATCAGCTGTTTGGAGGCTGATTGGATAAAATGCCATGCAGCTGACAAGCTGCATGGCCAGGAAAACAGATGAGTGATAATTACAACATGCCGTGCAGCTGCATGCTACACAGCCAGGAAACCAGTGATGATATAAACTTAGACCCAGCAACGGGGAACACGATCCGACAGTGGCGTCCCCGTTGCTAGGCGCCGGCCGCACTGACGAGCGGACCCTCGGCGCCTAACACTTATGGCTTTTGCCTGCACCTAGAATTATTAATATTTTGGTAACTGCTCTTTCAGAGAGTTGGGTTGGATACACAACGGAAACCAGATCTAAAATTAGATTATTTAATTCAAGTAAAACACTTCAAAGCTTATGTTACAGAAAAAAGAAAGTTACAAGAATATAATGATAAAAAGTAAAAGAAGTCACAACAGAAAAGACAACTTCAAGAAAATAAAAATAGAGATAAACCCACCGATCCTAGCACACATGCACAGTAGAACGATGAGATGAAGTGAAGCCGCTTCGGATATCGGAACATTACAGAGCCAGAATGTTCTCCTGACTCGCTTCTTTGATAATGGACAACTTACACTCTGAGGGTCTCCTATTTAAAAAACATGCTGCCCCTTCAACCCCCTCCCTCTGGAGTTTTACTGTTAACCTTTCCATAAGCCAGAGAAGGTATTGAGTGTCAGCTCATACTGGGCTTCCCGGCTACTATCTCAGGGGCGAATTGCCTTACTCTTCCCTTCCTTTTGAAGCTGGGCAATCAGCTTTATCAATCATACTAAGACACTTATATAGCTGGATGAAGGAAGTTTTTAATCACCTTCCATAGCCAGCATGTCTTTCTGGTCTCTCTCTGGTGACCCCCTGGGGTCAGGAAACAACCTGTTGGGAGATACACAAGCCAGTTGAGAAAACACATTTCAGGCCTGACCTGCATTTACTTTAAGATATTAGCTCTGATTCTGGGATAAGTAAACTAAACTTCACACCTAAGCAGTCAGGGTGTCTCTATGATCTGTGGCTACAATGAAATGCCAGCAGATCAATCAAGCTTTAACCATTTAACATGCAAAGACAGTTATCACATACTGGTACATTGATACATCTATCAGAATATTGATATCACATACATTGATATTAACAGGGCTATTTCTACTTGAAATAGCCTGGATCATGACACCTCCTCCTGTAAGATCAGCAAGGGAGCAGTGGCACATCAGGCTGAAGTCTTCTATGACCTTTTGACAAGGGATTTATACATAACCACACACAGGGCATTTGCAGACACTGATCAATACAATATTATTTGCAGTTATGCACATTCTGGCGTCAGAATAGCGTCCAATCATGACACCTCCCCTTTCTAAAATCAGCATGAGAGCAGTTGGCACCTGAAGCCACAGTCTCTATGCTGTGCCCTGACTATTGTCAGTACCTTGCCTGGATGAACTGCTGTTGTCTCCCTGTTGAGACGGATCCTCGCAGTTCCCATGTTGGGTCCAGCAATACGGGCCTAGCCCATGAACTCCAGGACTTCTGTATTACCTCTAGACTTTGCATCTCATCCACCTCCCACCATATTGCCTGCAACACCTCCAATGTACCTTTGTACTCTGACTGTCTCAGGGGTGTGTGGTTACCTGGCTCTACCTGGTGGGTGCCTAAGCACGTTTTTCCTAGCCTCTCAATGAAGCAGGTCTGGTAGAGGTGCAAGGCATCAGAGAGCTGACTTCGCGGCACCTCTATCAGCTCCTCTCCATATTGGGCATCTGTCAGGGTACCCCCTGACACAGCCGCAGCTGTCAGATCTAACAGTGGGTCTGATTCCTGGTCCTCCTCTGGGAGGCTGCAAACTGCCAGCACGCATGTGTTCCTGCTTTCGTAGGCCTTGAGTATATTGATGTGATATACCCTATGTCTCTCCCTGCCCTCATCTCTGGCAGTTACATAGTTCACATCATGTACGCACTGCAGTACCGTGTACGGACCTTCCCATGCAGCTTGCAGTTTGTTCTGCCTTATTGGAATTAGCATCAGAACCTTCTGCCCCACTTCAAATTTGCGCTCCCGGGCGTTCCGGTCATACCAGCGCTTCTGCCTGGTTTGGGCAGCTTTAAGATGGCTTTGGGCCATCCCTATCAGATGTGGCACAGTTTCCTTAAACAGCATAAGGCTGACCACAACGAGTATGATAGAAATCATATCAAGTATTGTTCTACAGACTTTGTTTCCTTCTCCCCCTGGTACTCGTGATGCTGCTGGGCTAATTGTACCACAGGTGAGGGGAGTTTCCTCAGCACTACATTCAATGGGACATACAGCTATATCACCTTCCCAAAACACCTTGTCTTGGTCTCCTTTCTGAGCTGACTGACCGCCCCTCCCCTTCCCTGGGAAAAAGGTGGGCTCCCTCTGTACAGGGTCAGTTCTCAGTTCTGCCTGGAAAGCCAAGTTTTCCACAGCAGCCCATAACACCTTCTCCAACCTGACATTACCTCCCAGACACACATCCTGTCTGCTAGCTCTCTTCACTGTGATTGTAGCACTGAGAGCCCCAGGAGAGGTGTCCCTTATCAATTCAGCTTTGAAAGGCACATTCTCTGTTGAGCTCTCAGTTAGGGGAATGGACCCCTGCTGGGTGTCAGTGTTTGTGTGCCTGCTTGAAGGGAGCGGGGCTAGGGGGGAAGCTGCAGTTTCTGACTTCTCCCTGTGCTGGGAGCAAGCAGTGACAGCAACTGCCCACACAGACCCTCCTTCGGATTCTCCCCTGGCAGCACCCCTAACTGGCATATCAGCCATGTATACCGGACCCACCGGGTCACACCTTACACAAGGTACAACATTTCCCACATTGGTACAAGACAATACATTATCAATATCAACACCATTATCTCGACCTGGTGGATCTTCACGTGGTACTTGGAAAATAACATGAGCATTTTCAACACGACATGGGACCATTTCTGCTTTCCTACAATTAGGTAACTGCTTAATATCGGGATCCCATGGTACCTGGGAAGGAATGTGGTTATCTGAGCAAGTTGACAACATAGCATTTATGAAATCAGGCACATTCCCATCATCCTTCACATGTTTACCCCTTTCTGGGCGGGCATCCTGGGGTACCTGAGGGGAAGCGAGGTCAGCAGGAATCCTAGCAACAGAACTTTCCTTATTTTCAGTCCCATACTCTGCCCGCATCCCACCCAGATCTGTCTCCTTTGTGCAATCAGTGTTCCCTGGCCCCATGTCACGACCCAACGTCAAGGGAAGAACAGGGATAACATCTAGCACAGTAACATGAATGACATCACCAGCAGTACACCTACCACTATTAAGTGATGGCAACTCGTTCCCGACTAAATTAGGGCTTCTGTTTAACTCCACATAGGGACAAGAATTAACAATGATACCTGGCTCCTTCTCACCTTCCCCTATCTCTATCACCTTAACAGTTGCAACATCATCACAGATCATCTCAGGAGCTTCACACAGAATCACAACATTGCAATGTTCAGCATTGTTACATACTACCTGAGGTGCATCATATGGTTCAACAGGGTTAGAGACAGTAGGGACAACATTTGCAGATACATGTGGAGTTAGTAAACGTCCCAAGTCAGTAGTCCCAAACACATTTGTGTAAATAATGTCAGTCAGTCTGACCTCTCTCTCAGACATAGTCTCTTCCACAATCAGGACCTCCTGAAAATCAGCCTCTTCCAGCAACAAATCCTGGGCATCTGGTGGGAGCATGCTGCTTACCTCCTCATCTTCTCCCAGCAGTTTAAACTGGGCCTTGTGATGCGATGTCTCAGGAGCAGGCTCCACAACGATGTTAACAGGAAGGGGCACCTTTTCCTCGTGGGGCACCCCTGCAGGCTGAGCCTTTGTTTCCAAAGCTGATAACGGAAGCTGTTGTAGGCGATGCCTTTCAGCATCTACCCGGCGGCACTGATCCTTCCAAAATGGGGTAGCGAGCTTTCCACAATCATAGGCCTCTTGCTGCGCTAATTGAAAACAGTCCACCAGTTCTCTCAGCAATATCCCAGGACTTGCATCAGCTCCCCAGCTGCGAGACGCTGCACGATACTGGCTGAAGGCGTTGCTTTCATCGTCCTGTGCATAGGTGAGCTGCGTGATCATCTCCCTGCGGGAATTGTTGCAGCAGGAGATACCTTGCAGCTGACATTCATTGGTTAGTTCCTCTGTACTCATCCTGGCAAACATGTCATCTTCATCTGGGTCAGCATACCCCCATTGCTCTTCTGACGCTGTCTCGGATGGGTGCCCGGCAGCCTCTCTGGCTGCCGCACTTTCTGCCGTCTCCCTGGAACTGGCAGAGGTGTCAGACCTCTGTCGGGCATCCATTGTAAAGTCCAGGGTCAGCTGGTTCTGTGAAACACAGCTGGAATTCACTTGGCCTCCGTCTGCTTCCAGCACGGGGAATTGGTCACAACGCGATCGATGTAGGTTTGCGTTTCTGGCCACAGGCTGCCAGTTGAGTTCAGCTAACTCCAACTGAAACTTGTGTTCTGCCTCCTTTTTTGCAGCAGCCGCCTCTCTGTCCAGAGCAGATTCGCGTTCCGCAGCCGCCATTTCCAAAGCAGCTTTCTCTCTCTCTAGAGTAGCTTTCTCTCTCTCCAGAGTAGCTTTCTCCCATGTGTTAAACTGCTTTATCAGCTGCAGCACCAACGCAGTGTCCGGCACCTTCACATACTTAAGAACTGTTTGTAGATACAGATCCAAGGCAGAGCTGTCACTGGAAGCATTGGAGGCGTCTGATCCGCGACGTGATGTCCTCACAACCTTTGGTGTCTGCTGCTCCTTTTCCTCTGCTCTGGAACCCGATTGATTCCCAACCTCAGACCTAGATTCCACTTGATTCCCCCCAGCAATTTGCTGCTGGTCCGCATCTCTGAGCGTTTGGATCATCTGTTCCTTGGTAAGCTCTATACGACTAATACCAGAGTCCACATCACGATCCAACTTTACACTATTAATTTCCGCAGAAAGTAAAAGTCCAGTACGAAATCCACCTCCTGCTACCTCAGTAGCCACAGCCGATGAATTCTCACGTACAAGTCCGCCATCCTGATGCTCTGTATCATCCTGCACTGAGTCGCAGATCGATCTCCTCTCAATCCGTGCCTCTTTGTGCTGTTCTTTATAAGTAGCTGCCATTCCTCTGCAGTTACTTCTCCAAAATAAAATAACAGGGATGGGGAACAGAAATTGCTTTTACTGTGTGACTTTTACTACTATAAGCTTTGAGTTCTGGTATCTGGTGAATTGCATTCACTTAAGTGTTCCAAATAAAAACAAAAATAACTTTTTGAAATATCCCACCGCTGGCCACCAGTTTGTCACGATCCTAGGCACGGCGATTCCCCAGATACGCCAATCTGCGAATCCCTGCCACGTGACACCTTTACTGGATACCTGAGCGCGTGTGTTAATTTCACACAAAATCACTGCCACCAGCCAAAGTACAAACGTTTAGGGTATGACCCAAGGCAAACTTATGGCTTTTGCCTGCACCTAGAATTATTAATATTTTGGTAACGCCTCTTTCAGAGAGTTGGGTTGGATACACAACAGAAACCTGATCTAAAATTAGATTTAATTCAAGTAAAACACTTCAAAGCTTATGTTACAGAAAAAAGAAAGTTACAAGAATATAATGATAAAAAGTAAAAGAAGTCACAAAAGAAAAGACAACTTCAAGAAAATAAAAATAGAGATAAACCCACCGATCTTAGCACGCATGCACAGTAGAACGATGAGATGAAGTGAAGCCGCTTCGGATATCGGAACATTACAGAGCCAGAATGTTCTCCTGACTCGCTTCTTTGATAATGGACAACTTACACTCTGAGGGTCTCCTATTTAAAAAACATGCTGCCCCTTCAACCCCCTCCCTCTGGAGTTTTACTGTTAACCCTTCCATAAGCCAGAGAAGGTATTGAGTGTCAGCTCATACTGGGCTTCCCGGCTACTATCTCAGGGGCGAATGGCCTTACTCTTCCCTTCCTTTTGAAGCTGGGCAATCAGCTTTATCAATCATACTAAGACACTTATATAGCTGGATGAAGGAAGTTTTTAATCACCTTCCATAGCCAGCATGTCTTTCTGGTCTCTCTCTGGTGACCCCCTGGGGTCAGGAAACAACCTGTTGGGAGATACACAAGCCAGTTGAGAAAACACATTTCAGGCCTGACCTGCATTTACTTTAAGATATTAGCTCTGATTCTGGGATAAGTAAACTAAACTTCACACCTAAGCAGTCAGGGTGTCTCTATGATCTGTGGCTACAATGAAAGGCCAGCAGATCAATCAAGCTTTAACCATTTAACATGCAAAGACAGTTATCACATACTGGTACATTGATACATCTATCAGAATATTGATATCACATACATTGATATTAACAGGGCTATTTCTACTTGAAATAGCCAGGATCATGACACCTCCCCCTGTAAGATCAGCAAGGGAGCAGTGGCACATCAGGCTGAAGTCTTCTATGACCTTTTGACACAGGATTTATACATAACCACACACAGGGCATTTGCAGACACTGATCAGTACAATATTATTTGCAGTTATGCACGTTCTGGCGTCAGAATAGCGTCCAATCATGACAGACATATTATGGTTAAAGCTTTGTTTTGCCAAACAAACACAATACATTAAATGTGTTGAAAAATACACTCCTACATTGTTAAAGGCTGTCAGTCTTGGCCACTAAACTTTTTTAAAATTTTAATGAAAAAACATATATTTTAGAAATCTGTTTGTTGAAGTGGGCACACCTATTTTGCGCATATTGTGAAGTTGAGATCTGAACCACAAAATAATGCTTACCATGGGGTAAAATTACTAAAATGGAAGTTCTATTTAAGATGGGATGTTGCCCATAGCAACCAATCACATTCCAGGTATTATATTCGAGAAGGTGCTGTATAAATGTAAGGTAGAATAGGATTGGTTGCTATGGGCAACATCACATCTTAAATAGAACTCCCATCTTAGTAAAGTTAACCCCATGTGTTTGCTGGTGTGGATTAGTACAAGGATGAGTGTTTGCTTTTGGTCATGTGTATTTTGTGTCCAAAAACACTGTGTAAAATACACTTTAATTATTTGTTTATGTTTACTCACCAGACAGCTGAGGGGATTGTGGTTCCTTGCTTTGTGGACTGGCCAAAATGGCTTCTGGTGGCTGAGCCAACACAGTGGAGATGTACCGTTGTGGTGGAGAGGATGCGGGTGTAGTTCCCGCCTCAAGACGGCGTCGCTTGCTTCCCCTCTTCTGGAGACTGGCAGACCCCTGTGAAGGTCGTCTTAGTGGAGTGTGGTGCGATGATGAAGTTCCTATGGGTTAAAATAGACATTATAATTCTGTCTTTCTATGTGTTTTCAGAATATGTGTATCCACAAAAATATTACCTGCATCGCCAGCATCCGCATCTCTTGGCAGTGTGGTTTGTGTCCTGGCTGTGCTGGCTCTCTTTCGTACTGTAGAAATATGAAGTTTGGCCTTATGATCATTATATTGTGATTAGATATTTGAAACAATTTTTTTTTTGTGATGTGGACATATGAATAACATTATGAGAATTAAATAAAACTTTGGTCATGCTTATCATTCAGCTTGAAAACCTTGACAAAGACCCCAGCCAGGGGTAGAAACGCGTTGGTTGTTTCCTGACAAGCCTGGGGACGGACGTTAAGGACCGGTATTGAGTAAGAACTGCATGGTGGGACTATCTGGAAATCCCTTGTTACATCTTACATGCGCTTTCAGAACTGTCTAAACAACAGTTCTGAATTATCTGGTAATAATTAGCCCGTCTTCCCATTGTGCTTGAAGGGATTGTGCAATATCTTGGATTCTTTTACCATTACTTTTTATCATATTGTATGTCATATATGTTTACTATTAAAACAGTATTTCACTATATACATACCTTTTCCCTTTTATATGGTACCCCATTGTGAGTTACAAAACTACGCGGAACAACAAGTACCAGCAGAAGCTAAGGACGCGCTAGTTAAGTCTCAGTTTCTATTCTTTGTTGTGCACTTTATGGGTGAGGGGAGAAGGAAAACCTCCTAAGAAACTTTGAGATTTTACCAGCTGCTTTTGTGCGCACAAAATTTTCCTATAATTTTTGTATTGTGTGTCCTGGCTGTGCTGGCTCTCTTTCGTACTGTAGAAATATGAAGTTTGGCCTTATGATCATTATATTGTGATTAGATATTTGAAACAAAATTTTTTTTGTGATGTGGACATATGAATAACATTATGAGAATTAAATAAAACTTTGGTTATGCTTTTCTGGATGACTTCATTGGGTGTGTATAGTATAATTATGAACCAATTACACCATCCAATCCATACCCTAAGATGCAGAATTAACAATTAGAGATGAGCGGGTTCGGTTCCTCGGAATCCGAACCCCCCCGAACTTCAGCCTTTTTACACGGGTCCGAGGCAGACTCGGATCTTCCCGCCTTGCTCGGTTAACCCGAGCACGCCCGAACGTCATCATCCCGCTGTCGGATTCTCGCGAGGCTCGTATTCTATCGCGAGACTCGGATTCTATATAAGGAGCCGCGCGTCGCCGCCATTTTCACACGTGCATTGAGATTGATAGGGAGAGGACGTGGCTGGCGTCCTCTCCGTTAGAATAGATAGAGACACTTGAGTTGATTTACTACTAACTTAGTAATTTTGGGGAGCATTAGGAGTATTCAGAGTGCAGAGATTTGCTGATAGTTACTAGTGACCACCACCAGTTTTATTTATTATTTAATATAATCCGTTCTCTGCCTGAAAAAAAACGATACACAGTCACATACCATATCTGTGCTCAGCCTCAGTGTGCTGCATGATAATATCATCTATGTATATCTGACTGTACTGAGTGCTCACTGCTCACACAGCTGAATTGTGGGGGAGACTGGGGTGCAGTTTTAGCAGGAGTACAGTGCACACTTTTGCTGCCAGTGTGACTGACCAGTGACCACCAGTATATTGTCTGCCTGAAAAGTTAAACACTCCTGTGGTGTTTTTTTTTTTTTTTATTCTATAAACGCATTCTGCTGACAGTGTCCAGCAGGTCCGTCATTCATTATATTATATAAATATTTACCTGCAGTAGTGTTATATTTTTTTTGTTCATCTCTATCATCTTTATCATCTCTATATTAGCAGACGCAGTACGGCAGTCCACGGCTGTAGCTACCTCTGTGTCATCAGTGCTCGTCCATAATTGTATACCTACCTGTGGTGGGGTTTATTTTTCTATCTTCTTCATACTAGTAGTTTAGGAGTCTGCTGACAGTGTCCAGCAGGTCCGTCATTATATTATATATACCTGCAGTAGTGATATATATATATTTTTTATATCATTATCATCTCTATACTAGCAGACGCAGTACGGTAGTCCACGGATGTAGCTACCTCTGTGTCGTCAGTGCTCGTCCATAATTGTATACCTACCTGTGGTGGGGTTTTTTTTTCTATCTTCTTCATACTAGTAGTTTAGGAGTCTGCTGACAGTGTCCAGCAGGTCCGTCATTATATTATATATACCTGCAGTAGTGATATATATATTTTTTTTATATCATTATCATCTCTATACTAGCAGACGCAGTACGGTAGTCCACGGCTGTAGCTACCTCTGTGTCATCAGTGCTCGTCCATAATTGTATACCTACCTGTGGTGGGGTTTATTTTTCTATCTTCTTCATACTAGTAGTTTAGGAGTCTGCTGACAGTGTCCAGCAGGTCCGTCATTATATTATATATACCTGCAGTAGTGATATATATATATTTTTTATATCATTATCATCTCTATACTAGCAGACGCAGTACGGTAGTCCACGGCTGTAGCTACCTCTGTGTCGTCAGTGCTCATCCATAATTGTATACCTACCTGTGGTGGGGTTTATTTTTCTATCTTCTTCATACTAGTAGTTTAGGAGTCTGCTGACAGTGTCCAGAAGGTCCGTCATTATATTATATATACCTGCAGTAGTGATATATATATATTTTTTATATCATTATCATCTCTATACTAGCAGACGCAGTACGGTAGTCCACGGCTGTAGCTACCTCTGTGTCGTCAGTGCTCGTCCATAATTGTATACCTACCTGTAGTGGGGTTTATTTTTCTATCTTCTTCATACTAGTAGTTTAGGAGTCTGCTGACAGTGTCCAGTAGGTCCGTCATTATATTATATATACCTGCAGTAGTGATATATATATATATTTTTATATCATTATCATCTCTATACTAGCAGACGCAGTACGGTAGTCCACGGCTGTAGCTACCTCTGTGTCGTCAGTGCTCGTCCATAATTGTATACCTACCTGTGGTGGGGTTTTTTTTTCTATCTTCTTCATACTAGTAGTTTAGGAGTCTGCTGACAGTGTCCAGCAGGTCCGTCATTATATTATATATACCTGCAGTAGTGATATATACATATTTTTTTATATCATTATCATCTCTATACTAGCAGACGCAGTACGGTAGTCCACTGCTGTAGCTACTTCTGTGTCGTCAGTCACTCGTCATCCATAAATATACTAGTATCCATCCATCTCCATTGTTTACCTGAGGTGCCTTTTAGTTGTGCCTATTAAAATATGGAGAACAAAAATGTTGAGGTTCGAAAAATAGGGAAAGATCAAGATCCACTTCCACCTCGTGCTGAAGCTGCTGCCACTAGTCATGGCCGAGACGATGAAATTCCATCAACGTCGTCTGCCAAGGCCGATGCCCAATGTCATAGTACAGAGCATGTAAAATCCAAAACACAAAATATCAGTAAAAAAAGGACTCAAAAATCTAAAATAAAATCGTCGGAGGAGAAGCGTAAACTTGCCAATATGCCATTTACCACATGGAGTGGCAAGGAACGGCTGAGGCCCTGGCCTATGTTCATGGCTAGTGGTTCAGCTTCACATGAGGATGGAAGCACTCAGCCTCTCGCTAGAAAAATGAAAAGACTTAAGCCGGCAAAAGCACAGCAAAGAACTGTGCGTTCTTCGAAATCACAAATCCAAAAGGAGAGTCCAATTGTGTCGGTTGCGATGCCTGACCTTCCCAACACTGGACGTGAAGAGCATGCGCCTTCCACCATTTGCACGCCCCCTGCAAGTGCTGGAAGGAGCACCCGCAGTCCAGTTCCTGATAGTCAGATTGAAGATGTCAGTGTTGAAGTACACCAGGATGAGGAGGATATGGGTGTTGCTGGTGCTGGGGAGGAAATTGACAAGGAGGATTCTGATGGTGAGGTGGTTTGTTTAAGTCAGGCACCCGGGGAGACACCTGTTGTCCGTGGGAGGAATATGGCCATTGACATGCCTGGTGAAAATACCAAAAAAATCAGCTCTTCGGTGTGGAAGTATTTCAACAGAAATGCGGACAACAGGTGTCAAGCCGTGTGTTGCCTTTGTCAAGCTGTAATAAGTAGGGGTAAGGACGTTAACCACCTCGGAACATCCTCCCTTATACGTCACCTGCAGCGCATTTATCATAAGTCAGTGACAAGTTCAAAAACTTTGGGCGACAGCGGAAGCAGTCCACTGACCAGTAAATCCCTTCCTCTTGTAACCAAGCTCACGCAAACCACCCCACCAACTCCCTCGGTGTCAATTTCCTCCTTCCCCAGGAATGCCAATAGTCCTGCAGGCCATGTCACTTGCAATTCTGACGAGTCCTCTCCTGCCTGGGATTCCTCCGATGCATCCTTGCATGTAACGCCTACTGCTGCTGGCGCTGCTGTTGTTGCTGCTGGGAGTCGATGGTCATCCCAGAGGGGAAGTCGTAAGACGACTTTTACTACTTCCACCAAGCAATTGACTGTCCAACAGTCCTTTGCGAGGAAGATGAAATATCACAGCAGTCATCCTGCTGCAAAGCGGATAACTGAGGCCTTGGCATACTGGGCGGTGAGAAACGTGGTTCCGGTATCCATCATTACTGCAGAGCCAACTATAGACTTGTTTGAGGTACTGTGTCCCCGGTACCAAATACCATCTAGGTTCCATTTCTCTAGGCAGGCGATACCGAAAATGTACACAGACCTCAGAAAAAGACTCACCAGTGTCCTAAAAAATGCAGTTGTACCCAATGTCCACTTAACCACGGACATGTGGACAAGTGGAGCAGGGCAGACTCAGGACTATATGACTGTGACAGCCCACTGGGTAGATGTATTGACTCCCGCCGCAAGAACAGCAGCGGCGGCACCAGTAGCAGCATCTCGCAAATGCCAACTCTTTCCTAGGCAGGCTACGCTTTGTATCACCGCTTTCCAGAATACGCACACAGCTGAAAACCTCTTACGGCAACTGAGGAAGATCATCGCAGAATGGCTTACCCCAATTGGACTCTCCTGTGGATTTGTGGCATCGGACAACGCCAGCAATATTGTGTGTGCATTAAATCTGGGCAAATTCCAGCACGTCCCATGTTTTGCACATACCTTGAATTTGGTGGTGCAGAATTATTTAAAAAACGACAGGGGTGTGCAAGAGATGCTGTCGGTGGCCAGAACAATTGCGGGACACTTTCGGCGTACAGGCACCACGTACAGAAGACTGGAGCAACACCAAAAACGCCTGAACCTGCCCTGCCATCATCTGAAGCAAGAAGTGGTAACGAGGTGGAATTCAACCCTCTATATGCTTTAGAGGTTGGAGGAGCAGCAAAAGGCCATTCAAGCCTATACAACTGACCACGATATAGGAGGTGGAATGCACCTGTCTCAAGCGCAGTGGAGAATGATTTCAACGTTGTGCAAGGTTCTGCAACCTTTTGAACTTGCCACACGTGAAGTCAGTTCAGACACTGCCAGCCTGAGTCAGGTCATTCCCCTCATCAGGCTTTTGCAGAAGAAGCTGGAGACATTGAAGGAGGAGCTAACACTGAGCGATTCCGCTAGGCATGTGGGACTTGTGGATGGAGCCCTTAATTCGCTTAACAAGGATTCACGGGTGGTCAATCTGTTGAAATCAGAGCACTACATTTTGGCCACCGTGCTCGATCCTAGATTTAAAACCTACCTTGGATCTCTCTTTCCGGCAGACACAAGTCTGCAGGGGTTCAAAGAACTGCTGGTGAGAAAATTGTCAAGTCAAGCGGAACGCGACCTGTCAACATCTCCTCCTTCACATTCTCCCGCAACTGGGGGTGCGAGGAAAAGGCTCAGAATTCCGAGCCCACCGCTGGCGGTGATGCAGGGCAGTCTGGAGCGACTGCTGATGCTGACATCTGGTCCGGACTGAAGGACCTCACAACGATTACGGACATGTCGTCTACTGGCACTGCATATGATTCTCTCTCCATTGAAAGAATGGTGGAGGATTATATGAGTGACCGCATCCAAGTAGGCACGTCAGACAGTCCATACGTATACTGGCAGGAAAAAGAGGCAATTTGGAGGCCCTTGCACAAACTGGCTTTATTCTACCTAAGTTGCCCTCCCACAAGTGTGTACTCCGAAAGAGTGTTTAGTGCCGCCGCTCACCTTGTCAGCAATCGGCGTACGAGGTTACTTCCAGAAAATGTGGAGAAGATGATGTTCATTAAAATGAATTATAATCAATTCCTCCATGGAGACATTCACCAGCAGCAATTGCCTCCACAAAGTACACAGGGAGCTGTGATGGTGGATTCCAGTGGGGACGAATTGATAATCTGTGAGGAGGGGGATGTACACGGTGATGAATCGGAGGATGATGATGAGGTGGACATCTTGCCTCTGTAGAGCCAGTTTGTGCAAGGAGAGATTAATTGCTTCTTTTTTGGTGGGGGTCCAAACCAACCAGTCATTTCAGTCACAGTCGTGTGGCAGACCCTGTCACTGAAATGATGGGTTGGTTAAAGTGTGCATGTCCTGTTTATACAACATAAGGGTGGGTGGGAGGGCCCAAGGACAATTCCATCTTGCACCTCTTTTTTCTTTCATTTTTCTTTGCGTCATGTGCTGTTTGGGGAGTGTTTTTTGGAAGGTCCATCCTGCGTGACACTGCAGTGCCACTCCTAGACGGGCCAGGTGTTTGTGTCAGCCACTTGGGTCGCTGAGCTTAGTCATCCAGCGACCTCGGTGCAAATTTTTAGGACTAAAAATAATATTGTGAGGTGTGAGGTGTTCAGAATAGACTGAAAATTAGTGGAAATTATGGTTATTGAGGTTAATAATACTTTGGGATCAAAATGACCCCCAAATTCTATGGTTTAAGCTGTTTTTTAGGGTTTTTAAAAAAAAACACCCGAATCCAAAACACACCCTAATCCGACAGAAAAAATTCGGTGAGGTTTTGCCAAAATGCGTTCAAACCCAAAACACGGCCACGGAACCGAACCCAAAACCAAAACACAAAACCCGAAAAATTTCCGGTGCACATCTCTATTAACAATATTATACAACTCCAAAACCAACCATGGATGTTTAACACAACAAGAATATTCGTCTCTAACAAAAAACATTATTTCTGGAAAAAAAAACACAATACCCAAATTTTTTTTTTTTTTTAAAACACAATAATGATTCTGCGGCAATAATCACATCTTGCACACAAAGGCCTATCCACAACAACATACATTAACCATAAATACATTCACCAAAATGGACTAAAAATTCATGCAAACACATGAGTCACACCATTTAAAAACACCCCAAAAAAAGCAAAAAAACAAACAAAACAAAAACAGAATAAATCGTTGCTGCAAAAGGGCTAGGAAAACTGCTTACTTCACAATACAAAGGGAAAATACATAACTATTTAGGTACAAAACTACATCACCAACACATTCGAACAATGAACCAACTTACAAACACAATTATCTACAATACATTTCAGACAAATACAAAAAACAAGGTACCTCCCTGCGCTAATGTAATCAAGTGTGATGTTGACTCACACCACCAATATATTAATGGTATCTACCAATAATCATACAGACCGGATGAAGATTCAGTATATTTTTTTTATTAATTTAAAAAACAAAGGATGATCATCTATTAAATGAACTTTCAAACAAATAAAACTAAAAAGTGATTCCTAATACCGGTATACTGTAACATAGACATAACATACATACGTATAACATAAATCGGCTAGTGATACGCCTGTTAGCGATTTCAGACAACTAAGGAAAAAGCACATTTGTTAAAACAATATACATATTGTACAACAAACTCAACATCCTGCGTTGGACGATCCGAATCCCGGACATTAGTCGCACCAACCACTTCTGCCAGAATAAAGGACCGCATAGGCTCCTCCCACTCCCGATACGATGCTCTAAAGGGATGGCCACCCCCTGTTTGTCTGGCTGACTTTGCCTCCTTGGCCATCTTAGCCTTGACATGGTGCCTGATGTCGTAGAATCTCTTATGACAAGTGTCCTCTGTCCTCCTCACCACACCCTCACTGTTAACTGACGCTACTACCTTCCTCCACAGAACACCCTTCTCGCGTGAAGGAGCCTTGGCGGCATCAGGCTTAAACAGCTGACGATGATGGCCCATCAGCTCCCGCACCAATGCAACATTCTCTGCATAGCTGAACTTTACATTGCGCCCGTCTTTGTAGTGGTGCGTGGCTGTAGAGCCACAGCACCATCTCTGTCACTCTCATCGAGGCCTCAGCACCAAACTCCCCCTCCTCCTGCCCCTCACTAACGTCCTCCACCTCACTCACCTCCTCCACCTCACTCACCTCCTCCCTCTCACTCACCTCCGCCACCTCACTCACCTCTGACTGGGACATATTCCGGACAAACAACAAATAACACTGAAAAAAAAAACACAAAACACACTCCTCCACTACCACTATACACCAAACACACACACACACACACACACACACACACACACACACACACACTCTCACAAACAATCACAATAGACTAAAAAAAAATTACAGACAAAAAACTAAACAAGACTACTTACACACACAGTACAGTACTCACCAATCTCAAAAAAAACACCTCAAATCCTCCAAATCCTCCAAACAACTCTCCAACACCAAACACCACTTCCTCTCACCTCTCCACTACTAAACCCACTCCTCCATCACAACACCAACCAATCATGGACGAGTGACAAAAATGAAAGTCAGAAAAAAAACGCTCCTGGGAACAGAAAAACACTGCCGTAACATTCAAATTACAAATTCGTAAAAAAACACAAAAGACGCCCGCAAAAAAAACAAAATTGGCCGCATTCTACCTTTGAAAAACACAACTGACATCGACATCGAAAAATGAAAATAATAAAAAAAGACACCATAGTAAATGAGGCGTAACAAATTCAAAAAGTTGCAAATTCACACATTCGATGCCAATCGTGATTCATCTCCCACCAAATCGACATAAATACGAATTTTAGTAAATATACCCCATTGTTTTTTACATTGGGTACCCATAGAAATTATACTTTATTTCGGAAAGATTTTGTATTTTCATAATATAGCATCAGACATTTTCTTCTTTCTAACAAGTCAAAAAAATCTAACCCAGAAGGCCAAAGAAATGTTTTTTATTGAAATTTTAAGAAGGGTACCAAAACTAAACTTGATTGTTTTTCTACTTATAATCACCAGAAGGAAATACTGTAAGATTCTTATTTTGGCAGTAATCTACCTTTCCAAAATGGTAAAAAGTACTATTCTTTATGTACTGTAGGTTTTGGCAATAAAATCTTTACTTAAAATTAAATTGTATTTTTTTAACATTACCATGGTCTCAATTTAAACACTTCCTATGTATAAGAATATGGTAGCCCAACTAGACCTACCATTGTATTAATTAGACAATCTGCATCAGTAAATGAGGGCCCACTTTACTTTGGCACAAAATGAGGGAGATACATAATGGCCCTCATTCCGAGTTGATCGCTAGCTGCCATTGTTCGCAGCGCTAAAAATAGGCACTTCTGCGCATGCGTACGGGCCGCAGTACGCATGCGCGAAGTACTTTCACACAAAACTATGCAGTTTTACACAAGTGCGATCAATGCTTTTCTGTCGCTCTGTTGATCGGTGAGTGATTGACAGGAAGTGGGTGTTTCTGGGTGGTAACTGGCCGTTTTCCGGGAGTGTGCTAAAAAACGCAGGCGTGTCAGGTAAAAACGCAGGCATGCCTGGGGAAACGGGGGAGTGGCTGGCCGAACGCAGGGCGTGTTTGTGATGTCAAAGCAGGAACTAAACTGACTGAAGTGATCGCAAGGTAGGAGTAGGTTTGGAGCTGCTCAGAAACTGCATGAAAATTTTTACTAGCAGTTCTGCTAACCTTTCGTTTGCACTTCTGCTAAGCTAAGATGCACTCCCAGAGGGTGGCGGCCTAACGTTTGCACTGCTGCTAAAAGCAGCTAGCGAGCGATCAACTCGGAATGAGGGCCAATGGTCTTTAGATCCCCCATATCTGTGGAAAATTTTATTTTTTGTGTACTGTTTCCATTATTGTCTGGTAAAAACCAGACAATAATCACTAAGGGGGCACATCAAGGATTCAATCCTCTGTCAAGACAGGTTGCCCTCTGTTGTCGGTTGAAAACTCAAGAGACCAGGTTCTGGGATACAATGTATTAAATATGGAGACTGACACAGGAAATTTAAAAAAGGATAATCACATTTTTATCTAAGTTACAATAATGACAACATGCTAGTAAATACTTACAGTAGTTACAATAATAGTAAGAACAAATTAGAATACTCAGCTCTTAGACCAGATGTTTTAAAATCTGTCCCAGATGATGGTCATCGATTAAGTAGTTTAAATAATGTAATCCAGTTGATTTCCAGGGTCCCGTCTAATAACTTTGTCTCAAGTTAAAAGCTGGAGATTTGTAGAAGACTGGATCCGCTGCAGCCAGAATAACCTTCAATAGGAACTAATTTGCCATGTGTAAGTTTCTAGACCGTATAGACCTCCTGAAGGCTTAAAAGATATTACATTCAGTGTCTGTGAAGCTAGATGCATAGACCTGACAGTTTCCCTTTCACCCACTTGTTTACACAATACCCCAAACAGCTTACTGGACAGTTTCCATATGAGATACTGATAATAGGAACATATATTTATTATAATCACTCACCACTCACTATGTAATTTGCTATAGGTCAAAGGTAAAAGAGCTATATTTCTAACTTGTGCCTATGTCTGCAAAAAGCATGTATCCTAATAAAAAGTGTGCATGTATATATATATATATATATATATATATATATAAATATATATATATATATGTATATATATATATATAGTGTGTTATCCGGCACTCTGGATGAAAAGTAAATCACTATGCCCGGGTGCCCTCCTCGTTCAGCATATAAACAAAGGAATCCTTCCCTCAGTCCGATCGGGTACTTGGTGGAAGAAAGCAGGCGGCACTCCGAAGGTCTTTCAAAATAAACTTTGTATTGAAAAGTTACAGCATGGTGCAAAAGCAACGTTTCAAGACCATTACGGTCTTTTCGTCAGGCTGTGCATTGTGAACAATAATACAATTGTCTAAACAGTGCTAAGGTGCTTACCTGCAATAAATACCTGTGTGTGTAGCGTGCGGTGTCTCTCGGAGTTCCGGGCCGTCGGCTTCCGGGCGCGTCAGCTGGTCGCTCCGTTCGTGACGTCATGGTTGCTGGGCAACCCGATCAAGCCTCGGGACCCGTCACGCCGGGAGAACCTGAAATGTCAGAATTAAGATCAGGCTGTTGAGAAATTGCAATTTAGCTTGAATGTTTGTGCTTAATAAACAGTGAAAATTAATGTGTAGAAATAGTGAACAATTAAAATCACAAGGTACTGGACAAACCATACGAAATCTACGTGACCGTATGGCCCTTCATAGATCGGCGGTCAAAGCAGCACTGGAAGGAAAAAACATAGATCAACCTGTAGCAAGACATTACCGACTACACGGACATCGTCTATCAGATCTTCGCTGTAAGATCATAGACCATATTCCCCCTTTGACAAGAGGAGGTGACCGTCAAAAACTTCTGACCAAATGTGAATCCAAATGGATATTTTTATTGGGAGCGTTAGCACCCAACGGATTAAATGAAAAATTCACCTGGAATACATTTTTAACTTGAAAATTAGCTCATCATATAAAATATAAATTAGCATGCTTTCATGATATAATATATTTAACATTAGGAATAGTAATTATTGGTAGCCACATGGATATTAGAATAATGATTTGTCCTATAGTATGCATTAATTTAGAAAGACAATATGATAGAGCATCAGTACCTTGTGATTTTAATTGTTCACTATTTCTACACATTAATTTTCACTGTTTATTAAGCACAAACATTCAAGCTAAATTGCAATTTCTCAACAGCCTGATCTTAATTCTGACATTTCAGGTTCTCCCGGCGTGACGGGTCCCGAGGCTTGATCGGGTTGCCCAGCAACCATGACGTCACGAACGGAGCGACCAGCTGACGCGCCCGGAAGCCGACGGCCCGGAACTCCGAGAGACACCGCACGCTACACACACAGGTATTTATTGCAGGTAAGCACCTTAGCACTGTTTAGACAATTGTATTATTGTTCACAATGCACAGCCTGACGAAAAGACCGTAATGGTCTTGAAATGTTGCTTTTGCACCATGCTGTAACTTTTCAATACAAAGTTTATTTTGAAAGACCTTCGGAGTGCCGCCTGCTTTCTTCCACCAAGTACCCGATCGGACTGAGGGAAGGATTCCTTTATATATATATATATATATATATATATATATATATAAAGCAAGGATGTTACACATATACAAAATGGAGTGAAAAGGCAGTTAATAATATCACCCCATACACTTCCATATGTGTGCAGGCCAGTATTGGGCTCAATGCTCACTTCATCCATCTTTGGTCAACATTTGTTTTCTGTGGAACTGTGATATATTTTCTGGTGATCACAGGAA
Source organism: Pseudophryne corroboree (assembly GCF_028390025.1). Classification (NCBI taxonomy): domain Eukaryota; kingdom Metazoa; phylum Chordata; class Amphibia; order Anura; family Myobatrachidae; genus Pseudophryne; species Pseudophryne corroboree. The sequence continues at coordinate 94,549,019 of NC_086455.1, read as the reverse complement.
ATCACCATACAAGTACTCCTAAAAAGGCCATATAATTTGAAAGAGGGGATTCCCCTCTTTTATATGAGAACACCTCACATTTACAGGTGTAATAATAGGTGTCATTATGGATGTGATAAGTGCCCTCCCAACCACACACATAAACATCTAGTTTTTGCAATGCATGATAATGTCACAGGTGATAACTAGACAAAAGCTACTTGGTGTCACACTCCCCTATTTCAAATACAGTATGGGTACCCAAAAACTTGCAGGTGTTGCTATGGGAGGGATAGGTCACATAGGGCTCTCTATACTGAAAACACTGTAAAAAGGTTACATTGGGGTTTATTTACTAAGATTTGTGTTTCAGACGATTTGGTGGGAGTTTGAACTCAAATTTTAGCGGTCGTATTATTTTACAACTTTTTGAAACCATTTTCAGTAATTTACTAAGCTGTCTAGTTTTACTTTTTCGTATTTTTCGATGTCGATGTTATTCATATTTTTCCCCAAATTTTTTTGGCTGAATTACTGTTTTCTGGCCAAAGATGTTTTTTTTTTGTACGGATTCGTAGTTTGCATTCGCGGCAATGGTTTTGTGGGTTTTTTTGCGGCCGCATTTCCACTTGTACATTCGTTTTTGTCAATTGAACATGATTGGTTGTGTTTCAGATGTAGGAGTGTCTGTGCGGCATCGTATAAATACACCCCAAACTGTCCGAACCTCTTGGGTTAGTGGAGAGGTGAGAGGTTGTGGTCTGTTGTGTTGGAGAGTTGGTTAATGGTTTTGGTGCAGTTTTGTGATTTCTGAGTGCTGTATTGTGTTTGAAAGTAGTCTTGTCATTCTTGTTGTGTAGTTTGTTTGGACTTTGTCTAATTTTTGGTCCTTGTCATTTTTGTTTAAAGTCTATTATCAGTGTGTGTGTGTGTGTGTGTGTGTGTGTGTGTGTGTGTGTGTGTGCGCGTGCGGTTGGTGTGTAGTGGTAGTGGAGGAGTGTATTGTTTTATTTCTCAGTGTTAATTGTTGTTTGTCTTTACTTTGTCAGAGTCAGAAGTGAGTGAGGTGGAGGAGGTGAGTGAGGTGGAGGGGGTAAGTGAGAGGGAGGAAGTGAGTGAGGTGGAAGAGTTAAGTGAGGTGGAGGAGGTAGGTGAGATTGCTGCTGCAGCCTCTAGTGACAGTGACAGTGATGGTGATGCAGCTCCGCAGCCACGCACCACTACTAAGACTGGCCACAATGTGAACTTTAGTTATGCAGAGAATGTGGCTTTGGTGAATGAGCTGATGAGATATCATCGGCAGCTGTTTGGCCGTGAGTCCACAAAGGTCACATCACGCAAGAAGAGTGTCTTGTGAGGCAAAGTGGTTGTGGCAGTCAACAGCGAGGGTGTGGTCAAGCGGAGCGAGGACACGTGCCGCAAACGCTTCTATGATATAAAGCGGCGTGTGAAGGTGAAAATGGCCAAGGAGGCAAAGTCTGCTCGACAGACAGGTGGGGGACATCCCTTTATTGCAAAATATCTGGAGTACGAGGAGCCCCTGAGGAGCCTAATTCCTCCTGAAGTGGTCGGTGCGACTTATGTCCGGGATTCGGATTGGCCCAGGCAGGATTGTGAGTTGTTTTCAAAAGTATTTTTTGCGTTTCTAACTGTAAAAAACATCACATCTTGTATTTACTGTTTTGGTTTGTGTAAGTTTCGTTATGCATGTCTGGTTAGTAGGTGTGTTTTTTAGGTCAAAACAAACTGGAGTGTGCATATTTAAGGTGTGTGTTGAAATTCAAAATAACATTACTGCAGTATCTTGTTTATCCTGAATGCTTAGTTTTTCTAACTGTTTTTTTGTTGGTGTGGCTCATGAGGCACAGTCACTTACTCTTTGCATGGTAAATGTGTTTGCTAATGTGAAATGTATGTCTAGCATTACTGCAAATCTAACTGTGTTTTATTGGGACTAAAGTGTGTTTTTGGTGTTTTTATGTTGTTTTGCAATATTTGGTGGTGATGGTCACTTTGTTTGCCATGTGTCCAACATTTTTTGGGTGATTTTTTATTTGAGGACAATGGCCCTCATTCCGAGTTGTTCGCTCGCAAGCTGCGTTTAGCAGCATTGCACACGCTAAGCTTCCGCCTACTGGGAGTGAATCTTAGCTTAGCAAAATTGCGAACGAAAGATTCTCAAAATTGCGAATAGAATTTCTTTGCAGTTTCTGAGTAGCTCGGGACTTACTCTGCCACTACGATCAGTTCAGTCAGTTTCGTTCCTGGTTTGACGTCGCAAACACACCCAGCGTTCGCCCAGACACTCCTTTGTTTCTCCAGCCACTCCCGCGTTTTTCCCAGAAACGGTAGTGTTTTTTCACACTCTCCCATAAAACGGCCAGTTTCCGCCCAGAAACACCCACTTCCTGTCAATCACATTACAATCACCAGAACGAAGAAAAAACCTTGTAATGCCGTGAGTAAAATACCAAACTTCTTAGCAAATTTACTTGGCGCAGTCGCAGTGCGAACTTTGTGCATGCGCAATTAGCGGAAAATCGCTGCGATGCGAAGAAAATTACTGAGCGAACAACTCGGAATGACCACCAATGTGTTTGGCATTTGGTGCTACATTTGGTCCAAAATGTTTGGTTATTTAATTGTTTTGGGATGGTGTAATAGTGTTTGTGGACTTGAACACATCAATTTAAATCATAATTGTCATTTGTAGTGTTGTGTGTTAATGTATGTGTTTTTTGATGGATCATATTACATGCTTAAATATTCGGCTGGGTGGCAATGTGAAGAAAGCACATGGCCCAATTATGTTGTTTTTTTGTTGTGGGTTTGGTTCATGGCCTATGTACACACAATATACACTTCAACAAATGGTGCTGAGTTGGTTTGAAAAAATACGTATAGTGACTTAAGAAACAAAGAAAAGATAATGTGGTTTAAATTTAATTAACACAGTATTTTAAAAACAAACTTAATTGTCATATCTTCAGAGTCTTCAAAAAAACAACAATAGGCCACCCTCCATCAGGCCCAAGATGATGATGATGGTGAAGCAGGTAAAGTAACAATTTATGGACATATTATAAGTGCAAATGTTTTGGCAAAACATATTTTTTTTTATAGGACCATCCATACAATGGCTCATTCCCAAAAGGAGGCATTCACAGGAATCGTCCCCGCAAAAACACATGGCCCACAAGAGACACCGTCCTGATGTACACACTAGACAACAGGAGTTACCACCTCAACGATGCATATCAAATGTGTCCTCAAGGCCACCATTACAACTTTTGGAGAGTCCGCCAGCACGGGAACCACAATCCCCTCAGCTGCCTGGTGAGTAGAAAAAAACTAACATTAGGACACATACTTACACAGGGCACTTTACACATAATTAGCGTGGTTGAAGACCACACAATAACCCAATAACCTACATATGGCTGAACCCCAACAACAAAATGCCTAACAAATGTTAGGGGTTTACTAAAAATATGTGTGTATACTTCAGCCATAGAGTAGCATATTAAGATGAAGGTGCTGCACCAAGGTTAACATCCTTAAACAATGGTGTGTGTTGATGCATTAAGATGTAGTGTGGAGATCTTGCATACCCTTCATCAATTTAGAGCAAACAAGCCAATTTGTACACAAGTAGAAACAAGCCGTAAACAGTGTTTGCATAGTATATGTATTTGTCATCCGAATTGTGAATAATATTAAATAAAAATAAAAACCACATATAATATAGTAGAGAGGCCTGGCCTTTATGTAAGTGGAGTAGTGATGTTAACGTCAATAACACCATTTGGACTCATCTTTATCATGTCTTGGCAACAAAAATTTTGAACATAATATTAACCCAATATATGTCTACAGTAACTAAAATGTTGTCCCATTATAACCCATACAGATGATGACAACATTCCCCCGGACACCCAGCATGCCACACAAATGGAGGAAACCTTTGTACTACATCTCCAGCCAATCGAGCCAACAATACCAACAACACCACCTGTGAGTATGCCTCCAACACAAACAACACCTGCACCACAAATCAGTCCTCCATCACCACAAACGACAACACAGGATCAGGATTTTTGGAATACTTGGTAAACCCAGCAGGCCAATAACCTGGATTGTCTGCATAGTCAAATGCAATTTCTAGCTAGTCTGCCACATCATCTTCTACGAATTAGTTGGAATAGTAGTCAGCTGAATGTGCAAGTCACTAGAATTGCAAACACAATGGAATCAATGCGTGCCGACAACATACATATGATGAAAACATTCCAGAGAGTAATGGATGAACAACACAGATAGCACCAAAACTACCTCAACATTTTGGAAACCAACCAAATGCTAATAGAGAGCATCAGCAGAATTATGGAAAGTCACACTGCAGCTACCACAGAACTCAATGCTACTCTGACTAACCTGAGTCAAAACGTCAATTCCCAACAAGCGATACAACCAAGCACCAGCTCAGGAACCACCACTCCTATCATTTCCCAAGTTACCTCTCCACCAAGGCGATCCAGCCGTAGATGGACAAACCTTACTGGGAAAGGCACATCAGCATCGAAAGTGCCACCCAAAAAGTAGCCATCAGGTGTTTGTGTTCATTCTGTCTAGGAGGATAAAACTGTATCAGTTTTAGTGTACGAAGGACACTGAAATTGTACATTTGTCATTATTAAGTTCACCCATTATGTGCGGTTTTGGTAGTCAAAATCACTGTCAGTTTTACATGACCATTAATACACTTCTTATCAATAATATAACTAAAAATTAGTCCTTGGTCAGTAACCATATTCTTTGTAGTAATCAAAAATCAGTATGCCTTGTCCAGTATCCAGATTCTTTGCAGTACTAATCACAATCACTATTCCTTGGTCAGTAACAATATACTTTGCAGTAATAATCACAATCAGTATGCCTTGTCCAGTATCTAGATTATTTGCAGTAATAATCACAATCACTATTCCTTGGTCAGTAACAATACACTTTACAGTAATAATCACAATCATTATGCCTTGTCCAGTATCCAGATTCTTTGCAGTAATAATCACAATCAGTATGCCTTGTCCAGTATCCAGATTCTTTGCAGTACTAATCACAATCACTATTCCTTGGTCAGTAACAATATACTTTACAGTAATAATCACAATCAGTATGCCTTGTCCAGTATCCAGATTCTTTGCAGTAATAATCACAATCACTATTCCTTGGTCAATAACCATATTCTTTGCAGTAATAATCACAATCAGTATGCCTTGTCCAGTATCTAGATTATTTGCAGTAATAATCACAATCAATCAATATGCCTTGCTTAGTATCCATATTCTTTGCAGTCCTAATCACAATCAATCAATCAATCAATCAATCAATCAATCATTATGCCTTGCTCAGTATCCATATTCTTTGCAGTAATAATCACAATCAATCAATCAGTGGGGGCAACTCCAAGTTGATCGCAGCAGGAAATTTTTTAGCAGTTGGGCAAAACCATGTGCACTGCAGGGGGGGCAGTTATAACATTTGCAGAGAGAGTTAGATTTGGGTGGGTTATTTTGTTTCTGTGCAGGGTAAATACTGGCTGCTTTAATTTTACACTGCAAATTAGATTGCAGATTGAACTCACCACACCCAAATCTAACTCTCTCTGCACATGTTATATCTGCTCCCCTGCAGTACACATGGTTTTGCCCAACTGCTAAAAAATGTCCTGCTGCGATCAACTTGGAATTACCCCCAGTATTCCTTGCTCAGTATCCAGATTCTTTGCAGTCCTAATCATAATCAATCAAACAAATCAATCAATCAGTATGCCTTGCTCAAAATCCATTTTGTTGAACTCAACAAACCTAATCAGTAATACCTGAGCATTATGTGTTTTAAGTCATAACAGAACCAAACACATTGTTAGGTTGTCATGTATTTTCATTATGACAATGTCATGAGTCATTCTGTAAAATGATCCTTTAGTTATAGGTTAGATTTTGCTTCACGTGTGAGTATGCCATGTTTAAACACAATTACAATGCCATGTATCCACATTATGAAGATGTTAATTGTAAACATTATGTATTTTTCCTAAATCATTACGCAGTTTCATCGTTCATAAAACAATTAATGTCTAAGTTAATTCCTTGTATTGGTACTCTGTGGTTTAGCCACACAATCAGCCTTAAACAAGGTAAACTGCCCAATAAAATTTTGTGGAACTAAACACATGCTTGGCTACCTGAACAACCCATGAGCACCACACATAATATTACGAACACACAGAGACAACAAATAGTATATATACAAAATATAGAAAAAATATATACAAAAACAAATATACAACAAACACAACCTATCTTTGATAAGTCAGTAATGCATTGTTCATTTTATATATATATATATATATATATATACATACACACACACACAGTGGGGAAAAAGTATTTGGACAGCCTCCGATTGTGCAAGTTGACTCACTTAAAAAGATGAGAGAGGTCTGTAATTTTCATCATAGGTACACTTCAACTGTGAGAGACAGAATCTGAAAAAAAAATCAACTAGGAAATCAAACTGTATGATATTTAAACAATTTATTTGTATTTTCTTGCGGAAAATAAATATTTGGACAATCAAAAAGTTTAACTCAATACTTTGTAATATAACCTCGGTTGGCAATTACAGAGGTGAAATGTTTCCTGTAGTTCTTGACCAGGTTTGTAAACACTGTAGCAGATATTTTGGCCCACTCTTCCATGTAGATCTTCTCTAAATCTGTCATGTTTTGGGGCTGTTGCTGGGCAACACAGACTTTCAACTACCTCCACAGATTTTCTATTGGGTTGAGGTCTGAAGACCGGCTAGGCCACTCCAGGACCTTGAAATCCTTCTTACGCAGCCACTCCTTTGTTGCCCGGGTGGTGTGTTTGGAGTCATTGTCATGCTGGAAAACCCAGCCACGTTCCATCTTGAAAGCTCTTACTGAGGGAAGGAGGTTTTTGCAAAAAATCTCATGATACATGGCCCCATTCATCCTCTCCTTAATATGGATCAGTCGACCTGTCCCCTTTGCAGAAAAGCAGCCCCAAAGCATGATGTTTCCACCACCATGCTTCACAGTGGGTATGGTGTTCTTGGGATGCCATTCATCATTCTTCTCCCTTCAAACACTGTGAGTGGAGTTTATACCAAAAAGTTTGATTTTGCTCTCATCTGACCACATTATATTCTCCCAATCCTCCTCTGGATCATCCAGATGGTCACTGGCAAACTTTAGATGGGCCAGGACATGTGCTGGCTTAAGCAGGGGGACCTTTCGGGTGCTGCAGGATTTTAATCCATGACGACATAGTGTGTTACTAATGGTAACCTTTGTGACTGTGGTCCCAGCTTTTCTTGAGGTCATTGACCAGGTCCGCCCGTGTAGTTCTGGCCTGATTCCTCACCGTTCTCAAGATCATTGATAACCCCATGAGGTGAGATCTTGCATGGAGCCCCAGGTTGAGGAAGATTGTCAGTGATCTTGTATTTCTTCCATTTTTTAATGATTGCACCAAGAGTTGATCGCTTCTCACCAAGCTGCTTGCCTATTGTCGAGTAGCTCATCCCAGCCTTGTGCAGATCTACAATTATTTCCCTGGTGTCCTTAGACAGATCTCTGGTCTTGGCCATGGTGGAGAGGTAGCAGTCTGACTGTTTGAGGGTGTGGACAGATGTCTTTTATACAGATAACCAGTTAAAACAGGTGCCATTAACACAGGTAATGAGTGGAGGATAGAAGAGCTTCTTAAAGAATAAGTAACAGGTCTGTAAGAGACAGAAATCTTGCTGCTTGGTAGGTGTCCAAACATTTATTTTCCACAAGAATATACAAGTCAATTGTTTAAAAATCATACAATGTGATTTCCTGTTTTTTTTTTTCAGATTCTATCTCACAGTTGAAGTGTAACTATGATGGAAATTATAGACCTCTATCATCTTTTTAAGTCAGTCAACTTGCACAATCAGTGGCTCTCCAAATACTTTTTTTTGCCCCACTGTATACACATATATATATATATATATATATATATATATATATATATATATATATATAGATAGCGGTGTGGGGATCGGCACTCACGAATAAGGGTGCTGGAATACTTGCTGCGGTGCCCTCTGTAATCCTCTGTGGGATCCAATATGATATGCAGCAAAAGCAGCGGCACTCAGCAGACAAATGTAGATGAAGAAAATAGCGTTTATTTACATCCTACGGCGTTTCGGGGAACAAGCCCCGTCTTCAGGGACAGACGATATAAATATACAGACATGCACACAACATATATATACCTGTGAAAACAATTAGTCCTAAGACGGGATTCAACTCACCTGTCAGACGCCATCACCGCTGCCGCATGCAGCCGGGAGCCAGCGTGTCACGAGTCCCCGGGCATTGACGTCAGTGTGCTGCGCCGGACAGGGAGCCAATCACGTCCGTTACCATGCGGTTACTAAGCAACTGCAGGAAACATAAACAACAAAACTTGTGAAAATGATACATTGCATATTAACATAACGAAATCAATTACTACAAACGACTAACAATAAACAAAACCAAACAAAAAACGAATCAAAATATGATACAAAAAAGATTAAAAAGAAGGAAACGATTATACCCTCTGATCATAGATCTGACTATCCAATAAAGGACCAAATAAACGATCATCATTATATTTCAGCCTATGATTACAATTACATATAAGACTGTTTCAATACTAACTAAGGGCCATAAACGTAACAGGAAAGGACAATGAGCACTGTGTGAATCTAAAGGTTACATCATGGGGCAACTAATCTATGGGTGCTAGCTTTGGGTAAAGATATCCTGTATTCATAAGAAACTTTGGAGACCCATAGTCTCGTTAAGACCCCGTGGTGACAGGGTATTAAGGAAAAAGATCCATCTGCTTTCTCATTGCAGAAGGATCTTGTTCCTATCTCCACCCCGATGCGACAGGGGTACCTGATCTATTATCATGGCACGCATGCTGGCCACTGTATGCCTAGCTTGTACACAGTGACGAGCCACTGGCTGGTCACTGTTACCCTTCTCTAAGGCCAATTTGATGGCACTGCGGTGCAGTGCCATTCGTTCCCTAAATTGTCTCTGTGTTTTGCCTATATACAAGTTTTGTTGTTTATGTTTCCTGCAGTTGCTTAGTAACCGCATGGTAACGGACGTGATTGGCTCCCTGTCCGGCGCAGCACACTGACGTCAATGCCCGGGGACTCGTGACACGCTGGCTCCCGGCTGCATGCGGCAGCGGTGATGGCGTCTGACAGGTGAGTTGAATCCCGTCTTAGGACTAATTGTTTTCACAGGTATATATATGTTGTGTGCATGTCTGTATATTTATATCGTCTGTCCCTGAAGACGGGGCTTGTTCCCCGAAACGCCGTAGGATGTAAATAAACGCTATTTTCTTCATCTACATTTGTCTGCTGAGTGCCGCTGCTTTTGCTGCATATCATATTGGATCCCACAGAGGATTACAGAGGGCACCGCAGCAAGTATTCCAGCACCCTTATTCGTGAGTGCCGATCCCCACACCGCTATCCATATAGGATAACTAGCACATTGCCATGCAGGCACAAAAGCTATGTTAAAAATCCTGGATAAGGCACCAATGGGATATATTTGTTTTACTATTCTTCATATATATATCCAGGGAACTTTGATTTGTCATCACAGTTATCCACAGTGATTTTATTGGATTGCACTGCACGGGTGAGGAGATTTGTCCCTCTGATCAGAGACATTTGACTATCCAATATATTCAGCTTTGATTTGGCTAACATGTCAGCACCAGATTCTGACATTGAAGCAGCCTGGGAACTGGCACAGCTTGATGCCAAAGAAAGATACAGCTACTCTGATGCAGAGGCACAGGCAATTCTTATTAAACAAAAATTGGATGATGACCCTCCAGTTTCTACTACAGAAGAACTATACCGTCAATGGCTCAAAATGAAACAACGTGAGTGTGATTTTACTTATCACGGTATCACACTATCGGACTATTACCGTACTAATCAAATACCGAGGGGATTTAGGATAAAAAATACCCCCACGATAGGACGGTATAGTATACCCTTCTGTAGAAGATGGGTAGCAATTTTAAACAAATGTTCCATGGATCTAATGTTGCTCGTCATAGAAGAATCGACACGCGAATTGACACAGATTAAAGAGCAACTCACCACATTCGAGAGTGCACATAAGCCAACTTTGTCAGCTGATTCTACCACTAATTGGCTAGACAAATTACAGGTGCACATGGAGCAATACAGGAGCAACCTGATTAAATATAAGAAAGAAAAATTGCAAAAGGTCCAAGCTGATTATCAACAGAGAAGAGTTTACTCTTGGCTCAGTAATACTAATTCTACCCAACAGCGACCGACACACTTTAGGAGGTATCGGCAAAGAAATCATCCGTTTGAGCAAACTGACTCCAGTACATCATTGAGTGAAGCTGAACAACCAAGTACCCCCTCTACGTCTAATACTACAACATACCCTTTAGGGGTGGCTACCCGGTCGGGACATCGCCCAGCCCCCGGACGAGGACGAGGCGGTCGGGGCAGAATAAAAGGCTCAAACGCACGTCGACCACCACGCCATTGACGGATCTAGTCATTAACTTATCCTCTACTCCACTTACTCCAACTGAGCATAGAGTATTATCACGTGGATTGTCATTTGTGCCCACCACTAGACCAGATGACTTTACTTCATTGGTGGAAAACTATAAATTCAACAGGACTTTACGACTCAAAGAACACTTTGGAACAGCAGAGGGGCCTAAGCATGATTCCAATATTCCATCAAAGTTAAGAAAGGTGGCACCAAGATCCAGATTTGACCCCAATACGAACAATCCGTCTATCAGAACATTCTCAAGGATGTTAGAACAAACATATCAACAGACCTCTGATACTACCTATCATCCTAACCTCTCAATAGAGGAACGAGTGGCCTTGAAGGACTTATCTACAAGGTCTGACCTGGTAATCAGGGAAGCGGATAAAGGGGGATCTGTAGTTATACAGGATTTACCAGTATATGTGACAGAGAGCAATCGATTATTGTCGGACACTGCCACATATAAATGTTTAACATTTGACCCTACCTCACAATACAAAACAGAATTAGATAAGGTTTTGGCACAAGGAGTTAGTACGGGAGCATTATCTAGTGAACAGGTAAATGCTATGACAGTACAGTACCCGACCGTACCTTTATTCTATACAGTACCAAAAGTACATAAATCCTTGTTAAATCCACCGGGCCGACCAATTGTGTCGGCTAGAAAATCCCTGTATCACCCTATTTCCATCTTTTTGGATGCCTTTCTCAACCCATGTGTCCAGGCAGTCCCTTCCTATTTAAGGGACACTACAGCCTTATTGAAGCATTTACATGGGCTGGATACCTGTTCTGATCAACTGCAGTTGTGCAGTGCAGATGTAACTAGCCTCTACACCTGCATCCCACATGAAGCAGGTGTGGAGGCAGTACGGATGTTAATTACTAACAATCCTTTGTATTTGGGTCCACCAATTGAAGTATTTCTACAATTGTTAAATTTGGTTTTGACTCGTAATTATTTTACATTTAATGGAAAAAAATTTTTACAGTTGACCGGCTGTGCGATGGGGTCCCCAGTGGCCCCATCGTACGCGAATGCTTATATGTATAAGGTGGAGACCTTACTGTTTGACAGTCTACTTGGATCATCTGTGTACTTCTATAAGAGGTACATAGATGATCTTCTGATTTTTTGGAATGGGTCTGCAGTATCACTATCTAAACTTTTGGATGACCATAATGCCTCTAATAATGTTGTTAAATTCACTTATCAGATTTCATCCCAGACTGTACATTTTCTAGATGTGGCCATTTCTCTAGTTGACGGTATTCTACAAACTAATCTTTATGTTAAACCCACAGACAGAAATTCAGTGCTACATCATGCTAGTTTCCACCCCCTGACCACATGCAGGGGTTTACCATATTCACAATTATTACGAGCCAGACGCATTATTTCAGATCCCACACAGACTGAAACAACCATGGACCATATGATAACCAAGTTTGAAGAGCGTGGTTATCCACAGGCAGAGCTTTTTGCTAATAAGATCAAAGCACTTAAACAGACACGGGAATCCCTATTGAACAATACCGCTCCATCACGTAGTCACACTACGGATATCAATAGAATTCCATGGGTCAACAAATACACGACAGCTACTACCCCTCTGGTAAGGAAGGCCAAACAACTGTGGCCAATGATAAATACTGATAAATCCTTGCCAGCCCTGATGGGTTCTAAATTACTTCCCAGTTACACCAGGGGTAAAAGTATTGCAGACACAGTCGTTAAATTGGACATTTTCCCTTTAAGTAAAACGGAACAATCACACTTTTTGCGTCCCAAACTTGGTTGTTACCGCTGTTTAGGTTGCTCCACCTGTAATACTCTGATGACGGGTTCCTTTTTCTGTCACCCTATTACGGGTAAAAAATTTACCATTAGACACAGAGTAACTTGCACGTCTACCCATGTAATTTATATGTTAAAGTGCCCCTGTGGATTAGCCTATATAGGCAAAACACAGAGACAATTTAGGGAACGAATGGCACTGCACCGCAGTGCCATCAAATTGGCCTTAGAGAAGGGTAACAGTGACCAGCCAGTGGCTCGTCACTGTGTACAAGCTAGGCATACAGTGGCCAGCATGCGTGCCATGATAATAGATCAGGTACCCCTGTCGCATCGGGGTGGAGATAGGAACAAGATCCTTCTGCAACGAGAAAGCAGATGGATCTTTTTCCTTAATACCCTGTCACCACGGGGTCTTAATGAGACTATGGGTCTCCAAAGTTTCTTATGAATACAGGATATCTTTACCCAAAGCTAGCACCCATAGATTAGTTGCCCCATGATGTAACCTTTAGATTCACACAGTGCTTATTGTCCTTTCCTGTTACGTTTATGGCCCTTAGTTAGTATTGAAACAGTCTTATATGTAATTGTAATCATAGGCTGAAATATAATGATGATCGTTTATTTGGTCCTTTATTGGATAGTCAGATCTATGATCAGAGGGTATAATCGTTTCCTTCTTTTTAATCTTTTTTGTATCATATTTTGATTCGTTTTTTGTTTGGTTTTGTTTATTGTTAGTCGTTTGTAGTAATTGATTTCGTTATGTTAATATGCAATGTATCATATTCACAAGTTTTGTTGTTTATGTTTCCTGCAGTTGCTTAGTAACCGCATGGTAACGGACGTGATTGGCTCCCTGTCCGGCGCAGCACACTGACGTCAATGCCCGGGGACTCGTGACACGCTGGCTCCCGGCTGCATGCGGCAGCGGTGATGGCGTCTGACAGGTGAGTTGAATCCCGTCTTAGGACTAATTGTTTTCACAGGTATATATATGTTGTGTGCATGTCTGTATATTTATATCGTCTGTCCCTGAAGACGGGGCTTGTTCCCCGAAACGCCGTAGGATGTAAATAAACGCTATTTTCTTCATCTACATTTGTCTGCTGAGTGCCGCTGCTTTTGCTGCATATTATATATATATATATATATATATATATATAAAGGAAAGAAAAACTGCGGCACTCGGGGACTGGTGAAAAAATGATGTATTCAGCAATACATATTTTACATCAACGTTTCGTGGATTTTAACCCCTTTTTCAAGATGTACCTGTGTGAAAAGAAAAGAAGACCCCACTCACCTTTATGTAGAGACAGGAACCCGCCACAACCCCCGTGCACGTGAAGTCCCGAGCGTCCCCGTCCGGCGTGTGCGGAGGCGCCAGGAGATGACGTGGCCCGACGTCCGTGCTATGCTCGTCCGTCAGTTGGGAGACAGATATAGACGAATGTGACACGTAAATCTGTAAGGGAAACGAAATAACGTTTCCAACGTGGTATAGTGAATTAAAAACAAACTGTATATTGCATACACTGGGAACATACATATTATATTCAGGTCCCTGCAGTCCTACATCTGCTCAAAGCCATATTGAACAATGAAAATTGGCTACAAGACGCTGCACTAAATGCAGTCAAAACTAAAAACAAACGTAGGTTAATGTTGGAACATAGGTGAACACAATCAGAAGCCCTAAGCTAGGCTAAACTTTACATGTGTGAAGGCACAGTGTACACTATACTCAAAAGGTTAGGCCACTGCAAGAAAACATTACAAGAAAATGCTCCATGCTACTTTTCATTAAGTCCGTGCGGAGCTGTGGTGTTAAGCCGGACAATCCATCGTGTTTCACACTGTGATAATAACTTCTGTCTGTCGCCACCTCTGATGGAAATAGGGATATGGTCCACAATTTAGTATTTCAAACTAGATAAAGGATGTTGGCAAAGTTTGAAATGCCGTGCGACTGGCTGATCGTTATCCTTGCCTTCAATGGCGGCTTTGATGGCAGATCGATGAAGGGCCATGCGTTCTTTGAAGGTTCTGATGGTCTGTCCGACGTACAGTAGCCCGCAGGGGCAAATGATAACATAGATAACGTATTGTGAACTGCACGTGAGAAAATTATGTATACTGTATTTCTTGCCAGTTTTGGGGTGTTGAAATGAAGAGCCAGGTATAAGATAATTGCACGTAGTGCAAGACGGACATCTAAAACAGCCTTTACGTGTGGACATGGTTATTTTTGGTGAAACATCTGTATGGACTAGCAAGTCCCGTAAGTTTCGTCCACGCCTATAACTAGGCATAACTGATTTATTATGAAAACATGGTAGTGCGGTATCACTTTTAACTATAGGCCAAAGCGCACTAACCGCTCTGGGGATTACTGAACTAGCAGTGGTGTATTCAGTAACCAACGGTATTTTTGTTCAAAGTGTTTCACTTGGTTTCGGCTGTAACAGTGATGTCCGAGATTTCGTCAACATCTCAATTTTCTGTTGTTGAAGCTTATTGTGTGGATAACCTCTGACTTTAAATTTGTCCACCACCTGTGTCAGTGCCGAATCCAATTCATCGGGATTGCTCGTGATCCGTGCCACCCTGGTCATCTGGGACTTTGGTAGTCCTGCTTTCAAGGCCGGCAGGGTGGAAATTTGCATGCTCCAAAAGAGTGTTTCGATCAGTAGGTTTGTGGAAGACAGCAGTGTGGATATGGCGGTCTTTGATAGAAATGGAGACATCTAAATAATGGATCACTTCTGTGCTATACTGATACGTGAATCGAATTGGTGACTCGACCAAGTTGATGGACGAAAGGAGTTGTTGTAGGCTCTCTTCATCACCTGTCCAAAACAAGATCAGGTCATCAATATACCTCTTGTGAAGGAGGATATTGGTGCTGATCAGAGGGTTTGAAAAGAATAGCTCGTGTTCTTTGGCAAACATATACACATTTGCTAGCGACGGTGCTATGCAAGAACCCATAGCACAGCCAGTTATTTGTTCATAATATTTCCCATTGTGCAAGAAATAATTACGTTGAAGAGTCAGTTTGAGCAAAGTGATGAATAGTTCAATATCCAACGATTGAAAATTGTTGTTTTCTAGGAAAGTTTTCATAATGGCCAGCCCTTCCATATGTGGAATCACGGAATATAGGTTCTTAACATCCAATGTACACATGATCGTGTCGGCAGGGAGAACATCTATGGACGTCAATAGATTCAAGAGATCTGTTGTATCTCTAAAGTGTGTTGTTTGATTGGTCACCAAAGGTTGCACCATAAGGTCCAGGTACTTTGAAATCGGATAACATAAAGAGTCCCTCGCAGATATAATGGGCCTTATTGGTGGTTTTTTAGCATCCTTGTGGATCTTCGGCAAGGAATAAATCACCGGTACCTTGGGAAATTTTTGTATCAGACAATTTTTGCTTTTTTTCGTCAATTTTGCCTTGATTGTATGCTAGTGATAGAATTTGTACCGGGCGGTCGGATTACCCTGGAGTCTCCTGTATGTTGTATTATCGGATAATAAATCATCGAGGTCTTTGATGTACTGTGTTTTATCCTGAATGATGATTGCACTGCCTTTATCGGCTGGACGTATTATGATGGTAAGATCCTCAGATAATGTTTTCAAGGCCATTTGTTCACCCCTGGAGAGATTTGGAAAGATCTTAGGTTGTGCCATCTCATATCTGTCGACGGCATTATCCAGTAATCTTGAGAATGACTTGATAGAAGCATTTGTGCTCTGTGGGTCAAATGTGGATGTTGATTTAATAAAAGCAGCCTTCTTTGGGCCTTCACTGGGTTGGTGTTGAAAAAATTCACGCAGTCTTAATGACCTTTCAAAGCGGTACTGTTCAGTGCGCCATTTGAAGGTATCATGTTTGTTAGTGGGTATAAATGACAGTCCTCTGTTTAGCAGCCTGGTCTCATCGGAAGATAATGTTCTGGATGATAAATTAAAGATTAGATCTATGTTTTCTTTTTGTTTTTGTTGCCGGCTGGTGGTTTTGTAGATCCTCTGGTTTTGCTGGCCCCTTCGTGTGTGTCGGTGGGTGGGGTATCGACTTTTGACCGGGTTGCTGCTCAAGAAATGGTTCTGTTTTGGTGATTTTGCATCGTCCGAATCCTGGACTAAAAAATCACTGTCGCTGTTGTCTGAGTCCTGTCGTTTGGGATTCTTATATGATTTATTTCTCCAGGACTGTCGTTTATTCGTGAACCTAGGGTTTGTATTTTCAGAGCCATGTAACCAACGGTACACCTTGTGTTCTATATAATCTGCTAACACAACTTGTAGTTTGTTCTTTTTATATTGGATCAACTCACGCTTGAAATTGTTGACTTGGACAATCAACTTGTCCCATTGGGACTGATATGTGGCATCTTCGAGTAGTGCTTTATTAGCTGTTTCATATGCTGCAATGTTAGACCGATAATTGGTGAGTTCTTTCCCGGATTCCTCTATTACGAGTAGCATCAAGTCCATGCTGCATTTGTTTAATATCAGTGTCCATTTCCTACAAAAATCAGTGTTGCTGCGACCTATGGTCGGAATATTTTAAACCCGGAAGCCTCGTGGGATCTTCTTGGCACGATAATAATCGGATAAAGAAGTGCCGTGCAGCAAATAATCCGTCTCTTTCTTTTTTAGACGTAACAAATGATGATACACTTCATCCACTGTAATGTTGTCCTGATTGGTGAGGAAATCTTCTTTAAACAGAATAGCTGAAGCTTCAGCATCTGTGTAACTGAGAACGTGATCCGAATCAGGCGTGCTGGTGTGCATAGATTCCATGGGATCCATATTGCTCTATTGGTGTTCCCAGTATATGAAATGTCACAGCCAGGTGAACAATTAAAAACAAATGCTTGCTTTGCAATAATGTAGCAAAAGAAAAAAAGGAAAAAGTCTTTCAATATGCAAAAAATGAATGATGCGGTGCCACACTTCTTTAGGGCTGATGGCACAACCCAATTGTATATTGTGTGGTATAGCTGGCACTCGATGATCACGACTTAATACCGGGGTGCCCTCCTTCAAATGTGCACAGTGAAGGGTTGGCGAAGCTGGGAGACAGATATCCACTGACCCCATATCACAAAACCAGGCGGCACTCCACGGATTTGGGTATAAAAGAAAAATCTTTATGTGAAAAACAACATGGGAGTCCAACGTTTCAACGCCGCGGCGGGTGTTTTTTTCAAGGACACATGGTGAAGCAAACAGTGTTAAAACAATTCTCACCTTAAATGCTTTACACACGCCACTGCTGTCAAACGAGGGCGGGGGGCAGGAGCGACTCCGGCGGTCCCGGCGTCCGGCCGCGGGTGATGACGTGACCGTCACCAGGCAACCAGGCAAAACCCAGTCCGGCACATCTCGCGAGAGATGTCGTTGCCGTCGCCAGGCAACCAGACGCGCTCAGCCCAGCGCCACTCACGAAAGCAGATGGAGAGTGCTATACCAATAAAGTGCAATGTGCATGTGAACTGTGACAGATACGAATGTGACACGTAAATCTGTAAGGGAAACGAAATAACGTTTCCAACGTGGTATAGTGAATTAAAAACGAACTGTATATTGCATACGCTGGGAACATACATATTATATTCAGGTCCCTGCAGTCCTATATCTGCTCAAAGCCATGTTGAACAATGAAAATTGACTACAAGACGCTGCACTAAATGCAGTCAAAACTAAAAACAAACGTAGGTTAATGTTGGAACATGGCTTTGAGCAGATGTAGGACTGCAGGGACCTGAATATAATATGTATGTTCCCAGCGTATGCAATATACAGTTCGTTTTTAATTCACTGTGTGTTCCCTAATGCACAGACATATTTGTAATTATTTATGGGGTGGGTGTGGGGTGCGGTGGCCCCTGTGTCGGTATGGCTGGGCTGCTTCAGGTCGGCATACCCTAACACTTTATTAACACTTATGATTTTCCCTATCACTTTGTATATATTATTTTAATCACACCACTTACATAGCACTTCTGTGCTTCTTATTAACTCCTATTAATTCTCACCTGTGAGCTGATCTGGGGTGGCCGACCTGTGCCAACATCGTGGGGTCCTGCACCCCGGATCCATACCTAGCATTAGGGACCCCCAGTGACGGAGAAGCCTTGTCGATCGGCCTGGGGGCTTAACCCTATATCTGCAGATATACGCAACTAAGATCTCCGTATTATCTGACTATTATGTGGTAATATTTTTCACTCGGTGTGCATTAGGGAACACATAGTTTTTTCCTACACAGAATTACCCCTCCCTTTTAGCACCTGAGTGACATTACAATCTGATTGAGCAGCTTTCCATTTTGTGTATTGTATTTAGAGAGGCATAGATGGGTCAGCATTAGGAGGGATTGCTGACTCCAGAGTGCCATAGGGGAAGCCAGGGTTATCCCCAGGTAAGGGTCTAAAGGGGAATACCGCACTGGTCTGAAAATAACTCAAATAAATATGGTAACCAAAATAAACAGATATAAAGAAAACCTTAATTTCTTATTCTTAATTTGGTGGTGCACCCTGAGTCAATGGTAACTATGGACAACAAAGGGAGAAAAAAAGAACTCTTTTGTGGGCGCACTCTTATAGTAAATTAACGTATGAAAAAATCAGAAAAATTCTTATAAAATTTAACTTTTATTAATATAATATCAGTAAAATGTTCAGTGGTCAAAGAGCATCATAGTAATAATCAAACTAAAGAGCAATAATTTAGCTGATATTAAATAGTATAGTGCAGTACTACAATATAATCAATAATAATAAAGTGCTGAAACTCGCATGATATATATCGGCTGCCGGTGTCCAAGGTCTTAAAGAGTGTATTGGCCCACCCAATAAAGGTATAAGATAAGGCACTAGGATGCACTGGCTCAGTAATAGTGTAATTGGGGTGCCTGGTGGTATACTATACCCAGCTGTCATAAGGGAAGAAAAAGTGTTGAAATGAGATGGCAGAGTGATTCTGCTGTCAGTGTTAGACTCTGAGCGTGATAGGCCAATCTCTTCTCTACTAAACTGAGTATTCCTCAAGGGTCGCCCGCTTGAGTACTGGCCCAGCCCTACACTGATTAGCTTCCAAGATCGGACGGTTTTGGGCGTTACCAGTGTGGTATGATAGTAGAGACAGTAATAGATGGAGGTCCAGTGCTTCTGGAATCACTGATGAGAGTTCACGAACTACATAGTATAAAGAGTGTCAGAGGTAAGATGGATCTGCTGCCAGTGTTAGACAGGGACGCACCCTGAATCAGTGGTGAGAGTCCATGAAAAATAGAAAAGAATGAAACAGGCGACAGCAGGATGGGACTCCTAGGTGCTTAGTAGATGAGAATTCCTAGAATCTGATAGCCGGATAATTATCTGATATAGTCCGGGGCAGTTAGTTCTAAGGCTAGATATAAAGTTCAGCAAGTATTGAACAATGATCTATGCCATGAATTAACACAGTTATGATTTTTGCCAGTGTCTCACTGGAAAAAAGTCTGCTAGAAGCCTGTGGTATTGTGTGCTAGAAGGTTGCAACAATAATGGTACTTGTGTAGCGTGAGCTGTTAATATTTAAACATTGTAACAGATACAGGTATTGTCACTCGAAAACTAATATAAGAAAAGTCTGAATGAAATAAATGAATATCTGAATGAGTGAAATATAATAAAAATTGATTAAGCAGATGATTGTACACAAAGAGCATATTTCATATTATTTCAGTTGTAATTAATACACAGAGCACGTATTGTTATAGAACAACCAATGAATACATGGACATGTCAAGTGATCAAGCCCGGTACACGGGTGAAACGCGTCTTCCAAACCCCCCTTTTCGGCTGCCGGAAGCATCCTGGTCCTCCGTGACACATATTCTTCGCTACCCGACACATCTCTAGCCCAGTGCCTCCGTTCCCGGTGGCTCACATCCGTGCTGTCTGCTGCCTCTCCAGCCCTGCTTACATCTCTTTTGACTGGCTTCAATTACGGGACTTCTGTGCCCGTCCGGGGTCACGGACTGCACAAACACCGACTCCAGACGCCCGCACCAAGTCCACCGATCAGTGAACGCTGTCGGGCGGCAACGCACGGCCCCGCACAGACAGTGTCTCAGTGCTTTGCAGCAATTCCATCGCATCTACTCTCACGGACTTGTCATTTCTGGAAGCAGATCTGGCCCACACTTTACCACGGGTAATATCAGTGTCTCATTACTATCTTCTTTCTATATTGCCGATTTATTCAGTTCATTACAATAGAATTTTTTCTATATATTATCAGTATCCATGCAGCTGCTTTGTCAGTTTTTCTGCAACAACTTCTATTTCTCCACACATGTCCATGTATTCATTGGTTGTTCTATAACAATACGTGCTCTGTGTATTAATTACAACTGAAATAATATGAAATATGCTCTTTGTGTACAATCATCTGCTTAATCAATTTTTATTATATTTTACTCATTCAGATATTCATTTATTTCATTCAGACTTTTCTTATATTAGTTTTCGAGTGACAATACCTGTATCTGTTACAATGTTTAAATATTAACAGCTCACGCTACACAAGTACCATTATTGTTGCAACCTTCTAGCACACAATACCACAGGCTTCTAGCAGACTTTTTTCCAGTGAGACACTGGCAAAAATCATTACTGTGTTAATTCATGGCATAGATCATTGTTCAATACTTGCTGAACTTTATATCTAGCCTTAGAACTAACTGCCCCGGACTATATCAGATAATTATCCGGCTATCAGATTCTAGGAATTCTCATCTACTAAGCACCTAGGAGTCCCATCCTGCTGTCGCCTGTTTCATTCTTTTCTATTTTTTCATGGACTCTCACCACTGATTCAGGGTGCGTCCCTGTCTAACACTGGCAGCACATCCATCTTACCTCTGACACTCTTTATACTATATAGTTCGTGAACTCTCATCAGTGATTCCAGAAGCACTGGACCTCCATCTATTACTGTCTCTACTATCATACCACACTGGTAACGCCCAAAACCGTCCGATCTTGGAAGCTAATCAGTGTAGGGCTGGGCCAGTACTCAAGCGGGCGACCCTTGAGGAATACTCAGTTTAGTAGAGAAGAGATTGGCCTATCACGCTCAGAGTCTAACACTGACAGCAGAATCACTCTGCCATCTCATTTCAACACTTTTTCTTCCCTTATGACAGCTGGGTATAGTATACCACCAGGCACCCCAATTACACTATTACTGAGCCAGTGCATCCTAGTGCCTTATCTTATACCTTTATTGGGTGGGCCAATACACTCTTTAAGACCTTGGACACCAGCAACCGATATATATCATGCGAGTTTCAGCACTTTATTATTATTGATTATATTGTAGTACTGCACTATACTATTTAATATCAGCTAAATTATTGCTCTTTAGTTTGATTATTACTATGATGCTCTTTGACCACTGAACATTTTACTGATATTATATTAATAAAAGTTAAATTTTATAAGAATTTTTCTGATTTTTTCATACGTTAATTTACTATAAGAGTGCGCCCACAAAAGAGTCCTTTTTTTCTCCCTTTGTTATCCCCAGGTAAGCTGGCTCTCAGATGCTGTAGGGGCCATTACCATGTGGCCTTACACTGGTAATTTAACCCAGACATATTTGTAATTATTTATGGGGTGGGTGTGGGGTGCGGTGGCCCCTGTGTCGGTATGGCTGGGCTGCTTCAGGTCGGCACACCCTAACACTTTATTAACACTTATGATTTTCCCTATCACTTTGTATATATTATTTTAATCACACCACTTACATAGCACTTCTGTGCTTCTTATTAACTCCTATTAATTCTCACCTGTGTGCTGATCTGGGGTGGCCGACCTGTGCCGACATCGTGGGGTCCTGCACCCCGGACCCATACCTAGCATTAGGGACCCCCAGTGATGGAGAAGCCTTGTCGATCGGCCTGGGGGCTTAACCCTATATCTGCAGATATACGCAACTAAGATCTTCGTATTATCTGACTATTATGTAGTAATAATTTTCACTCGGTGTGCATTAGGGAACACATAGTTTTTTCCTACACAGAATTACCCCTCCCTTTTAGCACCTGAGTGACATTAAAATCTGATTGAGCAGCTTTCCATTTTGTGTATGGTACGCAGACAAGTGCCAGACTGTGGTACAGAGACTCACCACATAATGACAGGTGAGGCTTAACACATAGAAACAGGCTGCAGTTACACAGACTCACCACCGGCGGCCAACAAGAGTCTTCTAAACCAGTACCATAGAAATCCTGGCATGCAAACAGAACTATAACATGAAATTAATAAACAGAAAGCAAACAAGAATGAATAACTGCTTGTGGTTCATAACACTCAGAAGCTGGATTGGAGATAGTTTGAGGGACATCAGACTGATAAAGAAATATCCTTTATGAAGTTGGCTGGCTGAAATCCTCAACTGAGAAATCACGTGAAATCTGCTCCTGGATGGAGACGCTAGTAATTCTCCCTGACGCTGCGACACTTGCGTCTGTGACTGAGGTAAATGACTCTAGGGACTGGACAGAGGAAGCAACATCAGTAACCTTCTCAGCAATATTAGCCTGACGTCCTTAAACCAAATCAGCAGATGGAATAATAGATTGCTCAGAAATGCTTAGGGACAAAGCTGAGAAAACTGTGCTCAGCTCAGTATCCAGCTCTGTAGCACATTCTGACTTTAAGTGAACAGCCTTGGAATTTTTCTTGACTTTAGCAGCTACAACAGAATTATTCTGACATTGATGAGAAGAGGTATTAGAGTTCCCTGCAGAAGTTGTGGACTCAATGCTTGAAGACGAGGAAACAGAATCAGAGACAGACTGAAGTAACTAGATGGTGGAAGTCCTTTATTGGGACTAACTGACAAAAGCTCTTTACTCGGACCAATGCTTGGAATCGGTTTGAGTCCAGATGAGCTTGAACTGACTGAAACTGGAGAAATCATTGACTGGACGAGTAGGACTGGATTGGATCCGAGGATACTTGAATTGGCTGGAACCAAAGGAGACTGATAAGGCTGTTCATGGAGTATTGCTGGACTGGCTGGAACCAGGACAGGCTGACCAGGTAGAGCCTGGAGTCTTGCTGGACCGGCTGGAACCAGGATGGACAGACCAGGCTGGGCATGGAGTATTGCTGGATCGTCTGGAACCGGAGGAGACGGATTCCAGCTGGAACCGGAGTGAGTAGAATCCAAGTGTTCAGATGGCCCATCTTGGACCTGAACCAGGAGTGGCGCTCTCAGGAGATGGCAAACAGGAGTTCATAACTGCATCTGTAGCACAAAGATTCCCATCTGGAATGTTGACTCTGGATATTTCCCTTGGGCTGAAGCTCTGATGACCCCTTATGGGGTTGACAATTTAGACACCTCTCTCAGGGTTGTTATTTCCAGCACCCCTCCTGGGGTTGACAGATCAGATGCTCTTTTTGAGTAGAAGACTCATATGCCCCTTCTAGAGCTTGAACATTGGATAAACCTCCTGGGGCTGCACACTCAGAACCCCCTCCTGGGGCTGGATGCTCTGAACCCCCTCATGGGGCTAGACACCCTGAACCCCCTCCTGGGGCTGGATGCTCTAAATCCCCTCCTGGGGCTGAAGGCACAGATGGCCCTCCTGGGGCTGAAGGCATGGATGCCCCTCCTGGGGATGAAGTCATGGACTCCCCTCCTGGGGCTGAAGGCATGGATGCCCCTCCTGGGGCTGAAGGCACGGACACCCCTCCTGGGGCTGAAGGCATGGATGCCCGTCCAGGGGCTGAAGGCATGGATTCCCCTCATTTGGCTGAAGGCACAGATGCCCCTCCGGGGGTTGAAGGCATGGATGCCCCTCCTGGGGCTGAAGGCATGGATGCTTTTTCTGGGACTGAAGGCATAGACACACCTCCTGGGGCTGAAGGCAAAGATGCCCCTCCTTGGGCTGAAGGTGTGGATGCCCCTCCTTGGGCTGAAGACACATATGCCCCTCCTTGTGCTTAAGACATGGACACCTCTGTGGGTTTAAATGGCTTGAACATTCTTTTCGGGACACCCGACAGGACCCTAGTCATAAATTTGAGTCACTTTTAGAGTAGCCTTCTTGACACCCCCATAAGTAGTAGCAGGATCAGCTACTGTTGATGACTTGTAGACATGAGTGCTATAATACTGAGATTTGTCACCATTTCCTGGCTTGCAAAGAATGCAGTCCTTAACAAAATTACCGGAATTTCCACAGTAAAGACAGAGGTGTAATTCCCTACGCCGCTGACATTCAGCTTCAGAGAGCTTAGGCCATGGGTTGCTCTGATGAACAACTTTTCCTTGCACAGGGGAAGAGACTTTAGAAACTGGATGGAACAAAACAGGATCAACAACGTTGGTGGTATTCCTGAGGAGTGCAGGCATCACAGATAGAATACTGGTCAAACGTTCTTGTAACTGTATTAACATCTGGTAGAGAATATGCCGATAGTCAGGAGTCTGAGTACAGAGAGTCCGAGAATCTCTGGAGAACTAGTTCCACTGCAGACACTGTGCCAATTGATGCTGAGTCGACTACAAACCCTCCAAGCGTCCTGCAATATTGCTTAGGAGGTCTCACGTCAGACAAACACCTTTGGCCGGGTCCATGGGGCCAGTTCCTACTGTCATGGCCGTGGTTTTTGTGAACTCGGTGTTAGTGAAGTCTGTGCGGGTGACTGGAGGACTATGTGTATATTAGGCTGGTCTGTAGGAATCAGTAAGAAGGAGCAATCCCTGACTGGGGATCAAACCCGGGCCTCGGCAGAGGAAGCCATATCCTGACCACTGGATCACCAGGGACTTGGTGTTGATAGCAGGATGGTGAATGTATTGGTGAGATTAAACTGGATATACTGTCACAGGAGTGGGTGCTTGTGTACTCAAAGTTACTATGAAATAGGTTCTCAGGAGTTGTGCAGAACTGGGCTGGTTACTGGTGAGATAGAGAACCAGACTGATTACTGGTGAGACTGAGAACTGGGCTGGTTACCGGTGAGACTGGAAACTGCACTGTGAACCAGGCTGTTGTACCGGTATACTGAAAAGCAACTGTAATCCGGGCTGGTACCATATATAAATGGAAACACAACTAAATGTAGAACGATGACAGTGGCTGTGACTTTAAGACAAAGCTGAAGAACACTGTGGCTGTGGCTTTAAGACGGGACTGAAGAATACTGCAGCTGTGGCTTTAAGACAAGACTGGAGAATACTGCAGCTGTGACTTTAAGATGAGACTGTAGAATACTGCAGCTGTGGCTTTAAGATTAGACTGAAGAATACGGCAGCTGTGGCTTTAAGATGAGACTGTAGAATACTGCAGCTGTGGCTTTAAGATGAGACTGAAGAATATTGCAGCTGTGGCTTTAAGATGAGACTGTAGAATATTGCAGCTGTGTCTTTAAGATGTAGAAATACTGGATATCAATGGTAACACAACTGTAATCCAGTCTGGTTAGCAAAAGAGCAGAGTTTTACAGGAACCAAAGTACAAGTGTTAACTTTAGGGAGCTCAGCTTCAAAGCTCACACAGAGCTGTGTGTGACACAAGGAACAGGCAGAGTCTCCAACTCAAGTCTCCTGACGTATATTTCCTGGTCCTTGGTGATTGGTGAGCAGTGTCAGGTGATTCAGAGAGTCTCAGGCTGGCACAGGATTGGACAGCTCTAGGACAGGTGAACAATCACTGTCACATGAGTACTCTAGACTAGGCTCTGATGTGGAGTGAGGCCTAGCAGGCTGAAAGAACACTGAAGCCTGAACTTCTGCAAATGAACAGAGGATGCTGGCTTTTAGGCCTAAACTTCAGATTTCTGAATTCAGATTCACAAAGAATATTAATCACCACAGGTGAAGCTCGTTAACTCTACATTCAGGAAACTCATGGTACTGACAAGCTGTTTATCCCAGTGAGCAAAGAGACACAGAATCCAGGACAGATGGCAGGGATAAGTCACCAAATATGAGAACTACAGTCAGGATCATGACAGAGACAGAGCGAGAGTGTGCTGTCTCAGGGTCTAGGTCCAAGGTCATACAGATGGAAAATGTTGTTTCGATTTAGCCGGAACATCTGTATGACCTGGTCATTGGCCAATGTGTTTAAGTTTAAACGCCCCCTAGAAAAACGAGGCATGCGCAGCCTCCACGGCACCTGTACAACCTGCTGACCATGTTCAGTTTCATGCCCCTGGTTTCTTCCAGACTGATGGAGCAGTCTCAGGAATCCCATAGCACACAATACTTCACTGCTACACAGTCCAGCAGTCATTTCAGAGTGAGGGATGTGAATAATGTGCTTAGGCCCCTTTTAAAGGCTCTAAAATTCAGGTGTGATTAATGTTGAAGTAGAAATACATGTAAACAGGCCAGCCAAAAGCAGGTCTATTTTTTTCCATAGTCTTTTAACGATTCACATTTTTTCACAACTGCAATTGCA
The DNA here is from genome assembly GCF_028390025.1 of Pseudophryne corroboree. NCBI lineage: Eukaryota > Metazoa > Chordata > Amphibia > Anura > Myobatrachidae > Pseudophryne > Pseudophryne corroboree. The sequence continues at coordinate 94,522,043 of NC_086455.1, read as the reverse complement.
CTTACACGGACAACATTACAAGTACGAAAGTTTGGTAAATTACCGTGCTGTATACCTAAACAGCAGTGTTTGACCGATGGTCTATTCATTCATATTTGTGAACTCTGCCGGGAAAAACAATAGAAATAGCCCCAAACACTGCCGAGATTTGTGTTTAGTGAATTCACGAGATGACACTTGGTAAAAAAAACCCACAAACTCAGACAAAACCGGGACCTTAGTAAATATACCCCATTGTCCCTAGCACAGGGTAACATTGTACAGTGATCACATGTGACCAAAAGACAATAACAAGTTAATTAGTAGGAGGCACATCTCTTTCAAATGTGAGTACACCTGATTTGTTGTAAGCCAGAATGGGGGAGACTTCCCTGGACTAAGTTATTTATTTTTGTAATTTATGGGTTAATGTCTGGTGATTAAACCCTATACTACAGAAAAATCATAATTTCTATTATGGCACCTACAGTAGGCCCCCGTTTATCAAGCCTTGGTGAGTGATATATAGCACAGTGATAAAATACCAGCCAACCAGCCTAACTGTCATGTTACAGGCTGTGTTTGAAAAATGACAGTTATGAGCTGATTGGTTGGTTCATTATCACCATGCTATTTATCACTCTCCAAGACTTAATAAATATGGGCCCTTGTTTGAAAGAGTGGATTTTTCCTCTTTCAAATGTGGGTGCATCCATCTTTCTATGTTGCATGGTGGTGGAGATAGAGAAACTAAAATACCTCCCTTCGCTACCATTTTTCTTTTTCTTATAATACTGTGAGTGCACTTTAAGGAACTCCCAGCAGGCAGGGTAAGAAACATTGGGGTATATTTACTAAGGTCCCGATTTTGACCGAGAAGGTGTTTTTTCTTCAAAGTGTCATCTCGGGAATTTACTAAACTCAAATCACGGCAGTGTTGAGGGCATTCGTATTTTTTTGGAAGTGCAGGGAAAAAATTACGAATGAATACAGCATCGGTCAAATACGCCTGTTATTTGGTAGAACTCGGTCATTTACTAAAAAGTGTAATTCACAAACACTGCCGGCAATAGCCAAACACTGCCGTGAAAAAATTCAAAGTGTAAAAAAGTGCTAAAAAAAACAGACCTGCTTTTTTTTACCGTGTTCTGATAGGCATGCACGGATCCATGAGATCCGTGCATGTTTATCAGTGGGAAGGGCTGGAAACGTGTTTAATTTCTTGAAAAAAAAATGCGTGGGGTCCCCCCCCCTTAGCAAAACCAGCCTCGGGCTCTTTGAGCTGGTTCTGGTTGAAAAAATATGGGGAAAAAATTGACAGGGGTTCCCCTATATTTAATCAATCAGCACCGGGCTCTGTGCCTGGTCCTGGTTCCAAAAATATGGGGGACAAAAAGCGTAGGGGTCCCCCGTATTTCTGAAACCAGCACCGGGCTCCACTAGCCAGATACATAATGCCACAGCCGGGGGACACTTTTATCTTGGGCCCTGGTATTACATACCCAACTAGTCACCCCTGGCCGGGGTACCCTGGAGGAGTGGGAACCCCTTCAATCAAGGCCCCCCCCCCTCCATCCACCCAAGGGCCAGGGGTGAAGCCCGAGGCTGTCCCCCCCATCCATGGGCTGCGGATGGGAGGCTGATAGCCTTTTTGTCAAAATGTGAATATTGTTTTTAGTAGCAGTACTACAAGTCCCAGCAAGCCTCCCCCGCAAGCTGGTACTTGGAGAACCACAAGTACCAGCATGTGGAGGAAAACCGGGCCCGCTGGTACCTGTAGTACTACTACTAAAAAAATACCCCAATAAAAACAGGACACACACACCTTGAAAGTAAAAGTTTATTACATACATCCATAGCACCAAACATACATACTTACCTATGTTCACACGAAGGTCGGTCCTCTTCTCCATGTAGAATCCATGGGGTACCTGTTGGAAAAATTATACTCACATAATCCAGTGTAGATAGGTCCTCTTCTGTTCTATTTGTAATCCACGAACTTGGCAAAATAAAAAAACAAACACCCGACCACGCACTGAAAGGGGCCCCATGTTTTCACATGGGACCCCTTTCCCGACTGCCAGGAACCCCCCCGACTTCTGTCTAAGAGGGTTCCTTCAGCCAATCAGGGAGCGCCACGTCATGGCACCCTCCTGATTGGCTGTGTGCTCCTGTAGTGTCTGACAGGCAGCACACGGCAGTGATACAATGTAGCGCCTATGCGCTCCATTGTAACCAATGGTGGGAACTTTGCGGTCAGCTGTGAGGTTACTTTCAGTCAACCGCTGACCTCAAAGTTCCCACCATTGGTTACAATGGAGCGCATAGGCGCTACATTGTATCACTGCCGGGTGCTGCCTGTCAGACACTACAGTAGCACACAGCCAATCAGGAGCCTGATTGGCTGAAGGAATCCTCTTAGACAGAAGTCAGGGGGGGTTCCTGGCAGTCGGGGAAAGGAGTCCCATGTGAAAACATGGGGCCCCTTTCAGTGCGTGGTCGGGTGTTCGTTTTTTTATTTTGCCAAGTACGTGGATTACAAATAGAACAGAAGAGGACCTATCTACACTGGATTATGTGAGTATAATTTTTCCAACAGGTACCCCATGGATTCTACATGGAGAAGAGGACCGACCCTCGTGTGAACATAGGTAAGTATGTATGTTTGGTTGTGTGGATGTACAGTATGTAATAAACTTTTACTTTCAAGGTGTGTGTGTCCTGTTTTTATTGGGGTATTTTTTTAGTAGTAGTACTACAGGTACCAGCGGGCCCGGTTTTCCTCCGCATGCTGGTACTTGTGGTTCTCCAAGTACCAGCTTGCGGGGGAGGCTTGCTGGGACTTGTAGTACTGCTACTAAAAACAATATTCACATTTTGACAAAAAGGCTATCAGCCTCCCATCCGCAGCCCATGGATGGGGGGGACAGCCTCGGGCTTCACCCCTGGCCCTTGGGTGGCTGGAGGGGGGGAACCCTTGATTGAAGGGGTTCCCACTCCTCCAGGGTACCCCGGCCAGGGGTGACTAGTTGGGTATGTAATGCCAGGGCCGCAGGGACCAAGATAAAAGTGTCCCCCGGCTGTGGCATTATGTATCTGGCTAGTGGAGCCCGGTGCTGGTTTCAGAAATACGTGGGACCCCTACGCTTTTTGTCCCCCGTATTTTTGGAACCAGGACCAGGCGCAGAGCCCGGTGCTGGTTGATTAAATATGGGGGAACCCATGTCAATTTTTTCCCCATATTTTTTCAACCAGGACCGTCTCAAAGAGCCCGAGGCTGGTTTTGCTTAGGAGGGGGAACCCCACGCAATTTTTTTTTCCATTTTAAAAAATGATACATTTTTTACGAAAGGTGCACAATGAAGCTCAGCACGGGTCACACAGATCCGGCCGAGATTCATTGTGTTAAAGTCGGCAGGGTTTTACAATTCACTCCCGTAAAACACTGCCAAAAAATACGAATGATATCGACATCGGTAAATACGAAAATGCAGAATACGACAGCTTAGTAAATTAGTCGTAATAAATTCAAAAAGTTGCAAATTTACACTTTCGATGTCATTCGTGTTTAAACTTTAACCTCATTCCGAAAAATACGAATTTTAGTAAATATACCCCATTTAGTATTTTTTTAACCTCTCTCACAGCATGCAATGAGTCATTCGCAGTTTTAGTGTACATGCCAATGACGAGTGGGGCTCATCCTCTGCATTGAAGGGATTCATTTCATTATTTTATCCTTGAGTACAATTGTTTATATTGTTATGACCTATTACTGCTGGATAAAAGAATTCAGGACTTGGCAACTATATCAATTAAATACATATGTTATTATGATTTGTATTTAAGTTTATAGGAGAAATCAACAATGTGTTGACATCACAAATATCAAGAATGAAATAAGTAAGGAAAACACTTTTTGCCATTAAATCAAAACTTTATAAATTGCTGAATGCTGAGCAGTGAAAACTTGGAAAACACAGAAGCTTGTGGTTATAAATAGAGATGAGCGGGTTCGGTTCCTCGGAATCCGAACCCCCCCGAACTTCAGCCTTTTTACACGGGTCCGAGGCAGACTCGGATCTTCCCGCCTTGCTCGGTTAACCCGAGCGCGCCCGAACGTCATCATCCCGCTGTCGGATTCTCGCGAGGCTCGGATTCTATCGCGAGACTCGGATTCTATATAAGGAGCCGCGCGTCGCCGCCATTTTCACACGTGCATTGAGATTGATAGGGAGAGGACGTGGCTGGCGTCCTCTCCGTTAGAATAGATAGAGACACTTGAGTTGATTTACTACTAACTTAGTAATTTTGGGGAGCATTAGGAGTACTCAGAGTGCAGAGTTTTGCTGATAGTTACTAGTGACCACCACCATTTTTATTTATTATTTAATATAATCCGTTCTCTGCCTGAAAAAAAAACGATACACAATCACATACCATATCTGTGCTCAGCCTCAGTGTGCTGCATGATAATATCATCTATGTATATCTGACTGTGCTGAGTGCTCACTGCTCACACAGCTGAATTGTGGGGGAGACTGGGGTGCAGTTATAGCAGGAGTACAGTGCACACTTTTGCTGCCAGTGTGACTGACCAGTGACCACCAGTATATTGTCTGCCTGAAAAAGTTAAACACTCCTGTGGTGTTTTTTTTTTTTATTCTATAAACGCATTCTGCCGACAGTGTCCAGCAGGTCCGTCATTCATTATATTATATAAATATTTACCTGCAGTAGTGTTATATTTTTTTTGTTCATCTCTATCATCTTTATCATCTCTATATTAGCAGACGCAGTACGGTAGTCCACGGCTGTGGCTACCTCTGTGTCGTCAGTGCTCGTCCATAATTGTATACCTACCTGCTGTGGTGGGGTTTTTTTTCTATCTTCTTCATACTAGTAGTTTAGGAGTCTGCTGACAGTGTCCAGCAGGTCCGTCATTATATTATATATACCTGCAGTAGTGATATATATATATTTTTTATATCATTATCATCTCTATACTAGCAGACGCAGTACGCTAGTCCACGGCTGTAGCTACCTCTGTGTCGTCAGTGCTCGTCCATAATTGTATACCTACCTGTGGTGGGTTTTTTTTTTCTATCTTCTTCATACTAGTAGTTTAGGAGTCTGCTGACAGTGTCCAGCAGGTCCGTCATTATATTATATATACCTAAAGTAGTGGTATATATATATTTTTTATATCATTATCATCTCTATACTAGCAGACGCAGTACGGTAGTCCACGGCTGTAGCTACCTCTGTGTCGTCAGTGCTCGTCCATAATTGTATACCTACCTGTGGTGGGTTTTTTTTTTCTATCTTCTTCATACTAGTAGTTTAGGAGTCTGCTGACAGTGTCCAGCAGGTCCGTCATTATATTATATATACCTGCAGTAGTGATATATATATATTTTTTATATCATTATCATCTCTATACTAGCAGACGCAGTACGGTAGTCCACGGCTGTAGCTACCTCTGTGTCGTCAGTGCTCGTCCATAATTGTATACCTACCTGTGGTGGGGTTTTTTCTTCTATCTTCTTCATACTAGTAGTTTAGGAGTCTGCTGACAGTGTCCAGCAGGTCCGTCATTATATTATATATACCTGCAGTAGTGATATATATATTTTTTATATCATTATCATCTCTATACTAGCAGACACAGTACGGTAGTCCACGGCTGTAGCTACCTCTGTGTCGTCAGTGCTCGTCCATAATTGTATACCTACCTGTGGTGGGGCTTTTTTTTCTATCTTCTTCATACTAGTAGTTTAGGAGTCTGCTGACAGTGTCCAGCAGGTCCGTCATTATATTATATATACCTGCAGTAGTGATATATATATATTTTTTATATCATTATCATCTCTATACTAGCAGACGCAGTACGGTAGTCCACGGCTGTAGCTACCTCTGTGTCGTCAGTCACTCGTCATCCATAAGTATACTAGTATCCATCCATCTCCATTGTTTACCTGAGGTGCCTTTTAGTTGTGCCTATTCAAATATGGAGAACAAAAATGTTGAGGTTCCAAAAATAGGGAAAGATCAAGATACACTTCCACCTTGTGCTGAAGCTGCTGCCACTAGTCATGGCCGAGACGATGAAATTCCATCAACGTCGTCTGCCAAGGCCGATGCCCAATGTCATAGTACAGAGCATGTAAAATCCAAAACACAAAATATCAGTAAAAAAAGGACTCAAAAATCTAAAATAAAATCGTCGGAGGAGAAGCGTAAACTTGCCAATATGCCATTTACCACACGGAGTGGCAAGGAACGGCTGAGGCCCTGGCCTATGTTCATGGCTAGTGGTTCAGCTTCACATGAGGATGGAAGCACTCAGCCTCTCGCTAGAAAAATGAAAAGACTTAAGCTGGCAAAAGCACAGCAAAGAACTGTGCGTTCTTCGAAATCACAAATCCACAAGGAGAGTCCAATTGTGTCGGTTGCGATGCCTGACCTTCCCAACACTGGACGTGAAGAGCATGCGCCTTCCACCATTTGCACGCCCCCTGCAAGGGCTGGAAGGAGCACCCGCAGTCCAGTTCCTGATAGTCAGATTGAAGATGTCAGTGTTGAAGTACACCAGGATGAGGAGGATGTGGGTGTTGCTGGCGCTGGGGAGGAAATTGACAAGGAGGATTCTGATGGTGAGGTGGTTTGTTTAAGACAGGCACCCGGGGAGACACCTGTTGTCCGTGGGAGGAATATGGCCATTGACATGCCTGGTGAAAATACCAAAAACATCAGCTCTTCGGTGTGGAAGTATTTCAACAGAAATGCGGACAACAGGTGTCAAGCCGTGTGTTGCCTTTGTCAAGCTGTAATAAGTAGGGGTAAGGACGTTAACAACCTCGGAACATCCTCCCTTATACGTCACCTGCAGCGCATTCATCATAAGTCAGTGACAAGTTCAAAAACTTTGGGCGACAGCGGAAGCAGTCCACTGACCAGTAAATCCCTTCCTCTTGTAACCAAGCTCACGCAAACCACCCCACCAACTCCCTCAGTGTCAATTTCCTCCTTCCCCAGGAATGCCAATAGTCCTGCAGGCCATGTCACTGGCAATTCTGACGAGTCCTCTCCTGCCTGGAATTCCTCCGATGCATCCTTGAGTGTAACGCCTACTGCTGCTGGCGCTGCTGTTGTTGCTGCTGGGAGTCGATGGTCATCCCAGAGGGGAAGTCGTAAGACCACTTTTACTACTTCCACCAAGCAATTGACTGTCCAACAGTCCTTTGCGAGGAAGTTGAAATATCACAGCAGTCATCCTGCTGCAAAGCGGATAACTGAGGCCTTGGCATCCTGGGCGGTGAGAAACGTGGTTCCGGTATCCATCATTACTGCAGAGCCAACTATAGACTTGTTTGAGGTACTGTGTCCCCGGTACCAAATACCATCTAGGTTCCATTTCTCTAGGCAGGCGATACCGAAAATGTACACAGACCTCAGAAAAAGACTCACCAGTGTCCTAAAAAATGCAGTTGTACCCAATTTCCACTTAACCACGGACATGTGGACAAGTGGAGCAGGGCAGACTCAGGACTATATGACTGTGACAGCCCACTGGGTAGATGTATTGACTCCCGCCGCAAGAACAGCAGCGGCGGCACCAGTAGCAGCATCTCGCAAACGCCAACTCTTTCCTAGGCAGGCTACGCTTTGTATCACCGCTTTCCAGAATACGCACACAGCTGAAACCCTCTTACGGCAACTGAGGAAGATCATCGCAGAATGGCTTACCCCAATTGGACTCTCCTGTGGATTTGTGGCATCGGACAACGCCAGCAATATTGGCCCTCATTCCGAGTTGTTCGCTCGCAAGGCGAATGTAGCAGAGTTACACACGCTAAGCCGCCGCCTACTGGGAGTGAATCTTAGCTTCTTAAAATTGCGACCGACGTAGGCGCAATATTGCGATTACAAACGAGATAGCAGTTTCTGAGTAGCTTCAGACTTACTCTGCCTGTGCGATCAGTTCAGTGCTTTTCGTTCCTGGCTGACGTCATAAACACACCCAGCGTTCGCCCAGGCACTCCCGCCGTTTCTCCGGCCACTCCTGCGTTTTTTCCGGAAACGGTAGCGTTTCCAGCCACACGCCCCTAAAACGCCGTGCATCCGCCCAGTAACACCCATTTCCTGTCAATCACAATGCGAACGTCGGAGCGATGAAAAAGCCATGAGTAAACTTACTTTCTTCATAGTAAAGTTACTTGGCGCAGTCGCAGTGCGAACATTGCGCATGCGCACTAAGAGAATTCTCACTGCGATGCGATGAAAAACTCCGAGCGAACAACTCGGAATGAGGGCCTTTGTGTGTGCATTAAATCTGGGCAAATTCCAGCACGTCCCATGTTTTGCACATACCTTGAATTTGGTGGTGCAGAATTATTTAAAAAACGACAGGGGCGTGCAAGAGATGCTCTCGTGGCCAGAAGAATTGCGGGACACTTTCGGCGTACAGGCACCACGTACAGAAGACTGGAGCAACACCAAAAACGCCTGAACCTGCCCTGCCATCATCTGAAGCAAGAAGTGGTAATGAGGTGGAATTCAACCCTCTATATGCTTCAGAGGTTGGAGGAGCAGCAAAAGGCCATTCAAGCCTATACAACTGACCACGATATAGGAGGTGGAATGCACCTGTCTCAAGCGCAGTGGAGAATGATTTCAACGTTGTGCAAGGTTCTGCAACCTTTTAAACTTGCCACACGTGAAGTCAGTTCAGACACTGCCAGCCTGAGTCAGGTCATTCCCCTCATCAGGCTTTTGCAGAAGAAGCTGGAGACATTGAAGGAGGAGCTAACACTGAGCGATTCCGCTAGGCATGTGGGACTTGTGGATGGAGCCCTTAATTCGCTTAACAAGGATTCACGGGTGGTCAATCTGTTGAAATCAGAGCACTACATTTTGGCCACCGTGCTCGATCCTAGATTTAAAACCTACGTTGTATCTCTCTTTCCGGCAGACACAAGTCTGCAGGGGTTAAAAGAACTGCTGGTCAGAAAATTGTCAAGTCAAGCGGAACGCGACCTGTCAACATCTCCTCCTTCACATTCTCCCGCAACTGGGGGTGCGAGGAAAAGGCTAAGAATTCCGAGCCCACCCGCTGGCGGTGATGCAGGGCAGTCTGGAGCGACTGCTGATGCTGACATCTGGTCCGGACTGAAGGACCTGCCAACGATTACGGACATGTCGTCTACTGTCACTGCATATGATTCTCTCACCATTGAAAGAATGGTGGAGGATTTTATGAGTGACCGCATCCAAGTAGGCACGTCAGACAGTCCGTATGTATACTGGCAGGAAAAAGAGGCAATTTGGAGGCCCTTGCACAAACTGGCTTTATTCTACCTAAGTTGCCCTCCCACAAGTGTGTACTCCGAAAGAGTGTTTAGTGCCGCCGCTCACCTTGTCAGCAATCGGCGTACGAGGTTACTTCCAGAAAATGTGGAGAAGATGATGTTCATTAAAATGAATTATAATCAATTCCTCCATGGAGACATTCACCAGCAGCAATTGCCTCCACAAAGTACACAGGGAGCTGTGATGGTGGATTCCAGTGGGGACGAATTGATAATCTGTGAGGAGGGGGATGTACACGGTGATGAATCGGAGGATGATGATGAGGTGGACATCTTGCCTCTGTAGAGCCAGTTTGTGCAAGGAGAGATTAATTGCTTCTTTTTTGGTGGGGGTCCAAACCAACCCGTCATTTCAGTCACAGTCGTGTGGCAGACCCTGTCACTGAAATGATGGGTTGGTTAAAGTGTGCATGTCCTGTTTATACAACATAAGGGTGGGTGGGAGGGCCCAAGGACAATTCCATCTTGCACCTCTTTTTTCTTTCATTTTTCTTTGCGTCATGTGCTGTTTGGGGAGTGTTTTTTGGAAGGGCCATCCTGCGTGACACTGCAGTGCCACTCCTAGATGGGCCAGGTGTTTGTGTCGGCCACTAGGGTCGCTTATCTTAGTCACACAGCTACCTCATTGTGCCTCTTTTTTTTCTTCTTTGCGTCATGTGCTGTTTGGGGAGTATTTTTTGGAAGGGCCATCCTGCGTGACACTGCAGTGCCACTCCTAGATGGGCCAGGTGTTTGTGTCGGCCACTAGGGTCACTTATCTTAGTCACACAGCTACCTCATTGCGCCTCTTTTTTTTCTTCTTTGCGTCATGTGCTGTTTGGGGAGTATTTTTTGGAAGGGCCATCCGGCCTGACACTGCAGTGCCACTCCTAGATGGGCCAGGTGTTTGTGTCAGCCACTAGGGTCGCTTAGCTTACTCACACAGCTACCTCATTGCGTCTCTTTTTTTCTTTGCGTCATGTGCTGTTTGGGGAGTGTTTTTTGGAAGGGCCATCCTGCGTGACACTGCAGTGCCACTCCTAGATGGGCCAGGTGTTTGTGTCGGCCACGTGGGTCGCTGAGCTTAGTCACACAGCTACCTCATTGCGCCTCTTTTTTTCTTTGCGTCATGTGCTGTTTAAGGAGTGTTTTTTGGAAGGGCCATCCTGCGTGACACTGCAGTGCCACTCCTAGATGGGCCAGGTGTTTGTGTCGGCCACTTGGGTCGCTGAGCTTAGTCATCCAGCGACCTCGGTGCAAATTTTAGGACTAAAAATAATATTGTGAGGTGTGAGGTGTTCAGAATAGACTGAAAATGAGTGGAAATTATGGTTATTGAGGTTAATAATACTTTGGGATCAAAATGACCCCCAAATTCTATGATTTAAGCTGTTTTTTAGGGTTTTTTGAAAAAAACACCCGAATCCAAAACACACCCGAATCCGACAAAAAAAATTCGGTGAGGTTTTGCCAAAACGCGTTCGAACCCAAAACACGGCCACGGAACCGAACCCAAAACCAAAACACAAAACCCGAAAAATTTCCGGTGCACATCTCTAGTTATAAATCAATGTAGCATGAATGAAGTGTATGAGGCTTTGAGTGCTGTACAAAACATCACCGAACAAAGGTTGAAAAACACTAAATTGTTGTATACTTTTACCTGGAATTCTTTCTGCAGTAGATAAGTATTGAGCTTAATAGCTTGGCGATGACCTCCTTACACTTGTAAAGAAGAGCTCTTTCCCTTCAGATAATAAAATATTATAGATTATCCAATCATTTTACACACTGATGTCTTTTTAATGTTCTAAAATCTCAAAAGCGATCTTTAAATTATTTTAATTTATCCCAACAATCACTCACCTGTCTTATACAAGTGGTAGAACAGTTTAATCTACAAACCATACTAAAATGTACAGTACTTTACCAAGGAAACTCTAGAACATTAAATAACTGTCCACAAAAGGAGTAAATAAGTGTGTGATTGGAATACTGCTCACATGTTTTGGCTGAAGAAGAGCACACTATTACTATAAGTAGATAGAATAATTGTGTTCTTATATTAGACCATCTTTCAAGACTGTGGGAGAGGTAAACAGATGTTGCCAGTCCAAAATCAAGGACAAAAGATGTGTAACTGGGGCACTCATAAACAATGATAAAAAAGAGCCCCAGTTAGACATCTTTTGTCCTTGTTTTTGCCCTTGCAAAATGTATTTACTTTATTATTTAGGTATAAGCGGGTTCAGTTCCCCGGGAACCGAACCCAACCAAATATTGCAATCTGAACCAGGGTCAAAGTTTGGGTCAGGATTTCCTGCATTACTCGGATCCCAAAGCGAGGTTGAATGTCAACATGCCACTATCGGATTCTCAGGGGTTTTAGATTCTATATAAGTCCAGTGCATCGGCGCCATCTTCACTCCACCTGTGGAGAGTGTGCTGGATGGACATGTCCATCTCCAGTACTGTATTGTGTGGTGAGGCATGGCATGGGGTGGGTTCTCTGTCTGCTGTGTCTGATATGGGTCCTCTCTCTGTCTGGTGTATCTTAAAGAGGTCCTCTACCTGTCTGCTGTATCTGAAAGGGGTGTTCATTTTCTCTGCTGTATCTTAAAGGGGTGCTCTCTCTGCTGTACCTGAAAGGGGTGTTCATTTTCTCTGCTGTATCTTAAAGGGGTGCTCTCTCTGCTGTACCTGAAAGGGTGCTCTCTCTGTCTGCTGTATCTGAAAGGTGTGCTCTCTCTGCTGTATCTGAAAGATGTGCTCTCTCAGTCTGCTGTATCTGAAAGAGGTGCTCTTTCTCTAACGTCCTAAGTGGATGCTGGGGACTCCGTAAGGACCATGGGGATTAGCGGCTCCGCAGGAGACTGGGCACAACTACAAAGAAAGCTTTTAGACTACTGGTGTGCACTGGCTCCTCCCACTAAGACCCTCCTCCAGACCTCAGTTAGATTCTTGTGCCCGGCCGAGCTGGATGCACACTAGGGGCTCTCCTGAGCACCTAGAAAGAAAGTATATTTAGGTTTTTTATTTTCAGTGAGATCTGCTGGCAACAGACTCACTGCAGCGAGGGACTAAGGGGAGAAGAAGCGAACCTACCTAACAGGTGGTAGTTTGGGCTTCTTAGGCTACTGGACACCATTAGCTCCAGAGGGATCGACCGCAGGACCCGACCTTGGTGTTCGTTCCCGGAGCCGCGCCGCCGTCCCCCTTACAGAGCCAGAAGCACGAAGAAGGTCCGGAAAATCGGCGGCAGAAGACTTCAGTCTTCACCAAGGTAGCGCACAGCACTGCAGCTGTGCGCCATTGCTCCTCATGTACACCTCATACTTCGGTCACTGATGGGTGCAGGGCGCTGGGGGGGGGGAGCCCTGAGGGCAATAGATAACACCTTGGCTGGCAAAATACACATCATATATAGTCCCAGAGGCTATATAGATGTAAAATTACCCCTGCCAGTATCACAGAAAAAGCGGGAGAAAGTCCGCCGAAAAGGGGGCGGGGCTTCTCCCTCAGCACACTGGCGCCATTTTTCCCTCACAGTTCCGCTGGAAGGAAGCTCCCTGGCTCTCCCCTGCAGTCTGAGAAAACTACAGAAGGGTAAAAAAGAGAGGGGGGGCACTAAATTTAGGCGCAGTATAGATAGATATATATATATGTAATATATATAAAAAAGCAGCTATAGGGAAAACACTCATTCATAGTGGGATCCCAGTGTTATATAGCGCTCTGGTGTGTGCTGGCATACTCTCTCTCTGTCTCCCCAAAGGGCGTTGTGGGGTCCTGTCCTCTGTCAGAGCATTCCCTGTGTGTTTGCGGTGTGTCAATACGGCTGTGTCGACATGTTTAATGAGGAGGCTTATGTGGAGGCGGAGCAGATGCCTGTAAATGTGATGTCACCCCCTGCGGGGTCGACACCTGAGTGGATGGTGCTGTGGAAGGAATTACGTGATAGTGTCGACTCCTTACATAAAAGGTTTAACGACATACCTAATGTGGGACAGCCGGCTTCTCAGCCTGTGGCTGCCCAGGCGTCTCAAAAACCATCAGGGGCTCTAAAACGCCCGCTATCTCAGATGGTTGACACAGATGTCGACACGGATACTGACTCCAGTGTCGACGACGAAGAGACTAATGTAACTTCCAGTAGGGCCACACGTTACATGATTGAGGCAATGAAAAATGTGTTGCACATTTCTGATGTTACCCCCGGTACCACAAAAAAGGGTATAATGTTTGGAGAGAAAAAACTACCAGTAGCTTTTCCTCCATCTGAAGAGTTAAATGAAGTGTGTGAAGAAGCGTGGGCTTCCCCTGATAAAAAGATGGTAATTTCTAAAAGGTTACTAAAGGCGTACCCTTTCCCGCCAGAGGATAGGTCACGCTGGGAAACATCCCCTAGGGTGGATAAAGCGCTCACACGCTTGTCGAAGAAGGTGGCACTACCGTCTCCGGATACGGCCGCCCTGAAGGAATCTGCTGATAGAAAGCAGGAGGCTATCCTGAAATCTATATATACACACACAGGTGTGATACTGAGACCGGCTATAGCTTCAGCCTGGATGTGCAGCGCTGCTGCTGCGTGGTCAGATTCCCTGTCAGAAAATATAGATACCCTAGACAGGGACACTATTTTGCTGAACGTAGAGCATATAAAAGACGCACTTTTATACATGAGGGATGCACAGAGGTATATTTGCCGGCTGGCATCCAAAATTAGTGCAATGTCCATTTCTGCCAGGAGAGGGTTATGGACTCGGCAGTGGACAGGTGATGCAGATTCCAAACGACACATGGAAGTTCTGCCTTATAAGGGTGAGGAATTGTTCGGGGATGGTCTCTCGGACCTCGTTTCCACAGCAACAGCTGGGAAGTCTACATTTTTGCCCCATGTTCCCTCACAACCAAAGAAAGCACCGTATTATCAGGTACAGTCCTTTCGGCCCAATAGGGGCAAGCGGGTTAAAGGCGCGTCCTTTCTGCCCAGAGGCAGAGGTAGAGGGAAAAAGCTGCAGCATACAGCCAGTTCCCAGGAGCAAAAGTCCTCCCCCGCTTCCTCTAAGTCCACAGCATGACACTGGGGCTCCACAGGCAGAGCCAGGTACGGTGGGGGCCCGTCTCAAGCATTTCAGCAAGCAGTGGGCTTGCTCACGGGTGGATCCCTGGATCCTTCAAATAGTATCTCAGGGGTACAAACTGGAATTCGAGATGTCTCTCCCCCGCCGTTTCCTCAAATCTGCCTTGCCAACCACTCCCTCAGGCAGGGAGGCAGTGTTACAGGCAATTCAAAAGCTGTATTCACAAAAAGTGATAGTAAAGGTGCCCCTACTTCAACAAGGAAGGGGTTACTATTCCACAATGTTTGTGGTACCGAAACCGGACGGTTCGGTGAGACCCATTTTAAATTTGAAATCCTTGAACACATATATCAAAAAATTCAAGTTCAAGATGGAATCGCTCAGGGCGGTTATTGCGAGCCTGGACGAGGGAGATTACATGGTATCGCTGGACATCAAGGATGCTTACCTACATGTCCCCATTTACCATCCTCACCAGGAGTACCTCAGGTTTGTGGTACAAGATTGTCATTACCAATTCCAGACGTTGCCGTTCGGTCTCTCCACGGCTCCGAGGGTCTTTACCAAGGTAATGGCGGAAATGATGATACTCCTTCGAAGGAAGGGAGTTTTAATTATCCCGTACTTGGACGATCTCCTGATAAAGGCGAGGTCCAGAGAGCAGTTGTTGGTAGGGGTAGCACTATCTCGGGAAGTGCTACAACAGCACGGCTGGATTCTAAACATTCCAAAGTCACAGCTGGTCCCTACGACACGCCTGCTGTTCCTAGGGATGGTTCTGGACACAGAACAGAGAAAAGTGTTTCTCCCGGAGGAGAAGGCCAAGGAGCTGTCATCTCTAGTCAGAGGCCTCCTAAAACCAAAACAGGTGTCGGTGCATCACTGCACGCGGATCCTGGGAAAAATGGTAGCTTCCTACGAAGCGATTCCATTCGGCAGGTTTCATGCAAGAACCTTTCAGTGGGACCTGTTGGACAAGTGGTCCGGATCGCATCTTCAGATGCATCGTCTGATAACCCTGTCTCCAAGGACAAGGGTGTCTCTGCTGTGGTGGCTGCAGAGTGCTCATCTTCAAGAGGGCCGCAGATTCGGCATACAGGACTGGGTCCTGGTGACCACGGATGCCAGCCTTCGAGGCTGGGGAGCAGTCACACAGGGAAGAAACTTCCAAGGACTATGGTCAAGTCAGGAGACTTCCCTGCACATAAATATTCTGGAACTAAGGGCCATTTACAATGCCCTAAGTCAGGCAAAACCCCTGCTTCAAAACCAGCCGGTACTGATCCAGTCAGACAACATCACGGCAGTCGCCCATGTAAATCGACAGGGCGGCACGAGAAGCAGGACGGCGATGGCAGAAGCCACAAGGATTCTCCGATGGGCGGAAAATCACGTGTTAGCACTGTCAGCAGTGTTCATTCCGGGAGTGGACAACTGGGAAGCAGACTTCCTCAGCAGGCACGACCTCCACCCGGGAGAGTGGGGACTTCATCCAGAAGTCTTTCAAATGATTGTAAACCAGTGGGAAAAACCACAGGTGGACATGATGGCGTCCCGCCTAAACAAAAAGCTAGAAAAATATTGCGCCAGGTCAAGAGACCCGCAGGCGATAGCTGTGGACGCTCTGGTAACACCATGGGTGTACCGATCGGTTTATGTGTTCCCTCCTCTTCCTCTCATACCAAAGGTACTGAGGATAATAAGGAGAAGAGGAGTAAGAACTATACTCATTGTTCCGGATTGGCCAAGAAGAGCGTGGTATCCGGAACTTCAAGAAATGATGTCAGAGGACCCATGGCCTCTACCGCTCAGACAGGACCTGCTGCAGCAGGGGCCCTGTCTGTTCCAAGACTTACCGCGGCTGCGTTTGACGGCATGGCGGTTGAACACCGGATTCTGAAGGAAAAGGGCATTCCGGAGGAAGTCATTCCTACGCTGATAAAAGCTAGGAAAGAAGTAACCGCGAACCATTATCACCGCATATGGCGAAAATATGTTGCGTGGTGTGAGGCCAGGAAGGCCCCAACGGAAGAATTTCAGCTGGGCCGGTTCCTGCACTTCCTACAGTCAGGGGTGACTATGGGCCTTAAATTGGGTTCCATTAAGGTCCAGATTTCGGCTCTATCGATTTTCTTCCAGAGAGAATTGGCTTCACTACCTGAAGTTCAGACTTTTGTTAAGGGAGTGCTGCATATTCAGCCCCCTTTTGTGCCTCCAGTGGCACCTTGGGATCTCAACGTGGTGTTGGATTTCCTAAAGTCACATTGGTTTGAGCCACTGAAAACCGTGGATTTAAAATATCTCACGTGGAAAGTGGTCATGTTGTTGGCCTTGGCTTCGGCCAGGCGGGTTTCAGAATTGGCGGCTTTGTCATGTAAAAGCCCTTATCTGATTTTCCATATGGATAGGGCAGAATTGAGGACTCGTCCCCAGTTTCTCCCCAAAGTGGTATCAGCTTTTCATCTGAACCAACCTATCGTGGTGCCTGCGGCTACGAATGACTTGGAGGCTTCCAAGTTGTTGGATGTAGTCAGGGCCCTAAAAATTTATGTTTCCAGGACAGCTGGAGTCAGGAAGACTGACTCGCTTTTTATCCTGTATGCGCCCAACAAGTTGGGTGCACCTGCTTCTAAGCAGACTATTGCTCGCTGGATCTGTAGTACGATTCAGCTTGCACATTCTGCGGCTGGACTGCCGCATCCTAAATCAGTAAAAGCCCATTCCACAAGGAAAGTGGGCTCTTCTTGGGCGGCTGCCCGAGGGGTCTCGGCTCTTCAACTTTGCCGAGCTGCTATTTGGTCAGGGGCAAACACGTTTGCTAAATTCTATAAATTTGATACCCTGGCTGAGGAGGACCTAGAGTTCTCTCATTCGGTGCTGCAGAGTCATCCGCACTCTCCCGCCCGTTTTGGGAGCTTTGGTATAATCCCCATGGTCCTTACGGAGTCCCCAGCATCCACTTAGGACGTTAGAGAAAATAAGAATTTACTCACCGGTAATTCTATTTCTCATAGTCCGTAGTGGATGCTGGGCGCCCATCCCAAGTGCGGATTGTCTGCAATACTTGTATATAGTTATTGCTTAACTAAAGGGTTGTTGTTGAGCTATCTGTTGAGAGGCTCAGTTGTTATCATGCTGTTAACTGGGTATTGTATCACGAGTTATACGGTGTGATTGGTGTGGCTGGTATGAGTCTTACCCGGGATTCAAAATCCTTCCTAATTGTGTCAGCTCTTCCGGGCACAGTATCCTAACTGATGTCTGGAGGAGGGTCTTAGTGGGAGGAGCCAGTGCACACCAGTAGTCTAAAAGCTTTCTTTGTAGCTGTGCCCAGTCTCCTGCGGAGCCGCTAATCCCCATGGTCCTTACGGAGTCCCCAGCATCCACTACGGACTATGAGAAATAGAATTACCGGTGAGTAAATTCTTATTTTCTGCTGTATCTGAAAGATGTGCTCTCTCTGACTGCTGTATCTGAAAGGTGTGCTCTCTCTTTCTACTATATCTAAAAGGGTGCTATCTCTGTCTGCTGTATCTGAAAGGGGTGATCTCTCTGTCTGCTGTATCTGAAAGGTGTGCTCTCTCGTTCTACTATATCTTAAAGGGTGCTATCTCTGTCTGCTGTATCTGAAAGGATGCTCTCTCTGTCTGCAAGTATCTGAAAGGGGTCCTCTCTCTGTCTGCTGTACCTAAAAGGGGAGACCTGTCTGCTGTATCTGCAATGGATGCTCTCTCTGTCTGCTGTATCTGCAATCGATGCTCTCTCTGAATGGTGTATCTGAAAGAGGTGCTCTCTGTATGTTGTATCTGAAAGGGGTGCTCTCCCTGCTGAATCTGAAAGGCATGCTCTCTATCTGCTGTATCTGAAAGGGTGCTCTCTCTGCTGTATCTGATACAGAGCTCTCGCTGCTGTATCTGAAAGAGGTGCATCTCTCTGTTTGCTATATTTGAAAGGTGTGATCTCTGTGTCTGCTAGTGATGTGCACCGGAAATTTTTCGGGTTTTGTGTTTTGGTTTTGGGTTCAGTTCCACGGCCGTGTTTTGGATTCGGACGCGTTTTGGCAAAACCTCACCGAAAATTTTTTGTCGGATTCGGGTGTGTTTTGGATTCGGGTGTTTTTTTTAAAAAAACCCTTAAAAACAGCTTAAATCATAGAATTTGGGGGTCATTTTGATCCCATAGTATTATTAACCTCAATAACCATAATTTCCACTCATTTTCAGTCTATTCTGAACACCTCACACCTCACAATATTATTTTTAGTCCTAAAATTTGCACCGAGGTCGCTGGATGGCTAAGCTAAGCGACACAAGTGGCCGACACAAACATCTGGCCCATCTAGGAGTGGCACTGCAGTGTCAGGCAGGATGGCACTTCAAAAAAATAGTCCCCAAACAGCACATGATGCAAAGAAAAAAAGAGGCGCACCAAGGTCGCTGTGTGACTAAGCTAAGCGACCCAAGTGGCCGACACAAACACTTGGCCCATCTAGGAGTGGCACTGCAGTGTCAGACAGGATGGCACTTCAAAAAAATAGTCCCCAAACAGCACATGATGCAAAGAAAAAAAAAGGCGCAATGAGGTAGCTGTGTGACTAAGCTAAGCGACCCAAGTGGCCGACACAAACACCTGGCCCATCTAGGAGTGGCACTGCAGTGTCAGGCAGGATGGCACTTCAAAAAAATAGTCCCCAAACAGCACGTGATGCAAAGAAAAAAAGAGGCACAATGAGGTAGCTGTGTGACTAAGCTAAGCGACCCAAGTGGCCGACACAAACACCTGGCCCATCTAGGAGTGGCACTGCAGTGTCAGGCAGGATGGCACTTCAAAAAATTGTCCCCAAACAGCACATGATGCAAAGAAAAATGAAAGAAAAAAGAGGTGCAAGATGGAATTGTCCTTGGGCCCTCCTACCCATCCTTATGTTGTATAAACAGGACATGCACACTTTAACGAACCAATCATTTCAGTGACAGGGTCTGCCACACGACTGTGACTGAAATGACTGGTTGGTTTGGGCCCCCACCAAAAAAGAAGCAATCAATCTCTACTTGCACAAACTGGCTCTACAGAGGCAAGATGTCCACCTCCTCCTCATCTTCCAATTCCTCACCCCTTTCACTGTGTACATCCCCCTCCACACAGATTATTAATTTGTCCCCACTGGAATCCACCATCTCAGGTCCCCGTGTACTTTCTGGAGGCAATTGCTGCTGGTGAATGTCTCCACGGAGGAATTGATTATAATTCATTTTAATGAACATCATCTTCTCCACATTTTCTGGAAGTAACCTCGTACGCCGATTGCTGACAAGGTGAGCAGCTGCACTAAACACTCTTTCGGAGTACACACTGGAGGGAGGGCAACTTAGGTAGAATAAAGCCAGTTTCTGCAAGGGCCTCCAAATTGCCTCTTTTTCCTGCCAGTATACGTACGGACTGTCTGACGTGCCTACTTGGATGCGGTCACTCATATAATCCTCCACCATTCTTTCAATGGTGAGAGAATTATATGCAGTGACAGTAGACGACATGTCACTAATCGTTGGCAGGTCCTTCAGTCTGGACCAGATGTCAGCACTCGCTCCAGACTGTCCTGCATCACTGCCAGCGGGTGGGCTCGGAATTCTTAGCCTTTTCATCGCACCCCCAGTTGCGGGAGAATGTGAAGGAGGAGCTGTTGACGGGTCACGTTCCGATTGACTTGACAATTTTCTCACCAGCAGGTCTTTGAACCCCTGCAGACTTGTGTCTGCCGGAAAGAGAGATACAACGTAGGTTTTAAATCTAGGATCGAGCACGGTGGCCAAAATGTAGTGCTCTGATTTCAACAGATTGACCACCCGTGAATCCTGGTTAGCGAATTAAGGGCTCCATCCACAAGTCCCACATGCCTAGCAGAATCGCTCTGTTTTAGCTCCTCCTTCAATGTGTCAAAGTCGAAAAATATCGTTATTCTCATTGCCTTTTACTAACCCCAATGCACGTGCCCGCTGCTCGTGCACGGACTCCCCCGTGCGCACGCATCCCCCCCAGGTTGCGTAGGGGACGCTCCGGCGTCGCCTGCGCACCGAGATGTGTATTTACGGCGGTGTTTGTGTGCGACTAGCGAGCAACTCGATCGCTACATATTTAACAAATATAATGTATTTTGTAGGCAATATTCCCTTTTATAATATCTGTAAGTATGATTAGTGTAACTGGTTCATGGACAAAGGAATTCCTCTTTACATGATACGAAGGGTCAGACAGGGTCTGAGCGGTGGTGTTTAGTACCTAACCGAAGAGTATTTTATTAGAAACATTCCGGTGTTGGTTAGGTAGAGATTAATCGCTCCTGCGTATAGTTATGTCTATAAGTAGTTTATGGACATTTACTGTATTTGCGGTTCATTATCCATGCGGCGGGAATCCTGAGAATCCCTCCCATCTGAGCAGTTTGAAATAGTCACAACCCACCTGTTCAAACCAACCTATGACCTTTGGTTATAATGCGAAGACAGATTCCTGTGTCCAATGAACAATAAGATTGTAGGGCCCTTTGTAGTGTACTGTACTTTGTGTATATAAGGCAGCCAGCCTGGGCCAGCTCTCTCACTACTCTCCACAAGGTTTTCATCATTGATTAACTGAGAGCTGGATATCCAGGACTGCGCTCGCGATCATTCCCACGTGTGTAAGTTTCTCTGTGACCATCTTATTCTCTGTCTGTATTTGCCATACTCTCTCTCTCTCTCTCATTGTTATTGTTTAGGATTAAGACGCTATTGTATATTTATGTCTAGTTATTCTGTTTAGGTGTTTTATGTTAGTGCTGTAGTGTATAAGCTGTTAACTGTATTTTTCCTTTTTACATAGCTAAATATCGTTAGTAAAGGTGTTGGAACCTCAGCAAGGTGTCTGTGTTTCTCTAGCTAGTATAAAGGGTTTCTGAGCGTCTCAGTCGCTCAAACAGCTTTCACATCATAGAGGTTAATCAGCGTTATATTGTGTTAACATTACAAGACTAAGGTTTACAGTATAAGTAAATCCCTTCAGTGTGTTGCATACAAGGTTTACTGTGTGTCATCCTGTGAGCGTCTGCGCCGCTCGTGTTTCTCTCGTGGGCACAGCGTCCTCTACGCTAGTAACGTAGCATTACGGTACTCAGGCCGCCTATAGCGTGCTCGATACCGAGCGTAAGCTGTGAGCGAACGTGCCGCTCGTGCATCTCGACCACGGCCCAGCGTCTGCTACGCTAGGTGCGTACCCTTACGGTACCCCATACGCCAATTGCGTACTGAATCTCTTACCAGTGTATAGTGAACGTTATAAGATAAATAATTAGCTTTATCAATTGGGCCTCGTCCGTCCTCCACATATCCGCACTAGCGAACACAAGCAGACTTTATCTGTCAGCAAAGGGCGGGAAGGTAGTATCCCTTTGTATCCGTGTTGGTGGTTGGGGATACGGTAGTGCTGACTAGATAAACGTCTGCATCGCTACGTTGTAGGAGTGCTGGTGGAAACCGGAACCGGAAGGTAAGAACAATACGCTATTGTCTTTTTAAAACTGTTTATTTCTGTTTGATACACATTGCATACGCAACACACGCACACACCTGTATTTTCAGTTGTGTAGTATTTTTACATATCTCGCCTTCCTGTTTGCCATTTATCATTGATAACGTGCTGAGAAACATTTGTTGCTATTGGTAGTTAAAAGTAAAATTAATACGTAAGGGAGTAATTTGTAAAACACGCACACGGCTTTGCCTAAGATACAAGGGAGATCTGTGTGGTGCTCGGTAAATGATTACAGTTAAATATCATTTGCATTGATAGAAACGTTTTACTTGTGTTACTGTGGACGTGTCTGGCCTGTGTACACGTGTCCCTAACAAAGGGCGGGACAAGCGTACGCGATGCAAAGGTCGATACACATAGCGTTTATTACGCAACGGAGCGTATGGGTACGCCCACTTGATACAAATCACACGATAGTATTGTTTTAGTAGGCGATACGGAGGCAACGCGATAATAGAGCAAGTTAATCTCAGTGTCCAAAATTTTAATCCTTCTCTAGTTGCAACTCCTCTGGGACTAGCATGCGATACTGAATGAAAGGAATTTCTGTACAGAAAAGAAAGTAAAGAGTATATGAGGTGAAAGAGTGTGTGCATATATATATAAGTTTCTCATTTTTGTTGGAACCCCCGGAAGTCAAGTTCTCGTGAGGTACATCCGTGAAAGTGACAGCGCGTGGTGGCTTGGGAGGCATCCCTTGTTAAATATTGAAATAAGAGCATTAGAGTATAGCAGATTAGAAGGTCTACTTTAGACACAGACCAGGAGGTCACGGACCAGGAGGTCCAGAGAGACAGACCAGGGGGTCTAGGTACAGCAGACTAGGAAGTCCGCTATAGATAGAGTCAAGAAGCACAACCCCAGGAGGGTTGGTGCGGTACCCATATAGGCCATTACGCTCTGGCTGAAAGGAATTCGCAGCCACAATTATCGATTCCGTTGGTCGTTCCGCACATAAGATTAGTTGCTTATGTGCAGTACAATTGTACCGCATGTAATTGTGTGCATTAGTTTGTAACTTGACCCAGTACCGTTTGCGTATGCTAGGGGTCATAAACGCTATTTGTACATTCTAACATGATTTGTGTAATTTTTTTATTTTAAGGGAGGTTCGCTGGTCACTCAGGAATTCTCCAGCAACTGATATTTACTGGGAAGGGTAAGTGCTCTGCGGATCACACCCACATGTTCCAGTAAATAGAGGTTCAGGTTGCAGGGGTTGAGTACGCCAGCGCTAAGACAGCGTGTGGGCATATTAGTCGACGTGGGCGAGTGTGTGAAGGTACTCGGTAAACTTTCACCGTCGGCCTACCCCGGACAACTTGGTTTTTGTAAGGGTTCGCTGAAGACCCTGATTTGAAGGTCAGAGGTAGTGAAAGCAACACCTGCAAAGATGGGGGCCAGTTGTTCAGGTAGGGGGCGATCAACCCTGGTTCAGGTTGATTTAGTAACCTGGCCAATAGGGTCGGCAAGGTATATCATGTGTGAAAAATACGGATCACACACAGAGGTTTTGTGCAATGAATGGGAAAGAATGACTGTGCATGACGGGGAAAAGTTCCCACGGGTAGGCAGTTTTAGTCCCGAGGTGTTACAAAATCTAAAGAGAAGGATATGTCTAATTAAATCCAGCAAGCAGCGGATCAGACATTATGATTATTTACAATTATGGCAACAGGAAGGTGAAATACAGAGAGGATTGGCTCAAGCGGCTGGTTCAAACCCTATCACCACCATACATGACAGGAGAGAAAGTGGTTACAGAGAATGGCACACTGGCGTATGATAAACATGCACTTAGTAAATGTATAGATGTTAAGAATAATGTAACTAAGATTGTTGATGCTAATACTAACCCGTGCAAGCTGTACCCTGTTTTAAACTTTCCCCAGGATTGCGACCAAGAGGATGAGCCCACCACAATATCGGCACTCTCTCTAGCAGCCACCATACAAGAGACTACAGTGGGCACGGCCCAACCAGTAAGAGTAGTATCAAAGGCCCCTAGTGGAGGGACAGGTGAGGTCGTATCAACTGGTAAGTACGGCACTGTACACTATGCAGAAACCATTACACCACATGTTGTAGAATCTACTCAGAATTACGTTATTGAGCTTAACCCTGTAAGGGTAATTGCGGTCCCAAATGGGAAAACTGACGCTTCGGGAGCCACTCCCGTCAGGAACATCGCCATGCACTGCCCTTTTTCCCGAACAGAATTAAGATCAATGATGTCTGAATTCCCTGATCCTAGGAAAGATCTAGTTGCAAGCCAGAGATACATTAGAGAGCTAGGTAATTCTGCAGAGCCCAATAACAAAGATTGGCGGACGTTGCTGAGGGCATGTTTACCCCCCAATGTAGACTCAGCGAGATTTATAGCTGACTGTAAATTAGATGAAGAGGTACCCCTTACGGATGAGTACAATCAAGATAATGTAAAAAGAATCAATTTGCAGCTAGGAGTATATTTCCCTACTGTTGTCAAGTGGAGCAAAATTTTCTCCATCAAGCAAAAAGAGGGAGAAATAGCTGCTGATTATTTTCATCGGGCACTGCAGGAAATGGCTAAGTATACAGGGATAGAAGACATCAAAACAAATGTAAATCATAGAGAAGTAGCAGTTTCTGTATTAATGGATGGTTTAAAGGAAGTATTGAGGACGAGGGTACAGACCACCCAACCATGTTGGCGAGGTCTGTCAGTGGCTACTTTGAGAGAGGCCGCTATTGATCATGATCGGAACATCACCAGACACGGAGTCACAGAGTGATAAGCTGATGGCCGTAAGTATACAGGCCCTTACCACAAGGCCACCTCAGCATAAGTCTCAGACCCCTGTGGGTAAGTCAAAGGTGGTAACTTGTTATTACTGTAATAAAGAGGGACATTTTGCACGAGACTGCAGATTGAAAAATGCACAAAAATCATATCAACCCCCTAGACAACGACATGACACACGGAATTGGGATCAAGGACCGCAGAGACGGAGTTATGAGCCACACGCAGGGGAAACAAGAAGGTATCCCCCAAGAAGAGACTGGCAAGTCTCTGACAATTCCCATTTACCCCCTTCACAGGTAATAGCTGCCAGTGCGATGCAGGGAGGTCACCACACACCATAGGGGTGGGGCCACACCTGTAATCTGCAGCCAGTAAAATTGATTGCGAGCCTTGGAAGTGAACCCGAGGTCACAATTGATGTAGCTGGTAGATCTCTACCTTTCCTTGTAGATACGGGGGCGGCCAAGTCAGTGATAAATTCGACCGTGGGCATGAGAACCACTGGTAAAACAATTCCAGCCATGGGAGTAACAGGAGTAGTACAACACTATCCGTTAAGCAAACCTGCAGAGATTACGATAGGGCCTTTGCATACCAAGCATTCTTTTCTGCTTGCTGCATCGGCTCTGACTAATCTCCTTGGGAGAGATTTACTGTGCAAAATGGGATGTGTTATATATTGTACTCCTGAAGGTGTGTTCTTGGACATACCTGAGAACCACGCTCAGGAAGTGCAGGATATATTAGACACCCCACAAAGATTAATGTCACACACTGTTGTTGTAAATAGGTGTCCGTCCGAGGTAGAGGAAATTATTTACCAGATACCGGAATCACTTTGGACCAAGGATGGACAAGACACTGGATTAATGGCAAATGTATCCCCAGTAGTTCTACAAGTAAAAGATGGTAGGATAGCTCCAAAAATCCCACAATACCCTCTGAAGCCAGAGGTGGAGTTAGGAGTTTACCCTGTAATAGAGCGCTTGCTACAACAGGGCATTCTGGTAAGGACGTCCAGCACTGCCAATAGTCCCATCTTCCCTTATAAAAAGAGTGGGGGGAGGGGTTATAGACTAGTGCAGGATCTAAGGGGGATCAACAAAATAGTTGAGAGTCAATTCCCCGTAGTGCCAAATCCAGCTGTCATCCTTATGCAAATCCCTCCCACTGCCAAATTTTTCACTGTGATTGACCTCTGCTCCGCCTTCTTCTTGGTACCTCTGCACCCTGACAGTCAATACTTATTCGCATTCACATACAGAGGAGTTCAGTACACCTGGACTCGTTTACCACAAGGTTTCATTGACAGTCCAAGTATTTTCTCACAGGCCTTGCATGATTGTTTACAGTCTTTTCAACCTGAGAGCGGATCAATATTAATACAATACGTAGATGACCTACTGCTATGTTCGGATTCGCTCGAATCGTCCCTGAGAGATACGAAACAACTCCTGTTTCATCTTTCAGACACAGGACACAAGGTTTCCAAAGATAAGTTACAATTATGCCAGATGAAGGTAAAATACTTGGGACACTGTCTGACACAAGGACTGAGACACCTCACCACTGATAGAATTCAAGCAATTCGTGACATGACTCTGCCACAAACCCAGCGACAGATTAGAACGTTTCTAGGAATGTGTGGGTATTGCCGTAACTGGATCCCAGGGTTTTCCATACTAGCCCAACCTTTGCAGGAGATGGTCTCATCAAACAAACCAGATCGGATTTCGCACACAGACGAGTCTGAGATGGCATTTGAAAGACTTAAACAGTGCCTAATGCAGGCACCAGCATTAGGTATGCCAGATTATGGGAAACCCTTTGAGCTGTACGAAACAGAGAATGCTGGGTGTGCGGCAGGTGTTTTAACCCAGAAGCATGGTGATGCCAGCAGGCCGGTAGCCTACTATAGCGCCCAGCTAGACACGGTAGCGCGATCCCTCCCCACATGCTTGCAAAGTGTTGCAGCGATAGCATTGCTAGTAAGTAAAAGCGAAGATGTAGTGCTAGGACACAACCTCACAATTCATACACCACATGCAGTGTCAGCCTTACTGAATTCAGCCCAAACCAGACATGTCTCATCTGCATGGTTTACAAGGTGGGAATTAATGGCCCCGGTAAACATCACCATAAGGAGATGCAGCGCACTAAATCCTGCAACATATCTCCCAGGTGTGCCTGGACAGGCACAAAGGGTGGAGGATGAGAGTGATGGGGAAGGAGGATTTAGTGGAGACACGGACACGCATGATTGTATGGAATATTTGACCCAAAATTTCACGGCAAGGCCTGACATCAGTGACAACCCACTGGAAGATGTAGATTTTACTTTCTACACTGACGGTAGTTGTCACAGACAGACGGACTCGGGAGACTTGTTTACTGGATACGCAGTCGTAGATGACCAAGGTATCATAGAAGCGGAACCCCTAGGCCCACCACACTCAGCACAAGTTGCTGAGCTGGTTGCCCTAACCAGAGCATGCGAATTGGCTAAAGGCAAGCCAGCCAATATCTACATGGATTCTAGGTACGCCTTCGGAGTAGTCCATGATTTCGGGGCCCTATGGCGCCTCAGAAATTTCATGACGGCAGCTGGCACACCCGTAGCGCATGCATTCTACATCAAAAGACTTCTAACAGCGATACAGGAACCCGACAGAGTGGCTGTTATCAAGTGTAAAGCTCACACATATAGCCAAGACCCGATATCACTTGGTAACAGCCGAGCAGACGAAGCCGCTAAATCAGCAGCCAGTACCCCCATACAGATAGACATCACACAAATGATGGTATTCAATACTGTCAACACACAGAAATTGTGTGAAATGCAAAATTTGTGTTCACCACAAGAAAAGGCAGTCTGGAGGTCAAAAGGATATGGCCAGGAGTCCTCAGGACTCTGGACAGATGGACAGGGTAAGCCGGTGGCACCCAGAGCATACCTCCCAAGTCTAGCGGAAGCGGCACACGGGCTGACTCATCTAGGCAAAGAAGGAATGTGTAAGTTGGTAAGAGCTTATTGGTGCGCCCCAGGATTTTCTTCCCATGCGGGTAAAAGAGCGATGACATGTCACACCTGCTTGAGAAAGAATATTGGAAAGGCAATACCAACAGAGCCATCCCATATCCCGCCTACAGATGGTCCTTTCCAGGTAATACAAATTGATTTCATACAATTGCCACCTTGTAGAAATTTAAAATATGTATTGGTTTGTATTGACGTGTTCTCAAATTGGGTTGAAGCATTTCCCGCGGCCACAAATACCGCTGTGTTTACTGCAAAGAAAATTGTGCAGGAATTTGTGTGCAGGTATGGTATCCCTAGAATCATTGAAAGTGATAGGGGTACCCATTTTACAGGTGAAGTTTTTCAAGCAATGTGTAAGTTAATGGGAATTAATAGTAAGCTGCACACTCCGTACCGCCCCCAGGCGAGTGCGAAAGTGGAAAGAGTAAACAGCACTATTAAAAACAAATTAAGCAAGGTGATGGCTGAAACAGGATTGTTGTGGCCGGAAGCTTTGCCAATTGTATTGTATAGCATCAGAACCACTCCCAGGTCCCCTCTTAATCTGTCTCCTTTTGAAATTCTGTTTGGTCGACAACCCCATGTTATGATTAACCCCCAGGATGATTTGAAATGTAACAATGAAGTAACTGTAAAGTATTTGGTTAAGATGAGTAAGCAATTGAGGAATCAGAATGATAATCTAAAATTGGTAATTCCTGATCTGCCAGACAGTAATTGTCATGACATTGAACCTGGGGATTATGTAATGATACGGAATTTTCTACGCTCAGGTTGCCTTATTGACAGATGGGAAGGACCATATCAAGTCTTATTAACCAGCACAACAGCATTGAAGGTTGCCGAGAGGGAGACTTGGGTCCACTCGTCTCATTGTAAAAAGGTCGCTGACCCAGAGAGGTCACGTGATAAGGAACAGACGGTAGAGGTTGTATCACTGGAGTGTCTGTTCCGGGAAGGTGGAGACGACACCTGAGCGCTGAGAATAATAAGACCGGAGGCGGTTGTCGAGCCAGATTTCTTTTTCCCTTTTGTTATTTTCTCCAGTTACCATCACCCTCCAATTTTCCTTCCCCCTTCTTATTTTTCTCCTTTCCCTCCTCTAAGATGGACTTGCCCCAAGAGACTGTGTTCCGGATTTTCCTGTTGACCCTATTGTTGACCAGAGCAGTCTGTTTCGGTGAGAGTACCATAGAGGTCGAGAAAGGATCTGGAATGGGTTCTGATGACCAGGATGGAGGCGTAGATTTCCAAGAGCAACACAATCACCGAGTAAAGGCGAGTATCAGAAAACAATCTGGTAACATTGACAATAGAAGGAATTGTGAAGGATTGTTAGCTGAAGAGAACTGCATCTGTAGGCATTGTGACAATATAGTTGAGGATGGGTGCATCAAGAAATGTCAGTCCAGTTTTAATATCCACATGGACCGGCATCCATTGAGTGACTATCACTCCTTAGTGGGTAAAGTGTTAAACCAGACAGACTGTTGGGTGTGCACTCAAGTATCTCAAGGTCATAGCAAATCAGGATTAGTACCATTTCCTTTAACGACAGGAGAGGTACTTGAGTTAAGTGGTGGGAGGCCGGTGGACAAGAGGTTTAATATCTCTAGTCCTCCTAGTTTGAAGCTCCACCAATATCATGTGGATAGGTCCTTAGTATGCTTTAACATTTCCAATCCCCGAAAGCTGGGAAATTGGGAAGTGTCATGGAGTAATCAAACCATGACCTTTTCACATAGAGCCGACAAAATGCCAATAGATACAGAGCTTATACGCCACATAGTCAACAGTGGAAAATATTTCCGGTATAGGTACACTCTAGGAAGTAGGACCATGCGAGTTGGAGAAGAATCATTAGGATACAGTGCACATGTCATACAGCCTGATACGTGTACTAGACAGATGGGAGAGTTAGGGTTAGGAGTTTTCACATGGAAAATTTGTAACATGGTTATGTCATACTCCGTCCCATATGTTCTCCCCGATGATGCATATTTCATATGCAGGAGAAAGGCGTATAAGTGGCTTGCCCCAAACTCAGAGGGATTGTGTTACATTGGAAAAGTACTGCCTGAAGTAATGACTGTATCCCATAACAATATGAAAAACATTCACCGCGGTGCCCAAGCTCCTTATACTCAAACTCATTACGAGCACATCGTTAAACGGCACCTGATAGAGAGAACAGAGCATCCGGCCTCTGATCTGATCCATGAATCCACCGGGATTCAATTCCTACTCGCGTTAGATGTCACTCGTACCGCCAGAGGAGTGATAAACTTTAGCTATATAAATGCACTTGCGAACCTGATAAACAATATCACTGAACTGTATGACGACACGTTCAGGTATACTGGGAGAGAGCTACAAGCCTACAAAACAGAGCTGGTTCAGCATAGGATGATTCTCAATTATCTCACAGCAGTGATGTGTCACCCTAGCAACTCAATATGGTGTAAAGTGCTGCACGTATATTACAAACAGCACTGAGGACCCGGCCGAGATCATAGACCAAAAGATGGATGACATTTTGCAATTAAAGTGGGAGTTCCAAAGGAAACACAATCTCACACTTGCTGCTGTGGGTAATGAGCTGACCAGTTGGGTGTCATGGTTGAACCCACGAAATTGGTTCTCTGGGTTAGGAGAATGGGCCCAAGGCATTATCATGGATGTAGGGAAATTTCTCTTGTGTATCCTGGGAGTCGTCATATTGGTCGGTCTGATATTTAGATGCGTTCGGACTTTAATGAAGTGTAAACGTAGTACCAGAGTGATGAGTCTGAGGAGCGAGGACACTGTAATACCAATTGGTTTAATTTACGACCCAACGATTGAGACAATGTTGTGATGAAAATGTGATTCCATGGTCCGTTTCTTTCACCCGTTTCTCCTTTGTTTTCCTC
Organism: Pseudophryne corroboree; assembly: GCF_028390025.1. Classification (NCBI taxonomy): domain Eukaryota; kingdom Metazoa; phylum Chordata; class Amphibia; order Anura; family Myobatrachidae; genus Pseudophryne; species Pseudophryne corroboree. The sequence continues at coordinate 94,491,324 of NC_086455.1, read as the reverse complement.
CAAGGTATAAGGACATCCACTTGGAAGAAGAATTTGACAACCTCTTTTATACAGACCATTGATGAACTGTGTCACAGACACCCAATACTTTTAGTGACTTTAACTATCTACTGGAAACCCAATACTTTAGAGACTGTAATTTTATGGACACTGAAAAAGCTTTTGTTCACCACTTACAGCAAAAGCACCGCGAGACATCAGACAACATGTACATCAGACAAGACATCAGACAAGACCTCAATCGGCGACTGTCTATTAAAACTCACATAGTATATGACTGCATTTATAACGATTGTTTCTTATCTTCATCTCTACAACCTCCAGGAAGTATCACACATAGTCGACAGGTAACATTCACATACTAGCATCCACATATATTTCCCCCCTCATGTATCATCAACTAAATGTGCTCCCCCATTTGTTGTAACCAAAAGCCGAAAAGAGCTTGGTAGAGTTTGACAGCCCATCCACAGACCCTTAATACGGGATAAGAAGGATTCAATGTATACTTTGCAATACCTCAAAGCTTATTTAAAACATATACGGCACGATGATACATGCCCCTCAGACATGGATTCATACACACATGCTTCTACTATCTCACTAGGTCATATCCTTCCCACCTTCTCCTCTCCTCCCTTACCCAATCATAAAAAGGTATTTACATGATGACATATATTTTTCTGTTTTGTTTAGGAAGTGGCAGTTATTGGTGACTGCCAAAGGGTGGACTGTCAAAGTCGAAAAATATCGTTATTCTCATTGCCTTGTACTAACCCCAATGCACGTGCCCGCTGCTCGTGCACGGACTCCACCGTACGCACGCATCCCCCCCAGGTTGCGTAGGGGACGCTCCGGCGTCGCCTGCGCACCGAGATGTGTATTTACGGCGGTGTTTGTGTGCGACTAACGAGCGACTCGATCGCTACATATTTAACAAATATAATGTATTTTGTAGGCAATATTCCCTTTTATAATATCTGTAAGTATGATTAGTGTAACTGGTTCATGGACAAAGGAATTCCTCTTTACATGATATGAAGGGTCAGACAGGGTCTGAGCGGTGGTGTTTAGTACCTAACCGAAGAGTATTTTATTAGAAACATTCCTGTGTTGGTTAGGTAGAGATTAATCGCTTCTGCGTATAGTTATGTCTATAAGTAGTTTATGGACATTTACTGTATTTGCGGTTCATTATCCATGAGGCGGGAATCCTGAGAATCCCTCCCATCTGAGCAGTTTGAAATAGTCACAACCCACCCGTTCAAACCAACCTATGACCTTTGGTTATAATGCGAAGACAGATTCCTGTGTCCAATGAACACTAAGATTGTAGGGCCCTTTGTAGCGTACTGTACTTTGTGTATATAAGGCAGCCAGCCTGGGCCAGCTCTCTCACTACTCTCCACAAGGTTTTCATCACTGATTAACTGAGAGCTGGATATCCAGGACTGCGCTCGCGATCATTCCCACGTGTGTAAGTTTCTCTGTGACCATCTTATTCTCTGTCTGTATTTGCCATACTCTCTCTCTCTCACTGTTATTGTTTAGGATTAAGACGCTATTGTATATTTATGTCTAGTTATTCTGTTTAGGTGTTTTATGTTAGTGCTGTAGTGTATAAGCTGTTAACTGTATTTTTCCTTTTTACATAGCTAAATATCGTTAGTAAAGGTGTTGGAACCTCAGCAAGGTGTCTGTGTTTCTCTAGCTAGTATAAAGGGTTTCTGAGCGTCTCAGTCGCTCAAACAGCTTTCACATCATAGAGGGTAATCAGCGTTATATTGTGTTAACATTACAAGACTAAGGTTTACAGTATAAGTATATCCCTTCAGTATGTTGCATACAAGGTTTACTGTGTGTCATCCTGTGAGCGTCTGCGCCGCTCGTGTTCCTCTCGTGGGCACAGCGTCCGCTACGCTAGTAACGTAGCATTACGGTACTCGGGCCGCCTATAGCGTGCTCGATACCCAGCGTAAGCTGTGAGCGAACGTGCCGCTCGTGCATCTCGACCACGGCCCAGCGTCTGCTACGCTAGGTGCGTATCCTTACGGTACCCCATACGCCAATTGCGTACTGAATCTCTTACCAGTGTATAGTGAACGTTATAAGATAAATAATTAGCTTTATCAAATGTCTCCAGCTTCTTCTGCAAAAGCCTGATGAGGGGAATGACCTGACTCAGGCTGGCAGTGTCTGAACTGACTTCACGTGCGGCAAGTTCAAAGGGTTGCAGAACCTTGCACAACGTTGAAATCATTCTCCACTGCGCTTGAGACAGGTGCATTCCACCTCCTTTGCCTATATCGTGGCCAGATGTATAGGCTTGAATGGCCTTTTGCTGCTCCTCCATCCTCTGAAGCATATAGAGGGTTGAATTCCACCTCGTTACCACCTCTTGCTTCAGATGATGGCAGGGCAGGTTCAGGTATTTTTGGTGGTGCTCCAGTTTTCTGTATGCGGTGCCTGAACGCTGAAAGTGGCCCGCTATTCTTCGGGCCACCGACAGCATCTCTTGCACGCCCCTGTCGTTTTTTAAATAATTCTGCACCACCAAATTCAAGGTATCCAAGAGTCCAATTGGGGTAAGCCATTCTGCAATGATCTTCCTCTGTTGCCGTAAGAGGTTTTCAGCTGTGTGCCTATTCTGGAAAGCTGTGATACAAAGCGTAGCCTGCCTAGGAATGAGCTGGCGTTTGTGAGATGCTGCTACTGGTGCGGCCGCTGCTGTTCTTGCAGCGGGAGGCAATACATCTACCCAGTAGGCTGTCACAGTCATATAGTCCTGAGTCTGCCCTGCTCCACTTGTCCACATGTCCGTGGTTAAGTGGACATTGGGTACAACTGCTTTTTTTAGGACACTGGTGAGTCTTTTTCTGAGGTCTGTGTACATTTTCGGTATCGCCTACCTAGAGAAATGGAACCTAGATGGTATTTGGTACCGGGGACACAGTACCTCAATCAAGTCTATAGTTGGCTCTGAATTAACGATGGATACCGGAACCACATTTCTCACCGCCCAGGCTGCCAAGGCCTCAGTTATCCGCTTTGCAGCAGGATGACTGCTGTGATATTTCATCTTCCTCGCAAAGGACTGTTGTACAGTCAATTGCTTACTGGAAGTAGTACAAGTGGTCTTCCGACTTCTCCTCTGGGATGACGATCGACTCCCAGCAGCAACAACAGCAGCGCCAGCAGCAGTAGGCGTTACACTCAAGGATGCATCGGAGGAATCCCAGGCAGGAGAGGACTCGTCAGACTTGCCAGTGACATGGCCTGCAGGATTATTGGCTTTCCTGGGTAAGGAGGAAATTGACACTGAGGGAGTTGGTGGTGTGGTTTGCAGGAGCTTGGTTAAAAGAGGAAGGGATTTAGTGGTCAGTGGACTGCTTCCACTGTCACCCAAAGTTTTTGAACTTGTCACTGACTTATGATGAATGCGCTGCAGGTGACGTATAAGGGAGGATGTTCCGAGGTGGTTAACGTCCTTACCCCTACTTATTACAGCTTGACAAAGGCAAGACACGGCTTGACACCTGTTGTCCGCATTTGTGTTGAAATAATTCCACACCGAAGAGCTGATTTTTTTTTTGTATTTTGACCAGTCATGTCAATGGCCATATTCCTCCCACGGACAACAGGTGTCTCCCTGGGTGCCTGACTTAAACAAACCACCTCACCATCAGAATCCTCCTTGTCAATTTCCTCCCCAGCGCCAGCAACACCCATATCCTCATCCTGGTGTACTTCAACACTGACATCTTCAATTTGACTATCAGGAACTGGACTGCGGGTGCTCCTTCCAGCACTTGCAGGGGGCGTGCAAATGGTGTAAGGCGCAAGCTGTTCCCGTCCAGTGTTGGGAAGGTCAGGCATCGCAACCGACACAATTGGACTCTCCTTGGGGATTTGTGATTTCGAAGAACGCACAGTTCTTTGCTGTGCTTTTGCCAGTTTAAGTCTTTTCTTTTTTCTAGCGAGAGGATGAGTGCTTCCATCCTCATGTGAAGCTGAACCACTAGCCATGAACATAGGCCAGGGCCTCAGCCGTTCCTTGTCACTCCGTGTCGTAAATGGCATATTGGCAAGTTTACGCTTCTCCTCAGATGCTTTTAATTTAGATTTTTGGGTAATTTTACTGAACTTTTGTGTTTTGGATTTTACATGCTCTGTACTATGACATTGGGCATCGGCCTTGGCAGACAACGTTGATGGCATTTCATCATCTCGGCCATGACTAGTGGCAGCAGCTTCAGCACGAGGTGGAAGTGGATCTTGATCTTTCCCTATTTTTTTAACCTCCACATTTTTGTTCTCCATATTTTAATGTGTGGAATTATATGCCAGTATCAATAGCAATGGCCTACTACTATATATACTGCGCACAACTAAAAGGCACCACAGGTATACAATGTAGATGGATGGATAGTATACTTAATGGATGACAAGTGACGACACAGAGGTAGGTACAGCAGTGGCCTACCGTACTGCTATATACAGTATACTGGACCTGGTGGACACTGTCAGGAAACTTCTAAACTAGTCTAAAAAAAAAGCACCACAGGTATACAATGTAGATGGATGGATAGTGTACTTAATGGATGATGAGTGACGACACAGAGGTAGGTACAGCAGTGGCCTACCGTACTACTATATATAGTATACTGGACCTGGTGGACACTGTCAGCACACTGCTAAACTAGTCTAAAAAAAAGGCACCACAGGTATACGATGTAGATGGATGGATAGTATACTTAATGGATGACGAGTGACGACACAGAGGTAGGTACAGCAGTGGCCTACCGTACTGCTATATACAGTATACTGGACCTGGTGGACACTGTCAGCAAACTGCTAAACTAGTCTAAAAAAAAGGCACCACAGGTATACAATGTAGATGGATGGATAGTATACTTAATGGATGACGTGTGACGACACAGAGGAATGTACAGCAGTGGCCTACCGTACTGCTATATACAGTATACTGGACCTGGTGGACACTGTCAGCAAACTGCTAAACTAGTCTAAAAAAAAGGTACCACAGGTATACAATGTAGATGGATGGATAGTATACTTAATGGATGACGAGTGACGACACAGAGGTAGGTACAGCAGTGGCCTACCGTACTGCTATATACAGTATACTGGACCTGGTGGACACTGTCAGCAAACTGCTAAACTAGTTTAAAAAAAAGGCACCACAGGTATACAATGTAGATGGATGGATAGTATACTTAATGGATGACGAGTGACGACACAGAGGTAGGTACAGCAGTGGCCTACCGTACTGCTATATACAGTATACTGGACATGGTGGACACTGTCAGCAAACTGCTAAACTAGTCTAAAAAAAAGGCACCACAGGTATACAATGTAGATGGATGGATAGTATACTTAATGGATGACGAGTGACGACACAGAGGTAGGTACAGCAGTGGCCTACCGTACTGCTATATACAGTATAATGGACCTGGTGGACACTGTCAGCAAACTGCTAAACTAGTCTAAAAAAAAGGCACCACAGGTATACAATGTATATGGATGGATAGTGTACTTAATGGATGATGAGTGACGACACAGAGCTAGGTACAGCAGTGGCCTACCGTACTACTATATACAGTTAGTGGACCTGGTGGACACTGTCAGCAAACATCAAATCTAGTCTAAAAAAAAGGCACCACAGGTATACAATGTAGATGGATGGATAGTATACTTAATGGATGACGAGTGACGACACAGAGGTAGGTACAGCAGTGGCCTACCATACTGCTATATATAGTATACTGGACCTGGTGGACACTGTCAGCAAACTGCTAAACTAGTCTAAAAAAAAAGGCACCACAGGTATACAATGTAGGTGGATAGTATACTTAATGGATGACGAGTGACGACACAGAGGTAGGTACAGCAGTGGCCTACCGTACTGCTATATACAGTATACTGGACCTGGTGGACACTGTCAGCAAACTGCTAAGCTAGTCTAAAAAAAAGGCACCACAGGTATACAATGTAGATGGATGGATAGTATACTTAATGGATGACGTGACGACACAGAGGTAGGTACAGCAGTGGCCTACCGTACTGCTATATATAGTTTACTGGACCTGGTGGACACTGTCAGCAAACTGCTAAACTAGTCTAAAAAAAAGGCACCACAGGTATACAATGTAGGTGGATAGTATACTTAATGGGTGACGAGTGACGACACAGAGGTAGGTACAGCAGTGGCCTACCGTACTGCTATATACAGTATAATGGACCTGGTGGACACTGTCAGCAAACTGCTAAACTAGTCTAAAAAAAAGGCACTACAGGTATACAATGTAGTTGGATGGATAGTATACTTAATGGATGACGAGTGACGACACAGAGGTAGGTACAGCAGTGGCCTACCGTACTGCTATATACAGTATACTGGACCTGGTGGACACTGTCAGCAAACTGCTAAACTAGTCTAAAAAAAAGGCACCACAGGTATACAATGTAGATGGATGGATAGTATACTTAATGGATGACGAGTGACGACACAGGGGTAGGTACAGCAGTGGCCTACCGTACTGCTATATACAGTATAATGGACCTGGTGGACACTGTCAGCAAACTGCTAAACTAGTCTAAAAAAAAGGCACCACAGGTATACAATGTAGATGGATGGATATAGTATACTTAATGGATGACGAGTGACGACACAGAGGTAGGTACAGCAGTGCACTCTGCACTGTACTCCTCCTATATAATATTAATTAAATAATTATACTGGTGGTCCCCAGTCCCCACAATAATAAAGCAGCACACTGTGAGCACAGATATGGAGTGTTCAGGCAGACAAACGTATACTTGTGGTCACTGTCAGCAAAACTCTGCACTGTACTCCTGCTATAGCTGCTCCCCAGTCCCCACAATAAAGCAGTGTGAGCACTCAGCACAGATATATCATGCAGCACACTGAGCACAGATATGGTATGGAGCGTTTTTTTCAGGCAGAGAATGGATAAAAACTGGTGGTCACTTATTAGCAAAACTCTGCACTGTACTCCTCCTAACAGCTGCTCCCCAATCCTCCCCACAATTATAGTAATAAACAAGCAATCAGATCAACTGTCTTCTACTAGTATATAAACGGAGAGGACGCCAGCCACGTCCTCTCCCTATCATCTCAATGCACGTGTGAAAATGGCGGCGACGCGCGGCTGCTTATATAGAATCCGAATCTCGCGAGAATCCGACAGCGGGATGATGACGTTCGGGCGCGCTCGGGTTAACCGAGCCATACGGAAGAATCCGAGTATGGCTCGGACCCGTGTAAAAAGGGTGACGTTCAGGGGGGTTCGGTTTCTCGGAAACCGAATCCGCTCATCACTAGTGTCTGCTATATCTGAAAGGAGTACTCCCTCTTTCTACTGTATCTGAAAGGGTGCTCTCTCTGTCTGCTGTATCTGAAAGGGGTGATCGCTCTGTCTGCTGTATCTGAAAGGATTACTCTCTCTGTCTGCTGTATCTGAAAGTGGTTCTATCTCTGTCTGCTGTATCTGAAAGGGGTGACCTGTCTTCTGTATCTGAAAGTGGTGTGCTCTCTCTCTCTCTCTCTCTCTCTCTCTGTGTGTTTGCTGTATCTGAAAGGGGTGCTCTCTCTGTCTACTGTATCTGAAATAGGGTCTCTCTCTGTCTGCAGTATCTGAAAACGGGGTTCTCTCGCTGTCTGCTATATCTGAAAGGGTACTCTCTCTGTCTGCTGTATCTGAAAAAGGTGTGCTCTCTCTGTCTGATGTATCTGAAAAAAGTGCTGTCTCTGTCTGGTGTATCTAAAAGGGGTGCTCTCTCTGCTCTGCTGTATCTGAAAGGGGTGCTCTCTCTCTGTCTGCTGTATCTAAAAGGAGTCCTCTCTCTGTCTGCTGTATCTAAAAGAGGTGCCTTGTCTGCTGTATCTGAAAGGGGCGATCTCTGTGTCTGCTATATCTGAAATGAGTACTCCCTCTTTCTATCTGCTGTATCTGAAAGGATGCTCTCTTTGTCTGCTGTATCAGAAAGGGGTCCTCCCTCTGTCTGCTATATCTGACAGGGGTGACCTGTCTTCTGTATCTGAAAGTGGCGCTCTCTCTCTCTGTCTGCTGTATCTGAAAGGGTGTTCTCTCTGCTATATCTGAAAAGGCGTCTCTCTCTCTCTCTCTCTCTGCAGTATGTGAAAAAGGGGCTCTCTCGCTTTCTGCTGTATCTGAAAGGGTAATCTCTCTGTCTGCTGTATCTGAAAAAGGGGTGCTCTCTCTGTCTGCTGTATCTTAAAAGGGGTCTCTCTCTCTGTCTGCAGTATATGAAAAAGGGGCTCTCTCACTGTCTGCTGTATCTGAAAGGGTAATCTCTCTGTCTGCTGTTTCTGAAAAAGGGGTGCTCTCTCTGTCTGCTGTATCTTAAAAGGGGTCTCTCTCTCTCTGTCTGCAGTATATGAAAAAGGGGCTCTCTCACTGTCTGCTGTATCTGAAAGGGGTGTCTCTTTCTCCTGTATCTGAAAGGGGGGGGGGGCTCTCTCTGTCTTCTGTATCTGAATGGGTGTTCTCTCGGCCTGCTGTATCTGAAAAAGGGTCTTTCTTTCTGTCTGCAGTATCTGAAAAATGGTATCTCTGTCTGCTGTATCTGAAAAAGGGGTGCTCTCTCTTTCTGCTGTATCTGAAAAAGGGGTGCTATATCTGTCTGCTGAATCTGAAAGCGGTGCTCTCTCTGTCTGCTGTATGTGAAAGGTGTGATCTCTCTGCTGTATCTGAAAGAGGTGCTCTCAATGTCTGCTGTATATGAAAGGGTGCTCTCTGTGTCTACTGTATGTGAAAGATGTGCTCACTCTGCTGTATCAGAAATGGGTCCTCTCTCTGGCTGATTTATTGGAAAGGAGTCCTCTCTCTGTCTGCTGTATCTGAAAGGGGTTTAGTACTGGTGACCTTACCGACGCTGGGATCCCGGCAGCATACCGACGCTGGGATCCCGGCGGAGAGGGGCGAGTGCAGCAAGCCCCTTGCGGGCTCACTGCGCTTGCCATGCTGCGGGCTCGGTGGCGACCTGCGGTCGCCACGGGTTCTATTCCCACTCTATGGGTGTCGTGGACACCCACGAGTGGAAATAGTCCCTGTTGGTCGGCATGCCGACCATCGGGATAGTGAGCCGTCGGGCTCATGGAGGAGGTCACGTGACTGTCCGTCAGCTGACGGCGGTCACATGAATACCACTCTCTGAAAGGGTTGACCTGTCTGCTGTATCTGAAAGCTGTGCTCTATCTGTCTGCTGCAACTGAAGTGGGTGCTCTCTGCTGTATCTGAAAGGAGTCCTCTCTCTGTCTGCTGTATCTAAAAGAGGTGCCCTGTCTGCTGTATCTGAAAGGGGTGATCTCTGTATCTGCTATATCTGAAATGAGTACTCCCTCTTTCTGCTTTATCTGAAAGGATGCTCTCTCTGTCTGCTGTATCTGAAATAGTGATGAGCGGGTTCGGTTTCAGAGAAACCGAACCCCCCCGAACTTTACCTTTTTTACACGGGTCCGAGCCATACTCGGATTCTCCCGTATGGCTCGGCTAACCCGAGCACGCCCGAACGTCATCATCCCGCTGTCGGATTCTCGCGAGATTCGGATTCTATATAAGCAGCCGCGCGTCGCTGCCATTTTCACACGTGCATTGAGCTTGATAGGGAGAGGACGTGGCTGGCGTCCTCTCCGCGAGACAGTTGATCTGATAGCTTTGCTTGTTGTTAAATTATTTTACTATTGTGGGGAGGATTGGGGAGCAGCTGTTAGGAGGAGTACAGTGCAGAGTTTTGCTGATAGTGACCACCAGTTTTTTATCCGTTCTCTGCCTGAAAAAAACGCTCCATACCATATCTGTGCTCAGTGTGCTGCATGATATATCTGTGCTGAGTGCTCACACTGCTTAATTGTGGGGACTGGGGAGCAGCTATAGCAGGAGTACAGTGCACAGTTTTGCTGACAGTGACCACCAGTATACGTTTGTCTGCCTGAAAAACACTCCTGTGGCTTTTTTTATTATACTAGTAGTTTAACAGTCTGCTGACAGTGTCCACCAGGTCCATTATACTGTATATAGCAGTACTGTAGGCCACTGCTGTACCTACCTCTGTGTCGTCACTCGTCATCCATAAAGTATACTATCCATCCATCTACATTGTATACCTGTGGTGGCTTTTTTTTATACTAGTAGTTCTAGTTTAGCAGTCTGCTGACAGTGTCCACCAGGTCCATTATACTGTATATAGCAGTACGGTAGACCACTGCTGTACCTACCTCTGTGTCGTCACTCGTCATCCATAAAGTATACTATCCATCCATCTACATTGTATACCTGTGGTGGCTTTTTTTTTATACTAGTAGTACTAGTTTAGCAGTCTGCTGACAGTGTCCACCAGGTCCATTATACTGTATATAGCAGTACGGTAGGCCACTGCTGTACCTACCTCTGTGTCGTCACTCGTCATCCATAAAGTATACTATCCATCCATCTACATTGTATACCTGTGGTGGCTTTTTATTTTATACTAGTAGTACTAGTTTAGCAGTCTGCTGACAGTGTCCACCAGGTCCATTATACTGTATATAGCAGTACGGTAGGCCACTGCTGTACCTACCTCTGTGTCGTCACTCGTCATCCATAAAGTATACTATCCATCCATCTACATTGTATACCTGTGGTGCCTTTTAGTTGTGCGCATTAAAAATATGGAGAACAGAAATGTGGAGGTTAAAAAAATAGGGAAAGATCAAGATCCACTTCCACCTCGTGCTGAAGCTGCTGACACTAGTCATGGCCGAGACGATGAAATGCCATCAACGTCGTCTGCCAAGGCCGATGCCCAATGTCATAGTACAGAGCATGTAAAATCCAAAACACAAAAGATCAGTAAAATGACCCAAAAATCTAAATTAAAAGCGTCTGAGGAGAAGCGTAAACTTGCCAATATGCCATTTACGACACAGAGTGGCAAGGAACGGCTGAGGCCCTGGCCTATGTTCATGGCTAGTGGTTCAGCTTCACATGAAAATGGAAGCACTCATCCTCTCGCTAGAAAAAGAAAAGACTTAAGCTGGCAAAAGCACAGCAAAGAACTGTGCGTTCTTCGAAATCACAAATCCCCAAGGAGAGTCCAATTGTGTCGGTTGCGATGCCTGACCTTAACACTGGACGGGAGGAGCTTGCGCTTTCCACCATTTGCTCGGCCCCTGCAAGTGCTGGAAGGAGCACCCGCAGTCCAGTTCCTGATAGTCAAATTGAAGATGTCAGTGTTGAAGTACACCAGGATGAGGAGGATATGGGTGTTGCTGGCGCTGGGGAGGAAATTGACAAGGAGGATTCTGATGGTGAGGTGGTTTGTTTAAGTCAGGCACCCGGGGAGACACCTGTTGTCCATGGGAGGAATATGGCCATTGACATGCCTGGTCAAAATACAAAAAAAATCAGCTCTTCGGTGTGGAATTATTTTAACACAAATGCGGACAACAGGTGTCAAGCCGTGTCTTGCCTTTGTCAAGCTGTAATAAGTAGGGGTAAGGACGTTAACCACCTCGGAACATCCTCCCTTATACGTCACCTGCAGCGCATTCATCATAAGTCAGTGACAAGTTCAAAAACTTTGGGCGACAGCGGAAGCAGTCCACTGACCAGTAAATCCCTTCCTCTTGTTACCAAGCTCCTGCAAATCACACCTCCAACTCCCTCAGTGTCAATTTCCTCCTTACCCAGGAAAGCCAATAGTGCTGCAGGCCATGTCACTGGCAAGTCTGACGAGTCCTCTCCTGCCTGGGATTCCTCCGATGCATCCTTGAGTGTAACGCCTACTGCTGCTGGCGCTGCTGTTGTTGCTGCTGTGAGTCGATCGTCATCCCAGAGGGGAAGTCAGAAGACCACTTGTACTACTTCCAGTAAGCAATTGACTGTACAACAGTCCATTGCGAGGAAGATGAAATATCACAGCAGTCATCCTGCTGCAAAGAGGATAACTGAGGCCTTGGCAGCCTGGGCGGTGAGAAACGTGGTTCCGGTATCCATCGTTAATTCAGAGCCAACATTGTGCAAGGTTCTGCAACCCTTTGAACTTGCCACACGTGAAGTCAGTTCAGACACTGCCAGCCTGAGTCAGGTCATTCCCCTCATCAGGCTTTTGCAGAAGAAGCTGGAGACATTGAAGGAGGAGCTAAAACAAAGTGATTCCGCTAGGCATGTGGGACTTGTGGATGGAGCCCTTCATTCGCTTAACCAGGATTCACGGGTGGTCAATCTGTTGAAATCAGAGCACTACATTTTGGCCACCGTGCTCGATCCTAGATTTAAAACCTAAGTTGTATCTCTCTTTCCGGCAGACACAAGTCTGCAGAGGTTCAAAGACCTGCTGGTGAGAAAATTGTCAAGTCAAGCAGAACGTGACCCATCAACAGCTCCTCCTTCACATTCTCCCGCAACTGGGGGTGCGAGGAAAAGGCTAACAATTCCGAGCCCACCCGCTGGCGGTGATGCAGGGCAGTCTGGAGCGAGTGCTGACATCTGGTCCTAAATTGCCCTCCCTCCAGTGTGTACTCCGAAAGAGTGTTTAGTGCAGCCGCTCACCTTGTCAGCAAATCGGCGTACGAGGTTACTTCCAGAAAATGTGGAGAAGATGATGTTCATTAAAATGAATTATAATCAATTCCTCCGTGGAGACATTCACCAGCAGCAATTGCCTCCAGAAAGTATACAGGGACCTGAGATGGTGGATTCCAGTGGGGACGAATTAATAATCTGTGAGGAGGGGGATGTACACAGTGAAAGGGGTGATGAATCGGACGATGATGATGAGGTGGACATCTTGCCTCTGTAGAGCCAGTTTGTGCAAGGAGAGAAAAAAAAGAGGCGCAATGAGGTAGCTGTGTGACTAAGCTAAGTGACCCAAGTGGCCGACACAAACACCTGGCCCATCTAGGAGTAGCACTGCAGTGTCAGACAGGATGGCACTAGAAAAAAATAGTCCCCAAACAGCACATGATGCAAAGAAAAAAAGAGGCGCACCAAGGTCGCTGTGTGACTAAGCTAAGCGACACAAGTGGCCGACACAAACACCTGGCCCATCTAGGAGTGACACTGCAGTGTCAGGCAGGATGGCCCTTCAAAAAAATACTCCCCAAACAGCACATGATGCAAAGAAAAAAAGAGGCGCAATGAGGTAGCTGTGTGACTAAGCTAAGCGACACAAGTGGCCGACACAAACACCTGGCCCATCTAGGAGTGACACTGCAGTGTCAGGCAGGATGGCCCTTCAAAAAAATACTCCCCAAACAGCACATGATGCAAAGAAAAAAAGAGGCGCAATGAGGTAGCTGTGTGACTAAGCTAAGCGACACAAGTGGCCGACACAAACACCTGGCCCATCTAGGAGTGGCACTGCAGTGTCAGACAGGATGGCACTACAAATAAATTGTCCCCAAACAGCACATGATGCAAAGAAAAATGAAAGGAAAAAGAGGTGCAAGATTGAATTGTCCTTGGGCCCTCCCACCCACCCTTATGTTGTATAAACAGGACATGCACACTTTAATGAACCCATCATTTCAGCGACAGGGTCTGCCACACGACTGTGACTGAAATGACTGGTTGGTTTGGGCCCCCACCAAAAAAGAAGCAATCGATCTCTCCTTGCACAAACTGGCTCTACAGTCTGAGGAGAAGCGTAAACTTGCCAATATGCCACTTACGACACAGAGTGGCAAGGAACGGCTGAGGCCCTGGCCTATGTTCATGGCTAGTGGTTCAGCTTCACATGAGGATGGAAGCACTCATCCTCTCGCTAGAAAAAGAAAAGACTTAAGCTGGCAAAAGCACAGCAAAGAACTGTGCGTTCTTCGAAATCACAAATCCCCAAGGAGAGTCCAATTGTGTCGGTTGCGATGCCTGACCTTCCCAACACTGGACGGGAGGAGCTTGCGCTTTCCACCATTTGCACGGCCCCTGCAAGTGCTGGAAGGAGCACCCGCAGTCCAGTTCCTGATAGTCAAATTGAAGATGTCAGTGTTGAAGTACACCAGGATGAGGATATGGGTGTTGCTGGCGCTGGGGAGGAAATTGACAAGGAGGATTCTGATGGTGAGGTGGTTTGTTTAAGTCAGGCACCCGTGGAGACACCTGTTGTCCGTGGGAGGAATTTGGCCATTGACATGCATGGTCAAAATACAAAAAAAAATCAGCTCTTCGGTGTGGAATTATTTCAACACAAATGCGGACAACAGGTGTCAAGCCGTGTCTTGCCTTTGTCAAGCTGTAATAAGTAGGGGTAAGGACGTTAACCACCTCGGAACATCCTCCCTTATACGTCACCTGCAGCGCATTCATCATAAGTCAGTGACAAGTTCAAAAACTTTGGGCGACAGCGGAAGCAGTCCACTGACCAGTAAATCCCTTCCTCTTGTTACCAAGCTCCTGCAAACCACACCACCAACTCCCTCGGTGTCAATTTCCTCCTTACCCAGGAAAGCCAATAGTGCTGCAGGCCATGTCACTGGCAAGTCTGACGAGTCCTCTCCTGCCTGGGATTCCTCCGATGCATCCTTGAGTGTAACGCCTACTGCTGCTGGCGCTGCTGTGAGTCGATCGTCATCCCAGAGGGGAAGTCAGAAAACCACTTGTACTACTTCCAGTAAGCAATTGACTGTCCAACAGTCCTTTGCGAGGAAGATGAAATATCACAGCAGTCATCCTGCTGCAAAGCGGATAACTGAGGCCTTGGCAGCCTGGGCGGTGAGAAGCGTGGTTCCGGTATCCATCGTTAATTCAGAGCCAACTATAGACTTGATTGAGGTACTGTGTCCCCGGTACCAAATACCATCTAGGTTCAATTTCTCTAGGCAGGCGATACCGAAAATGTACACAGACCTCAGAAAAAGAGTCACCAGTGTCCTTAAAAAATGCAGTTGTACCCAATGTCCACTTAACCACGGACATGTGGACAAGTGGAGCAGGGCAGACTCAGGACTATATGACTGTGACAGCCCACAGGGTAGATGTATTGCCTCCCGCTGCAAGAACAGCAGCGGCGGCACCAGTAGCAGCATCTCGCAAACGCCAACTCGTTCCTAGGCAGGCTACGCTTTGTATCACCGCTTTCCAGAATACGCACACAGCTGAAAACCTCTTACGGCAACTGAGGAAGATCATCGCAGAATGGCTTACCCCAATTGGACTCTCCTGGGGATTTGTGACATCAGACAACTCCACCAATATTGTGCGTGCCTTACATCTGGGCAAATTATAGCACGTCCCATGTTTTGCACATACCATGAATTTGGTGGTGCAGAATTATTTAAAAAACGACAGGGGCGTGCAAGAGATGCTCTCGGTGGCCCGAAGAATTGCGGGCCACTTTCAGCGTTCAGGCACCGCGTACAGAAGACTGGAGCACCACCAAAAATACCTGAACCTGCCCTGCCATCATCTGAAGCAAGAGGTGGTAACGAGGTGGAATTCAACCCTCTATATGCTTCAGAGGATGGAGGAGCAGCAAAAGGCCATTCAAGCCTATACATCTGGCCACGATATAGGCAAAGGAGGTGGAATGCACCTGTCTCAAGCGCAGTGGAGAATGATTTCAACATTGTGCAAGGTTCTGCAACCCTTTGAACTTGCCACACGTGAAGTCAGTTCAGACACTGCCAGCCTGAGTCAGGTCATTCCCCTCATCAGGCTTTTGCAGAAGAAGCTGGAGACATTGAAGGAGGAGCTAAAACAAAGCGATTCCGCTAGGCATGTGGGACTTGTGGATGGAGCCCTTCATTCGCTTAACCAGGATTCACGGGTGGTCAATCTGTTGAAATCAGAGCACTACATTTTGGCCACCGTGCTCGATCCTAGACTTAAAACCTACGTTGTATCTCTCTTTCCGGCAGACACAAGTCTGCAGAGGTTCAAAGACCTGCTGGTGAGAAAATTGTCAAGTCAAGCGGAACGTGACCTATCAACAGCTCCTCCTTCACATTCTCCCGCAACTGTGGGTGCGAGGAAAAGGCTACCAATTCCGAGCCCACCCGCTGGCGGTGATGCAGGGCAGTCTGGAGCGAGTGCTGACATTTGGTCCTAAATTGCCCTCCCTCCAGTGTGTACTCCGAAATAGTGTTTAGTGCAGCCGCTCACCTTGTCAGCAAATCGGCGTACGAGGTTACCTTCAGAAAATGTGGAGAAGATGATGTTCATTAAAATTAATTATAATCAATTCCTCCGTGGAGACATTCACCAGCAGCAATTGCCTACAGAAAGTACACGGGGACCTGAGATGGTGGATTCCAGTGGGGACGAATTAATAATCTGTGAGGAGGGGGATGTACACAGTGAAAGGGGTGATGAATCGGACGATGATGATGAGGTGGACATCTTGCCTCTGTAGAGCCAGTTTGTGCAAGGAGAGAAAAAAAGAGGCGCAATGAGGTAGCTGTGTGACTAAGCTAAGCGACCCAAGTGGCCGACACAAACACCTGGCCCATCTAGGAGTGGCACTGCAGTGTCAGACAGGATGGCACTAGAAAAAAATAGTCCCCAAACAGCACATGATGCAAAGAAAAAAAGAGGCGCAATGAGGTAGCTGTGTGACTAAGCTAAGCGACACAAGTGGCCGACACAAACACCTGGCCCATCTAGGAGTGACACTGCAGTGTCAGGCAGGATGGCCCTTCAAAAAAATACTCCCCAAACAGCACATGATGCAAAGAAAAAAAGAGGCGCAATGAGGTAGCTGTGTGACTAAGCTAAGCGACACAAGTGGCCGACACAAACACCTGGCCCATCTAGGAGTGACACTGCAGTGTCAGGCAGGATGGCCCTTCAAAAAAATACTCCCCAAACAGCACATGATGCAAAGAAAAAAAGAGGCGCAATGAGGTAGCTGTGTGACTAAGCTAAGCGACACAAGTGGCTGACACAAACACCTGGCCCATCTAGGAGTGGCACTGCAGTGTCAGACAGGATGGCACTTCAAAAAAATTGTCCCCAAACAGCACATGATGCAAAGAAAAATGAAAGGAAAAAGAGGTGCAAGATGGAATTGTCCTTGGGCCCTCCCACCCACCCTTATGTTGTATAAACAGGACATGCACACTTTAACGAACCCATCATTTCAGCGACAGGGTTTGCCACATGACTGTGACTGAAATGACTGGTTGGTTTGGGCCCCCACCAAAAAAGAAGCAATCGATCTCTCCTTGCACAAACTGGCTCTACAGAGGCAAGATGTCCTCCTCCTCATCATCCTCCGATTCCTCAACCCTTTCACTGTGTACATCCCTCTCCTCACAGATTATTAATTCGTCCCCACTGGAATCCACCATCTCAGGTCCCTGTGTACTTTCAGGAGGCAATTGCTGGTGAATGTCTCCACGCAGGAATTGATTATAATTAATTTTGATGAACATCATCTTCTCCACATTTTCTGGAAGTAACCTCGTACGCTGATTGCTGACAAGGTGAGCGGCTGCACTAAACACTCTTTCGGAGTACACACTGGAGGGAGGGCAATTTAGGTAAAATAAAGCCAGTTTCTGCAAGGGCCTCCAAATTGCCTCTTTTCCTGCCAGTATACGTACGGACTGTCTGACGTGCCTACTTGGATGTGGTCACTCATATAATCCTCCACCATTCTTTCAATGGTGAGAGAATCATATGCAGTGACAGTAGACGACATGTCAGTAATAGTTGGCAGGTCCTTCATTCCGGACCAGATGTCAACACTCGCTCCAGACTGCCCTGCATCACCGCCAGCGGGTGGGCTCAGAATTCTTAGCCTTTTCCTCGCGCCTCCAGTTGCGGGAGAATGTGAAGGAGGAGCTGTTGACGGGTCACGTTCCGCTTGACTTGACAATTTTCTCACCAGCAGGTCTTTGAACCTCTGCAGACTTGTGTCTGCTGGAAAGAGAGATACAACGTAGGTTTTAAATCTAGGATCGAGCACGGTGGCCAAAATGTAGTGCTTTGATTTCAACAGATTGACCACCCGTTAATCCTGGTTAAGTGAATTAAGGGCTCCATCCACAAGTCCCACATGCCTAGCAGAATTGCTCTGTTTTAGCTCCTCCTTCAATGTCTCCAGCTTCTTCTGCAAAAGCCTGATGAGGGGAATGACCTGACTCAGGCTGGCAGTGTCTGAACTGACTTCACGTGTGGCAAGTTCAAAGGGTTGCAGAACCTTGCACAACGTTGAAATCATTCTCCACTGCGCTTGAGTCAGGTGCATTCCCCCTCCTTTGCATTTATCGTGGCCAGATGTATAGGCTTGACTGGCCTTTTGCTGCTCCTCCATCCTCTGAAGCATATAGAGGGTTGAATTCCACCTTGTTACCACCTCTTGCTTCAGATGATGGCAGGGCAGGTTCAGGATTGTTTGGTGGTGCTCCAGTCTTCTGTACGAGGTGGCTGAATGCCGAAAGTGTCCCGCAATTCTTCGGGCCACCGACAGCATATCTTGCACGCCCCTGTCATTTATTAAATAATTCTGCACCACCAAATTCAATGAATGTGCAAAACATGGGACGTGCTGGAATTTGCCCAGATGTAATGCACGCACAATATTGCTGGCGTTGTCTGATGTCACAAATCCCCAGGACAGTCCAATTGGAGGTTGTCAGCTGTGTGCCTCTTATGGAAAGCGGTGATACAAAGCGTAGCCTGCCTAGGAACGAGATGGCATTTACGAGATGCTGCTACTGGTGCCGCCGCTGCTGTTCTTGCTGCGGGAGGCAATACATCTACCCAGTGGGCTGTCACAGTCATATAGTCCTGAGTCTGCCCTGCTCCACTTGTCCACATGTCCGTGGTTAAGTGGACATTGGGTACAACTGCATTTTTTAGGACACTGGTGAGTCTTTTTCTGAGGTCTGTGTACATTTTCGGTATCGCCTGCCTAGAGAAATGGAACCTAGATGGTATTTGGTACCGGGGACACAATACCTCAATCAAGTGTCTTTTTGCCTCTGAATTAACGGTGGATACCGGAACCACGTTTCTCACCGCCCAGGCTGCCAAGGCCTGAGTTATCTGCTTTGCAGCAGGATGACTGCTATGATATTTCATCTTCCTCGCAAAGGACTGTTGGACAGTCAATTGCTTACTGGAAGTAGTACAAGTGGTCTTCCGACTTGCCCTCTGGGATGACGATCGACTCTCAGCAGCAACAACAGCAGCGCCAGCAGCAGTAGGTGTTACACTAAAGGATGCATCGGAGGAATCCCAGGCAGGAGAGGACTCGTCAGACTTGCCAGTGACATGGCCTGCAGGACTATTGGCTTTCCTGGGTAAGGAGGAAATTGACACTGAGGGAGTTGGTGGTGTGGTTTGCAGGAGCTTGGTTACAAGAGGAAGGGATTTACTGGTCAGTGGACTGCTTCCGCTGTCATCCAAAGTTTTTGAACTTGTCACTGACTTATGATGAATGCGCTGCAGGTGACGTATAAGGGAGGATGTTCCGAGGTGTTTAACGTCCTTATCCCTACTTATTACAGCTTGACAAAGGCAACATATGGCTTGACACCTGTTGTCCGCATTTGTGTTGAAATAATTCCACACTGAAGAGCTGATTTTTTTTGTATTTTGACCAGGCATGTCAATGGCCATATTCATCCCACGGACAACAACAGGTGTCTCCCCGGGTGCCTGACTTAAACAAACCACCTCACCATCAGAATACTCCTTGTTAATTTCCTCCCCAGCGCCAGCAACACCCATATCCTCATCCTGGTGTACTTCAACAGTGACATCTTCAATTTGACTATCAGGAACTGGACTGCGGGTGCTCCTTCCAGCACTTGCAGGGGGCGTGCAAATGGTGGAATGCGCAAGCTCTTACCGTACAGTGTTGGGAAGGACAGGCATCGCAACCGACACAATTGGACTCTCCTTGGGGATTTGTGATTTAGAAGAACGCACAGTTCTTTGCTGTGCTTTTGCCAGCTTAAGTCTTTTCATTTTTCTAGCGAAAGGATGAGTGCTTCCATCCTCATGTGAATCTGAACCACTAGCCATGAACATAGGCCAGGGCCTCAGCCGTTCCTTGCCACTCCGTGTCGTAAATGGCATATTGGCAAGTTTACGCTTCTCATCAGACGCTTTCAATTTTGATTTTTGGGTCATTTTACTGAACTTTTGTTTTTGGATTTTACATGCTCTCTGCTATGACATTGGGCATTGGCCTTGGCAGACGACGTTGATGGCATTTCATCGTCTCAGCCATGACTAGTGGCAGCAGCTTCAGCACGAGCTGGAAGTGGATCTTGATCTTTCCCTATTTTAACCTCCACATTTTTGTTCTCCATATTTTAATGTGTGGAATTATATGCCAGTATCAATAGCAATGGCCTACTACTATATATACTGCGCACAACTAAAATGCACCACAGGTATAGAATGTAGATGGATAATATACTTAATGACGACACAGAGGTAGGTACAGCAGTGGCCTTCCGTACCGTACTGCTATATATAGTATACTGGTGGCCACTGTGTCAGCAAACGGCAAAACTAAAATGAACCACAGGTATAGAATGTTGATGGATAGTATACTTAATGACGACACAGAGGTAGGTACAGCAGTGGCCTTCCGTACCGTACTGCTATATATAGTATACTGGTGGTCACTGTGTCAGCAAACTGCAAAACTAAAATGCATCACAGGTATAGAATGTAGATGGATAGTACACTTAATGACGACACAGAGGTAGGTACAGCAGTGGCCTTCCATACCGTACTGCTATATATAGTATACTGGTGGTCACTGTGTCAGCAAACTGCAAAACTAAAATGCACCACAGGTATAGAATGTAGATGGATAGTATACTTAATGACGACACAGAGGTAGGTACAGCAGTGGCCTTCCGTACCGTACTGCTATATATAGTATACTGGTGGTCACTGTGTCAGCAAACTGCAAAACTGAAATGCACCACAGGTATAGAATGTAGATGGATATGGATAGTATACTTAATGACGACACAGAGGTAGGTACAGCAGTGGCCTTCCATACCGTACTGCTATATATAGTATACTGGTGGTCACTGTGTCAGCAAAACTCTGCACTGTACTCAGGGCCGGTGCTAGGGTGTTCGGCGCCCTCCTGCAAAATATAAATTTGCGCCCTCCCATACTTTACATGTAGGGCCGGGTGGGTCACCATGGCCTCTTGGGTCCCTGAGCTGCAGGAGATCCGTGTAAGCCTATGGATGTGAACTCTCTGCCCACACTCACTCTGTGCAGCGCTAGTTACGGCCCTGCACACAGAGTGCCGTAACTAGACATTTTACCGCTGTGTGCAAGAGAGGGAATTGCCCCCCCCCCCCCACACACACCTGTATGTAAAATAGGAACAGAGCGCGCCGCAGGCGCACACAAAAAATATAGGGGTGTGGCTTTGCGGGGAAGGGGTGTGGCCACAAAATAATACCAATTCATATTACATATTATAGTAGTCTCCATTATTCAAACTATGCCGCAAAGTAGCGCCACTACACCAGGTAGAGCCCCTTTTACAAATTACGGCCGACAGATTCCGCTTTTTACACATTACGGCAGACAGCGTCCCCCTTTTTACACATTACGGCGGACAGCGCTCCCCTTTTTACACATTACGGCATACAGCGCTCCCCTTTTTACACATTACGGCGGACAGCGCTCCCCTTTTACACATTACGGCGGACAGAGTCCCCTATTTACACATTACGGCAGACAGCGCCCCCCTTTTTACACATTACGGCGGACAGCGTCCACTTTTTACACATTACGGCGGACAGCGCCTCCCTTTTTACACATTACGGCGGACAGAGTCCCCTTTTTACACATTACGGCGGACAGCGCTCCCCTTTTTACACATTACGGCGGACAGCGTCCCCCCTTTTTAAACATTACGGCAGACAGCGTCCACTTTTTAAATACAAACAAACACACATACATATACACACACACACACACACACACACACACACACACACTTTCTCTCTCACACTCTTTACATACCATTACCACAATCTTGCTGGCCAGATCTTCCACAGTCTGCTAGCCTGGTCCGTGTAGCTCTGCCCCCTTGGTCCGTGTAGCTCCGCCTCTTGGTCCGTGTAGCTCCGCCCCCTTTCGTCAGACCGAAAACACTCCTCTCCCTGTCACAGGGGACAGAGGAGAAGGAGTCATGCTGCCGGCGCTGCTGTGGCTGCCTGTCAGTGTGACAGGGCAGGCGCAGCAGCAGCAGCAGCAGGGGGGACAGGACGGCGCTTCAGCTATGCAGAGCAGTGAAGGCGCCTCTCCTACCCGGCGCCTACCTGCACTGCATCCCTTGCTGAGCGGCTATTGCCGGGCCTGACTGTACTCCTCCTATATAATATTATACTGGTGGTCCCGACTCCCCAGTCCCCACAATAAAGCAGCACACTGAGCACAGATATGGAGTGTTTTTCAGGCAGACAACGTATAATGGTGGTCACTGTCAGCAAAACTCTGCACTGTACTCCTCCTATATAATATTAATTATACTGGTGGTCCCCAGTCCCCACAATAAAGCAGCACACTGAGCACAGATATGGAGTGTTTTTCAGGCAGACAACGTATACTGGTGGTCACTGTCAGCAAAACTCTGCACTGCACTCCTGCTATATAATACAGCTGCTCCCCAGTCCCCACAATTAAACAGTGTGAGCACAGATATATGCAGCACACTGAGCACAGATATGGAGCGTTTTTTTCAGGCAGAGAATGGATAACTGGTGGTCACTGATCAGCAAAACTCTGCACTGTACTCCTCCTATATTATACAGCTGCTCCCCAGTCCTCCCTACAATGAATTAAGCAATAATGCACAATCAAATTCAACAATAACGGAGAGGCCACGTCCTTTCCCTAACATTTCCAATGCACGAGTGAAAATGGCGGCGACGCACGGCTGCTTATACAGAATCCGAATCTCGCAAGAATCCGACAGCGGGATGATGACATTCGGGCGCGCTCGGGTTACCCGAGCCATACGGGAGAATCCGAGTATGGCTCGGACCCGCGTAAAAAGGGTGAAGTTCGGGGGGGGTTCGGTTTCCGAGAAACCGAACCCGCTCATCACTATCTCTGTCTGCTGTATCTAAAAGAGGTGCCCTGTCTGCTGTATCTGAAAGGGGTGATCTCTGTGTCTGCTATATCTGAAATGAGTACTCCTTCTTTCTGCTTTATCTGAAAGGATGCTCTCTCTGTCTGCTGTATCTGAAAGGGGTGATCTCTCTGTCTGCTGTATCAGAAAGGGGTCCTCTCTCTGTCTGCTACATCTGACCTGTCTTCTGTATCTGAAAGTGGTGCTCTCTCTCTCTCTCTGTCTGCTGTATCTGAAAGGGTGCTCTCTTTGCTGTATCTTAAAAGGGGTCTCTCTCTGTCTGCAGTATATGAAAATGGGCACTCTCGCTGTCTTCTGTATCTGAAAGGGTAATCTCTCTGTCTGCTGTATCTGAAAAAGGGGTGCTCTCTCTGTCTGCTGTATCTGACAAAAAATTCTGTCTCTCTGCTGCATCTGAAAAGGCGTCTCTCTCTCTCTCTGTAGTATATGAAAAAGGGGTGCTCTCGCTGTCTGCTGTTTCAGAAAGGGGTGCTCTCTCTTTCTCCTGTATCTGAAAGAGGGGCTCTCTCGGTCTGCAGTATCTGAAAAATGGTCTCTCTCTCTGTCTGCAGTATCTGAAAAATGGTATTTCTCTGTGCTGTATCTGAAAAGGTGCTCTGCCTGCTGAATTTGAAAAAGCTTTCTCTTTCTGCTGTATCTGAAAAAGGGGTGCTATATCTGTCTGCTGTATCTAAAAGGGGTGCTCTCTCTGTCTGCCGAATCTGAAAGCGGTGCTCTCTCTGTCTGCTGTATCTGAAAGGTGTGATCTCTTTGCTGTATCTGAAAGAGGTGCTCTCAATGTCTGCTGTATATGAAAAGGTGCTCTCTCTGTCTGCTGAATCTGAACGGGTGCTCTCTGTGTCTACTGTATGTGAAAGAGGTGCTCTCTCTGCTGTATCAGAAATGGGTCCTCACTTTGGCTGATTTATTGGAAAGGAGTCCTCTCTCTGTCTGCTGTATCTGAAAGGGTTGACCTGTCTGCTGTGTCTGAAAGTTGTGCTCTATCTGTCTGCTGCAACTGAAGTGGGTGCTCTCTCTGCTGTATCTGAAAGGAGTCCTCTCTCTGTCTGCTGTATTTAAAAGAGGTGCTCTGTCTGCTGTACCTGAAAGGGGTGATCTCTGTGTCTGCTATATCTGATATGAGTACTCCCTCTTTCTGCTGTATCTGAAAGGATGCTCTCTCTGTCTGCTGTATCTGAAAGGGGTGATCTCTCTGTTTGCTGTATCAGAAAGGGGTCCTCTCTCTGTCTGCTATATCTGACAGGGGTGACCTGTCTTCTGTATCTGAAAGGGTGCTCTCTCTGCTGTATCTAAAAAGGCGTATCCAGGGCCGGTGCTAGGGTGTTCGGCGCCCTCCTGCAAACTATAAATTTTGCGCCTTTCTACAAATACAAATGTGACCGATCTCATCCTCAGATCTGTAACTAGACATTTTGGTGCCCCCCCCCCTCAAGATCCATAAATATAGGGTCATAAAAAAATGACATAAAATATAGGGGCGTAAAATAATTATGACACACAGTAGTCAACATTATTCAAAATTACGCTACACAGTATTACCACTTATATACATTACGCCAGGTAGTGCCCCTTATATACATTACGCCAGATACAGCCCCCTTTTACATATTGCACCAGGTAGAGCCAGTCACACATTATTCCAGGTAGAGCACCCTTTTACACATGCAGCTTCCCCCAGCAGGGGGAAGCGCCAAAAATATAGGGGCCACAGAATAATACCAATTCATATTACACCGCACAATAGTGTTCACTAGTCATATTACACCTCATAGTAGTGTCCATTAGTCACATTACACTGCACAGTAGTGTCCATTAGTCACATTACACCCAATAGTAGTGTTCGCTAGTCACATTACACTGCTCAGTGTTGTTCGCTCGTCACATTACACCGCATAGTATGTCCTTTTGTCACATTACACTGCACAGTAGTGCTCGCCAGTCACATTACACAGCATAGTAGTGTCGGTTAGTCACATTACACTGCACAGTAGTGTCCGTTAGTCACATTACACTGCACAGTAGTGTCCGTTTGTCACATTACACTGCACAGTAGTGTCCGTCAGTCACATTACACTGCACAGTAGTGTCCGTCAGTCACATTACACCGCACAGTAGTGTCCGTCAGTCACATTACACCGCACAGTAGTACCCACACAGGAGAGCACCTTATACGCATGCGGCCAGGTAGAGCCTATTATACATATTATGCCAGGTACATCCTTCATTCCCTCCACAACACAGCCCCAGTACCTGCAGGAGGTCCCCGACTCCAGCGCTGCTCCTCCTCTGCTTTCTCCTCATGTCTCTCGGAGGCGCCGTTACCCCCGCAGCAGCAGCTCTGTAGGATGTCGGCAGTTATGCCGAGAGGGAGGGAACGGGTACTAATTTATCGGGCCACGGACTGATGGAGGGCCCGGTGGGGCCCTGGTCCACCGCACTCCCTACCCCCTCCCTCCTTACTGGACCGCAGCATAAGCACGCTTCTTGGCAGCACAGCACATGCTGCAGTGTGCTGTGCTGCTGTGAGGCTGCTGCTACTGCTGAGCCAATGCCTATTTGGGTAGGGTAGATGCTAGAATCAAGTGGGCTAAGGGACCTTTTCCGTCTGGTGGAGGAGTCACAACACAAGGGGGAGGAGCTACACCAGCGGGATAGTTCCTCTACTATCCACGCCACCAACTATTACCTTTAGTAATCAGGTGGCGAGCGAAGCAGAGCGGAGCGAGGCATCAAACCCGAAGCGTGGCGAGCGTAGCGAGCCCGCGAGGGTACTTTTCAGGTTCCCTGCTCGCCCGTAGCTCCTCCCCCTTGCGACGTGTCACCTCCCCTAGATACGTCAGAAGGTCCCTTCTCTCACTCCGATATAGAACCAACCATTTGGGTAGTGGGGGAAAGTTATCCCACTCCCCCCTCAAATTGGCTCAGAACTCCTCTCCTCCCTCCTTCCTTCTCCTCTCCCCTCCCCACCCCCCACACGCCAAAGTTATAAAAAAAACAACTTTTTTTTCTCAATGGGGCGTGGCCACGCCTCCCGCGATTAGACCACGCCCCCAAAGTGACACCCGTCGGCCTGAGGCCGCTCTCTGGGGAAGGATGGGGGGAGAGAGCCGCGCTACACGCTGCCAGCATCAGCGGGGTTGCAGAGCAGGACGGCGCCTCCCTTCAGCACGGCGCCTCCCTGCACTGCATCCCCTTGCTGAGCGGGTAGCGCCGGCTCTGGGCGTATCTCTCTCTCTGCAGTATATGAAAAAGGGTCTCTCTCGCTGTTTGCTGTATCTGAAAGGGTAATCTCTCTGTCTGCTGTATCTGAAAAAGGGGTGCTCTCTCTGTCTGCTGTATCTGACAAAAAATTCTGTCTATGTCTGCTGTATCTGACAGGGGTGCTCTCTTTCTCCTGTATCTGAAAGGGAGCTCTCTCTGTCTGCTGTATCTGAAAGGGTGTTCTCTCGGTCTGCTGTATCTGAAAAGGGTCTTTCTTTCTGTCTGCAGTATCTGAAAAATGGGCTCTCTCTCTGTCTGCAGTATCTGAAAAATGGTATTTCTCTGTGCTGTATCTGAAAAGGTGCTCTGCCTGCTGAATTTGAAAAAGCTCTCTCTTTCTGCTGTATCTGAAAAAGGGGTGCTATATCTGTCTGTTGTATCTAAAAGGGGTGCTCTCTCTGTCTGCTGAATCTGAAAGCGGTTCTCTCTCTGTCTGCTGTATCTGAAAGGTGTGATCTCTCTGCTGTATCTGAAAGAGGTGCTCTCAATGTCTGCTGTATAGGAAAGGGTGCTCTCTCTGTCTGCTGTATCTGAAAGGGTGCTCTCTGTGTCTACTGTATGTGAAAGAGGTGCTCTCTCTGTCTGCTGTATCAGAAATGGGTCCTCTCTCTAGCTGATTTATTGGAAAGGAGTCCTCTCTCTGTCTGCTGTATCTGAAAGGGTTGACCTGTCTTCTGTATCTGAAAGTTGTGCTCTATCTGTCTGCTGCAACTGAAATGGGCGCTCTCTCTGGTGTATCTGAAAGAAGTGCTCTCTCTGCTGTAGATGAAAGGGTGCTCTCTCTGGCCCTTATTCCGAGTTGTTCGCTCGCTAGCTGCTTTTAGCAGTCGTGCAAACACTAAGCCGCTGCCCTCTGGGAGTGTATCTTAGCTTAGCAGAAGTGCGAACAAAAGGATTGCAGAGCGGCACCAAAATATTTTTGAGCAGTTTCTGAGTAGCTGCAGACCTACTCCTAGCTTGCGATCACTTCAGACTATTTAGTTCCTGTTTTGACGTCACAAACACACCCTGCTTTCGGACAGCCACGCCTGCGTTTCCCCAGGCATGCCTGCGTTTGTATCTGTCACGCCTGCGTTTTTCAGCACACTCCCTGAAAACCGTCAGTTACCTCCCAGAAACACCCACTTCCTGTCAATCACTCTGCGGCCAGCAGTACGACTGAAAAGCGTCGCTAGAGCTGGTGTAAAACTACTTCGGCTTTTGTGAAAGTACGTCGCGCATGCGCATTGCGCCGCATTTGCATGCATGGAAGGGCCGCTTTTTTACCTAATCGCTGTGCTGCGACCGAAAACAGCTAGCGAACAACTCAGAATGATCCCCTCTGTCTGCTGTATCTGATACAGATCTCTCTCTGCTGTATCTGAAAGGATGCTCTCTCTGTCTGCTGTATCTGAAAGTGTTGCTCTCTCTGTCTGCTGTATATGAAACGGGTTCTCTTTCTCTTTCTATCTGCTGTATCTGAAAAAGGAGTGCTCTCTGTCAACGGTATCTGAAAGGGGTGCTCTCTCTGCTGTTTCTGAAAAAGGGGTTCTCTCTCTGTTGCAGTGCCGTAACTAGCCATTTTAGCGCTGTGTGCAAGAAACGACAGTGGCGCCCTCCCCCCCCCCCATGTAAGATAGGGGCAGTGGGAAAAATTTATAGGGGTGTGGCTTCACGGGGAAAGGGCGTGGCCACAAAATAACAGCAATTCATACTACGGTGCACAGTAGTCTACATTATTCAAATTACGCTGCACAGTAGCGCCACTACACCAGGTAGAGCCCCTTTTATACATTACAGCAGACAGCGTCCCCCTTTTTACACATTACGGCAGCCAGTCCCCCATTTTACACATTGCGGCAGCCAGGCCCCCTCTTTACACATTGCAGCAGCCAGGCCCCCTTTTTACACATTACGGCAGCCAGTCCCCCTTTTTACACATTGCGGCAGCCAGGCCCCCTCTTTACACATTGCGGCAGCCAGGCCCCCTTTTTACACATTGCGGCAGCCAGGACCCCTTTTTACACATTGCGGCAGCCAGGACCCCTTTTTACACATTGCGGCAGCCAGGACCCCTTTTTACACATTGCGGCAGCCAGACCCCCTTTTTATACATTGTGGCAGCCAGGACCCCTTTTTACACATTGCGGGAGCCAGGACCCCTCTTTACACATTGCGGCAGCCAGGCCCCCTTTTTACACATTGCGGCAGCCAGGCCCCCTTTTTACACATTGCGGCAGCCAGGACCCCATTTTACACATTGCGGCAGCCAGGACTCCTTTTTACACATTGCGGCAGCCAGGACCCCTTTTTACACATTGCGGCAGCCAGTCCCCCTTTTTACACATTGCGGCAGCCAGGACCCCTTTTTCACATTGCGGCAGCCAGGACCCCTTTTTACACATTGCGGCAGCCAGTCCCCCTTTTTACACATTGCGGCAGCCAGGACCCCTTTTTACACATTGCGGCAGCCAGGACCCCTTTTTACACATTGCGGCAGCCAGTCCCCCTCTTTACACATTGCGGCAGCCAGGACCCCTTTTTAAACATTGCGGCAGCCAGGACCCCTTTTTACACATTGCGGCAGACGGTGTCCCCCTGAGAGAGAGAGAGAGAGAGAAAGAAAGAGAGAGAGAGACATACTTACCTTCTCCCCGCTGACAGGCTCCTTGTGCTGGCATCTCCCTCTCGGTGCAGGCAGTGATGCTGGGATGGAGGAACCGCATCCCAGCATCCACAGCAGCGCCGGGCAGCCAATACAGAAGGAGAGGGGGATGCTGCAGCGGCGCTTACTACCAATCAAATAGCGCTGCTGCGGCTCCCTGCTCCCCCTCCCTCCTCCTCCTTGAACCCGGCGCTGGTCTCTTCTCCCTCCAGCCGCGCACGGCGCACACAGAGGCGGCATGTAATGAGTCAATTTGACTCATTACATGCCGCTGGCCGTTGCGCCCCCAGGGCAACTGCACTGTGTGCCAAGCCCACTTGGCACACACGTAGTTACGGCCCTGCTCTGTTGCATCTGAAAGGGCGTTCTCTTGGTCTCCTGTATTTGAAAAAGGGTCTCTCTCTGCTCTATCTGAAAGGGTGCTCTCTCTGTCTGCTGTATTTGAAAATGGGTTGCTCTCTCTGTCTGCTGTATCTGAAAAAGGGGTGGTGTATCTGCCTGCTGTATCTGAAAGGGGTGCTCACTCTGCTGTATCTGAAAGGGTGCCCTCTCTTTCTGCTGTATCTGAAACGGGTGCTCTCTCTGTCTGCTCTTTCTGAAAGGGGTGCTCTTTGTGTCTGCTGTGTCTAAAAGGGTGTTGTCTCTGTCTGCTGTATCTGAAAGGGGTGCTCTCTCTGTCTGCTGTATGTGAAAAAATGTCTCTCTCTGCCAGCAGTATTTGAAAAAGGGTCTCTCTCTGTCTGCTGTATCTGAAAGGGTGCTCTCTCTGTCTGCTGTATCTGAAAAAGGTGTGCTCTCTCTGGGGTATATTTACTAAGGTTCCGATTTTGGTAGAGTTTTTATTTTATTTTATTTTTTAAATGTCATCTCGGGAATTTACCAAACATTAATCTCGGCAGAGATGATGGCATTCGTATTTTTTTTGACGGCAGAGTTCACAAATACGAATGAATACACCATCGGTCAAACACAGCTGTTTAGGTATACAACACGGTAATTATCATACCTTCATATTTGTAATCTCCACCGTGAAAGGGCAATTGCGACCATGAAAAAATGTGAATCGTTAAAAAACGCAGCAAAAAAATATACCTGCTTTTGTAAAGCGTGTTTACATGTGTTTCAACTTCACCATTAATCACACCTGCATTTTTGAGCCTTTAAAAGGGGCCTACGCACATTATTCAAATCCTTCACTCTGAAATGGCTGCTGGCCTGTGTAGCAGTGAATTTTGTGTGCTGTGGGATTCCTGAGACTGCTCCATCAGTCTGGAAGAAACCAGGGCCATGAAACTGAACATGGACAGCAGGTTTATCAGGTTCGGCGGAGGCTACGCAGGCCTCGTTTTTTTAGGGGGCATTTAAACTTAAACGTATTCGCCGATTACCAGGTCATATAGATGCTCCGGCTCCATAGAAACAACATTTTCCATCTGTATGACCTTGTCAAACTGGACCTAGACCCTGAGACAGCACGCTCTCGCTCTGTCTCAGGCCTGCACAAACTCCTGGCTATGTTGCACTTTCTGGCTACTGGCAGCTTTCAGGCGGTGTGTGGCGATGTCATTGTAATCTAACAGCCCACCTTTTCCAAATACTTAAATCAGGTGAAGTATACCATACATACTCCTCTATGTCAAAGTATTTTATGTGTAATGTTACATTATACAGTCTTGTTGTTATTAGGGCTCATGTCACTCACCTTATTTTTTTCTAATGTATGCACAGGTGTTGGATGCATTGCAACCCCACATAGATGCCTCTATCTGCTTCCCTACCCAGGAGTCTCAGTGGCATGCAGTCAGGGTAGCTTTCTATGGGCTTGCTGCCATTCCCAATATGCTCGGTGCCATAGATTGCACACACGTTGAGCTTAGACCACCTAGGGGAAAACAGTATATTTATACTAATAGACATCTTGACCAATCCACTAATGTCCAGGTGGTTTGTGATGCAAGCATTTGTCAAAGTCGATAAATATTGTAATGCATATGCCTTGTACTAACCCCATGCACATGCCAGCTGCGCGTGCACTCAGTCTGCCGTGCGTGCACATATCGGCAATTTGCGTAAAGGAGCTTTTCACGGCCATGCGCCTTAGCGTGTGGTATGCGCATTTACGGTAGAGTTTGTGAACGCATAGAGGGTTATTGGAACATTACATATTTAACCCAAATAGTGTACATTTTAGATATAGTTCCCCTAGACCATGTCAGCGAGTATTAATAGTTTAAACAGTTCCTGGACAGAGAGATTCGCCTTTGCATGATAGGAAGGGTCAGATAAAGGTTGGAAGGTGATGTCTAGTATCCAGCTGTAGGGTATTTTGAGGGTAACATTCCAGTGTTGGTTAGAGAAAGATCGCATGTTCCTGCGTATAGATATGTGCAAAAGTAGAATATGAACATTAACTGTATTTACTGTATAATATGTATGCGGCGGGAATCCAGAGGATACCACCCACAAGAGCAGTTGGGGAAAGACATCGCCCACCTATTCAAATCCACCTATGACCTCTTCTGTAATGTAGAGACACATCCCTGTGTCCAATGGACAATGAGATTACAGTGACTATTGTATTGTGTATGCATGTTGTGTATAAAAAGACCACTGTTGCCTGGCCGGTCAGAAGACTCTGAACGCTATCTGTAGGACCAGCGGAGGACCGGCCGGGTTGCGCTTGCGAACATTCTCACGTATGTACATTCTCTGTAACCATTATTCTGTTTAGATTCACTTGTTAGCCTGTAGTGTATGATTTGTATTGTTTTACCTTTTGGAATTAATCCACTGTGGCCTTAGAACCCTGTGGTTGCAACTACAAATCAGTGTTGTGTTTTCACTTTCCTGCAAGGGCTTTATAGTGTATTAATCTGTATAAGGTGTATAAGCATTGATAAGCTGTACGCACTGCGGGTACTTTGTAGCCAGCGCTACTTAAGGTTTAAAGGTATTACTTCATTACAGCACTTAGCTGTTAAGGGTTTAAAGTGTAAGCATATCATTACATTGTATCATTAACAAGGTTTAAAGGTTATCAATTGTGTGTGCGCTCGCTGTGTGTACTCTGTATACTCAGTGCGGCGTGGGTACGCCAAGTGCGTGCCACGTGCAGAACTCTGTACGCAAATAGCGTACAAAGTGCGTAGCACGTGTATTCAGTTTAGCGGCCATAGCGGCTCCACGGTTATAGTGTATCTAGAGATATAGCTTTTCGGTCTAAGATAATATCAACATTATCAATTGGGGGCATCGTCCGGTTCTTCCTCATACCCGCAGCCTAGCATATTTTCGCAGACTTTATCTATCAGCAAAGGGCGGAAAGGTATCCCCTGTAAGCCTTCTCTTGGTCGGTGGATACACTAGTGCTGATTAGTGCTGCATGGTTTGAAGGGATGCTGGAGGGATCCGTAAGGTAAGAACGCAAAAGCTATTTTTCCTTTTAAAATCTGTAAATTTCTGTTTTGGCACCAAATGCGCACGCAACACACGCATACACCTGTATTTTGTACTTTGCATATCTGCTCGCATTATTGCCAAAGCATTGATTACAAGATTCATTTTGACCTGTACTGAGAAAATTTGTTGCTATTTAGTTAAAATAGAGAGTTAATAGTTAAGGAAGTAAGTGTAAGACGCACACGCAGCCTGGCCTAGTTGTAAAGGTTTATACAGTAGAAACTGTGTGTGTGTTAAGTAAGTGATTATAGTTAAATATCGCTTACATTTATAGAAGTGTGGGATTTGTAGTACTGCGAACGTATGGCCTTTGTATACGTGTCTTGTACAGCGTGAGGGACTGCGTACGCAACGTAAAGGCATACACATGTGGCGTGTTCACGCAACGTGCGTAAAAGTATGACTGCTAAATACAAAGCACACAATAGCATTGTTTTAGTTTAGGCGCGAAACGGTAGCCACGCGATAATAGCACAAATTTATCAGTTTTCCAATATTTCGTTTAAATACCTTTTTTACTGTATCACCTCTGGAATTAAGGCTGTTTTCCTGAATGAAAGTTAATTTTCTGTACAGAAAAACCAAAGTGTATATGAGTGAATGAGCGTGAGTGTGCAAACAATAAAGGTTTTGTGGAACCAGGGAATTCGGGATCCCGTCGGAGACCACACCAGGTGAGTGGACACTTGGTGGCGTGAGAGTGGCTTGCTCACATTAACATTGATTAAGGTATAAAGGAGCAACTAGTATAACAGCAGATCAAGAGGTCAGCGAAGTCAGAAAACCGCTGACAAAGTCAAGCGAAGCTCTGAATACCTCGGCCTAAAAGGTCAGCGAGGTTTTGTGTAGAGAGCACAGCCCAGGTGGTTGGCGTAGTACCCATATAGGCCCGTTCAGATACGCTCTGGCTGAGGTTTCACAGCCTGAAAAACGATTCCATTGGTTGTACAGTGGATAAGTAACAGTTACCTATACGCGTTCGTGAGTGCAATACTTAGCCCATCGCGATACCCTTTTATGAGTTGTGCGTAAAAATCGTGGGATCATTGGCGCTAAGTGTAGCACACGCAACGTGATTTGTGTAACAATTTTTTTTGTTTTAAGGGAGTTTTGCTGGTCACTCAGGAAATCTCAAATGACCAATATTTACTGGGAAGGGTAAGTCACTCCCACACACTCTCAGTAAATAGAGGTTACACAGGGGCCCGAGGTTGGGTATGACCGGCGCTGACGACAGTGTTTAGGTGTATTGGCCAACGTGGGCGTGAGTGGGTGAGAGCGCTCTGAGAACTTTTACCGTTGCCTTACCACTGAGTATTTTGTTTTTTTGTAGGAATTAGCTGAGAAGGCAATTCCTGCAAAAGATGGGGGCCAGTTGCTCAAGTAAGGGACGATCAACCAGGGTTCAGGTTGATATTCCGCGGCCCAAGGGGTCGGCGAGGTACATAATGTGTGAGAAATATGGCTCACACACAGAGGTTTTATGCAATGAATGGGAACGTATGACTGCGGAAGATAGGGAACCATTCCCTAAGGTAGTCAGTTTTAATCCAGAGGTGTTGCAGAATTTAAGGATTAGGATATGTCTGTTAAAATCCCGAAAAGAAAGGATCAGACACTCAAACTGTTTACATTTATGGCAACGAGAGAGTGATATGCAAAGGGAACCATCTTCCCTGTGAAAAAGAGTGGGGGGAGGGGTTACAGGCTAGTGCAGGATTTAAGGGGGATAAACAAGATAGTTGAGAGCCAATTCCCCGTAGTGCCAAATCCAGCTGTCATCCTCATGCAAATTCCCCCTACTGCGAAATTTTTCACTGTCATTGACCTCTGTTCCGCTTTCTTTTCAGTCCCTCTGCGCCCTGACAGCCAATATTTGTTTGCATTTACATACAGAGGAGTTCAGTACACTTGGACTCATCTACCCCAAGGTTTCATTGACAGCCCAAGTATTTTCTCCCAGGCTTTCCATGACTGTTTACAATCCTTACAACCTGAGAGCGGATCAGTATTAATACAGTATGTAGATGATCTACTGCTGTGTTCAGATTCACTCGAAGCATCCTTGAAAGACACGAAACAGCTTCTGTTTCACCTTTCTAATACGGGACACAAGGTTTCAAAGGATAAGTTACAGTTGTGCCAGACCAAGGTGAAATATTTGGGACATTGCTTGACACAAGGACTGAGACACCTCACCGCTGATAGAATACAGGCGATTCGTGACATTACTCTGCCACAAACCCAGCAGCAGATCCGCACTTTCCTTGGAATGTGTGGGTACTGCCGAAACTGGATCCCAGGGTTCTCCATACTGGCTTTACCTTTGCAGGAAATGGTCTCCTCGAACAAACCAGATCGGATCTCTCACACAGATGAGTCCAAACTGGCATTTGAGAGACTTTAACAATGCCTATCACAGGCACCTGCATTAGGCATGCCAGATTATGGGAAACCTTTTGAGTTGTACGGTACGGAAAGTGCTGGGTGTGCTGCAGGTGTCCTAACCTAGAGACATGGTGATGCCAGCAGGCCGGTAGCGTACTACAGTGCACAGTTTGATACCATAGCACGGTCTCTCCCCACATGCTTGTGAAGTGTTGCAGCAATAGCATTGCTAGTGAGTAAAAGTGAAGATGTAGTGTTGTGACACAACCTGACCATCCATACACCTCATGCAGTATCAGCCTTACTGAACACTGCCCAAACCAGACATGTCTCATCAGCACGGTTTACAAGGTGGGAATTAGCATTAATGGCACCTATAAACATCACCATAAAGAGATGCAGCGCACTAAATCCTGCATCTTACCTCCCGGGTATGCCTGGACAGGCACAAAGGGTGGAGGATGAGAGTGATGGTGAAGGAGGATTTAGTACAGGCACTGACACACATGATTGTATGGAATATCTGAACCAAACTTTCACTGCAAGACCCGACATTAGTGACAACCCACTGGAAGGCGTAGATTTTACTTTTTACACTGACGGTAGTTGCCACAGACAGACGGACTTGGGAGACTTGTGTATTGGATACGCTGTCGTAGATGACAAAGGTATCATAGAAGCTGAACCCCTGGGCCCACCGCACTCAGCACAAGTTGCTGAGCTGGTCGCCCTAACCAGAGCGTGTGAATTGGCAAAGGTTAAGTCAGCCAATATTTATACAGATTCTAGGTATGCCTTTGGAGTAGTGCATGATTTTGGGGCCCTATGGCGCCTCAGAAATTTCATGACGGCAGCTGGCACACCTGTAGCGCATGCATCCCATATAAAAAGGATTCTAACAGCGATACAGGAACCTGACAGAGTGGCCGTTATCAAGTGCAAAGCACACACTTACAGTCAAGACCCAGTGTCACTTGGTAACAGCCGGGCAGACGAAGCTGCTAAATCAGCAGCCAGCACCCCTATACAGACAGATATCACACAACTGATGGTATTCAATACCGTCAACACACAAAAATTAAGTGAAATGCAAAATGTGTGTTCTCCACAGGAAAAGGCAGTCTGGAGGTCAAAAGGATATGGCCAGGAGTCCTCAGGACTCTGGACAGATGGACAAGGTAAGCCAGTAGCCCCCAGAGCATATCTTCCAAGCTTAGCTGAGGCGGCACACGGTCTGACTCATCTGGGCAAAGAGGGTATGTGTAAGCTGGTGAGAGCCTACTGGTGTGTGCCAGGATTCTCTTCTCATGCGGGTAAGAGAGCAATGACATTTCTTACCTGCTTGAGGAAGAATATTGGAAAGTCAATACCAACAGAACCATCCCATATGCCACCGACAGACGGCCCTTTTCAGGTAATACAAATTGATTTCATACAGTTGCCACCCTGCAGAAATTTAGAGTATGTGTTAGTTTGTATTGACGTGTTTTCAAATTGGGTAGAAGCGTTCCCCGCTGTCACAAATACTGCTACGTTCACTGCAAAGAAAATCGTGCTGGAATTTGTGTGCAGATATGGTATCCCTAGGATAATTGAAAGCGATAGGGGTACCCATTTTACAGGTGAAGTCTTTCAGGTTATGTGCAAACTGATGGGAATTAATAGTAAGCTGCATACTCCGTACCACCCACAGGCGAGTGCGAAAGTGGAAAGAGTAAACAGCACTATTAAGAACAAGCTGAGCAAAGTGATGGCTGAAACTGGATTGGTATGGCCAGAAGCTTTGCCACTTGTATAGTACAGCATCAGAAACACTCCCAGGTCCCCCCTTAACCTATCACCCTTTGAGATTATTTTTAGTCGACAACCCCATGTAATGATTGACCCCCAGGATGATTTGAAATGCAATAATGAGGTGACTGTAAAATATATGGTTAAGATGAGCCAGCAGCTGAGGAATCAAAACAGAAATCTAAAGCTGGTGATTCCTGACCTACCAAACAGTAATTGTCATGACATTGAACCTGGGGATTATGTAATGATTCAAAATTTTCAACGCTCAGGTTGCCTTATTGACCGGTGGGAAGGACCGTACCAAGTCTTACTAACCAGCACAACAGCATTGAAGGTTGCCGAGAGAGAGACTTGGGTCCACTCGTCCCACTGTAAAAAGGTCACTGACACAGAGAAAGCCCGTGACAAAGAGCAGAGTGTAGAGGAAATCGTATCACTGGAGTGCATGTTTCGGGAAGGTTGAGAGGCAGGACTGTTGTCACGGCACCTGAGCACAGAGAACTACAAGACCAGAGGCGGTTGTCGCACCAAATTTCTTTTTCCTTTTTATTATTTTCTCCATCTCCCATTACCCTCCTTTCCCCCCCTTCCTTGCTCCTTTTTCTCTCCCCTTAGCAAGATGGACTTACCCCAAGAGACTGCATTCCGGGTTTTCCTGTTGACCCTGTTGTTGACCAGAGCAGTCTGTTTCGGTGAGAGTACCAGAGAGGTCGAGAAAGGATCTGGAATGGGTTCTGATGGCAAGGACGGAGTTGTAGAATTCCAAGAGCAACACATCCATCGAGCAAAGGCGAGTATCAGAAAACGATCTGGTAGTCAAGAAACTAGGAGACACTGTGAAGGGTTATTGGCTGAGGAAAATTGTATTTGTAGAAACTGTGAAAACATAGTTGAGGAAGGGTGCATCCAGAGATGTCAGTCCAGCCTTAATATCAACATGGACCGTCATCCATTGAGTGATTATCGCTCACTAGTGGGTAAGGTTTTAAACCAAACAGAATGCTGGGTGTGCTCACAAGTACCTCAAGGTCAGAGCAAGTCAGGACTAGTACCGTATCCATTAACAATAGATGAGGTACTTGAATTAAGGGGTGGGAGACCGGTGGACAAGAAATTTAATATTTCTAGGCCCCCTAGTTTGAAGCTCCACCAATATCATGTGGAAAGATCTTTAGTATGTTTCAACATTTCCAATTCCCGAAAGCCGGGAAATTGGGAAGTGACATGGAATAACCAAACCATGGCATTTTCACACAGAGCTGAAAGAATACCCGTAGACACTGAACTTTTACGCCAAATAGCCGACGGTGGAAGGTAATTTCGGTACAGGTATACTCTAGGAAGTAGGACCATGCGGGTTGGAGAAGTATCATCAGGGTACTGTGCGCATATCATACAGCCTGATACGTGTACTGAACAGATGAGAGAGTTAGGGATAGGATTTTTCACTTGGAAGGTTTGCAATATGGTAATGTCATATTCTGTCCCATATGTTCTCCCCGATGATGCATATTTCATATGCGGGAGGAAGGCGTATAAGTGGCTTGCCCCAAACTCAGAGGGATCGTGTTACATTGGAAGAGTGTTGCCAGAAGTTATGACCATTACCCATAATAAGATGAAAGACGTTCACCGCAATGCTCAAGCTCCTTACACTCACACTCACGTTACGAGACACCTTATAGATAGGACGCAGCCTCTGATTTGATCCACGAATCCACCGGGATTCAATTCCTACTCGCATTAGATATCACCCGTACCGCCAGAGGAATTATAAATTATAGGTGTATTCATGCGCTAGCGAACCTGATAGATAATATCACCGAGATGAATGATGACACCTTCAGGTATACAGGGAGGGAATTGCAAGCTTACAAAACTGAACTGATCCAGCACAGGATGGTTCTAAATTATATCACAGCGGTGACAGGCGGGTACTGTGTCACCTTAGCAACTCAGTATGGTGTGAAGTGCCGCACGTACATTACAAACAGCACTGATGACCCAACCGAGGTCATAGATCAAAAGATGGACGATATCTTGCAATTGAAGTGAGAGTTCCGAAGGAGACACAACCTTACCCTGACTGCTGTGAGTAATGAACTGACCGGCTGGGTCGCATGGTTGAACCCACGCTATTTTATTCTCCCTCCAGGGGGGTCGTGGACCCCCACGAGGGAGAATAAGTGTCGGTATGCCGGCGGTCGGGATCCCGGCGCCGGAATACTGTGCGCCGGGATCCCGTCAGTCGGCAAACTGAAGACCACCCTCTGGAAGTAACCTCCTATGCAGATCGCTGACAAGGTGACCGGCTGCACTAAACACTCTTTCAGAGTACACACTGGAGGGGGGGCAATTTAGGTAAAATAAAGCCAGTTTGTGCTAGGGCCTCCAAATTGCCTCTTTTTCCTGCCAGTATACATACGGACTGTCTGACATGCCTACTTGGATGATGTCACTCATATAATCCTCCACCATTCTTTCAATGGTGACAGAATCAAATGCAGTGACAGTAGACGACATGTCAGTAATCGTTGGCAGGTCCTTCAGTCCGGACTAGATGTCAGCACTTGCTCCTGACTGCCCTGCATCACCGTCAGCGGGTGGTTTGGGAAATGTTATCCTTTTCCTGGCAGCTCCAGTGGCGGTTTAAAATGAAGCAGGAGCTGTTGGCGGATCACATTCCGCTTGACTTGACAATTGTTTTTGAACAGGTCTTTGCAGGTCTTTGAACATCTACAGACTTGTGTAGATACAACGTAAGCTTTAAACCTAGGATCGAGCACGGTGGCCAAAATGTAGTGTTCTGATTTCAACAGATTGACCACCCGTGAATCCTGGCTAAGCGAATGAAGGGCTCCATCCACAAGTCCCACATGCCTAGCGGAATTGCTCCATTTTAGCTCCTCCTTCAATCTCTCCAGCTGATTCTGCAAAAGCCTGATGAGGGGAATGACCTGACTTAAGCTGGCAGTGTCTGAACTGACTTCACGTGTGGCAAGTTCAAAGGGTTGGAGAACCTTGCACAACATGGAAATCATTCTCCACTGCTCTTGAGTCAGGTGCATTCCCCCTCCTTTGCCTATATTGTAGGCAGATGTATAGGCTTTAATGGACTTTTACTGCTCCTCCATCCTCTGAAGCATATAGAGGGTTGAATTCCACCTTGTTACCACCTCTTGCTTCAGCTGATGGCAGGGCATGTTCATGAGTGTTTGCTGGCTCTCCAGTCTTCGGCATGCGGTGGCTGAATGGCAAAAGTGTCCCGCAGTTCTTCAGGCCACCGACAGCATCTCCTGCACGCCCCGGTCGTTTTAAAAAAAATTATGCACCACCAAATTAATTGTATGTGCAAAACATGGGACGTGCTGGAATTTGCCCACATGTAATGCACGTACAATATTGGTGGCGTTGTCCCCAGGACGATGTCCCCAGGAGAGTCCAATTAGGGTAAGCCAATCTGCGATGATGTTCCTCAGATTCGGTAAGAAGTTGTCAGCTGTGTGCTTCTTATGGAAAGTGGTGATACAAAGCGTAGCCTGCCTAGGAATGATTTGGCGTTTGGGAGATGCTGCTACTGGTGCCGCCACTGTTGTTGCTGCAAGAGGCAATACATCTACCCAGTGGGCTGTCAAAGTCATATAGTCCTTAGTCTGCCCTGTTCTACTTGTCCACATGTCCGTGGTTAAGTGGACAGTGGGTACAACTGCATTTTTTAGGAGTCTCTTTTTCTGATGTCTGTGTACATTCTCGGTATCGCCTGCCTAGAGAAGTGGAACCTAGATGGGATTTGGTACCAGGGACACACTACCTCAACCAATTCTCTAAGTCCCTGTGAACTAACGGTGGATACCGGACGCATGTCTAACTCCAACATAGTTATCAAGGCCTGAGTTATCCTCTTTGCAACAGGATGACTGCTGTGATATTTCATCTTCCTCGCAAAGGACTGTTGGACAGTCAATTGCTTACTGGAAGTAGTACAAGTGGTCTTTCCGACTTCCCCTCTGGGATGACGATCGACTCCCAGCAGCAACAACAGCAGCGCCAGCAGCAACAGCAGCAGTAGGCGTTACACTCAAGGATCCATCAGAGGACTCCCAGTTAAGGGAAAGGACTCGTCAGACTTGCCAGTGACATGGCCTGCAGGACTATTGGTGTTCCTGTCTAAGGAGGAAATTGATATAGAGGTAGTAGGGGGTGTGGGTTGCAGGAGCTTGGGTACAAGAGGAAGAAGGAATTTAGTTATCAGTGGACTGCTTCCGTTGTCACCCAAAGTTTTTGAACTTGTCAATGACCTGTGATGAATGCGCTCCAGGTGACGTATAAGGGAGGATGTTCCTAGGTGGTTAACATCCTTACCCCTACTTATTACAGCTTGACAAAGGCAACACACGGCTTGACACCAGTTGTCCGCATTACTGTTAAAATAATTCCACACCGAAGAGGTGATTTTTTTTTTTTGTATTTTGACCAGGCATGTCAATGGCCTTATTCATCCCATGGACAACAGCTGTCTCCCCGGGTGCCTGACTTAAACAAACCACCTTACCATCAGAATCCTCCACGTCAATTTCCTCTTCAGCACCAGCAACACCCATATCCTCATCAACATTGACATCTTCAATTTCAATATCAGGAGCTTGACTGTGGATGCTCCTTCCAGCACTTCCAGTGTTTGGAAGGTCAGGCATCGCAACCGCCGACACATTTGGACTCTCCTTGGGGGATTTGTGATTTAGAACGCACAGTACTTTGCTATGCTTTTGCCAGCTTAACTCTTTTCATTTTTCTAGTGGGAGGATGAATGCTTCCATCCTCATGTGAAGCTGAACCACTAGCCATGAACATAGGCCAGGGCCTCAGCCATTCCTTGCCACTCCGTGTCGTAAATGGCATATTGGCAAGTTTACGCTTCTCCTCAGACGATTTTAATTTAGATTTTTGAGTCAATTTACTGAACTTTTGCTTTTTGGATTTTACATGCTTTCTACTATGACATTGGGCATTGGCCTTGGCAGATGACGTTGATGGCATTGAATCATCTCTGCCATGACTAGTGGCAGCAGCTTCAGCACTAGGTGGAAGTTGATCTTGATCTTTCCCTATTTCACCCTCCACATTTTTGTTCTCCATTTTTTAATGTGTGGAATTATTTGCCAGTACTATATCTGGAATTAGACGGTGGTAATGTCTGGAATTAGATACCACTAGATAGATACCAGATACCACTGTGACTTAAATGATGATGACCTATGCACAGTGACAGGACACTACCACAGCACCCTACAGCAGCAAGATGCAGCACAAGACACTGGACTATTAGTAATGTACTGTATTATACTGAGCACCACAATGCAGCAAAAGACAATGAGCAGTGCTACTGAGCCCTGATGAGGATAATACTGAGAACTGACACTGAGCAGCAAGATGCAGCACTGGACTATTAGTAATGTACTGTAGTATACTGAGCACCACAATGCAGCACAAGACAATGAGCAGTGATACTGAGCACTGATGAGGATAATACTGAGAACTGACACTGAGTAGCAAGATGCAGCACTGGACTATTAGTAATGTACTGTAGTATACTGAGCACCACAATGCAGCACAAGACAACGAGCAGTGATACTGAGCACTGATGAGGATAATACTGAGAACTGACACTGAGCAGCAAGATGCAGCACTGGACTATTAGTAATGTACTGTAGTATACTCAGCACCACAATGCAGCACAGGACAATGAGCAGTGATACTGAGCACTGATGAGGATACTAGAACTGACACTGAGCAGCAAGATGCAGCACTGGACCTATTAGTAATGTACTGTAGTATACTGAGCGCCACAATGCAGCACAAGACAATGAGCAGTGGTACTGAGCACTGATGAGGATACTACTGAGAACTGACACTGAGCAGGAGAGACACACTACTAGTATTACTGAGCACCAATAAGTAATCACTGATACTGAGCACTGATATTGAGATTTCCACTGAGAGAACATAGCCACGTCCTCTCCGCTCTCTCTACAATGCACGAGTGAAAATGGCGGTGGAATCCAACAGTGGGATGATGGCGTTTTCCCTCGTTCGGGTTTTCCGAGTCAGGAGGGAACAACCGTGCCTGCCTCGGACCCATGTTAACCATGTGGAGTTTGGGGGGGTTCGGTTCTCGGAGAACCAAACCCGCTCATCTCTATATGATATATGGGAGTACTATAATAAGTCAGACTTAGTATGTTACACATTCTCAGCCTACTGAGCCTAAATAAGTAAACATATAGTTAAAGGAATGCAAACTTCTCAAGGGAATTTTAGTGAAATGTTCTTCAGCAAAATCCATTACATTATCATTAAACCGCAAAAGTTATGACTAAAACATTGACTAAAATGTTACTATATTGTAAACTGAGATCCATTAACTAAATCTTGACTAAAACAAAGCTAA
Source organism: Pseudophryne corroboree (assembly GCF_028390025.1). Taxonomy (NCBI): domain Eukaryota; kingdom Metazoa; phylum Chordata; class Amphibia; order Anura; family Myobatrachidae; genus Pseudophryne; species Pseudophryne corroboree. The sequence continues at coordinate 94,448,200 of NC_086455.1, read as the reverse complement.
AAATAAGACTACAATGTGACTTTAAATTTAGTCCAATTTAAAGAAAGTGACTAAAAATAAATTGAAAATCCTTGTCAAAATGAACGCGGTGGGTAATTCAGACTGGATCGCTGCAGCGGCTCCAATTCCAGTCTGAATTCCTTTGTGGAATGCGCTTGCGCAGTGGGCGCACTGAGCGTGCGCATCCTGGGAGCCCGATGAGATACTAAAAGCATCTCAGGGCTGCAATCACCTCTGCTTGATTTACAGGCAGAGGTGGTCACGGGGCAGGAGGTGGCATGCCAATGGCGTTAGAATGCCGTTGGCGAAGCGTGGTCCGGACCATTGCGGGGGCAGGCCGCGGCAGCTGCGTGATGTCAACACCTGCGCTGGCAGGGAGCTATTTAGCGAGAGCAAAAGCATCACCACTGTGCAATGCATTTGCACCTTTGCGGAGGTGTTAGGGCCTGACATGTGGGGCGGACTAGCATGCCCCGCATATCAGAGAAACTGATCACAGATGTTTATCACATCTACGATCAGATCTGGATTAGGCCCACTGTCCGAAGCAGCTATGATGTGGCTTACTTTATTTGTGCTGAGATTCAGCAGCCAGCTCCAGTACCCGGTAATCCCTCTTCAGAGTAGACACTACAGGAGAGTAGGAGGAGGGGCAGGTCACATGGGGGAGAGACTCATATTCTGCCCAGCACTGCCCGCTGTAATGTTTATTAGCACTGTTGTGCACCGGAAATTTTTCGGGTTTTGTGTTTTGGTTTTGGGTTCGGTTCCGTGGCCGTGTTTTGGGTTCGAACGCGTTTTGGCAAAACCTCACCGAATTTTTTTTGTCGGATTCGGGTGTGTTTTGGATTCTGGTGTTTTTTTCAAAAAACCCTAAAAAACAGCTTAAATCATAGAATTTGGGGGTCATTTTGATCCCAAAGTATTATTAACCTCTATAACCATAATTTCCACTCATTTTCAGTCTATTCTGAACACCTCACAATATTGTTTTTAGTCCTAAAATTTGCACCGAGGTCGCTGGATGACTAAGCTCAGCGACCCAAGTGGCCAACACAAACACCTGGCCCATCTAGGAGTGGCACTGCAGTGTCACGCAGGATGGCCCTTCCAAAAAACACCCCCCAAACAGCACATGACGCAAAGAAAAAAAGAGGCGCAATGAGGTAGCTGTGTGAGTAAGCTAAGCGACCCTAGTGGCCGACACAAACACCTGGCCCATCTAGGAGTGGCACTGCAGTGTCAGGCCGGATGGCCCTTCCAAAAAATACTCCCCAAACAGCACATGACGCAAAGAAGAAAAAAAAGAGGCGCAATGAGGTAGCTGTGTGACTAAGATAAGTGACCCTAGTGGCCGACACAAACACCTGGCCCATCTAGGATTGGCACTGCAGTGTCACGCAGGATGGCCCTTCCAAAAAATACTCCCCAAACAGCACATGACGCAAAGAAGAAAAAAAAGAGGCGCAATGAGGTAGCTGTGTGACTAAGATAAGCGACCCTAGTGGCCGACACAAACACCTGGCCCATCTAGGAGTGGCACTGCAGTGTCACGCAGGATGGCCCTTCCAAAAAACACTCCCCAAACAGCACATGACGCAAAGAAAAATGAAAGAAAAAAGAGGTGCAAAATGGAATTGTCCTTGGGCCCTCCCACCCACCCTTATGTTGTATAAACAGGACATGCACACTTTAACTAACCCATCATTTCAGTGACAGGGTCTGCCACACGACTGTGACTGAAATGACGGGTTGGTTTGGACCCCCACCAAAAAAGAAGCAATTAATCTCTCCTTGCACAAACTGGCTCTACAGAGGCAAGATGTCAACCTCATCATCATCCTCCGATTCATCACCGTGTACATCCCCCTCCTCACAGATTATCAATTCGTCCCCACTGGAATCCACCATCACAGCTCCCTGTGTACTTTGTGGAGGCAATTGCTGCTGGTGAATGTCTCCACGGAGGAATTGATTATAATTCATTTTAATGAACATCATCTTCTCCACATTTTCTGGAAGTAACCTCATACGCCGATTGCTGACAAGGTGAGCGGCGGCACTAAACACTCTTTCGGAGTACACACTTGTGGGAGGGCAACTTAGGTAGAATAAAGCCAGTTTGTGCAAGGGCCTCCAAATTGCCTCTTTTTCCTGCCAGTATAAGTACGGACTGTGTGACGTGCCTACTTGGATGCGGTCACTCATATAATCCTCCACCATTCTATCAATGTTGAGAGAATCATATGCAGTGACAGTAGACGACATGTCCGTAATCGTTGTCAGGTCCTTCAGTCCGGACCAGATGTCAGCATCAGCAGTCGCTCCAGACTGCCCTGCATCACCGCCAGCGGGTGGGCTCGGAATTCTGAGCCTTTTCCTCGCACCCCCAGTTGCGGGAGAATGTGAAGGAGGAGATGTTGACAGGTCGCGTTCCGCTTGACTTGACAATTTTCTCACCAGCAGTTCTTTGAACCCCTGCAGACTTGTGTCTGCCGGAAAGAGAGATACAACGTAGGTTTTAAATCTAGGATCGAGCACGGTGGCCAAAATGTAGTGCTCTGATTTCAACAGATTGACCACCCGTGAATCCTTGTTAAGCGAATTAAGGGCTCCATCCACAAGTCCCACATGCCTAGCGGAATCGCTCTGTGTTAGCTCCTCCTTCAATGTCTCCAGCTTCTTCTGCAAAAGCCTGATGAGGGGAATGACCTGACTCAGGCTGGCAGTGTCTGAACTGACTTCACGTGTGGCAAGTTCAAAAGGTTGCAGAACCTTGCACAACGTTGAAATCATTCTCCACTGCGCTTGAGACAGGTGCATTCCACCTCCTATATCGTGGTCAGTTGTATAGGCTTGAATGGCCTTTTGCTGCTCCTCCAACCTCTGAAGCATATAGAGGGTTGAATTCCACCTCGTTACCACTTCTTGCTTCAGATGATGGCAGGGCAGGTTCAGGCGTTTTTGGTGTTGCTCCAGTCTTCTGTACGTGGTGCCTGTACGCCGAAAGTGTCCCGCAATTCTTCTGGCCACCGACAGCATCTCTTGCACGCCCCTGTCGTTTTTTAAATAATTCGGCACCACCAAATTCAAAGTATGTGCAAAACATGGGTCGTGCTGGAATTTGCCCAGATTTAATGCACACACAATATTGCTGGCGTTGTCCGATGCCACAAATCCACAGGAGAGTCCAATTGGGGTAAGCCATTCTGCGATGATCTTCCTCAGTTGCCGTAAGAGGTTTTCAGCTGTGTGCGTATTCTGGAAAGCGGTGATACAAAGCGTAGCCTGCCTAGGAAAGAGTTGGCGTTTGCGAGATGCTGCTACTGGTGCCGCCGCTGCTGTTCTTGCGGCGGGAGTCAATACATCTACCCAGTGGGCTGTCACAGTCATATAGTCCTGAGTCTGCCCTGCTCCACTTGTCCACATGTCCGTGGTTAAGTAGACATTGGGTACAACTGCATATTTTAGGACACTGGTGAGTCTTTTTCTGAGGTCTGTGTACATTTTCGGTATCGCCTGCCTAGAGAAATGGAACCTAGATGGTATTTGGTACCGGGGACACAGTACCTCAAACAAGTCTATAGTTGGCTCTGCAGTAATGATGGATACCGGAACCACGTTTCTCACCGCCCAGTATGCCAAGGCCTCAGTTATCCGCTTTGCAGCAGGATGACTGCTGTGATATTTCATCTTCCTCGCAAAGGACTGTTGGACAGTCAATTGCTTGGTGGAAGTAGTAAAAGTGGTCTTACGACTTCCCCTCTGGGATGACCATCGACTCCCAGCAGCAACAACAGCAGCGCCAGCAGCAGTAGGCGTTACACTCAAGGATGCATCGGAGGAATCCCAGGCAGGAGAGGACTAGTCAGAATTGCCAGTGACATGGCCTGCAGGACTATTGGCATTCCTGGGGAAGGAGGAAATTGACACTGAGGGAGTTGGTGGGGTGGTTTGCGTGAGCTTGGTTACAAGAGGAAGGGATTTACTGGTCAGTGGACTGCTTCCGCTGTCGCCCAAAGTTTTTGAACTTGTCACTGACTTATGATGAATGCGCTGCAGGTGACGTATAAGGGAGGATGTTCCGAGGTGGTTAACGTCCTTACCCCTACTTATTACAGCTTGACAAAGGCAACACACGGCTTGACACCTGTTGTCCGCATTTCTGTTGAAATACTTCCACACCGAAGAGCTGATTTTTTTGGTATTTTCACCAGGCATGTCAATGGCCATATTCCTCCCACGGACAACAGGTGTCTCCCCGGGTGCCTGACTTAAACAAACCACCTCACCATCAGAATCCTCCTTGTTAATTTCCTCCCCAGCGCCAGCAACACCCATATCCTCCTCATCCTGGTGTACTTCAACACTGACATCTTCAATCTGACTATCAGGAACTGGACTGCGGGTGCTCCTTCCAGCACTTGCAGGGGGCGTGCAAATGGTGGAAGGCGCATGCTCTTCACGTCCAGTGTTGGGAAGGTCAGGCATCGCAACCGACACAATTGGACTCTCCTTGTGGATTTGTGATTTCGAAGAACGCACAGTTCTTTGCTGTGCTTTTGCCAGCTTAAGTCTTTTCATTTTTCTAGCGAGAGGCTGAGTGCTTCCATCCTCATGTGAAGCTGAACCACTAGCCATGAACATAGGCCAGGGCCTCAGCCGTTCCTTGCCACTCCGTGTGGTAAATGGCATATTGGCAAGTTTACGCTTCTCCTCCGACGATTTTATTTTAGATTTTTGAGTCCTTTTTTTACTGATATTTTGTGTTTTGGATTTTACATGCTCTGTACTATGACATTGGGCATCGGCCTTGGCAGACGACGTTGATGGAATTTCATTGTCTCGGCCATGACTAGTGGCAGCAGCTTCAGCACGAGGTGGAAGTGGATCTTGATCTTTCCCTATTTTTGGAACCTCAACATTTTTGTTCTCCATACTTTAATAGGCACAACTAAAAGGCACCTCAGGTAAACAATGGAGATGGATGGATACTAGTATACTTATGGATGACGAGTGACTGACGACACAGAGGTAGCTACAGCCGTGGACTACCGTACTGCATCTGCTAGTATAGAGATGATAATGATATAACAAATATATATATATCACTACTGCAGGTATATATAATATAATGTCAGACCTGCTGGACACTGTCAGCAGACTACTACTACTAGTATGAAGAAGATAGAAAAAAAACCCCACCACAGGTAGGTATACAATTATGGACGAGCACTGACGACACAGAGGTAGCTACAGCCGTGGACTACCGTACTGCGTCTGCTAGTATAGAGATGATAATGATATAAAATATATATATATATCACTACTGCAGGTATATATAATATAATGACGGACCTTCTGGACACTGTCAGCAGACTCCTAAACTACTAGTATGAAGAAGATAGAAAAAAAAACCCCACCACAGGTAGGTATACAATTATGGACGAGCACTGACGACACAGAGGTAGCTACAGCCGTGGACTACCGTACTGCATCTGCTAGTATAGAGATGATAATGATATAAAATATATATATATATCACTACTGCAGGTATATATAATATAATGACGGACCTGCTGGACACTGTCAGCAGACTCCTACTACTAGTATGAAGAAGATAGAAAAAAAAAACCACCACAGGTAGGTATACAATTATGGACGAGCACTGACGACACAGAGGTAGCTACAGCCGTGGACTACCGTACTGCGTCTGCTAGTATAGAGATGATAATGATATAAAAAATATATATATATCACTACTGCAGGTATATATAATATAATGACGGACCTGCTGGACACTGTCAGCAGACTACTAAACTACTAGTATGAAGAAGATAGAAAAAAAAACCCACCACAGGTAGGTATACAATTATGGACGAGCACTGACGACACAGAGGTAGCTACAGCCGTGGACTACCGTACTGCGTCTGCTAGTATAGAGATGATAATGATATAAAATATATATATATATCACTACTGCAGGTATATATAATATAATGACGGACCTGCTGGACACTGTCAGCAGACTCCTAAACTACTAGTATGAAGAAGATAGAAAAAAAAACCCCACCACAGGTAGGTATACAATTATGGACGAGCACTGACGACACAGAGGTAGCTACAGCCGTGGACTACCGTACTGCGTCTGCTAGTATAGAGATGATAATGATATAAAAAATATATATATATCACTACTGCAGGTATATATAATATAATGACGGACCTGCTGGACACTGTCAGCAGACTTCTACTACTAGTATGAAGAAGATAGAAAAAAAACCCCCACCACAGGTAGGTATACAATTAAGGACGAGCACTGACGACACAGAGGTAGCTACAGCCGTGGACTACCGTACTGCGTCTGCTAGTATAGAGATGATAATGATATAAAAAATATATATATATCACTACTGCAGGTATATATAATATAATGACGGACCTTCTGGACACTGTCAGCAGACTCCTAAACTACTAGTATGAAGAAGATAGAAAAAAAAACCCCACCACAGGTAGGTATACAATTATGGACTAGCACTGACGACACAGAGGTAGCTACAGCCGTGGACTACCGTACTGCGTCTGCTAGTATAGAGATGATAATGATATAAAAAATATATATATATCACTACTGCAGGTATATATAATATAATGACGGACCTTCTGGACACTGTCAGCAGACTCCTAAACTACTAGTATGAAGAAGATAGAAAAAAAAACCCCACCACAGGTAGGTATACAATTATGGACGAGCACTGATGACACAGAGGTAGCCACAGCCGTTGACTACCGTACTGCGTCTGCTAATATAGAGATGATAAAGATGATAGAGATGAACAAAAAAAATATAACACTACTGCAGGTAAATATTTATATAATATAATGAATGACGGACCTGCTGGACACTGTCAGCAGAATGCGTTTATAGAATTTAAAAAAAAACACCACAGGAGTGTTTAACTTTTTCAGGCAGACAATATACTGGTAGTCACTGGTCAGTCACACTGGCAGCAAAAGTGTGCACTGTACTCCTGCTATAACTGCACCCCAGTCTCCCCCACAATTCAGCTGTGTGAGCAGTGAGCACTCAGCACAGTCAGATATACATAGATGATATTATCATGCAGCACACTGAGGCTGAGCACAGATATGGTATGTGACTGTGTATCGTTTTTTTTTCAGGCAGAGAACGGATTATATTAAATAATAAATAAAACTGGTGGTGGTCACTAGTAACTATCAGCAAAACTCTGCACTCTGAGTACTCCTAATGCTCCCCAAAATTACTAAGTTAGTAGTAAATCAACTCAAGTGTCTCTATCTATTCTAACGGAGAGGACGCCAGCCACGTCCTCTCCCTATCAATCTCAATGCACGTGTGAAAATGGCGGCGACGCGCGGCTCCTTATATAGAATCCGAGTCTCGCGATAGAATCCGAGCCTCGCGAGAAGAATCCGACAGCGGGATGATGACGTTCGGGCGCGCTCGGGTTAACCGAGCAAGGCGGGAAGATCCGAGTCTGCCTCGGACCCGTGTAAAAAGGCTGAAGTTCGGGGGGGTTCGGATTCCGAGGAACCGAACCCGCTCATCTCTAATTAGCAGTAGAGAAGAAGCTGGGCACAACACTACTATTATACATTAAAGCGGGCAGCCAATCAGGGTGGATGCGGACAGTGAAAACACAGGAAATGGGCTTTGTGCTAAACACTGTTTGCACCACCCTAGTTATGGCCCTGCTTGTCAGTGAAACACTAGCAGTAACTTTTCAATTACATACTTTCATTTTGATTGTATAATTTATTTCTGTTTTATGAACTTCATTTTATTAAATTTTAAGCTATTCTTTTACTATGTGATACTGTGAAATCTATATTTTTTCTTTTATCCTATGATTACAGTATCTGCAATTGTGAGGTTTTTTTCTCCATGGCAATACCTTGTATTATTGGATTACCTATTGTGTGATGTTTTAACCTGCCTCAACCCTCAATTACTTTGGAATAGAATAATAAAGATCATACTTTTAAAATACACTGGATGCACATTCCAATACTTTTGCAAAGCTCACAAACCAGTGAGCAAGGATTTAGTCCACCCTCAAACTTTGTTGTACGAGAGCAAAGTCTTATCTTTATTTATCCCAGAATATACTATGGGTGTTTTCTTTGTATATTTACTGCAGCTCACAAGGTGTTCATTGATAAATAGTTCTTATTTTTGGGGGGTTAATGCAGTGAAGACCCACAAGGTTTTTTTTTTTTTATATATATATATATACAGTAACTGTACTATGCAGGTACAAGCAATCATGTTTTTCATGTAAAAAGTATACCATATTTGAGCTGTCCTTAAAAGGCTTCAACATAAATACCATCTGGATTGTGCTACAAAAAGGTTACTCCTATTATACCAGCAGGGTAGTTATTAATTTTATTTTTAGCTTTTTGTAAAAATGATAAAAAACAGCTTTTACTTTGTATTCAGACATAATCATAGATTGATGTGAAAATTAATTGTAATTGCGTACTGTCTAAAAATTCCACTTATTTAAATGGTACACTCAGTTTTTGAGTATTAGGGCTACTAGAACAGTGTCCTAAACCATTGTTATGGTGTACTGTATTTGTGGATTTTCATTTTTCAAATAATGTAGAAGTGGTCATTCTGTAGTTAAGCAGTAAAAAGCATCTTACAAATCACTGGAAGTAAGATTTGAAGATTTTGATTATCTATGTTATTGTCATATCTCTTATTAGCTAATAAAAGAACAAAGAAGATATTCAGAGCAAAGAACAAGAACATTGTAAAGTATGGATGTGGGTTCTAGCGCTCTCACAGATTTGATAGGTATGTAAGACTAATGGTTAACAAATGTAACAATGTAACAGTGTGACAATGATGCATATATTTAATAAACGAAAAATGTTGTACAGATGCAATGTAACACTTTGAAAATGGTAACTGTATCAATGCATTGCTGAAATAAATCCATGGGAATTGATTCTGTTGCCAGTCCAAGAGGAATTAACCCAAAGGGGATTGGATTCTGTTAAATTGAGGAAAAATGGTATAGTCTTAGGCCCTCATTCCGAGTTGTTCGCTCGCTAGCTGCTTTTAGCAGCATTGCACACGCTAGGCCGCCGCCCTCTGGCAGTGTATCTTCGCTTAGCAGAATTGCGAACTAAAGAGTAGCAGAATTGCGAATAAATAATTCTTAGCAGTTTCTGAGTAACTCGAGACTTACTCCTTCACTGCGATCAGCTCAGCCCGTTTCGTTCCTGGTTTGACGTCTCAAACACGCCCTGCGTTCGGCCAGCCACTCCCCCGTTTCTCCAGCTACTCATGCATTTTATCCTGGCACGCCTGCGTTTTTCCGCGCACTCCCAGAAAATGGTCAGTTTCCGCCCAGAAGCACCCACTTCCTGTCAATCACACTACGATCACTTCAACGATGAAAATTCTTCATTCGGACGTGAGTAAATCTACTAAGTATTGTGCTAAATTACTTAGCGCATGCGCACTGCGTACCATGCGCATGCGCATTTTTGCCTTAATCGCTTCGTTGTGAAAATCGGCAACAAGCGAACAACTCGGAATGACCCCCTTAATCCAATAGTTTGCTAAATGTTATATTGCTGAGTCCCAAAAATGAAGAATAAAATGAACATTTGCAATGGGTATTGTTATCTGTAAAAATCTGAAAAAATCAAGTGAACTTAAAAAACGGTGGGGTTGCTGTGTTCTGGGGGTCCGGTGTCCCGCACTCCCACAGGTGCACAACTTACCCTTCCGACCATGGTGATGTCCTCTCTCAGGTCCCTGGTCCACATCCTGCTCGCTGCTCGGTTGTTCTCCCATGTCAGCGTCTTTGATACGGCTTTGCTGACGGAGACGCCGGGGAGCCTTTACACCCCTGGAGCCGCTGAGTCTGAGTCCTGTACTCAGCTGTGCTGTGTAGGTGTTTTCCTCAACGCGTATCCGCCAATGGCCTTCAAATGCCGACCAGGAGAGCTGAAAATGGGAGGGCACAGATCACCAGACAGGTGATTTAACTCCCTCCCACTTAAAGCAACATTAATACATGCAGCTGGTAGCAGGACCTACTTCACTACTATCTGTTACTGAAGCATGACTACAACATATAACACCAGCTACATCATACCGGAGGTCACAATGCCGCTGACAACCTGCATCCCGGCTGCTGGTATTTCATACTGAACCCCTCCCCCAGTATGCATTAATACAATAACAAAATAAGGCTAAATATACCTTATAATGAAATCCATAAGGCAGTGAAAGGTAACAGACAGCCTGTATGCAGTCAGCTAAAGTTTCTAGAGTTTAAAGAGGCTGGTGTGAAAAAAAAAAAAGATCTTGGGCCTGATTCTGAGTTGGATGCAGACATGGCCACGTCTTTTGCCACAGTTGCGTATGCATCTTATGCTAATGCCACAACCGATATTACCAAACCTGAGTCGCCCACCTCAGCATCTTAAATAAGTGCAATTCCATCTCTGTGCATCTTTAGATGCATCATTGGTGCCCTGTCGACACTAGCACCATCCTTATGGCAGGTGCAGGGGCGTTTCTATAGAGGAGGGGGCCCGTGTTCACCTCCGGGTGGACCCTATCCTCTGAACAGCACTGTAGACTCCGGCATTGTGCCGGAGTCTACTGCACATGCGCAGGTCTCTGGAAACATAGCGCCCGCCATTACCCGGAAACCAATTTGGCTACCGTGCATGCGCGGTGGCCTTTTTGGCAGCGTTTTCCGCCACGAACGCTGCGCACGCCGCTGGACTCAGGTGTTAAGTCTAATTAACTTTCAGGAAGAAAAGCAACACCTTAAATACACAAATGTTCAGGCTTCTGCAACCTCTAATCGTGTGTCAGTTAAACCTCTATGAAATGCGTACACGTTGCATAAGCATACCGTCACACTGTAAGCACAAAATAGCTACACGTGCGGCCTATACACTTTATAACACCTAGCAGGAAAGCAATGCGACACCAGTTGTTATGTAATGTTGTGGTCCAACCCAGAAACAAATATTTACTTAAAAGGGGGTTACAACAGAAATACAATAATGCATAAGAAGAAGCTACAACCAATGGATACATACATTTGTTCGTCTGCGCACCTGGTTCCGGTCCTCAGTCAATCTGGATAGATGACCTTCAGAGAATAGACTGAGGCCAGCCAGGAGGCTTGGTTTTAACCAATGGTCCAAAGCATGAAACAAATGAAACTGTAATCTCTTCTTTCATAGGTCAAAGAGCTGGTCATTTACAGTACATGAGGGGGTCATAGGTTGGTTTGAACAGGTGGGCGATGCTTAGTCCAGGTGTACTTGTAGATGTCTTCCAATGGGTTCCTGCTGAATATCAAGAGTACAGTACATACAGTGTGATATTAATAATATATTCCTGCGCATATCTATGCACAGGAGTGTGCTACTTTACGCAAACTGCCATCGGAATATTGCCCTTGAAATACTGTACAACTGGATACCAACCACCACATCCTTACCTAATTCTGTCCCCTCATATCCTGTAAAGTTGAATCCCTCTATTGTTCCATTTCTAAAGTAAATGTAACTTGCTGATGTGGTACATGTAGGCTATGTGTAATTATGCACTACGTGGATGCAATGTTAGTTATGTCTTTGTGGCTTTTCCATGCAAATGCATATGCTACCGTATTTACTCATACCATGCGCTAATACGCAGGGCCTCATGAGCCAATGTGCGCAGCTTGCGGGCATGTGCACGCACGGCAGAACAAGCACACGCATTGAGGCCACAAGTTGTGGTGTTTGTACTTGATGTATGTGGGTATAATATTGTCGACTTCGAAAGTCCACCCTTTTTGCAGTCAATAATTAACTGCCACGTATAACTAATAAAACTAAAAATATTACATATACATTATATACATAGTACGGGTGACCGGGGGAGAGTTGTAGGTGGGAAATATATAGCCTAGTGGGATAGGAAAAAGCATGTATGTATAAATTAATGTCTGAGGGGCATGTATCATCGTGCCGTATATGTTCTAAGTAAGCTTCTAAGTATATGTTAATAAGTATATGTTAATAAGTATATGTTCTAAGTATAAGTATAAGTATATGTTCTAAGTATAGCTTCTCATTCCGTATTAAGGGTCTGTACATGGGCAAACAAACACTACCGAGCTCTTTTCGGGCAAGGGCTTTTAGCCCTCACCTTTCCGGCTTCTTATACCAACAAATGGGGAGCACATTTATCTGATGATACATGGAGGGGAAATGTATGTGTATGCTACTATATGTAGATAACAGTTATCGACTATGTGTGCCATTAACTGAAGATTGCAGTGATGAGGGTAAGACACATAAAAATACATTCACATGAATTTGGGTATGGTTGAAGTTTTTTCCGGTTGGATGTTTCTGGGTAGAGGGGGGAAAACAGAGAAAAATAGTGAAAGAAACAGGCCATGAAATTCATTTGCAATCCTTATCATAACACTGTTTCTACGGATGGGTCATAAATCAAATCTGCTGCTGTAACAACGCCCTCGCTCCTTAGACTCATCAAATTTGTGCTGTGTTTGCGCTGCATCAAAATTCAACCACATCTGAATATCAGACCAATAATTATGACAACACCCAGGATACAAAGGAGAAACTTTCCCACACACACTTGAAATTACATTTTGCGCCCACTCTCCTAACCCCGAGAACCATTTGAGTGGGTTCAACCATGAGGCCCAGCCAGTCATTTCATTACCCACAACCGTCAAGGTAAGGTTGTGTTTCCTTCTGAACTCCCACTTTAACTGCAAGGTCTCGTCCATCTTTTGGCCGTTGATCTCCATTGGATCTTCAGTGCTATTCGTAATATACGTACTGCACTTCACCCCATATTAATTTGCCAGAGTAACACAATACCCACCTTACACAGTCGTAACATAATTTAGGGCCATCCTGTGCTGGACCAGCTCCTTCTTGTAGGCTTGTAACTCCCTGCCCGTATACCTGAAGGTGTCATCATACATCTCGGTGATATTATCTATCAAGTTCGCTAGCACATGGATGTACCTACAATTTATAGTTCCTCTGGCAGTACGGGTGATATCTAATGCAAGAAGGAACTGAATACCAGTGGATTCATGGATCAAATCAGAGGCTGCATGCTCTGTCCTATCTATGAGATGTCTCTTGATGATGTGTTCATAATGGGCGTGAGTATAAGGAGTCTGAGCATTGCGGTGAATGTCTTTCATTTTGTCGTGTGCTATGGTCATAACCTTTGGTTGTACTCTGCCAATATAACACAACCCTTCGGAGCTCGGAGTAAGCCACTTGTACGCTTTCTTTCCACATATGAAGTAGGCATCATCTGGGAGAACATAAGGGACAAAATGCATCAAAACCATATCACATATTTTCCTGATAAAGAAACCGGTCCCTAGTTCTCTCATTTGCTCAGTACAAGTATCGGGCTGGATGATGTTGGAACAATACTGTTTTTCTTAAGTAATCGAAACAATTACTACAACTCTCACCAGCTGCACAGTGAACTAGGATACTATAGCCTGCAGTGTCTGTTTTGCTTAGGTAATCAAAACAATTACTACAACTCTCACCAGTTGCACAGGTAACTAGGATACTATAGCCTGCAGTGTCTGTTTTGCTTAGGTAATAAAAACAATGACTACAACTCTCACCAGCTGCACAGTGAACTAGGATACTATAGCCTGCAGTGTCTGTTTTGCTTAGGTAATCTGGAGTTATTGTTATATGCAGAATTTAGGCTGTTTATTTGTTAGATATTTGGGAAATTTGGGATGTCCTCCTCCCATATCATTATTTGTTTGTTTTAGCTTTTATTGCCCACAAGTGGGTGTTGGGCAATGGGTGGGGATTTAATCAGTGAACCTATACCTTTACACATGTTAATGTTAGTTCATATTAGGGTATAGTTGGCTGATTAAGCCTGGCTGATTGATCCAAGGTGTAGGACTCTAAGGGAGTAGTCTTAAAGGGAGTAGATATATAATTTTAATATCAAAGCCTGGACTTAGCCTGGACTTAAACTGGACGAAAAACTGAAAGAAAACCTCAAATAACACAAACAACAACAGGTGAACTACTTATCAATATCAACTGTATATGTCAATTTATCACCCTCCAACTTTCACTCTGTGAACACTATGCAACCCATTTGCAGAAAGGAACATATGTAAGATCAAGTTTCCATCCATAATCAGGATCACAAAGATCTTCTTTGGGAGAATTGTGAGTTCATCTTCTCATCTACAAACACTTAAAAAAATCGAACAGAATTACCATTGCTTCTTAACACTCTCACAATCCTTTCATTTCTTACAGTGCAAATACATTTCTGCACCCACTTTATCTACACTTTTGACTCATTTCATACTAAATCTACACCCATTGAGCCTACACTGCTTTTCTCACCTGCATTTCTGCAATTCTTCAGCTCTGATTCCCTTACAGTCTCCTCTCCTACTTCCACTTTCCCTCAACCTATTTACCTATTTAACACTATGTCAAGGCTTTCTTATACTCCCCACATCACTCAGTGTCTACCTAATAATGTATCTTTATCCTTCCACCCTAGTCTCCTACACCCCCTCCTCTGTCTCCCCTCCATCCCTCTGTTTACTTCCCCCTCCTTTCCTGTTACCCCACTTTCATTCACTTCTGCCCCATGGTCCTGCTACCCCACAACTCAGCCCTGCTCCCTCTCTCCCTTCCCTGTCACCTCCCCACACACTCATCCACATCACACCGACGTCCCTCCCTGCCCAGCTCCTGCAGTTTCCCCTACTAGCTCAGGCACCCGTACCATCACTACTCTCTCATCATCCCTGCCCTCAAAGTTTATCTCACCTCATCGCTTCAGCAACCATGATGATCTCATTAACATCTTTCCCACAAATTCATACACCCTATCCTGTGCCCTCTGGAATACCAGATCTGTTTGTAACAAACTGGTCCCCACTCAAGACCTTTTCATTTCCAACTCCCTACACCTACTAGCCACTATTGAAACTTGGAATATGCCCTGATAAAGCTAATTATTTATCTTGAACCTAAGCTATATACTTATTAAAGACAACATACGCAATAGGCGCACGAGGTGCCGTAATGGTACGCACTTAGCATAGCAGACGCTAGGCCGTGGTCGAGACGCCCGAGCGGCACG
Organism: Pseudophryne corroboree; assembly: GCF_028390025.1. NCBI lineage: Eukaryota > Metazoa > Chordata > Amphibia > Anura > Myobatrachidae > Pseudophryne > Pseudophryne corroboree. Next base: position 94,432,983 of record NC_086455.1, on the reverse strand, counting down.
TTCGCTCATGGCTTACGCTTGGTATCGAGCACGCTATAGGCGGCCCGAGTACCGTAATGCTATGCTATTAGCGTAGCAGACGCTGTACCGTGAGAGCGGGATATGAGTGGCGCTGACGCTCACTGATTTACACACAGATAACCTTGTAACAACACACTATAAGGGTATGCGTATACTGTAAACCTTAGTACTGTAATATTATCACAATGTAACGCTGATTAACCTTTATGGTATGAAAACTGTTTGAGCGACTGAGACGCTCAGAAACCCTTTATACTAACTAGTGAAACACACACTCCTTGCTAAGGTTCCAACACCTTTACTGACGATATTTAGTACGTAAAAAGGGGAAAACAGATACAGTTCATACACTACAGACCTGACATTAATACCTAAACACAATAACTAAGCAGAAATACAAACATTAGCAAACGATTGCAAATACAAATAAACAGAAAGAGGATAAATGGCAAACACTTATAGGTCAGCTACAAAAGAACAATTGCATACATACAGAGTAACAAAATGGCCACAGAGAAAAACTTACACACGTGGGAATGATCGCTAGCGCAGTCCTGGAAACCAGCTCTCAGTCATCACAGAGAAAACCTTTTAGAGAGAAGTGGGTGAGCTGGCCCAGGCTGGCTGCCTTATATACACAACATACAGTACACTACAAAGGGCCCTACAATCTTATTGTTCATTGGACACAGGAATGTCTCTCTGCACTGTAACAAAAGGTCATAGGTGGATTTGAACAGGTGGGCTGCGACTATTTCAAACTGCTCAGATGGGAGGTGTCCTCAGGATTCCCGCCGCATGGATAATGAACCGCAAATACAGTAAATGTCTATAAACTACTCATAGACATAACTATACGCAGGAGCGATTAATCTCTACCTAACCAGCACCGGATTGTTTCTAATAAAATACTCTTCAGTTAGGTACCAGACACCACTGTTCAACCTTTGTCAGACCCTTTGTATCGTGAAAAGAGGAATTCCCAGGTCCCTGAACCATTTACACTAAACATACTCGCAGATATGATTAAGGGGACTATTACCTATAAAACACATTATATTGGTGAAATATGTAGAGATCGAGTCGCCCGCCAGACGCACACAAACTCTACCGTAAATGCGCATACCACGCGCCAAAGCGCACGGCCGTGGAGGCATCGTCACGCAACTGCGAATATGCGCACGCACGGAAGAGCGTGTGCACGCGCAGCGGGCATGTGTATGGGGTTAGTGCAAGGCATTGTGGATCACGATATTTTCGACTTTGACAGTCCACCCTTTGGCAGTCACCAATAACTGCCACTTCCTAAACAATTCAAACAGAAAAATATATGTCATCATGTAAATACCTTTTTATGATTGGGTAAAGGGAGGAGAGGAGAAGGTGGGAAAGATATGACCTAGTGAGATAGTAAAGCATGTGTGTATGAATCCATGTCTGAGGGGTCATGTATCATCGTGCCGTACGTGTTTTAAATCAAGCTTCGAGGTATTGCGAAGTATACATTTGAATCCTTCTTATCCCGTATTAAGGGTCTGTGGATGGGTTGTCAAACTCTACTGAGCTCTTTTCGGCTTTTGGTTGCAACAAATGGGGTGCACATTAGTTGATGATACATGAAGGGGGAGAGTATGTGGATGCTAATATGTGAGAATCACCTGTCGTCTATGTGGGATACTACCTGGAGGTTGTAGAGATGAAGATAAGAAACAAGCGTTATAAATGCAGTCATATAACTATGTGAGATTTAGTATACAGTCACCGATTGATGTCTTGTTGATGTCTTGTCTGATGTGCATGTTGTCTGATGTCTCGCGGTGCTTTTGCTGTAAGTGGTGAACAAAAGCTTTTCCAGTGTCCATAAAATTACAGTCTCTAAAGTATTGGGTTTCCAGTAGATAGTTAGTCACTAAAAGTATTGGGTGTCTGTGACACAGTTCATCAATGGTCTGTATAAAAGAGGTTGTCAAATTCTTCTTCCAAGTGGATGTCCTTGTAACTTGGAGGAAAACAAAGGAGAAACGGGTGAAAGAAACGGACCGTGGAATCACATTTTCATCACAACATTGTCTCTCTTGACGGATCATAAATTAAATTAGTTGTTATTATTACAGTGTCCTCGCTCCTCAGACTCATCACTCTGGTACTACGTTTACACTTCGTTAAAGTCCGAACGCATCTAAATATCAGACCAATCAATATGACGACTCCTAGAATACACAAGAGAAATTTCCCTACATCCATAATAATGCCTTGGGCCCATTCTCCTAAACCAGAGAACCAATTTCGTGGGTTCAACTATGACACCCAGCCGGTCAGTTCATTACCCACAGCAGCGAGAGTAAGGTTGTGTCTCCTTCGGAACTCCCACTTTAATTGCAAAATGTCATCCATCTTTTGGTCTATGACCTCGGCCGGGTCCTCAGTGCTGTTTGTAATATACGTGCAGCACTTTACACCATACTGAGTTGCTCGGGTAACTCGCCTGTCACTGCTGTGAGGTAATTGAGAATCATCCTATGCTGAACCAGCTCTGTTTTGTAGGCTTGTAGCTCTCTCCCAGTATACCTGAACGTGTCGTCATACTTTTCGGTGATATTGTCTATCAGGTTCGCAAGAGCGTTTATATACCTAAAGTTTATCACTCCTCTGGCGGTACGAGTGATATCTAACGCGAGTAGGAATTGAATCTTGGTGGATTCATGGATCAGATCAGAGGCCGGATGCTCTGTCCTTTCTATCAGGTGCCTTTTAACGATGTGCTCGTAGTGAGTGTGAGTATAAGGAGCTTGGGCACCGCGGTGAATGTCTTTCATTTTGTTATGGGATACAGTCATTACTTCAGGCAGTACCTTTCCAATGTAACACAACCCCTCTGAGTTTGGGGCAAGCCACTTATACGCCTTCCTCCCGCATATGAAATATGCATCATCGGGGAGAACATATGGGACGGAGTATGACATAACCATGTTACAAACTTTCCATGTGAAATCTCCTAACCCTAATTCTCCCATCTGTCTAGTGCACGTATCTGGTTGTACGATATGTGCACAGTATCCTGGTGATACTTCTCCAACTTGCATGGTCCTACTTCCTAGAGTGTACCTATACCGGAAATATTTTCCACTGTTGGCTATCTGGCGTATAAGCTCTGAATCTATGGGCATTCTATCGGCTCTATGTGAAAATGTCATGGTTTGATTACTCCATGACACTTCCCAATTTCCCGGCTTTCGGGGATTGGAAATGTTAAAGCATACTAAGGACCTATCCACATGATATTGGTGGAGCTTCAAACTAGGAGGACTAGAGATATTAAACCTCTTGTCCACCGGCCTCCCACCACTTAACTCAAGTACCTCTCCTGTCGTTAAAGGGAATGGTACTTGTCCTGATTTGCTATGGCCTTGAGGTACTTGAGAGCACACCCAACAGTCTGTCTGATTTAACACTTTACCCACTAAGGAGTGATAGTCACCCAATGGATGCCGGTCCATGTTGATATTAAAACTGGACTGACGTTTCTTGATGCACCCATCCTCAACTATATTGTCACAATGCCTACAGATGCAGTTCTCTTCAGCTAACAATCCTTCACAATGTCTATCAATAACATGGCTACTAGATCGTTTTCTGGTACTCGCCTTTGCTCTGTGATTGTGTAGCTATTGGAATTCTACGAATCCATCCTGATCATCAGAACCCATTCCAGATCCTTTCTCGACCTCACTGGTACTCTCACCGAAACAGACTGCTCTGGTCAACAACAGGGTCAACAGGAAAATCCGGAACACAGTCTCTTGGGGCAAGTCCATCTTACAGGAGGAGAAAGAGAAAGTTGTAATGGGGGTACAGAAAAATAACTGAAGGGGGAAAAAACTTGTTACGATGATTTGTCCTCTGGTCTTGTTGTTCTTCTTGCTCAGATGTCATCTCAAAGGTGCTGTCTCTCAGTCTTCCCAAAACGAACATTCCGGTGATACAATATTCTTTCCAAATCAGTGATATTTCTGTAAAGAGCATAAAATCTTGTATTACCATTTGTCTAGCTGATGTGTGACATACCATCCGTAAAACATGAAAGAACCAAAAAGAGAGAGAACAATTTGGAAAGGGAAAAAAAACATTATCAGATTTTTTTTTTCATCAACAGGCTGTCACATCAACATGTCCACCAGTATCTCTGCATAATCTCCCCCCCCCCACCAGTATTTCCCCTCTCCACCCTTTGCATCTGGCCAAACACAACGATGCTGGTAAGACATACTGGGGTTAGGTAGACTTCTGCAAAGACCAAGTAGCCATGTGATGTTTGAGTTCTGCCGATGAAAGTTACAGATGAGAAGAAAACATTCAAAGATAAATTTCAAAGTTTACCCGGCCGTTCCTGTGTCTACAAGGAACTGACCTCCCAATTTCATTAACTGTAACCTCAGGCTTACTGTCACGACTAATGATCAACTTTACTGACTGCACATTACAGGTGCGGCCCAAACTTCTTCCTAGGTGATTACTGATTACAATTTCGTGTATCATGACTTTGCTCGTGTTTTTGTCTAGGGGGTTTATCTACCTTGTGTGTATCTTCAAAACCTACAATTTCGTGCAAAATGACCTTCCCTCTGGCAATTATAACATCTTATCACCTTTGACTTACCCACAGGGATCTGAGGCTTCTTACCTCCCTGTGCCTCCCTGTGCTTGGTTCATGCCCAACAGCGGACTTTCTTAATGCAGCCACCGAGATATTTCTCCAGTTTGGGTTGGTGTTCTGTACCCTTGATCCCAATACTACCTTTAAACCATCCATTAATACTTTACCCGCTATCTCTCTATGCTGTGCATTTTCCTCAATGTCCGTGATCCCAGTGTCTCTAGCCATTTCTTGCAGTGCTCGATTGAAATAATCAGAAGTACTTTCCCCTTCTCTTTGTCTTATGGAGAAAATTTTGTTCCACTCGACAACGGCTGGGAAATATACTCCTAACTGTAGGTTGATTTTCTTAATATTTTCCTGATTGTATTCCTCCGTATGAGGTACTTCTGCGTTTAACTTACAATCAGTTATAAATTTCGCAAGGTCAACATAGGAGGGCAAACATGCCCTCAGCACTGTCCGCCAACCTTTGTTGGTGGGTTCTGTGGAGTTTCCTAGTTCTTTAATAAACCTCTGACATGCAACTAGATCTTTCCTAGGATCAGGGAATTCAGACATAATTGCTCTTAATTCTGTCCGGGACCAGGGACGGTGCATTGCACCGTTCCTGGCGGAAGTGATTCCCAGAGCGTCAGTCTGTCCATTTGGGACTGTGATCACCCTGACAGGATTAAATTCAACCACATCATCTTGTGTTGGCTCTACAATATGAGGTACATTTGTTTGTGCATGATATATAACACCGTACTTACCTGTGGACACGGCCTCACCTGACCCTCCATTAGGGGGTTTGACTACTGCCTTTACCGATTGGGTCGCGTCCACCTGGATGTCTTGTATGATGGCTGCTGGAAAAGGTGCCGACATCATGCTGGGCTCACTTTCTTGCTTGTAATCCTGAGGTAGGTTTAACATGGAGTGCAACTTGCACGGGTTAGAATTTGTACATTTATCAGTTTTCCTTCTATCATTATTACATTTGTTACAATTATTCTTATCATTAATAATACAGTTGCTAAGTGCACAATTATCATATACCAGTGTGCCATTCTCTGCAGCCATTTGTTCTCTATTTGCCATGTTTTTCTTACCAAAGTGAGAGTCAGCTGTGTAAGCTAATCCTCCTTGTATCTCACCTTCCCGTTGCCATAACTGTAAACAATCATAATGCCTAATCCTCTGTTTTGCAGATGTTATTAGACATATCCTTTTCTTTAAATTTTGTAACACCTCAGGACTAAAACTGCCTACTCGTGGAAACTTTTCCCCATTATGCACAGTCATTCGTTCCCACTCATTGCATAATACCTCTGTGTGTGATTTCTCACACATTATGTACCTCGCTGACCCGGCTGGGCGCGGAATATCATCAACCTGAATCTTGGTTGATCGCCCCTTACTTGAGCAACTGGCCCCCATTATTTGCAGGCGTTGCCTTCTCAGCGAACCCTTACAAAAAACCAAGTTCCTAGAGGTAAGGCGACGGTGAAAGTTTACCGAGTACCTTCACACACTCTCGCCCACGTCGACCAATATGCCCACACGCTGCCTTAGCGCTGGCGTACTCAACCCAGGGCCCCTGCAACCTGAACCTCTATTTACTGGGACGTGTGGGTGTGATCCGCAGAGCACTTACCCTTCCCAGTAAATATCAGTTGCTGGAGAATTCCTGAGTGATCAGTGAACCTCCCTTAAAATTAAAAAAAACCTACACAAATCACGTTAGAATGTACAAGTAGCGTTTATGATCCCACAGTAAATCTTAGTGGGTATCAAGGTAACAAACTAATGCACACACTTACGTGTGGTACAGTTGCACTGTGTATAAATAACTATTATTTATACGCCTTACGACCAACGGAATCGGTTGTTTGGGCTGCGACACCTTCAGCCGGAGCTTTATTAACACGGGCCTATATGGGTCTTACCTTTTACCTTAGCGGACCTCCTGGTCGGCTATAACACTATTTGCTCTATTTTGCGTTGCTAACCCTTTCTTGGGCGCGGAATATTTATTTTAACGCGAGATGCCTCCCACGCCACCACGCGATATCACTCCACGGATGTACACACCTACGAGACTCGATTTCTAAGGTTCACCAAAGAGAAAAAAACTTTTGCATACACACGATCTTTCACCTCATATACTCTTTGACTTTTCTGTACAGAAAATTTTTCTTTCACTCAGGTAACACAGGCTAATCCCAGAGGAGTTGCAACAAGAGAAGGATCTTTTTAAACTAGTTTTAGGAGACTGAAATCAAATTGTGCTATTATCGCGTTGCTCCCGTATCGCCTTACTAAAACAATGTTATCGTGTGATTTGTGTTTAGCGGGCGTATCCGTACGCTTGTTGCGTAATACACGCTACTTGCGTAGGCCTTTGCGTCGCGTACGCTTGACTCGCACTCGGAGAGAGACACGTGTACACAGCCTAGATACGTCCGCAGTAACACAAGTAACACGCTTCTATAAATGTAAACGATATTTAACTATAATCGCTTACTGCACATCACACAGTATTCCACTGTATCAACCTTTAATTTAGGCCAGGCTATGTGTGTGCCTTACAATTACTCCCTTTAAGTATTTAATCTTACTTTTAACTAAAATAGCAACAAATTTTTCTCATCACGTTATCAATGATAAATGGCAAACAGGAAAGTGAGATATGTGAACAATACACAAATGAAAAGTATGCAATTTGTATTAAACACAAATAAACAGATTTAAAAGACAATAGCTTACCGTTCTTACCTTCCGGTTCCGGATTCCACCAGCATCCCTACAAACCAAGGGAATCAGACGCAGACGCTCATCTGATCAGTACTACAAGATACTACCTATTCACCCTTTGCTAATCGATAAAGTCTGCGTGTCTTCGCCTGACTGCGGATATGAAGTGGACCGGACGAGCCGCCAATTGATAAAGCTAATTATTTATCTTGAACCTAAGCTATATACTTATTAAAGACAACATACGCAATAGGCGCACGAGGTGCCGTAATGGTACGCACTTAGCGTAGCAGACGCTAGGCCGTGGTCGAGACGCCCAAGCGGCACGTTCGCTCACGGCTTACGCTTGGTATCGAGCACGCTATAGGCGGCCCGAGTACCGTAATGCTACGCTATTAGCGTAGCAGACGCTGTACCGCAAGAGCGGGATACGAGCGGCGCTGACGCTCACTGATTTACACACAGACAACCTTGTAACAACACACTATAAGGGTATGCGTATACTGTAAACCTTAGTACTGTAATATTATCACAATGTAACGCTGATTAACCTTTATGATATGAAAACTGTTTGAGCGACTGAGATGCTCAGAAACCCTTTATACTAACTAGTGAAACACACACTCCTTGCTAAGGTTCCAACACCTTTACTGACGATATTTAGTACGTAAAAAGGGGAAAACAGATACAGTTCATACACTACAGACCTGACATTAATACCTAAACACAATAACTAAGCAGAAATACAAACATTAGCAAACGATTGCAAATACAAATAAACAGAAAGAGGATAAATGGCAAACACTTATAGGTCAGCTACAAAAGAACAATTGCATACATACAGAGTAACAAAATGGCCACAGAGAAAAACTTACACACGTGGGAATGATCGCTAGCGCAGTCCTGGAAACCAGCTCTCAGTCATCACAGAGAAAACCTTTTAGAGAGAAGTGGGTGAGCTGGCCCAGGCTGGCTGCCTTATATACACAACATACAGTACACTACAAAGGGCCCTACAATCTTATTGTTCATTGGACACAGGAATGTCTCTCTGCACTGTAACAAAAGGTCATAGGTGGATTTGAACAGGTGGGCTGCGACTATTTCAAACTGCTCAGATGGGAGGTGTCCTCAGGATTCCCGCCGCATGGATAATGAACCGCAAATACAGTAAATGTCTATAAACTACTCATAGACATAACTATACGCAGGAGCGATTAATCTCTACCTAACCAGCACCGGATTGTTTCTAATAAAATACTCTTCAGTTAGGTACTAGACACCACTGTTCAACCTTTGTCAGACCCTTTGTATCGTGAAAAGAGGAATTCCCAGGTCCCTGAACTATTTACACTAAACATACTCGCAGATATGATTAAGGGGACTATTACCTATAAAACACATTATATTGGTTAAATATGTAGCGATCGAGTCGCCCGCCAGACGCACACAAACTCTACCGTAAATGCGCATACCACGCGCCAAAGCGCACGGCCGTGGAGGCATCGTCACGCAACTGCGAATATGCGCACACACGGGAGAGCATGTGCACGCACAGAGGGCATGTGTATGGGGTTAGTGCAAGGCATTGTGGATCATGATATTTTTCGACTTTGACAGCCCTTTGACACTACTTCTCCTGCTGCTCTCTCTGCTGGGGGCCTCACATTCACACACACACCCCGACCTGGGGGTCACCATGGGGGTGGTGTTGGGGTCCTTTTACCTTCTAGTTACTACGAACAACTCATACCACCAGAACCATCCCTTACATTCTCTACATTTTAGAGTAGCTGTCATTTACTGCCACCCTGGCACTGCTTCCAAATTCATCGACAACTTTGCTTCCTGGATTCCTCACTTCCTCTCTTCTGACATTCCCTCCATTATCCTAGGTGATTTCAACATCCCTACTGACATCCCCACACAATCCCCTGCCTCTAAACTCCTTAACCTCACCTCTTCACTTGGTCTCTCCCAGTGGACCTCCTTATTACTCCTTATTAATGATATTACTGTTATTTTATATAACATTGCTATGTTTTTTATATATTAATATCTCTACTTGGGGTAAGAAAAAGAGATTCTTTATATTTTATAAAAGTTTATAAAAATAAAAATAGAAATGTTTTAATAAGAAATCTGCAAGCGCTGTCTGTATTTTTTTCTTTTCTTGCTAAACAGTCATACTTCAAGAACCTCATCTCCTTTCAGTATTCCAACCCCCGGAGCCTCTCAACTCACTCCTCTGCCCACCTCCACCTCCTCTCCCTTCCTCACTCTCTGCTCTTGACTTTGCCACTTACTTCACATCCAAAAAAGACTCCATACGTCAGGACATCACATCACACCAGACCATCAGTAACCAGCCTTCTCCCATCCCTTACCAACCCTCCCCGTCCCTCGCACTTACTCTGACATCTTTCTCCCATGCATCTGGAGAGGAAGTCATGGCCCTCATCTGTTCCTGTCCCCTCACCACCTCCCCACTTGACCCTATTCCCTCCCGCCTCCTCCGCTACCTCTCTCCTTCTGCTTGTTCCCATCTTTCCCATCTTCTCAATCTCTCCCTCTCATCAGGCACTGTCCCCTCTGCCTTCAAGCATGCACTCATCTCTCCAATTCTTAAAAAATCTACCCTTGATCCAAACACTCTCTCCAACTACCGACCCATCTCTCTCCTCCATTTTGCCTCCAAACTCCTTGAGCGTATTGTCTACAACCGCCTTACTTCCTTTCTTTCCTCACACTCACTGCTTGACCCATTCCAGTCTGGCTTTTGTCCTCTCCACTGCACTGAAACTGCCCTTACAAAAGTATGCAATGACCTCCATGCTGCTAAATCTAAGGGACACTACTCTCTACTTATTCTACATGGTCTTTCTGCTGCTTTTGACACTGTGGACCATCCTCTCCCACTGCAAATCCTTCACTCCATTTGTCTGTGTGACACTGCCCTCTCTTGGCTGTCCTCCTAGCTTTCTGACCATTCATTCTCTGTCTCCTCTCATGACTCCACCTCCCCCTCACTTACACTAACTGTAGGGGTACCCCAAGGTTCTGTCCTTGGTCCTCTTCTCTTCTCTCTCTATACATCCTCACTAGGTAAGCTCATTAGTTCTTTTGGTTTCCAATATCATCTCTATGCTGATGACACCCAAATTTATCTTTCCTCTCCAGACCTCTGCCCTGCTCTCCTCACCGGTATCTCCAACTGTCTCTCTGCTACCTCTTCCTGGATGTACCAGCGCTTTCTTAAACTTAACATATCTAAGACTGAGCTGATCATCTTCCCTCCTTCCCGCATAACCTCACCTCCTACAATCTCATTATCTATTGATGGCACTACTATCTCCTCTAGCCCCCAAGTGCGCTGTCTTGGAGTAATCCTTGACTCCTCCCTCTCCTTCAAACCACACATTCAGCACCTCTCACAAATGTGCCATTTTCATCTAAAAAATAGTTCCAGGTTCAGACCCTTTCTGACCCAGGATGCTACTAAGACTCTTATCCACTCTCTGGTCATCTCCAGACTTTACTACTGTAATCTCCTCCTGACTGGCATTCCTGGCAAATACCTCTCTCCACTCTAATCTATCCTCAATGCTGCTGCCTGGCTCATCTTCCTCACCAAACGCACTATGTGCACCTCTCCTCTCTTACTAGATTTTCACTGGCTCCCCTTCCCTTTCAGAATTCATTTCAAGCTTCTCACACTCGCTTACAAAGCCCTCACCCACTCCTCTTCCATCTGCATCTCTGACCTTATCTCCCTTTACACTCCCACCTGTCCTCTTCGCTCTGCTAATGCACGCCGACTCTCCTGCCTACAGATTACTTCCTCCCACTCCTACCTCTAAGATTTTTCACGTGCTGCACCACTTCTCTGGAATTCCCTACCTCTTCCCCTCAGACTCTCCACCTCTCTACAAAACTTCAAACAGGCTCTCAAGACCCACTTCTTCACCAAACCCAGCCAATCTCATCCTAACCCTCTATTCTACGCTCTCTATGTACCCCATCTGTGTCACCCCTGTCTGTCTACCCCTCCCCTTTAGAATGTAAGCTCTCACGAACAGGGCCCTCTTCCCTCATGTGCTTATCCTTTCTTACTTTAATAATCTTCAACTGCACCAAATCCAGCAGTCTTCTGCCACCTGATACTTATTCCAGTGTCATCTGCTGATGTAACTATGTTTATTTACCCTGTACTTGTCCTATACTGTCATCAACTGTAAATTGCTGTTTTCCTGTTTGATTATTTGTTTATGTATTCTGTAATTGGGTGCTGCAGAACCCTTGTGGCGCCATATAAATAAAGGATAATAATAATACTCCTGCAACACTTTTCCAGCCCACATGGTTTTGATCCCACGTGTATACCTATACCGAAAATACATCCCACTTGCGGCTATCTTACGTACAAGTTCGGAGGCGATAGGTACTTTATCAGCTCTATGTGAAAAGGTCATTGTCTGGTTATTCCATGTCACTTCCCAATTTCCTGGTTTCCGGAAATTAGACACGTTAAAACACAATAGTGACCTATCTACGTGGTACTGGTGGAGCTTCAAGCTAGGGGGCCTAGATATATTGAATTTCTTTTCTACCGGTCTCCCACCCCATAATTCGAGTACCTCATCTATCGTTAAGGTGTATGGCACTAATCCCGACTTACTCTGTCCTTGAGGTACTTGTGAGCACACCCAGCATTCTGTTTGGTTTAAGACCGTACCCACTAATGAGTGGTAATCACTCAAAGAATGTCGGCCAAAGTCGATATTACTGTTTGACTGACATCCCTGGATGCACCCATCTTCGACTTTGTTCTCGCAATGCTTACATATACAATATTCATCAGACAATAACCGTTCACATTGCCTCCGAGCTCCGTGACTACCAGATCTCTTATTGATTCCAGCCTTGACCAAAGTGATGCGCTGATCCTGGGGTCCTATGAATCCGTACTCTCCATCAGAACCCATTCCAGATCCTTGCTCGACATCTTGGGGGCCCTCACGAAAACAGATTGTCCTGATCAAAAACAGAGTCACAAGAAAAATCCGGAACACAGTCTGTTGGTGTGGATCCATTTCGTTAAGGGACAAAAATAGGAAGAGAGAAAAAGAAAAATGTAGTGTGGGAGGTGAAAAAAAGAAAAATGGTACGACAACCATTCTTGATTTTGTTGTTCTCCGTGCTCAGGTGCCGTCCAACAGTCCTGCCTCTTAGCTTTCCCGGAATAGATTCTGTAGTGATTCGAGGTTCTCTTCACCTTTCTCTTTGTCACGAGTTTTCTCCGGGTCAGCAACCTTCTTGCAGTGAGACGAGTGGACCCAAGTCTTTCTCTCGGTGACCTTTAGTGCTGTCATGCTGGTCAACAAAACGTGATACGGTCCTTCCCACCTGTCAATGAGGCAACCTGAACGTAGAAAATTTCGAATCATCACATAATCCCCAGGTTCAATGTCATGACAATTACTGTTCGGTAGGTCAGGAATCACCAGTTTTAGATTCCTTTGCTGGTTTCTTAGTTGCTGACTCATTCTAACCAAATATTGCACAGTTATTTCGTTATTGCACTTCAAATCATCCCGTGAGTCTATCATTACATGGGGTTGTCGCCCAAAAAGAACTTTGAAGGGTGATAAGTTAAGCGGTGACCTGGGAGTGGTTCTGATGCTGTACAACACTAGTGGCAGTGCTTCTGGCCACAACATTCCAGTTTCTGCCATCACTTTGCTCAGCTTGTTCTTAATAGTGCTGTTCATTCTCTCCACCTTCGCACTTGCCTGTGGCCGGTATGGAGTATGCAGCTTACTATTAATACCCATCAGTTTGCACATGATCTGAAAGACTTCACCTGTGAAATGGGTACCCCTATCACTTTCAATCATTCTAGGGATACCATATCTGCACACAAATTCCTGCACAATTTTCTTTGCAGTGAACACGGCAGTATTTGTGGCAGCGGGGAATGCTTCTACCCAATTTGAAAAGACATCGGTACATACTAACACATATTTTAAATTCCTACAGGGTGGTAACTGTATGAACTCAATTTGTATTACCTGGAAAGGTCCGTCTGTAGGAGGAATATGGGATGGCTCCGTTGGTATTGTCTTACCAATATTCTTACTCAAGCAAGTAAGACATGTCATTGCTTTCTTACCTGCATGAGAAGAGAACTCTGGTGCACTCCAGTAGGCTCTTACCAATTTGCACATACCTTCCCTTACCCAGATGAGTCAGACTGTGTGCCGCCTCAGCTAGGCTCGGGAGATTTGCCCTGGGGGCCACCGACTTACCGTGTCCATCTGTACAAAGTCCTGAGGACTCCTGACCATATCCCTTCACCTTCCAGAACGCCCTCTCCTATAGGGAACACAAATTTTGCATTTCAATTAACTGTTGTGTATTTGTTGTGTGGAGTAAAAACATCTCTAGAAGAGAGAAGATGAGAGTATAAAAAAAAAGAAAAAATGTCAGGTTTGCGTTCACCAATGCATATCAGTGCACACCATCATGCATATCAGTGTCCGTACACAATCTCCCTTTACCAGTATTCCCATTCTCCACCCTTTGTGCATGACAAGGCACACTGCAGTAATACTGGTGCCATTGTGATGGTGAGATATACTGGATTCGTGCAGCACTCTGAATCTCTGATAAGGCATGTGGTGTATGAACTGTAATCGGGTCCATGTATTGTACCCTCCTGTAGGTGAACGAAAGAGGTGAAGAGGAAACTTGTGAAGAAAACCCACATAGAGGTTGGTAACAGATAAGTTTGCAGAGGTTAAGAGGATTTTATAAAAAAAAAATGACAACTGGATTGGGTACTACGGGGAATTGATTCCCTACTTGTTCTACTCCCCTTTAAAGTTTGTGCTTGTTGTATATCATTACTGGGACTATCCCAGCCTTCAATCCAGTGTCCTGTCCATCCTAAGTTCATAGGGAATCTGGTATTTTGCGAGATAATTTCCTCTACCTGTGATGGACATGAATCTAGAACAGTGGAATGCAACATTAGTCTTTGTGGGTGTCTAACATACTTTGTACTTCCTGAGCGGGAGCACACTATATGTATATAATATTTAACAAAGTCTCTGTTGACTAAGTTAGGAGAAAAGGAAAAAGTTTAGCATCATAAAGGCCCCATCTTAACTTCAGAAGGTTTTGTCAAAGGGTAATGTTGCACTTATCTCGTTCTTCCCATTTGCCGAATTTGTGTTTTCTATGTGGTTTTGAATCCTTACTATATGTCCCTTGGTCCCGTCTATGTGTTTAATAATGTGGCTCGTGTTCTTTGTCTAGGGGGTCTATATTTACTATGTGTCCCATTACTCCTAAAATACCTGGCAAAATGTCCCTCCTTTCTACAAGTATAACATACTCTTGTTCGTCTTCAGTCTTTAGGGGCCTCGGATCTTGGATTATTGGGCATCCCTTCCAGCGCCTGTATACTTAGCGTCCTTGAGATATTCCTGTCCTGCTCATTAGCAGACTCCCTGAGAGTATCTATTGTAACCCCTCTCCAATAAGGCAAAGAAGTCTGTATCCTGACTTTCAATCCCCTATTGAGCCCGTCCATTAGCACAGAGACAGCCACCTCCCTATAATTCGCATTGTTCCTTATATCCGATACCCCAGTGTATCTAGCCATTTCCTGCAGTACTCTATGGAAATATTCGTATGTCAGTTAATTTTATCTCTGTTTTATGGAGAAAATTTTATTCCACTGGACAACAATGGGGAAGTACAATCCTAGTTGTATGTTAATTCCTTACCCATTTTCCTGATTGTATTTGTCGGTCAGAGGATCGTCTGACTCTATTTTACAATCCTTGATAAATTTTTGGGTGTCAATATTAGGGGGTAGGCACACTTTCAAAAGTCTCCACCAATCCTTGTTTGTAGGTTCATGGGCATTACCCAGATCCTTAATATACTTCTGATATCTGGCTAAATGCCTCCGGGGATCGGGGAATTCTGAAATGATTGACTGCAGTTCTGATATGGTCAACGGGCAATACATTGCATTATTCCTGGTGAGGGTTATTCCCTGGCTACTGGTTCTCCTATTAGGAGTTGCTAATACCAAGACAGGATGTAACCCAACCATTCCATTCCTAATTGGCTCACTGTGAGGTGTTACTGTCTCTGTGTAATGAACAGTCTCACACTGACCGGTGGCTGTGATCTCACCAGTCCTTTCAGTGGGAGACACCGTCACTGCTCTTGTTGGTTGGGCCGGGCCCACCCAAGTTTCCTGCAAGGTGACTGCCTGGATGAGGGCTGAGAGTAGGATGGAGCCATAATTTCCTCTGACCTATGACCTTGGAGAGAACTTAGGGTACAATATACATGGGTTAGGGTTAATACAATTTACATGAATGTTCCCATCATTTGCCGATGTACCATTGGTTGTAGCCATTTTCTACCCTTTGACATGTGTGTTAGGCGCGGCGGTGCGCCCGCTCGCTGACAGAGCAGCGGTCACGGGTGCCGCGCCTCTCTTCTTGTTTCTTCTGCACGGCGCCTAGCGACGCTAGGCGCGCGCAAGCCGCAGGCTCACTGGCAACGCTAGGACGCCGTGCGTGCAGGGCCGCCGGGTCCTTAGCAACAGGGACGCCACAGGCGGACCGCGTTCCCCGTTGCACTAATCAGCATTCACCTGTTTTCCCCTGCTCGTGCAACAAAGCAGCTGCACGGCATTTGTTCATTAGTCTCTGTGTTCCTATTGGAGGGTTCCCTGTTATATGCCTCCTCAGTGCCTCACACTAACGCCGGTGATAGCTTCCTGCATGCTGCTCATGTTTGGTGAACGTCTGTTCTTGGTCTGTCGTATCCGGTCCGTCCTGCTCCCTGAGTTCCTGTATCTTGGAGTTCGTTTGCCGGTCCCGGGAATCCTTCTGGTCCTCATTTACCTGTGGCAGTCGGTTGGGGTTCTCACCCGGTTTCGTGAGTGGCGGCCTTGCCGCGTGTTGCGGCCTAGGCCGCTTTAGTGTTGTTTTTTGTACTGGAGCATTTGCGGAGGTTTCCGATTCCATTGTCCTCCCCGGAACTCGGCGGTGCCGTGTAGGGGAGTGGACAAGTGGTATCTTTGGTTGTCCTTTTCCTTGGCGGCAAGCCGCGCATACTTTTTGTTTTAGGTTATACAGTAGCCCCTGGCATTGTTGTTTCAGTTAGAGGGCCCCTTGTTATTACCCTGTCTCAGTTCACTCTTTGTCTCTCCTTAAGACCTGAGGGGGCATCGGAGTTGGGCAGACTTAATCCGCCCTTCAAACGCGGCTGCCATGGGCCCAAGAAACCATAGTCTCGCAAGAGTGAATTGACAGCACGGGTAAAACAACGGAGGTAGGGTGCCAGGTGCTATTCCCATTCCGTTTCCCTTTTTTTCCTGCATTACATCCTGCCGCTCTGGACTACTGTATAAGATCTCTCCAGTCCTGAGCCTCCAGGTCGTAACATTTCCCATTCCGTTTCCCTTTCCCAGCATTACGTCCTGCTGCTCTGGACTACTGTATAAGATCTCTCCAGTCCTGAGCATCCGGGTCGTAACAATGTGTTGGTGATGGTGTGCTCGCACTCACATTTCTGTCAGATTTGGAACTGGCTGTGCGAGCCAGCTCCCATTGCACATCTACCTCTTGTTGCCATATATTATATACAGTTGTTATGTCTGATCCTTTGTTCCTTAGACTCGATCAGACATATTCTATTACCTACATTCTGCAGTACCTCTGGTTCAAAACTACTCATCCTAGGAAATGATGCTTTATCATCAGCAGTCATACATACCCATTCATCGCAAAAAGCATCCAAGTGTGGACCATACTTCTCACACATTATAAATCGAGCTGACCCCCTGGGCCGTAGCTCTCCAGCATGAACCCTGGCTGCCGAACGCCCACCGCTTGTGCAATTGGATCCCATCATGGACTTTTTGCCTTATACGCAATCCCCAAATGCACAACACAAGTAGATGGTGAAAGTCAACCCAGCGCTTTCACTCGCTTCTTCTCCGCTGGCCATACCACGACTCACTCCAATAGTGAACACCGCGTACCCAGTGAGGTCCTTAACTGGTTTCTATTCACTGGAAGTTTGTAGGACCAATCACCTTTTCCAGTGAATATCTACCTTTGAAGATTTTACTGAGAGAGAAACAGCGAAAACGTCCTTCTACTATACAAAAATCATGTTTGCGTATGCTTTACACGACGCGTATGATTACACAGTTTACGCAAAAGCACGTAAAATGGTATCAAGTTGCGGCACGTACCGTACACACAAACGCATGGTCCAATCGCACAGCATATAGATACTTGTTATCTATCCGCCCTACGATCACTGGAGTCGACTTCACAAGCTGCGCTCCTCAGCCGGAGCGTAACACAAAACCTTAAACTTCAATTCACAATTCTATACTCACAATTCACAATTCTATATCATGCTCCTGTGCAAGTTTCCTTATTACTTGCTTACTTTTCTCTATTATTAACGTAAGCTAGCTCACCTTGCGCCACCAAGCCTCTGCTTACTCAATGTCTCCACGGGATCTTGTTTTCCGGGTTTCAAAAAAAAAATTCACTCCTACTTTCAGCTCACACAAATACAGGGTGTTTTCCTGTACAGAAAAATATCACTCCCTTTGATTGATAGTCTATCCCACAGGTAGTACAGTTTAAGCAAAACATTACGGTAATCTGCTTTTGAAAATCAGATAGTTATGTGCTATAGTATTAAATGTATACTATCCCGCCTTAAATTGAACAGCTATCGTGTGATTATACTTTGTGCTCACAACTCTATGCAACCTTGCGTAAACACGTGACCGTGCGTGCCTCTATGCCACGTGCATGATCCTGTGCCATGTGCTCGCTTCCATACGCTGTCTTCACGTACCGTACCACATGTACAAATGTGCGTTTGCAATTCAATAAACCACACAATCTCGATAAACGTGAGCAATAAAACTACTATTGCTCACTAACACAACACACAATTGTTCCATACGCTCGCCGGAAGTCACCCCCACGGGCAATCCCCTATTGAGTGTAAACCTAAATGTTTTAGGCTGGAACTGCATTTTGTGTTTTACAATAAGTCCCTTAACACACTATTTCAAATATATATATAGCAAATAAATGTATCCGATTTCACACAGATCGAAAACTGACTGTAATAACCTATGGCAACAATATGTGAGAATGCATGCAAAGTATCAGTACGCCTTGTGTACGTTTTTGCGCCAAAAAATTACACAGAAATTATAAATGATCTTTTTCCTGTTTGTCCCCTGGGTTACACCAGCACCTCTAAGACTATACAGAACAGACTGTGATCTAACAACACAACCTGGTTTCAAACAAAATGCAAGATTACTTAACATGCGTCTCCACCCTTTGTTGTAGATCAAAGTCTGTTTATGGCCTGCAAGTCTGTGAGTATTTGATGAACTGGACAGAGCTCCCAATTGTTAAGTCTGATTAACTTTCAGGAAGAAAAGCAACACCTTAAATACACAAATGTTCAGGCTTCTGCAACCTCTATTCGTGTGTCAGTTAAACATCTATGAAATGCGTACACGTTGCATAAGCATACCGTCACGCTGTAAGCACAAAATAGCTACACGTGCGGCCTATACACTTTATAACCCCTAGCAGGAAAGCAATGCAACATCAGTTGTTATGTAATGTTGTGGTCCAACCCAGAAACAAATATTTACTTAAAAGGGGGTTACAACAGAAATATAATAATACAAGAGAAGAAGCTACAACCAATGGATACATACATTTGTTCGCCTATGCACCTGGTTCCGGTCCTCAGTCAATCTGGATAGATGACCTTCAGAGAATAGACTGAGGCCAGCCAGGAGGCTTGGTTTTATACAATGGTCCAAAGCATGAAACAAAGGAAACTGTAATCTCTTCTTTCATAGGTCAAAGAACTGGACATTTACAGTACATGAGGGGTCATAGGTTGATTTGAACAGGTGGGCGATGCTTAGTCCAGGTGTACTTGCAGATGTCTTCCACTGGGTTCCCGCCAAATTTCAAGAGTACCGTACATACAGTGTGATATTAATAATATATTCCTGCGCATATCTATTAGAGATGAGCGGGTTCGGTTCCTCGGAATCCGAACCCGCCCGAACTTCAGCTTTTTTTACACGGATCCGAGCGACTCGGATCTTCCCGCCTTGCTCGGTTAACCCGAGCGCGCCCGAACGTCATCATGACGCTGTCGGATTCTCGCGAGGCTCGGATTCTATCGCGAGACTCGGATTCTATATAAGGAGCCGCGCGTCGCTGCCATTTTCACACGTGCATTGAGATTGATAGGGAGAGGACGTGGCTGGCGTCCTCTCCATTTAGATTATAAGAGAGAGAGATTTACTGGAGCTTAGGACTAGGAGGAGTACTGTAGAAGTGTAGAGAGTGCAGAGAGTTTACTAGTGAGTGACCACCAGACAGTGCAGTTTATTTAATATATCCGTTCTCTGCCTGAAAAAAGCGATACACACAGTGACTCAGTCACATACCATATCTGTGTGCACTGCTCAGGCTCAGCCCAGTGTGCTGCATCATCTATATATATTATATATCTGTCTGACTGCTCAGCTCACACAGCTTATAATTGTGGGGGAGACTGGGGAGCACTGCAGTGACAGTTATAGGTTATAGCAGGAGCCAGGAGTACATAATATTATATAGTGAGTGACCACCAGACAGTGCAGTTTATTTAATATATCCGTTCTCTGCCTGAAAAAAGCGATACACACAGTGACTCAGTCACATACCATATCTGTGTGCACTGCTCAGGCTCAGCCCAGTGTGCTGCATCATCTATATATATTATATATCTGTCTGACTGCTCAGCTCACACAGCTTATAATTGTGGGGGAGACTGGGGAGCACTGCAGTGCCAGTTATAGGTTATAGCAGGAGCCAGGAGTACATAATATTATATTAAAATTAAACAGTGCACACTTTTGCTGCAGGAGTGCCACTGCCAGTGTGACTGACCAGTGACCTGACCACACTGACCACCAGTATAGTTAGTAGTATACTTATATTGTGATTGCCTGAAAAAGTTAAACACTCGTCGTGTGACTTCACTTGTGTGTTGTTGTTTTTTTTATTCTATAAAAATAAAACTCATTCTGCTGACAGACAGTGTCCAGCAGGTCCGTCATTATATAATATATAATATATACCTGTCCGGCTGCAGTAGTGATATATATATATTTTTTATATCATTTATCATCCAGTCGCAGCAGACACAGTACGGTAGTTCACGGCTGTGGCTACCTCTGTGTCTGCACTCGGCAGGCAGTCCGTCCATAATTGTATACCACCTAACCGTGGTTTTTTTTTCTTCTTTATACATACATACTACTACGACATCTCTTTATCAACCAGTCTATATTAGCAGCAGACACAGTACAGTACGGTAGTTCACGGCTGTGGCTACCTCTGTGTCTGCACTCGGCAGGCAGTCCGTCCATAATTGTATACCACCTAACAGTGGTTTTTTTTTTTTTCTTCTTTATACATACATAGTTACATAGACATCTCTTTATCAACCAGTCTATATTAGCAGCAGACACAGTACAGTACGGTAGTTCACGGCTGTGGCTACCTCTGTGTCTGCACTCGGCAGGCAGTCCGTCCATAATTGTATACCACCTAACGGTGGTTTTTTTTTCTTTCTTCTTTATACATACATAGTTACATAGACATCTCTTTATCAACCAGTCTATATTAGCAGCAGACACAGTACAGTACGGTAGTTCACGGCTGTGGCTACCTCTGTGTCTGCACTCGGCAGGCAGTCCGTCCATAATTGTATACCACCTAACCGTGGTTTTTTTTTCTTTCTTCTTTATACATACATACTACTACGACATCTCTTTATCAACCAGTCTATATTATTAGCAGCAGACACAGTACAGTACGGTAGTTCACGGCTGTGGCTACCTCTGTGTCTGCACTCGGCAGGCAGTCCGTCCATAATTGTATACCACCTAACCGTGGTTTTTTTTTCTTTCTTCTTTATACATACATAGTTACATAGACATCTCTTTATCAACCAGTCTATATTAGCAGCAGACACAGTACAGTACGGTAGTTCACGGCTGTGGCTACCTCTGTGTCTGCACTCGGCAGGCAGTCCATAATTGTATACTAGTATCCATCTCCATTGTTTACCTGAAGTGCCTTTTAGTTGTGCCTATTAAAATATGGAGAACAAAAATGTTGAGGTTCCAAAATTAGGGAAAGATCAAGATCCACTTCCACCTCGTGCTGAAGCTGCTGCCACTAGTCATGGCCGAGACGATGAAATGCCAGCAACGTCGTCTGCCAAGGCCGATGCCCAATGTCATAGTACAGAGCATGTCAAATCCAAAACACCAAATATCAGAAAAAAAAGGACTCCAAAACCTAAAATATAATTGTCGGAGGAGAAGCGTAAACTTGCCAATATGCCATTTACGACACGGAGTGGCAAGGAACGGCTGAGGCCCTGGCCTATGTTCATGGCTAGTGGTTCAGCTTCACATGAGGATGGAAGCACTCAGCCTCTCGCTAGAAAAATGAAAAGACTCAAGCTGGCAAAAGCAGCACAGCAAAGAACTGTGCATTCTTCGAAATCCCAAATCCACAAGGAGAGTCCAATTGTGTCGGTTGCGATGCCTGACCTTCCCAACACTGGACGTGAAGAGCATGCGCCTTCCACCATTTGCACGCCCCCTGCAAGTGCTGGAAGGAGCACCCGCAGTCCAGTTCCTGATAGTCAGATTGAAGATGTCAGTGTTGAAGTACACCAGGATGAGGAGGATATGGGTGTTGCTGGCGCTGGGGAGGAAATTGACCAGGAGGATTCTGATGGTGAGGTGGTTTGTTTAAGTCAGGCACCCGGGGAGACACCTGTTGTCCGTGGGAGGAATATGGCCGTTGACATGCCAGGTGAAAATACCAAAAAAATCAGCTCTTCGGTGTGGAGGTATTTCACCAGAAATGCGGACAACAGGTGTCAAGCCATGTGTTCCCTTTGTCAAGCTGTAATAAGTAGGGGTAAGGACGTTAACCACCTCGGAACATCCTCCCTTATACGTCACCTGCAGCGCATTCATAATAAGTCAGTGACAAGTTCAAAAACTTTGGGTGACAGCGGAAGCAGTCCACTGACCAGTAAATCCCTTCCTCTTGTAACCAAGCTCACGCAAACCACCCCACCAACTCCCTCAGTGTCAATTTCCTCCTTCCCCAGGAATGCCAATAGTCCTGCAGGCCATGTCACTGGCAATTCTGACGAGTCCTCTCCTGCCTGGGATTCCTCCGATGCATCCTTGCGTGTAACGCCTACTGCTGCTGGCGCTGCTGTTGTTGCTGCTGGGAGTCGATGGTCATCCCAGAGGGGAAGTCGTAAGCCCACTTGTACTACTTCCAGTAAGCAATTGACTGTTCAACAGTCCTTTGCGAGGAAGATGAAATATCACAGCAGTCATCCTGCTGCAAAGCGGATAACTGAGGCCTTGACAACTATGTTGGTGTTAGACGTGCGTCCGGTATCCGCCGTTAGTTCACAGGGAACTAGACAATTTATTGAGGCAGTGTGCCCCCGTTACCAAATACCATCTAGGTTCCACTTCTCTAGGCAGGCGATACCGAGAATGTACACGGACGTCAGAAAAAGACTCACCAGTGTCCTAAAAAATGCAGTTGTACCCAATGTCCACTTAACCACGGACATGTGGACAAGTGGAGCAGGGCAGACTCAGGACTATATGACTGTGACAGCCCACTGGGTAGATGTATGGACTCCCGCCGCAAGAACAGCAGCGGCGGCACCAGTAGCAGCATCTCGCAAACGCCAACTCTTTCCTAGGCAGGCTACGCTTTGTATCACCGCTTTCCAGAATACGCACACAGCTGAAAACCTCTTACGGCAACTGAGGAAGATCATCGCGGAATGGCTTACCCCAATTGGACTCTCCTGTGGATTTGTGGCATCGGACAACGCCAGCAATATTGTGTGTGCATTAAATATGGGCAAATTCCAGCACGTCCCATGTTTTGCACATACCTTGAATTTGGTGGTGCAGAATTTTTTAAAAAACGACAGGGGCGTGCAAGAGATGCTGTCGGTGGCCAGAAGAATTGCGGGACACTTTCGGCGTACAGGCACCACGTACAGAAGACTGGAGCACCACCAAAAACTACTGAACCTGCCCTGCCATCATCTGAAGCAAGAAGTGGTAACGAGGTGGAATTCAACCCTCTATATGCTTCAAAGGTTGGAGGAGCAGCAAAAGGCCATTCAAGCCTATACAATTGAGCACGATATAGTAGGTGGAATGCACCTGTCTCAAGCGCAGTGGAGAATGATTTCAACGTTGTGCAAGGTTCTGATGCCCTTTGAACTTGCCACACGTGAAGTCAGTTCAGACACTGCCAGCCTGAGTCAGGTCATTCCCCTCATCAGGCTTTTGCAGAAGAAGCTGGAGACATTGAAGGAGGAGCTAACACGGAGCGATTCCGCTAGGCATGTGGGACTTGTGGATGGAGCCCTTAATTCGCTTAACAAGGATTCACGGGTGGTCAATCTGTTGAAATCAGAGCACTACATTTTGGCCACCGTGCTCGATCCTAGATTTAAAGCCTACCTTGGATCTCTCTTTCCGGCAGACACAAGTCTGCTGGGGTTGAAAGACCTGCTGGTGACAAAATTGTCAAGTCAAGCGGAACGCGACCTGTCAACATCTCCTCCTTCACATTCTCCCGCAACTGGGGGTGCGAGGAAAAGGCTCAGAATTCCGAGCCCACCCGCTGGCGGTGATGCATGGCAGTCTGGAGCGACTGCTGATGCTGACATCTGGTCCGGACTGAAGGACCTGACAACGATTACGGACATGTCGTCTACTGTCACTGCATATGATTCTCTCAACATTGATAGAATGGTGGAGGATTATATGAGTGACCGCATCCAAGTAGGCACGTCACACAGTCCGTACTTATACTGGCAGGAAAAAGAGGCAATTTGGAGGCCCTTGCACAAACTGGCTTTATTCTACCTAAGTTGCCCTCCCACAAGTGTGTACTCCGAAAGAGTGTTTAGTGCCGCCGCTCACCTTGTCAGCAATCGGCGTACGAGGTTACATCCAGAAAATGTGGAGAAGATGATGTTCATTAAAATTAATTATAATCAATTCCTCCGCGGAGACATTGACCAGCAGCAATTGCCTCCACAAAGTACACAGGGAGCTGAGATGGTGGATTCCAGTGGGGACGAATTGATAATCTGTGAGGAGGGGGATGTACACGGTGATATATCGGAGGGTGATGATGAGGTGGACATCTTGCCTCTGTAGAGCCAGTTTGTGCAAGGAGAGATTAATTGCTTCTTTTTTGGGGGGGGTCCAAACCAACCCATCATATCAGTCACAGTCGTGTGGCAGACCCTGTCACTGAAATGATGGGTTGGTTAAAGTGTGCATGTCCTGTTTTGTTTATACAACATAAGGGTGGGTGGGAGGGCCCAAGGACAATTCCATCTTGCACCTCTTTTTTCTTTTCTTTTTCTTTGCATCATGTGCTGATTGGGGAGGGTTTTTTGGAAGGGACATCCTGCGTGACACTGCAGTGCCACTCCTAAATGGGCCCGGTGTTTGTGTCGGCCACTAGGGTCGCTAATCTTACTCACACAGTCAGCTACCTCATTGCGCCTCTTTTTTTCTTTGCGTCATGTGCTGTTTGGGGAGGGTTTTTTGGAAGGGACATCCTGCGTGACACTGCAGTGCCACTCCTAGATGGGCCCGGTGTTTGTGTCGGCCACTAGGGTCGCTAATCTTACTCACACAGCTACCTCATTGCGCCTCTTTTTTTCTTTGCGTCATGTGCTGTTTGGGGAGGGTTTTTTGGAAGGGACATCCTGCGTGACACTGCAGTGCCACTCCTAGATGGGCCCGGTGTTTGTGTCGGCCACTAGGGTCGCTAATCTTACTCACACAGCTACCTCATTGCGCCTCTTTTTTTCTTTGCGTCATGTGCTGTTTGGGGAGGGTTTTTTGGAAGGGACATCCTGCGTGACACTGCAGTGCCACTCCTAGATGGGCCCGGTGTTTGTGTCGGCCACTAGGGTCGCTTATCTTACTCACACAGCGACCTCGGTGCAAATTTTAGGACTAAAAATAATACTGTGAGGTGTGAGGTATTCAGAATAGACTGAAAATGAGTGTAAATTATGGTTTTTGAGGTTAATAATACTTTGGGATCAAAATGACCCCCAAATTCTATGATTTAAGCTGTTTTTTAGTGTTTTTTGAAAAAAACACCCGAATCCAAAACACACCCGAATCCGACAAAAAAAATTCGGTGAGGTTTTGCCAAAACGCGTTCGAACCCAAAACACGGCCGCGGAACCGAACCCAAAACCAAAACACAAAACCCGAAAAATTTCAGGCGCTCATCTCTAATATCTATGCGCAGGAGCGTGCTACTTTCTGCAAACTGCCATCGGAATATTGCCCTTGAAATACTGTACAACTGGATACCAACCACCACATCCTAACCTAATTCTGTCCCCTCATATCCTGTAAAGTTGAATCCCTCTATTGTTCCATTTCTAAAGTAAATGTAACTTGATGGTGTGGTGCATGTAGGCTATGTGTAATTATGCACTACGTGGATGAAATGTCAGTTACTGTATGTCTTTGTGGCTTTTCCATTCGAATGCGTATGCTACCGTATTTACTCATACCATGTACTAATACGCAGGGCCTCATGAGCCAATGTACGCAGCATGCGGGCATGTGCACGCATGGCAGAACAAGCACACGCATGGAGGCCACAAGGTGTGGTGTTTGTACTTGATGCATGTGGGTATAATATTTCTACTTCGACACCGGTAAGGCAAGTATTTAAATTGGTGCAATATGTGCGGTCTGGGCCCCCCTGGAACCAGGGGACCGTGTGCACCGCACAAATTGCACCCATTATAGAAACGTCAATGGGCAGGTGCAGTTTCTCTGTCTAAGTATGCCTCCTGTGTGAGTTGCTGTGTAGCTTTGGATGCAGACTCTTTTAGTGACATCTCTCCCACACTGGTTTAGTCATCCACCAGTTGCCTCCAAGGACCGCCCACTAAAAATCACAGACCCTGCATCAGATTCTATATATCCATGGGGGATATTGCAGAGTATCAGCAGTGCATATCTGAATGCAGATAATTGGGAAGCATGGTGGTCATTCCGAGTTGTTCGCTTGCTAGCTACTTTTAGCAGCATTGCAAATGCTAGGCCGCCGCCCTCTGGGAGTGTATTTTAGCTTAGCAGAATAGCGAACAAAAGAGTAGCAGAATTGCTACTAAATATTTTCTTGCTGTTTCTGAGTAGCTTATGGAAAAAGGGGGTTGTGGATCTGCACCAGCTTGAAAAATTAGTATATAAATGACAGAGAAAATATATATACAATACCAAAATACTGACTATTATTGTAAATCATAAATAGTACTAAGTTTTGGCGGTGCTCCCATGGATTTTGTAGTTAACCTACAGGGAGAAAACAAGAGAAAGACAAAAAAACCTTGTGTGGATGCACTCGTTGGTTAAATGTAACAGAAATAGATGAAGAGAGGGAGGACCCCATGGAGTGCTTCCTCTGTATAATTGGGTAAAACTTAACTTTTAATGGTTGACTAAAAATTCACTATGGGTGGACAAGAAAATTAAATAAAAATCTAGATTGCCATTGTAACAAATATGGTTCTAGATATGACAGGTGAAAATATTGTTATAATATTTGTATATGTATGTTTGGAAATCACAACATATACAGATCACAGAAACGATCGGAATGTAAAGTGAGCTCGAAAAAGAATGATAAACAAATCTCCTGAAGGAAAAAGGCCCACAGCACCTAGTATTCCCTGGAGGTCTCCCATCCATGTACTGACCAGGCCATACCTGCTTAGCTTCCAAGATCGGACGTGATCGGGCGCATTCAGGATAGTATGGCCGCGGGCTGATTTTAATCAAGAAATAATGTTGGTGCTGGTTGGGAAAAGGTCTAAAAAGTCTAATAATCTGCTTGTACCAATCAGGTGGAGAAATATATACATGCTTTGCAGAAATAGTAGAAGAATAGTGTAAATATGGAGATATAAAGAAATTGTTAATGTGATGTCAAATTATCCTGGAAAGGTGGCCCACAGCACCTAGTATTCCCTGGAGGTCTCCCATCCAAGTACTGACCAGGCCTTACCTGCTTAGCTTCCAAGATCAGACGTGATCAGGCGTATTCAGGATAGTATGGCCGTGGGCCAAATGGTTCGGAAAATCAGAAAACACACTTCTACTATCTGTATTAATCTCAGACAGGACTTGTAAGTCCTTGTCACAAATATTAGGATGAAAAAAAGTGTGTGTGGGGAAGTATTTCTGCTGTCTGTACGTGGCAGTGCTTTGATCTGGGTACAAGCACGATGTCTGTATCCAAAGCCACCAATAGTCAGATGTAAAAGTAATGAAATGTATAAAGTGGGAATTTTTGGCAGACTACACCAATTTGTTGAACAGGATGATATTCCTGTAATGGAGTTAAAGAATTTTTAGGCAGACTATACCAATCTGTTAAACAGGATGATAATCCTGTAACGGGGTTCTAAAGGGGAAGACCCAAGGAAATGAGGATGTCAATGTGGATAATCCTACACACAAAACCTCGTCCTGGATGATCCTTACTAGTTGTGTAGTCTTTAGTTTGGATATGAAGATTAACTGCAGAAGTGGATATGGCTGTCTAAAGGTTAATCTTGCTGTAAATAGCCGATGATATTATGGAATAAACTGCATAATCTTCAATGAAGGTAGCAAAAAATGTCTTATAACCCAGTGTTAAACAATTATACAGTATCTTGCAATGCAATTCCTTAAACTTCTCTTGTTGAAAATGGCTAATGATGTTAAAGACTATGCTGCATGAATTGGGTGAAAGCAGCACAGCAGAAGTCTTTTTTCTGTGTTGAACAAATATGATAGCTTGCAATACAATTCCGAATTGGCTGTTAATTAAGTTCAAACGTGAGTATAATTTCAAAGCAAAAACCTTGGATAGTTGGACCCGATGGGGTCTGATGCGTTACTTTTAAATGGACACAATGTTAAAAGTTACCACTTTCCAATGTTGCAGATATCCCGGCGGTCAGTAGCTGTAACTTGTGACCATGCTCCGTGTTCTGTGATCGTGCGGCCGCCCGTTCCGGAGAGGGCGATGCCGCAATGACGTCACTGAATGGACGTCAGGTTCCCGACGTACGTTTCACCTTTGAGCTAGGCTTGTTCACGGAAGCCCCGTGTCTCTCTCACCTAGTCTCCATTAAATAGGATGCACGGTCCAATCATATGTTTGAGAATTGATGGTGAACTGATATGTTGCAGCTTGATTTAATGAAGCATTGATGTTGATTGAAGGATGGTGAATGAAGATTGTAAATTGGGTATTTCTTGATGAATGTGCACGGCTTTGGTATTGCGGACAAATCAGTCAAGGCTAATGGCCTCATATTGCTGACTGATAATCCTGAGGGGTTTGTAGTGTGGATCTTGAAAGGAATAAATGTATATTAAAAATAAGCAAAGCGTGAGCCCAGGTAATGATAGAAAATGAATAATATAATACTGAAATTTAAATTTAAAAAGAAATTGTTATTATGAGGAAATTAAGAGAAAATTGAGAAAAAATTGAGAAAAAAATTGTTGAGAAAAAATTTAGAAAATATTATTAATTGATGAAAGAGGATTGTTAAAAAGTTTAATTGTTGAGGTAAAAAGAATGTGAAAGTTGAAAAAATAGAGTTTGTGGATAAAGGGATTGTGTTTATGTTCACTAGGGCAAACAATGAACACTGGGGGACGATCTTGATAGGAGGATAATGCTAATTAATGTTTTATAATGGTAATGGTGAAGAGTGAAATAAAGAGTATTGAGGTGTGGTTGAAACCGGACTGTGGTGGGATGGTGAAAAATAAAAAATGAAAATTGTAATGATAATTATGTGGTGCTGTGGTAGGAGGTGAAGGGGGGCCTGAAAAGGCTGTGTTGGATGTGTGGGAAAAAGAAGGGTAGCTGGTGTTTGAAGATGAATGAGTGTGATGAAATGAAGGAATAAATTGGATTGCGTGGAGTGATGGGTGAAACAGAAGAGTTGTGTGTGAGTATTGTCTTAATGAGTTGAAAATGTGAGAATTGGGGTGTTGTGATTTAAGAATGAATGATGTGGAAAATGTGTGGAGAATGTGTGAATAACTGTTGGATTACTTATCATCCTGTTTAACAGATTGGTATAGTCTGCCAAAAATTCCCACTTTATAAATTTTACATCTGACTATTGGTGGCTTTGGATACAGACATCGTGCTTGTACCCAGATCAAAGCACTACCACGTACAGACAGCAGAAATACTTCCGCACACACACACTTTTTTATCCTAATATTTGTGACAAGGACTTACAAGTCCTGTCTGAGATTAATACAGATAGTAGAAGTGTGTTTTCTGATTTTCCAAACCATTTGGCCCACTGCCATACTATCCTGAATACGCCCGATCACGTCTGATCTTGGAAGCTAAGCAGGTAAGGCCTGGTCAGTACTTGGATGGGAGACCTCCAGGGAATACTAGGTGCTGTGGGCCACCTTTCCAGGATAATTTGACATCACATTAACAATTTCTTTATATCTCCATATTTACACTATTCTTCTACTATTTCTGCACTCGCATGTATATATATCTCCACCTGATTGGTACAAGCAGATTATTAGACTTTTTAGACCTTTTCCCAACCAGCACCAACATTATTTCTTGATTAAAATCAGCCCACGGCCATACTATCCTGAATGCGCCCGATCACGTCCGATCTTGGAAGCTAAGCAGGTATGGCCTGGTCAGTACATGGATGGGAGACCTCCAGGGAATACTAGGTGCTGTGGGCCTTTTTCCTTCAGGAGATTTGTTTATCATTCTTTTTCGAGCTTACTTTACATACCGATCGTTTCTGTGATCTGTATATGTTGTGATTTCCAAACATACATATACAAATATTATAACAATATTTTCACCTGTCATATTTAGAACCATATTTGTTACAATGACAATCTAGATTTTTATTTAATTTTCTTGTCCACCCATAGTGAATTTTTAGTCAACCATTAAAAGTTAAGTTTTACCCAATTATACAGAGGAAGGACTCTATGGGGTCCTCCCTCTCATCAGTTTCTGAGTAGCTACAGACCTACTCCTAGATTGCGATCTGCTCAGTCCGTTTAGTTCCTGGTTTGACGTCACAAACACGCCCTGTGTTCGGCCAGCCACTCCCCTGTTTCTCCAGACACTCCCGCGTTTTTCCTTGACACGCCTGCTTTTTTTTAGCACACTCCCGGAAAACGCTCAGTTCCCACCCAGAAACGCCCCTTTCCTGTCAATCACTCACCGATCAGCAGTGCGACTGAAAAGCGCCGCACGAACAACAGCAAAACTGCTAAGTTTTTAGTTAAATAACTAAGCGCATGCATGCTACGTACCATGCGCATGCGCATTTAGCTACAAATCGCAGCATAGCGAAAATCGGCAACGAGCGAACAACTCGGAATGACCACCCATGAGCGGTGCAACTCGGACTCATGCACAGACTTAAAACATCATCCAACTATGGGGGTAATTCCGAGTTGATCGCAGCAGGAACTTTGTTAGCAGTTGGGCAAAACCATGTGCACTGCTGGGGAGGCAGATATAACATGTGCAAAGAGAGTTAGATTTGGGTGTGGTGTGTTCAATCTGCAATCTAAATTGCAGTGTAAAAATAAAGCAGCCAGTATTTACCCTGCACAGAAATAAAATAACCCACCCAAATCTATCTCTCTCTGCAAATGTTATATCTGCCTCCCCTGCAGTGCACATGGGGGGTAATTCTGAGTTGATCGCAGTAGCAAGTTTGTTAGCAATTGGGCAAAACCATGTGCACTGCAGGGGGGGCAGATATAACATTTGCAAAGACAGTTAGATTTGGGTGGGTTATTTTGTTTCTGTGCAGGGTAAATACTGTCTGCTTTATTTCTACACTGCAATTTAGATTTCAGTTTGATCACGCCACACCCAGATCTAACTCTCTCTGCACATGTTACATCTGCACCCCCTGCAGTGCACATGGTTTTGTCCAACTGCTAACAAATTTGATGCTGCGATCAACTCAGAATTAGGCCCATGGTTTTGCCCAACTGCTAACAAAGTTCCTGCTGCGATCAACTCAGAATTACCCCCTATGGTGGTTATTCCGAGTTGTTCGCTCGCTGCTATTTTTTGCAGAATTGCTAATAGGCTAAAATCTGGCAGTTCTGCGCATACGTATGCACCGCAGGGCGCATTCGCTAAGCAATTTTACACAGAACTATGCTATTTTACTCATGGGCGTACAAAGCTTTTCAGTCGCTCTGTTGATCGGAGAATGATTGACAGGAAGTGGGTGTTTCTGGGTGGTAACTGAGCATTCGACGAGAGTGTGCTAAAAAAACGCAGGCGTGACAGCAGAAAACGCAGGAGTGGCTGGAGAAATGTGGGGAGTGGTTGGCCGGACGCTGGGCGTGTTTGTGACATCAAACCAGGAACTAAACGGACTGAGGTGATCACAATCTAGGAGTAGGTCTGGAGCTACTCAGAAACTGCAAGGAAAATAAGAATTTACTTACCGATAATTCTATTTCTCGTAGTCCGTAGTGGATGCTGGGGACTCCGTAAGGACCATGGGGGATAGCGGCTCCGCAGGAGACAGGGCACAAAAGTAAAAGCTTTAGGATCAGGTGGTGTGCACTGGCTCCTCCCCCTATGACCCTCCTCCAAGCCTCAGTTAGGATACTGTGCCCGGACGAGCGTACACAATAAGGAAGGATTTTGAATCCCGGGTAAGACTCATACCAGCCACACCAATCACACTGTACAACCTGTGATCTGAACCCAGTTAACAGCATGATAACAGCGGAGCCTCTGAAAAGATGGCTCACAACAATAATAACCCGATTTTTGTTTAACAATAACTATGTACGAGTATTGCAGACAATCCGCACTTGGGATGGGCGCCCAGCATCCACTACGGACTACGAGAAATAGAATTATCGGTAAGTAAATTCTTATTTTCTCTGACGTCCTAAGTGGATGCTGGGGACTCCGTAAAGACCATGGGGATTATACCAAAGCTCCCAAACGGGCGGGAGAGTGCGGATGACTCTGCAGCACCGAATGAGAGAACTCCAGGTCCTCCTCAGCCAGGGTATCAAATTTGTAGAATTTCGCAAACGTGTTTGCCCCTGACCAAGTAGCTGCTCGGCAAAGTTGTAAAGCCGAGACCCCTCGGGCAGCCGCCCAAGATGAGCCCACTTTCCTTGTGGAATGGGCTTTTACCGATTTTGGCTGTGGCAGGCCTGCCACAGAATGTGCAAGCTGAATTGTACTACACATCCAACTAGCAATCGTCTGCTTAGAAGCAAGAGCACCCCGTTTGTTGGGTGCATACAGGATAACAGCAAGTCAGTTTTCCTGACTCCAGCCGTCCTGGAAACATATATTTTCAGGGCCCTGACAACATCTAGCAACTTGGAGTCCTCCAAGTCCCTAGTATCCGCAGGTACCACAATAAGCTGGTTCAGGTGAAACGCTGACACCACCTTAGGGAGAAACTGGGGACGAGTCCGCAGCTCTGCCCTGTCCAAATGGACAATCAGATATGGGCTTTTGTGAGACAAAGCCGCCAATTCTGACACTCGCCTGGCCGAGGCCAGGGCCAACAGCATGGTCACTTTCCATGTGAGATATTTCAAATCCACAGATTTGAGCGGTTTAAACCAATGTGATTTGAGGAATCCCAGAACTACGTTGAGATCCCACAGTGCCACTGGAGGCACAAAAGGGGGTTGTATATGCAGTACTCCCTTGACAAACTTCTGGACTTCAGGAACTGAAGCCAATTCTTTCTGGAAGAAAATCGACAGGGCCGAAATTTGAACCTTAATGGACCCCAATTTGAGGCACATAGACACTCCTGTTTGCAGGAAATGTAGGAATCGACCGAGTTGAAATTCCTCCGTGGGGGCCTTCCTGGCCTCACACCATGCAACATATTTTCGCCAAATGCGGTGATAATGTTGTGTGGTCACCTCCTTCCTGGCTCTGACCAGGGTAGGGATGACCTCTTCCGGAATGTCTTTTTCCCTTAGGATCCGGCGTTCAACCGCCATGCCGTCAAACGCAGCCGCGGTAAGTCTTGGAACAGACATGATCCTTGCTGAAGCAAGTCCCTTCTTAGTATCTCTTGAAGTTCCGGGTACCAAGTCCTTCTTGGCCAATCCGGAGCCACGAGTATAGTTCTTACTCCTCTCCTTCTTATAATTCTCAGTACCTTGGGTATGAGAGGCAGAGGAGGGAACACATACACCGACTGGTACACCCACGGTGTTACCAGAGCGTCCCAGCTATTGCCTGAGGGTCTCTTGACCTGGCGCAATACCTGTCCTGTTTTTTGTTCAGACGGGACGCCATCATGTCCACCTTTGGTCTTTCCCAATGGTTCACAATCATGTGGAAGACTTCCAGATGAAGTCTCCACTCTCCCGGGTGGAGGTCGTGCCTGCTGAGGAAGTCTGCTTCCCAGTTGTCCACTCCCGGAATGAACACCGCTAACAGTGTTATCACATGATTTTTCGCCCAGCGAAGAATCCTTGCTGCCATTGCCCTCCTGCTTCTTGTGCCGCCCTGTCTGTTTACGTGGGCGACTGCCGTGATGTTGTCCGACTGGATCAGCACCGGTTGACTTTGAAGCAGAGGTCTTCCTAGGCTCAGAGCATTGTAAATTGCCCTTAGCTCCAGTATATTTATGTGGAGAGAAGTCTCCAGACTTGACCACACTCCTTGGAAATTTCTTCCCTGTGTGACTGCTCCCCAGCCTCTCAGGCTGGCATCCGTGGTCACCAGGACCCAGTCCTGAATGCCGAATCTGCTGCCCTCTAGTAGATGAGCACTCTGCAGCCACCACAGAAGAGACACCCTTGTCCTTGGAGACAGGATTATCCGCTGATGCATCTGAAGATGCGATCCGGACCATTCGTCCAGCAGATCCCACTGAAAAATTCTTTCGTGAAATCTGCCGAATGGAATCGCTTCGTAAGAAGCCACCATTTTTCCCAGGACTCTTGTGCATTGATGCACTGACACTTGGCCTGGTTCTAGGAGGTTCCTAACTAGCTCGGATAACTCCCAGGCTTTCTCCTCCGGGAGAAACACCTTTTTCTGGACTGTGTCCAGAATCATCCCTAGTAACAGCAGACGTGTCGTCGGAATCAGCTGCGATTTTGGAATATTTAGAATCCACCCGTGCTGTCGTAGAACTACTTGAGATAGTGCTACTCCGACCTCCAACTGTTCTCTGGACCTTGCCCTTATCAGGAGATCGTCCAAGTAAGGGATAATTAAGACGCCTTTTCTTTGAAGAAGAATCATCATTTCGGCCATTACCTTGGTAAAGACCCGGGGTGCCGTGGACAATCCAAACGGCAGCGTCTGAAACTGATAGTGACAGTTCTGTACCACGAACCTGAGGTACCCTTGGTGAGAAGGGCAATTTGGGACATGGAGGTAAGCATCCTTGATGTCCAGGGACACCATATAGTCCCCTTCTTCCTGGTTCGCTATCACTGCTCTGAGTGACTCCATCTTGATTTGAACCTTTGTATGTAAGTGTTCAAAGATTTCAGATTTAGAATAGATCTCACCGAGCCGTCTGGCTTCAGTACCACAAATAGTGTGGAATAATACCCTTTTCCTTGTTGTAGGAGGGGTACTTTGATTATCACCTGCTGGGAATACAGCTTGTGAATTGTTTCCAATACTGCCTCCCTGTCGGAGGGAGACGTTGGTAAAGCAGATTTCAGGAACCTGCGAGGGGGAGACGTCTCGAATTTCCAATCTGTACCCCTGGGATACTACTTGTAGGATCCAGGGGTCCACTTGCGAGTGAGCCCACTGCGCGCTGAAACTCTTGAGACGACCCCCCCCCACCGCACCTGAGTCCGCTTGTACGGCCCCAGCGTCATGCTGAGGACTTGGCAGAAGCGGTGGAGGGCTTCTGTTCCTGGGAAGGGGCTGCCTGCTGCAGTCTTCTTCCGTTCCTCTACCCCTGGGCAGATATGACTGGCCTTTTGCCCGCTTGCCCTTATTGGGACGAAAGGACTGAGGCTGAAAAGACGGTGTCTTTTTCTGCTGAGATGTGACTTGGGGTAAAAAAGGTGGATTTTCAAGCTGTTGCCGTGGCCACCAGGTCCGATGGGCCGACCCCAAATAACTCCTCCCCTTTATACGGCAATACTTCCATGTGCCGTTTGGAATCTGCATCACCTGACCACTGTCGTGTTTATAAACATCTTCTGGCAGACATGGACATCGCACTTACTCTTGATGCCAGAGTGCAAATATCCCTCTGTGCATCTCGTATATATAGAAATGCATCCTTTAAATGCTCTATAGTCAATAAAATACTGTCCCTGTCAAGGGTATCAATATTTTCAGTCAGGGAATCTGACCAAGCCACCCCAGCGCTGCACATCCAGGCTGAGGCGATCGCTGGTCGCAGTATAACACCAGTATGTGTGTATATACTTTTTAGGATATTTTCCAGCCTCCTATTAGCTGGCTCCTTGAGGGCGGCCGTATCTGGAGACGGTAACGCCACTTGTTTTGATAAGCGTGTGAGCGCCTTTAATTTTCTATCGGGGGAAACCCACGCATCATCACACACTTCAATTAATTTATCTGATTCAGGAAAAACTACAGGCAGTTTTTTCACACCCCACATAATACCCTTTTTTGTGGTACTTGTAGTATCAGAAATATGTAACACCTCCTTCATTGCCCTTAACATGTAACGTGTGGCCCTAATGGAAAATACGATTGTTTCTTCACCGTCGACACTGGAGTCAGTGTCCGTGTCTGTGTCTGTGTCGACCGACTGAGGTAATGGGCGTTTTAAAGCCCCTGACGGTGTTTGAGACGCCTGGACAGGTACTAATTGGTTTGCCGGCCGTCTCATGTCGTCAACCGACCTTGCAGCTTGTTGACATTATCACATAATTCCCTAAATAAGCCATCCATTCCGGTGTCGACTCCCTAGAGAGTGACATCACCATTACAGGCAATTGCTCCGCCTCCTCACCAACATCGTCCTCATACATGTCGACACACACGTACCGACACACAGCACACACACAGGGAATGCTCTGATAGAGGACAGGACCCCACTAGCCCTTTGGGGAGACAGAGGGAGAGTTTGCCAGCACACACCAAAACGCTATAATTTTACAGGGACAACCTTATATAAGTGTTTTCCCTTATAGCATCTTAATATGTAATAATATCGCCACAAAAATGCCCCCCCTCTCTGTTTTAACCCTGTTTCTGTAGTGCAGTGCAGGGGAGAGCCTGGGAGCCTTCCCACCAGCAGTTCTGTGAGGGAAAATGGCGCTGTGTGCTGAGGAGAATAGGCCCCGCCCCTTTTTCGGCGGGCTTCTTCTCCCGTTTTTCTGACAACCTGACAGGGGTTAAATACATCCATATAGCCCCAGGGGCTATATGTGATGTATTTTTAGCCAGCATAGGTACTTTCATTGCTGCCCAGGGCGCCCCCCCAAGCGCCCTGCACCCTCAGTGACCGTTGGTGTGAAGTGTGCTGAGAGCAATGGCGCACAGCTGCAGTGCTGTGCGCTACCTTAAGAAGACTGGGAAGTCTTCAGCCGCCGATTTCTGGACCTCTTCTCTCTTCAGCATCTGCAAGGGGGTCAGCGGCGCGGCTCCGGTGACCCATCCAGGCTGTACCTGTGATCGTCCCTCTGGAGCTAGTGTCCAGTAGCCTAAGAAGCCAATCCATCCTGCACGCAGGTGAGTTCACTTCTTCTCCCCTAAGTCCCTCGATGCAGTGAGCCTGTTGCCAGCAGGACTCACTGAAAATAAAAAACCTAACAAAACTTTTACTCTAAGCAGCTCTTTAGGAGAGCCACCTAGATT
Source organism: Pseudophryne corroboree (assembly GCF_028390025.1). Lineage (NCBI taxonomy): Eukaryota > Metazoa > Chordata > Amphibia > Anura > Myobatrachidae > Pseudophryne > Pseudophryne corroboree. The sequence continues at coordinate 94,395,462 of NC_086455.1, read as the reverse complement.
GCACCCTTCTCGGCCGGGCACAAAGATCTAACTGAGGCTTGGAGGAGGGTCATAGGGGGAGGAGCCAGTGCACACCACCTGATCCTAAAGCTTTTACTCTTGTGCCCTGTCTCCTGCGGAGCCGCTATCCCCCATGGTCCTTACGGAGTCCCCAGCATCCACTTAGGACGTCAGAGAAATACTTAAAAGCAGAATTGCTAATCTTTCGTTACACTCCCAGAGGGCGGTGGCTTTGTGTTTGCATTTTTGCTAAAAGTAGCTAGCGAGCGAACAACTCGGAATGACCACCTATGTGCGGCATTGACACTGCATTCCAGTCAGAAACAGTCTCACTGTGAGCAACAGTTCTGTGGACAAAAGTACCTTGTTATAAGGGAGGTCAGAGGAGAGTGACTTAACTGGTTCAAGGTGACAGCAAGGTCACAGTAATGCTAATAACCATATGTATCCTTAATGGTATACAGAAGAGCATTAAATGCCCTTAAAGATATAGGGGTCTATTTACTAAGCTTTGGAGAGATACAAAGTGGACAGAGATAAAGTGCTAGCCATCCTGCCATGTTACAAGCTGTGGGGTCTATTTATTAAGCCTTGGATGGAGATAAAGTGGACGGAGATAAAGCAACAGCCAATCAGCTCCTAACTGCCATTTTTCAAACTCAGACTGGGACATGGCAGTTAGGAGCTGATTGGCTGGGACTTTATCTCCGTCTGCTTCATCTCCACCCAAGACTTAGTAATAGACCTGTGAGTTTGACAGTTATGTGATGGTTTGTTGGTACTGTAACTCCTTACACTTTATCTCTCTACAAGCAGTGGCGGAACTGTGGGAGGCAGTGGAGTCGTCTGCCGCCGGGCACCTGACCTCAAGGGGGCACATCTCCTCCACTGCCTCCCGCTGCCTGCCGATCGCTGCTACTTTTTTTTTTATTATGATTCTTGCAGATGGAGGAGCTGTGTCAGTGACACGGAAGCCGCCTCCTGAATATACAGAGAGCTGGCACTGGCTGCAGCTAGGGGAAGCTCCAGAGCGCAGCTCCTCCCAGGCCCTTCCAGCAAGCCAGCCGAGTGAAGTTCTCTGCTCCTCCGTCAGGCTGATGATAGCCAAAGGTAGGCACTGGCCTCAAGCTGCACTGTGGGGGGTGTGGGAGAGGTGTAGTTGGGGGTGCTGGGGGGGCTTTAAAAAATGTTAGAAGCAATGTGTTTTGTGTGTGCATGTTTTTAAGTGAGGTCTGTGTGTGTGTGTTTTTAAGGAAAGTTGTGTGTTCAAGTAAAAGAGGCATTTGTGTGAGAGGCTTGTGTATGTGTGAGAGGCATGTGTGTGAGAAGCATGTGTGAGAGGCGTGTGTGTGTGTGTGTAAGTGAGAGGTGTGTGTGTGTGTGATTGTGGTGTGTGTGTGTGAGAGGTGTGTGTATGTGTGTGTGTGTGTGTGTGTGCGTGTGTGTGAGAGAGGCATGTGTGTGAGAGTCGTGTGTGTGTGTGTGTGTGTGTGTGTGTGTGTAAGTGAGAGGCATGTGTATGTGAGAGGGGTGTGTGTATGTGTGTGTGTGTGTTTGTTTGTGTGTGTGTGGGTGTGTGTGTGTGTGTGTGTGTGAGAGGCATGTGTGTGTAAGTGAGAGGCATGTGTGTGAGAGGTGTGTGTGTGTGTGTGTGTGTGTGTGTGTGTGTGTGTGTGTGAGAGAGGCATGAGTGTGTGTGTGTGTGTGTGTGTGTGTGTGTGTAAGTGAGAGGCATGTATGTGTGTAAGTGAGAGGTGTGTGTGTGTGTGTGTGTGTGTGTGTGTGTGAGGCATATGTGTGTGTAAGTGAGAGGCATGTGTGTGAGAGGCGTGTGTGTGTGTGTGTGTGTGTAAGTGAAAGGCATGTGTGTGAGAGGCATGTGTGTGTATGTGTGTGTAAGGGAGAGGCATGTGTTTGTGTGAGAGTCATGTGTGTGTGTATGTGTGTATGTCAGAGGCATGTGTGTGTACGGGAGAGGCATGTGTTTGTGTAAGTGAGAGGCATGAGTGTGTATGTGTGTGTAAGTGAGAGGCATGTGTGTGTGTGTGTTTGTAAGTGAGAGGCATGTATGTGTGTAAGTGAGAGGTGTGTGTGTTTGAGAGGTGTGTGTGTGTTTGTGTAAGTGAGAGGCATGTGTGTGAGAGGCATGTGTGTAAGAGGCAAGGATTAAAGTAGGCATTTGAGCATTTCTACAGGACTATGGGGGTCATTCTGACCCGATTGCACGCTGAAGTTTATCACAGTAGCACGATCGGGTCAGAACTGCGCATGCGTCGGCGCATGCCCGACGGCCAAAGGATGTTGCTGTGCTACGATCACCTCTGCCTGCCTGACTGCGGAGGGGGGGGGGGCGGGACAGCAGCGTTTGACCGCCGTTTCTTGGGCGCGATCTGGCCAACGCAGGCATGGCCGGACGGTGCGTTGGGCGGGCCACAGCAGCTGCATGACGTCACATGCAACCGCTGCGGCCCGGGGAGTGACGAGTAGCTCCCGGCCAGCACGCTAAAGCTGCGCTCGCCGGGAGCTACTCCTAAAGTGCAAAAGCATTGCCGCTGTGCGATGCTTTGGCACTTCTGCGGTGGGGGGGCGGCACTGACATGCGGGGAGGGATAGCCCTGTGCTGGGCGCCACTCCGCATGTCTATGGACATGATCGTAGCCCTGCAAAATCGGAATGACCCCCTATGTACAGAGCCCACACCTGGTCTGTTTACACGCTACCTTACAAATATATGGAGGGGTGTCCATTTCTTAATGTGTGTGTGTGCGTGTGTGTGTGTGTGTGTGTGTGTGTGTGTGTGTAAGTGAGAGGTGTATGTAAGTGATAGGCATGTGTGTGCAAGTGAAAGCGGCGTGTGTGATTGTGTGTTTTTAAGTGAAGGAGGTATGGGTGTGTGTGTGAGTGAGTGAGTGAGTGAGTGAGTGAGTGAGTGAAAGAGGCATGTGTAAGTGAGAGGCATGTGTGTGTTTTTAAGTGAAAGAGGCATGTGTGTGTTTAAGTGAAAGGCGTTTGTGTGTTAAAGTGAAAGCGGCGTGTGTATGTTTAAGTGAATGAGGCGTGTGTGTTTTTAAGCGAATGAGGTGTTTATGTGGTTTTTATATATATTGGCACTGCTGCGCCAAAGCATCTCCATCGAGAACCGCTGGCGGGTGAGGGAGCACAGTAGGTGTACTATAATGGAATGCTGCTGTCTGTTTTATTGTAATGACTGACTTGGAGTGAGTCCACTTTGTATGTGTATCTATTCTATATTACTTTTGGGAAAGGTACCTGAGCACGCTACTACTGTTCACTGTTCACCCAGTGCCGAATAATTACATATGGTATGTGTGTGTATATGTAGGGGGGCACTAAGATTTATCATGCCTCTGGGCAACTGGGACGAACTTACGACACTGTCTCCAATGCTTAGTATATAGACCCCATAGTCGTGTAGATGATTTGTGCTAGAAATGTCTGAAATTCTTGAAGAACATGGATATTTAGCCTGAGATTTTAGAATTGTTTCAAGGGGTTGTAGTTTATAAAATAGAGAGTTTTGTCTTGACACTTTCTCATTCTTATTTGTGTGTAAAAGTAATATAATATTATCCCAGCAATATGGTTAAAAAAGGAAAGGAAAATAAATAGAGATGTGTGGGTTCATATGTACTCAGTTCTTAATGTCAAAATGAATGAGAGTTTGGATTTCGTTCCTGTCTCCTCACCACCTCCCCACTTGACCCTATCCCCTCCCGCCTCCTCCGCTACCTCTCTTCTTCTGCTTGTTCCCATCTTTCCCACATTCTCAATCTCTCCCTCTCATCAGGCACTGTCCCCTCTGCCTTCAAGCACGCACTCATCTCTCCTATTCTTAAAAAACCTACCCTTGATCCAAACACTCTCTCCAACTACCGACCCATCTCTCTCCTCCCTTTTGCCTCCAAACTCCTTGAGCGTATTGTCTACAACCGCCGTACTTCCTTTCTTTCCTCACACTCACTGCTTGACCCATTCCAATCTGGCTTCCGTCCTCTCCACTCCACTGAAACTGCCCTTACAAAAGTATGCTGCTAAATCTAAGGGACACTACTCTCTACTTATTCTACTTGATCTCTCTGCTGCTTTTGACACTGTGGACCATCCTCTCCTACTACAAATCCTTCACTCCATTGGTCTGCATGACACTGCCCTCTCTTGGTTGTCGTCCTACCTTTCTGACCGTTCATTCTCTGTCTCCTCTCATGACTCCATCTCCCCCTCACTTCCACTAACTGTAGGGGTACCCCAAGGTTCTGTCCTTGATCCTCTTCTCTTCTCTCTCTATACGTCCTCACTAGGTAAGCTCATTAGTTCTTTTGGTTTCCAATATCATCTCTATGCTGACGACACTCAAATCTATCTTTCCTCTCCAGACCTCTCCCCTACTCTCCTCACTCGTATCTCCAACTGTCTCTCTGCTATCTCTTCCTGGATGTCCCAGCGCTTTCTTAAACTTAACATGTCTAAGACCGAGCTGATCATCTTCCCTCCCTCCCGCATAACCTCACCTCCTACAATCTCATTATCTTTTGATGGCTCTACTATCTCCTCTACCCCCCAAGTGCGCTGTCTTGGAGTAATCATTGACTTCTCCCTCTCCTTCAAACCACACATTCAGCACCTCTCGCAAACCTGTCGTTTTCATCTAAAAAATATTTCCAGGATCAGACCCTTTCTGACCCAGGATGCTACTAAGACTCTTATCCACTCACTGGTCATCTCGAGACTGGACTACTGTAATCTCCTCCTGACTGGCATTCCTGACAAATACCTCTCTCCACTCCAATCTATCCTCAATGCTGCTGCCCGGCTCATTTTCCTCACCAAACGCACTACGTCCACCTCTCCTCTCTTACTAGACCTTCACTGGCTCCCCTTCCCTTTCAGAATCCATTTCAAGCTTCTCACACTTGCTTACAAAGCCCTCACCCACTCCACTCCCATCTACATCTCTGATCTTATCTCGCTTTACACTCCCACCCGTCCTCTTCGCTCTGATAATGCTCGCCGACTCTCCTGCCTACGGATTACTTCCTCCCACTCCTACCTCCAAGATTTTTCACGTGCTGCACCACTTCTCTGGAATTCCCTACCTCTCCCCCTCAGACTCTCCACCTCTCTACAAAACTTCAAACGGGCTCTCAAGACCCACTTCTTCACCAAGCCCAGACAAATCTCATCCTAAACCTCTGTTCCACGCTCTCTATGTACCCCATCTGTCTCACCCCTGTCTGTCTACCCCTCCCCTTTAGAATGTAAGATCTCACGAGCAGGGCCCTCTTCCCTCATGTGCTTAACCTTTTCTTACTTTAATAATCTTCAGCTGCACCAAATCCAGCAGTCTTCTGCCACCTGATACTTATTCCAGTGTCATTTGCTGATGTAGCTATGCTTATTTACCCTGTACTTGTCCTATATTGTCGTCAACTGTAAGTTTCTGTTTTACTGTTTGATTATTTGTTTATGTACTCTGTAATTGGACGATGCGGAACCCTTGTGGCGCCATATAAATAAAGGATAATAATAATAATAATAATAATAATAATTTATCTGGATTTTTCTTATTGGCTATCCAAATCCAAAAGTCAATAAGATGCTGCTTTGAGATCCAAGTAAATATGGGTAAATCCAGGTAAATCCAAACCCACACATCTCTAAAAATAAAACAAGATCATAGTAGTACTGTTGTACTGAAGGTGTATGGTAGAATATGAAATCTCACCTTATAAATGACATTTGTAGGCACTGGACAACCTTAACATTGTTGTCCTGTAGTGATTGCTCAGCAACGGCGTGTCCTCTGTACATCTGGATGTTCTGTGTCGTGGTTCCAATACTCATTAGATATGAAAAAAAAGTGACACATTATGGTGTATATCCTCCAAACCCAGTCATGGATGCAGAAGATTATAGTGGTTACACTCATCTTTAATTAATATTTATTATTGAGCTTTGGACATTAATTTATCTGTTCCTATGTCCGTCAGTGTGTGCTACTGTATAATCATTTTACTATAACCAGACAATAAATAGGTGAATATAAAAAAGTACAAATAAATAAATACATAAATAAAGGGTCTGGTTAAATAAATAAAAAATAAGTCCTTTACCGACAGAGTACAGAGACTTCTGTAAAGGTGGAATCCAGCAGGGCTAAACTTGTTATCCTGCACCGGATATTCAAAATTTGTTGAATATTTTTAACTGAAAACCAGCTACTCTTAATGTTGAGGATTATCCTATCTAAGTCATAAAGGGGCTGGAGGTGCTCCTGGAATTATGAAAAACTCATATTTCAAAAACATTGTGGGGACTAGCCCCAAAGAAAATTCCTTTTTTGAAGCACTCTTTTGAAATGATTAATGATGAAATATATAGAGAATAATGAATAATATTAAAACTTAACTTTTATTTCTTACCAATCTAAAATATAAGGGAGAGTGTTCAAACACATCAAATGTCAGACACTAAAGTAGGTTCACCAATATTCAATGAGTGTCCCTATCTCCCAAAATGTCCAATATTATCTCATAAAAGATGAGAACACAGCGTATATCATATATGTCTCTCGGACTCTCCGTCCCAATTTCAACACACTCTTTTTGTAAAAATGTCCAGTATTAACTCATAAAAAGGTGAGATCACAGCATATATCATATATATCTCTCGGACTCTCCGTCCCAATTTCAACACACTCTTTATGTAAACAGATATGTATTGCCTGGTTAACATCACTTTATCTACCCTACAGTATCTCTGAGCTCCAACTCAGCTCAAATTGGAACTATGTTGCCATCGGCAATTAAACGCCAGTAATAATTATCTCCAATAAAGTTCTCAATAATCATTTCTCTCCGATATAATTCTGAATCAAACCACACACGGCCTTACAGTTGTTTTAGAGGTATTTGAATCCATCACATGTAATATATTGCCCATACGTTTTGTAGATTATATTTTTTTTCCACAAACATATGCCTCCTTATTAATTTCAATCAGAGTATATCAACCTGCTAATAAGTACACAAAAAAACAACAAACATATCCTTCTGGACATATATCACATATGGCATGCGGTGAGGGACAATATGTCTCCTTATCTTTCACCGGTATATCAATGTGATCAGTCTAAGAATTATTTGGTCATTTAAGACCATAAGTGCACCTTTTTTAATTAATTATTTTGAGGCCTCAATTTGAGTTTGTGAGTGCGGATTGTATCAGGCTTTTGTATGGTAGGTAGGGAGAGGTGGTACAATCCAATGTATAGTTACCCCCATCTGCTGCCCATCCTCATCAAGAGAGCGGAAGAAGGGTGAGAGTAGGGGCACTGATGGATTGATAGAAAAATAGCCCCAGTATCCCCTGGTATCTCCGTTGCCGGTGTTAGAGCAGTCCTGTTGCCATAGGCATTGCAGGACTGCAATGCGCCGCAGAGACCAGCAGGATACCTGTGAAATGAGAAAGGAGAGTGTGTGGACCTGAAAAAGCCAGAGATTAATAAGTGCTAAATTTGAGCTCAAAATTACTTGTTGAATTTAGTACACTAATGTACTTTGTAAGAGTGATCCGTAGCTTATGGCCACTCCAAGGCATATACACAAATTGAGACTATATCAAGAATTGTAGTCCCGAACTTTAAATCTTATCAGCATATGCAGTATTTTTCAATAACCATGATCATTCAATGAAGAGTGGAAGCAGAACACTGCAATCTGTAGGTATGCAAAAAAAAACATGGGGTGTGTCTTGCATTGCTCCCTGCAGCTGAACTGCTGCTATTTCATAACCTTTTTATGAGGTAACACTGGACATTTTTACAAAAAGAGTGTGTTGAAATTGGGACGGAGAGTCCGAGAGACATATATGATATACGCTGTGATCTCATCTTTTATGAGATAATATTGGACATTTTGGGAGATAGGGACACTCATTGAATATTGGTGAACCTACTTTAGTGTCTGACATTTGATGTGTTTGAACACTCTCCCTTATATTTTAGATTGGTAAGAAATAAAAGTTAAGTTTTAATATTATTCATTATTCTCTATATATTTCATCATTAATCATTTCAAAAGAGTGCTCCAAAAAAGGAATGAACTGATATTGTGTAAGGATGGTAGTCACATGACATCTTGCCACTGCAGAGTTGTTAGCTTAGCTGTGAAAAGTGAGTGATAGAGGATCTGGCCACTTCAAAGGTTCAGCCTGCAGCAATATACACTGGAGTCTGACCCCATGACCTCCTTGGTAAATTGTAAGGTATACAAATGGTATATGTTGCTTGGTGCTTTCTTTGTTGACTCAAGTGTGAGAATACAATAAAAGATGTGAGTACAGTATAGGGAGAAAATATAATACAAAATAATAATATGTTCGTGTCATTTAATGGGTATTCTGTGTGGTCTTATCCTCTATAATAGGCGAAAGTCTTGCTTGATAATTCCTTCTGACGCAGGTCCAGGTGTGTTGGAATATGAGGGGGGATAAAACAGGGCAAAACAATGTGTAGTATTGTCAATCTTTGAAATGGATGATGACTGAAAAAATGTTTTTTTTATATGAACAAAAACTGAAAAGGGGAATTGTCAGAATCAGCTATTATTGGCCAGGTACACTTGCGTATACTAGGAATTTGTTTTCGGTTTACAGTACAGCAGCCAGGGGGGAACACATAGATGAGAGGGGGGGGGGGGGGATGTGTGTGTGTGTGTGTGTGTGTGTGTGTGTGTGTGTGTGTGTGTGTGGGGGGGATATATGCAGTATACAGATTAAATAACAGTACACAGTGTTCATTCCAATCAGATGATCGGAGTAGAGCAGGACAGTCAACCCGGCGATTTGTCATGAGTTCAGCAGGTGGACTGCTTGAGAAAAGAAGCTTTTGAGGCTTCTGTTGGTTCTAGTGGGAATGGCCCTGTATCTTTTCCCGGATGGCAGCAGGTTGAGTTCACCATAGCACGGGTGAGGCAGATCCTTGACTATCCTGGTCGCCCATTTTTTGGCTCTGGACCAGTACAGGTCATGGACAGGCGGGAGGTCAACTCCGATGATTTCTCAGCAGACCTTACCACTCTTTGGAGCCTGCGTTTGTCTCTCTCGCTGGCGGAGCTATACCAGATGATAATCGAGGAACACAGGACAGATTCTACAATTGTGGAGTAGAAGAGGAGCAGGAGATTCTGTGGGATGTTAAACTTCTTAAGTTGCCTTAAGAAGAACAGCCTTTGCTGCGCTTTTCTGATGGTGGCATTTGCATTTGGTCCCCACTTGAGGTCTCTAGAGATCATGGTCCCCAGGAACTTGAAGGAGTCGACTAGCGGCACTACACTATCGGCTATGATTAGTGTGGGTGCTTCAGCTGGTTTCTTCCTAAAGTCTACTACCATCTCAACGGTTTTAAGTGGGTTGAGCTCCAGGTTGTTACAGCTACACCACCAGGCCAACCGACCCACTTCCCGTCTGTAGTCCGATCTGTCCCCTTCTTTTATGAGGCCGATGACGGTGGTGTCACCCCAAACTCACTAGTGGAAAGGTAACTACATGTATATAAAGGTATCATTATATGTGGTAGCTGGCAAGTCTATCACACCACCTCTTTTACCAAACAATTCAAATCTCAGGAATGTGTACCCTTACTCATATACTGTAATATGGTCAAAGGGCAAGCCATTCAAGGTATATTTAAATTCTGTTTGACAGATCTGTCACGGTGATAGTACTCCACAGATGGTAATGGATTCTAAACATGTGTACGCTTACTTACAATTAAAATCAGGTTGAAAACATCTCAAGTTATCTTTATATTCCCTCCTGGCTAAAAGTGGTGGTGCATACCGGCACTCACGATATGAAGCTCTTTAACAGCTCTTAGTGGGACATTTACTAAGCAGTGATAAGAGTGGAGAAGTGAGCCAGTGGAGAAGTTGCCCATGGCAACCAATCAGCACTGAAGTAGCATCTATAATTTGCATACTATAAAATGATACAGAGCTGCTGATTGGTTGATGGGACAACTTCTCCACTGGCTCACTTTTCCGCTCTTATCACTGCTTAGTAAATGTCCCCCTAGTGTTACCAGCACTTCTTTAAGATTAGTAACCTTGGGTGTATTCCATCTGGTCACATTGACTTATTCACATTTGGTCTTGAGAGTTCTGTTAGGAACTTCTCTTCAGTAAATTTACTTGTATCGACCTAATTTTTATGATAAACTTGCAACTTAACTAGCCATCTACAGTACAGTGGTGCACGGGGGGGGGGGTTCTGAGTACCTGGAAACCCCCCCTGATGACGGAGACAAAAGCCGCAACCGCAGACAGGGAGCTGCATCAACAGCAGAGAGCTGTGCAGCTCTCTGCTTACAGAATGTCCTGGCTTGCCGGGGAAGCTGCTTGCGGCACATGTTCAGCCATAGCAGCTCCCATCCGTCCTCACAATACTGCGACCGCCCCTCTGCTCCCAGCCTTGGTGTAGAATGCTCTATACTGTATGTAAGTTTTCAATCTTTATTTATGTGTGTTTTTGCATAATATGTATTATGTATGTATGTATGTATGTATGTATGTATGTATGTATGTATGTATCAGTGCTGTAACTAGACATTTTAGCGCTGTGTGCATGAAACGGCATTGGCGCTCCCCCCAAGCAAAAACAGGGGCAGTGCGCGCCGTAGGCGCGCGTCAAAAATATAGGGGCATGGCTTCATGGGAAAGGGGTGTGGCCACAAAATAATACCAATTCATATAACGGTGCACAGTAGTCTCCATTATTCAAATACGCCGCACAGTAACTCCGCTACACCAGGTAGAGCCACTTTTGCACCTTACGGTGGACAGATTCCCCTTTTTACATATTACGGCAGACAGCGTCCTCTTTTTTACACATTACGGCAGAGAGAGTCCCCTTTTTTACACATTACGGCAGACAGCGTCCCTTTTTTACACATTACGGCAGACAGCGTCCACCTTTTACATATTACGGCAGACAGCGTCCCCTTTTTTACACATTACAGCAGACAGTGTCCCCTTTTTTACACAATACGGCAGACAGCGTCCCCTTTTTTACACATTACGGCAAACAGAGTACCCTTTTTTACACATTACGGCAGAGAGCGTCCCATTTTTTACACATTACGGCAGACAGAGTACCCTTTTTTTTCACACTACGGCAGAGAGCGTCCACCTTTTACACATTACGGCAGAGAGCGTCCACCTTTTACACATTACGGCAGACAGCATCCACCTTTTACACATTACGGCAGACAGCGTCCCCTTTTTTACACATTATGGCAGACAGCGTCCCCTTTTTTCTATATATATATATATATATATATACACACACACACATGTATAAACACATTATATATATTTATACATATATATATATATATACACATTATATATATATATATATATATATACAGACCATCACTACTCACAAAGCACCGTCCAGCACGGACTCCAGTCCACACGTTGCCAGGGAATTCTTCCTTCCAGCTTGTGTGCTCAGCCTCAGCCAGTCACTGAGCCGCAGGCTGGAGCATGACTTCCTCCCATTGGGAGGCTGAGACGTCACTCAGGATGCTCTGCAGCGCCAGCTGCTGCAAAGAGCATGATGGCGGGACCAGCCTGTCAGTGGGGAGGGAAGTGCCATGCAGCGCATTTCACTGCCATGGATCGGATTGAGTTACAGATCCGATCTCCGGCGGGTGGCGGGGGCCCTTTTCTGACAGCCGACTCTGGGGGAAATAAGCCCTCTAACTAGGTGTGCACTGTGGGCAATGCCTCTTCTGCACACACACCTAGTTACAGCGCTGGAATGTGTGTATGTGTGCTTGTGTATATACTGTGTGTATGTATGTATGTATGTATGTATGCATGCATGTATGTATGTGTGTTTACATGTGGGAGTTTGTGTATGTATATATAAATGCATGTTATATAACTGGTAATCCTCCTTGGGTCCTGTGATAGGACCTTTATTGAAGAAAAATAGGCGGCACTCCACGGACTTAAATAAAGTCAAACTGTATTAAAAAAAAAAATGTCATGGTGCAAAAAAAGTTTCAAAGCTCTACGACTTTTTCATCTGGTTATGCATCATAGGTGAGGTGAAAAATACTAATCAAAATACTTTTTTTTCACCTCACCTATGATGCATAACCTGATGAAAAAGTCGAAGAACCTTGAAATTATGTTTTTTGCACCATGAAAATATTTTTTTTACAGTTTGACTTTATTATTATTTATTTAAGTCCGTGGAGTGGCGCCTATTTTTCTTCAATAGAGGTCCTATCACAGGACCCAAGAAGGATTACCAGTTATATTAATTTCAGGAGGGCACCCCGGCATCTTTGCTTTTTATCATCCAGAGTGCCAGACCACCACACAAATATATTTACTGTATGTGACGACACAGCCAGCACATCGTGTCGTACAGTTGTAAAATACATGCGGTTACTTTCCTAGCCCTGGTCCTACTGATGGACTTCACTAATTGCCGATATGTTATTAGTTATATGCTAGGCAATATTGAATTGTATTGTGTTGTGTTATTATATTTTACAGTTATATTTTATATGTTATATTTGGATTATGTGATTTATTTGGTTATACTGTGTTCAATGTGTGTAGTTGTTAATAGGAATAGTTCTCTGCCAGAGGATTTTACAGACAAATAGCAGCTGGAATCCCTTGTCTGCTACAAAGGGGATAAGTCTGGTGGTGAATGGACACTATCTGATACTTGAAGGAGGGATAACCTAATTAGCATCTATTGTTCTCTAGTAGGCATGTATAGACATGTTACAGGACAACAGTAGGTTTAAAGGGGGGTACTCACGAAGAGATCCATGCTTAAAATCTAAGCAATCTGACTAGATTGCTTAGATTTTAAGCACAGATCACTAGTGTGTAGTCCCCTCAGCGATAGCGATGCGCGGCCCCGCACATTGCTATCGCCGCTGCTAGATTGAGCCTGCATGCAGGCCAATCTAGCGGGTCGCTCACTTCACCCGCTGGGTGAAGTGAGCGGCCCCCGTCATCCCCCCGCATCGCTCAGCACACATCGCACTGTGCTGAGTGGCGGGAGAGATGTGTACTGAGCGGTTCGCTCAGCACACATCTCTCCCGTGTATACCCCCCTTTACCCTGCAATGAACCTGGCCTTTCTCCCAGCCATCTCCACCCCTTACCCTGCAGCTCCAATAAGCAGAGAGCACCACGTCTTGGACAGCCCTGGAAGGCAGGTCTACACCTAGAGGAATTGGTGTGACTTTTGAAAAGGTGAGAGATCTGGACAGAAGGTCAGAGAGAGTGGAGTTCTTGACCTGAGAGGAATGAGGTGTATTGCTTCTGAAAGCTACTGGTAGGATAGCGCTTCCAGTGTGCTGAGGCCTGGAAGCATTGTTGTTATCCTCTTGTTTCAAAAAGGCTACTGGACGTGCACTGAGGACGAGGCTGTCAGTGTGCTGAGTGTGGATCGTCTGTGGATGCATTGTGTACACTGGATGACAAGCTTTTCCTGGGAGTGCAGACTTGTTTGCTCTGCTATATAGATACTCCCGCCTACATCTGTAATCCTATACTATTGTGGGGACCTAGTAAGTGAGATACCATCCTGGCATGTGATAGTTACTGTTTTAGTGTACTGTGTGTGTATATTTACAATAAAGGGCATTTGACACTTTACTAAACTGTTTACCTGAGTGATCAGAGAATCCGTATCTTCACAATATATATACGTCAGAATCAGATAATATGTATGGAAGCAGGACCGCACTCATAGAGACTGGTAAACCATAGAAAATCAGCACAGGATGCTGTAGCTGTATGTCAACGTTTCAGAGTTAGACTCTTTTAAAGGCGTCTAACTCTGATACGTTGACAAACAGCTTCAGCGTCCTGTGCTGATTTTCTATGGTTTACCAGTCTCTATGAGTGCCGTCCTGTCTCCTTACATATATGTAGGGAAAAGAATTACCAAGGTAATAGGCCCGGCGCTACTAAGATGAGATGCTTAACGTTAAGCTGCTGTTTAAAGGGGAAGTTAGCCCCTGAAGATAGCAATAGGAAAGGGTATATACAGCGCTTTAAAACTGGATATGGAAAACCAATTATATTTTATTATGTAAAAGTTGCAACAAATAATTTAAGAATCAATTCCTAAATATACATCAAAATAAATAAATATTAAACTAAAAATAGGGCAAGCACAGAAATTCGTTTGGTATATTACCATCTAAGAAGTCGGGCAAAGACTGTTTGTATATAGTCCAAGGAATTAGACCACAGTCCTGGGGGCAATTTCAGTGCTGGCAGATGAAAGTCCACATAGATCATAAAGACAGACCTTTGCTTGGTCCCGAGCAGCAACTCAGTCCTATTGGAGCTTGGTCTCTTGTACTTTTGTGGACGTCTGCCAAATCCCCGTTATAGCTTGTTTGATGGACTCAAATATAGGTGTTAGGTGCTGCGGTCCGTGGTGCCGCTCGGTCTGTTTCCGAGCGACGGCCACTGCACCTTCCTCCCTGCCCGCCCGGCGCCTAGCAACTGGGGACGCCGTGCGCGCTGAGCCGCCGGGTCCCTAGCAACGCTAGGACGCCGTGCGCGCTGAGCCGCCGGGTCTCTAGCAATGCTAGGACGCCGTGTGCGCCGAGCTGCCGGGTCCATAGCAACGGGGACGCCACAGGCGGACCGCGTTCCCCGTTGCAGTAATTAATTATTCACACATGTTTTCTCTGACCGTGCAGCAAGGCAGCTGCACGACATTTTGTGTAATTAGGCTCTGTATTCTTATTGGAGGGTTCCCTGCTATATGCCTCCTCAGTGCCTCACACAAACGCCGGTGATAGCTTCCTGTTTGCTGTTCCTGCCTTGCAGAACTCTTTTCCTGTCAGCTATATTTGGTGGATCTTGCTCTCTGCCCTCTTGTAGCTTGGAGATCCGAAGCCGGTGCTGGGAATCCTTCTAGTCCTTGTGAACCTGTTGCTGTCATCTGGGGTTCTCGCCCGGTTTCGTGAGTAGCGGCATCTGCCGCGTGTTGCGGCCTATGCCGCTTAGTATTTACTTCTTTGAATTGGGGCATTTGCGGAGGTTTCCGCTTTCACTGTCCTCCCCGGAACTCGGCGGTGCCGTGTGGGGGAGTGGACAGTGGTTTTCTTTGTAGTTTTTTACCTTTGGCGGCGTGCCGCGCATACTTTTAGTTTTAGGTTAGCCAGTAGCCCCTGGCCTTGTTGTTTCAGTTAGAGGGCCCCTTGTTATTACCCTGTCTCAGTTCACTCTTTGTCTCTCCTTAAGACCTGAGGGGGCATCGGAGTTGGGCAGACTTAATCCACCCTACAAACGCGGCTGCCATGGGCCCAAGAAACCATAGTCTCGCAAGAGTGAATTGACAGCACGGGTAAAACAACGGAGGTAGGGTGCCAGGGGCTATTCCGTTTCCCTTTTCCCAGCATTACGTCCTGCTGCTCATGTCTCACCGTATAAGACCTCCCCTATCCTGAGCATCAGGATCATAACATTATCACCGGCCCAAAACAAAAAAAAAGTGGGTTTAATTTTTTCCATCGTTTTGGTGGGTCTAAAATTCGGCTTCATGAATCCGGCAGGTTTAGGGCCAAATCCCAGTCAGCTTTTGGTTAACCAAATTCAGGAACTAACTCAGATGGTTCAGGACTAGTGATGAGCGAGGTTCGGTTTTACTCGGTTTTACTCGGTTCTCAAAACGGCATCTTATTGGCTATCCAAAACACGTGACATCCGTGAGCCAATAAGATGCCGTTTTGAGAACCGAGTAAAACCGAGTAAAACCGAATCCGCTCATCACTATTCAGGACCTTACTCTTTGGGTGAGATCGCAGGAAGAACTTTTGCAAGCCTCCCCGAGTATGGTCCCAGAACCAAAAATTCATTTACCTGACCGTTTTTCGGGTAACCGAAAAGATTTTTTTAATTTTAAGGAAGCTTGTAAGCTTTATTTTCGTTTAAGGCCCCGTTCCTCTGGTACTGAGTCTCAGCGGGTTGGGATTGTTATGTCGTTGCTCCAGGGTGATCCACAGACCTGGGCGTTTTGGCTAAGAACAGATGATCCTGCCTTGTTATCAGTAGACGCCTTTTTTAAATCTTTAGGCCTGCTATATGATGACCCAGATAGAGAGGCATCAGCTGAGAGTCACCTGCGTGCCCTTAAGCAAGGTAAAAATCAAGCAGAGGTGTATTGTACCGAATTTCGCCGTTGGTCGAACGACTGTGGCTGGAATGACCCGGCCCAGCGCAGTCAGTTTCGCCTCGGTTTATCTGAAGTTATTAAAGACAGTCTCCTTCAGTACCCCGCTCCTGAGACTCTCGACAAACTCATGGAGCTCGCTATTAAAATAGAACGTCGTCTCCGAGAGCGGAGGGCTGAAAGAGGAACAACTTTTAGGCCTAATCCTTGTTTTTATACCTTTCCTGAGGACGTCGAGGAGCCCATGCAAATGGGTCTCTCCCGGCTGTCCCCAGAGGAAAGAACCAGAAGGTTAAGTTCTGGTCTTTGTTTGTATTGTGGTGGTAAGGGACATATTGCTCGTAACTGCCCGAACAAGTCGAGAAACGCTCTGACCAAGTGAATTGTGAGGGGGTTCACTTGGGTCTGCAGCTAATCTCCTCTAATGATTCTCTATTGGTTCCTGTTAAGATTTCCTTTGGCAGCCTCAGTTCGTTGGTGTCGGCCTTCGTCGACAGTGGAGCTGCAGGAAATTTTATGGATTTAGCTTGGGCTAAGGCTTTAGGCATTCCACAGATACCCTTAGATAAATGTATCACCATGCACGGCTTGGATGGGGGTCTGCTTTTCAATGGGATAATTACTCACCGCACACCTCCAGTATTGCTGACAGTGGGGGCCCTATATTAAGAAAATATAGAATTTTACCTTACACATTGTCCGGCAGTTCCAGTAGTTTTGGGTCACCCCTGGCTTGCCTTTCATAATCCCACCATTGATTGGCGGTCTGGGGAGATTTCCCAATGGGGTCCTTTTTGTGTTAAGGAATGTATTTCCCCATCCAGTCCGGGTTGCGGCAGTCATCCCAGAACTTATTCCTGTGGAATATCAGGATTTTGCCAATGTTTTCTCCAAAGGCAATGTGGACGTTCTACCTCCCCATCGGTCCTATGACTGTGCGATAGATTTAGTTCCAGGTGCCACTTTACCTAAGGGGAGATTATATGCCCTGTCCGGGCCAGAAACCACGGCTATGGATAATTACATTCAGGAGAGCCTGAAAAAAGGCTTTATTAGGCCTTCAAAATCTCCATTGAGTGCTGTTTTTTTTTTTTTTTTGAGAAAAAAGATGGGTCGCTCAGACCATGGCCCTCATTCCGAGTTGGTCGGTCGCAAGGCGAATTTAGCAGAGTTGCTCACGCTAAGCTGCCGCCTACTGGGAGTGAATCTTAGCTTCTTAAAATTGCGACCGATGTATTCGCAATATTGCGATTACTAACTACTTAGCAGTTTCAGAGTAGCTCCAGACTTACTCTGCCTGTGCGATCAGTTCAGTGCTTGTCGTTCCTGGTTGACGTCACAAACACACCCAGCGTTCGCCCAGGCACTCCCACCGTTTCTCCGGCCACTCCTGCGTTTTTTCCGGAAACGGTAGCGTTTTCAGCCACACGCCCCTGAAACGCCGTGTTTCCGCCCAGTAACACCCATTTCCTGTCAATCACATTACGATCGCCGGAGCGAAGAAAAAGCCGTGAGTAAAAATACTTTCTTCATAGTAAAGTTACTTGGCGCAGTCGCAGTGCGAACTTTGCGCATGCGTACTAAGCGGATTTTCACTGCGATGCGATGAAAAAGAACGAGCGAACAACTCGGAATGAGGGCCCATGTATTGATTTTCGGGCTCTGAATAAAATTTCTGTTAAGAACACCTACCCTTTGCCATTGATTTCAGTACTTTTTGATCAGTTACGCTCTGCCGCTATCTTCTCAAAAATCGATCTTAGAGGAGCTTACAACCTCATCTGAATAAGATCTGGGGATGAGTGGAAGACGGCTTTCAGCTCACTCAGTCGGGTCACTATGAATACCTGGTGATGCCGTTTGGGCTGTCAAATGCTCCTGCGGTATTTCAAGACCTCATCAATGATGTTCTTTGTGACTTCCTTGGGAAGTTCGTAGTCGTTTATTTAGACGACATTTTGATATACTCTGAGTCTATGGAACAACATATTACCCAGGTGCGTCTGGTCCTTCAAAAACTACGGGAGAATCATTTATACACTAAGCTTGAGAAATGTGATTTTCACATCACAGAAGTGTCCTTCTTAGGGTATATTATTTCTCCCCAGGGATTTTTCATGGAACCGAAAAAACTCCAGGCCATCCTTAATTGGGCGCAACCCACAAATTTAAAAGCAATTCAGCGCTTTTTAGGGTTTGCAAATTATTATAGGCGGTTCATTCATACCTTTTCTGATCTGGTCGCTCCTATAGTAGCATTGACTAAAAAAGGAGCGGATCCTTCCAATTGGACGCCTGAAGCTGAGTCTGCCTTTCGGGCCTTGAAGCAGGCCTTTGTCTCGGCTCCTGTCCTCAGACACCCTAATCCGGAACTCCCCTTTATTGTTGAGGTTGATGCCTCAGAGGTTGGAGTGGGGGCTATTCTTTCTCAGGAAGATCCGGAGTCTCAGAAATTACATCCTTGTGCCTTCATGTCCAGGAAATTCTCCTCCGCAGAATCCAACTATGACGTTGGTAATCGAGAATTACTGGCAGTTAAATGGGCTTTCGAGGAGTGGAGGCATTGGCTGGAGGGACCTAGGCATACTATTACAGTATTTACTGACCATAAAAACCTGCAGTATATTGAGTCAGCTAAACGGCTTAATGCTCGGCAGGCACGTTGGGCATTGTTTTTTACTCGTTTCAGGTTTATTATCACCTTCAGGCCTGGTTCCAAGAATACGAAAGCTGATGCCCTGTCACGTTGCTTTCTTCCGGTTCACAATAGCAATCCTGTTACTACCCCCATAGTTCCATCATCTGTCATCTGGGCAGGCCTCACACAGGATTTATTTACTCAGTTAATCCAGCTTCAACAGCAGGCTCCTAGACTTACTCCTGCTGGTCGTCTCTTTGTCCCTGAATTTTTGAGAGGCACTGTTTTAGCTGAGTTTCATGACAACAAAGTCTCTGGTCATCCAGGTATCACTAAGACCTTGGAGTTAGTCTCTCGCTCGGTGTGGTGGCCTAGTCTTTCTAAAGACGTAAGGGAATTTGTCCATTCCTGTCAGGTTTGTGCACAGCATAAGGTCCCTCGTTCGTTGCCGATCGGGCAACTCATACCTTTAGCCGTTCCTCTCAGGCCATGGTCTCATATATCCATGGATTTCGTGGTGGACCTTCCCCTTTCAGCCGGATTTCGAGTCATTTGGGTGGTAGTGGATCGTTTTAGTAAGATGGCTCATTTCATTGCTCTTCCCCGATTACCCTCTGCTCAAGGGTTGGCAGTCTTGTTTCTCCGTCATGTGTTCAGGCTCCATGGGTTGCCCAGGGATATTGTCTCTGATCGGGGTCCGCAATTCATTGCCCGTTTCTGGAAACGTTTTTGTGCCTCATTAAATATGAAACTCTCTTTAACATCTGGGTACCATCCACAATCTAACGGGTAAACCGAACGAGTCAACCAGTCATTAAAACAATATTTACGCTTGTATTCGGCCAAACTCCAGAATGATTGGTCTGAATTTCTTCCTTTAGCCGAATTTGCTTATAATAACTCTTGTCATTCTTCCACCAAGGAGTCCCCATTCTTTTCAGTCTTTGGTTTTCATCCCAGAGCCAACTCTTTTTTCCTTCATTCTCCAGTCTCCTCGTTGACCTTAACCTCCCATCTCAGAACAATTTGGAGAAAGGTGCACCTTGCCTTGAGAAAAGCTGCCTTCCGAGAAAAGAAATTTTCTGATAGGCTCCGACGTCCTTGCACTTTTAAGGTAGGAGATAAGGTGTGGTTGTCAACTCGCAACATCAAGCTCCGACAACCCTCGGCTAGATTGGGACCCAAATTTATTGGACCATTCCTTATCATTAAGAAGGTCAACCCAGTTGCTTTTCGGCTACGCTTGCCGAGATCTCTCAGAATTGGCAATACTTTTCACTGTTCCCTTTTGAAACAGTATTTTTCTTCCAGGAGATTTCCTCGGAGGACTTCCCAGGGTAGATCTCCGGTGGATGTTCAGGGGCAACAAGAGTTCTTGGTGGAGAAAGTTTTAGATTCAAAAGTTTCCCGGGGCCGGCTTTATTTTTTGGTTCATTGGAAAGACTATGGTCCGGAGGAAAGGTCTTGGGTCCAGTATAAGGATCTACATGCCCCTAAACTCAAGAGATTATTCTTTCAGGAATTTCCTCAGAAACCTGGCTTTAGGGGTTCTTTAACCCCTCCTCAAGGGGAGGTACTGTTAGGTGCCGCGGTCCGTGGCGCCGCTCGGTCTGATTCCGAGCGACGGCCGCTGCACCTTCCTCCCTGCCCACCCGGCGCCTAGCAACTAGGGACGCCGTGCGCGCTGAGCCGCCGGGTCCCTAGCAACGCTAGGACGCCATGCGCGCTGAGCCGCCGGGTCTCTTGCAACGCTAGGACGTCGTGCGTGCCGAGCCGCCGGGTCCATAGCAATGGGGACGCCACAGGCGGACCGCGTTCCCTGTTGCAGTAATTAATTATTCACACATGTTTTCTCTGATCGTGCAGCAAGGCAGCTGCACGACATTTTGTGTAATTAGGCTCTGTAGTCTTATTGGAGGGTTCCCTGTTATATGCCTCCTCAGTGCCTCACACAAACGCCGGTGATAGCTTCCTGTTTGCTGTTCCTGCCTTGCAGAACTCTGTTCCTGTCAGCTATATTTGATGGATCTTGCTCTCTGCCCTCTTGTACCTTGGAGATCCGAAGCCGGTGCTGGGAATCCTTCTAGTCCTTGTGAACCTGTTGCTGTCATCTGGGGTTCTCGCCCGGTTTCGTGAGTAGCGGCATCTGCAGCGTGTTGCGGCCTATGCCGCTTAGTATTTACTTCTTTGAATTGGTGCATTTGCGGAGGTTTCCGCTTTCACTGTCCTCACCGGAACTCGGCGGTGCCGTGTGGGGGAGTGGACAGTGGTTTTCTTTGTAGTTTTTTACCTTTGGCGGCGTGCCGCGCATACTTTTAGTTTTAGGTTAGCCAGTAGCCGCTGACCTTGTTGTTTCAGTTAGAGGGCCCCTTGTTATTACCCTGTCTCAGTTCACTCTTTGTCTCTCCTTAAGACCTGAGGGGGCATTGGAGTTGGGCATACTTAATCCGCCCTTCAAATGCGGCTGCCATGGGCCCAAGAAACCATAGTCTCGCAAGAGTGAATTGACAGCACGGGTAAAACAACGGAGGTAGGGTGCCAGGGGCTATTCCCTTTCCGTTTCCCTTTTCCCAGCATTACGTCCTGCTGCTCAGGTCTCACCGTATAAGACCTCCCCTATCCTGAGCATCAGGATCATAACAATAGGCTTATTCCAGGTTATAGATGATGAAGTCTGTAATGCCCGGCTTCTCTCAACCAACGCGTGTTTCTGTGTCAACAGCTTTATCAAGGTATGTGTGCCTGTTGTAGAGGTGCCCTTTTTAAAGGCTGTGCTGATTGCCCATTGTTAGCAGCTGGGATTCGTTTAAAACATAATAAAAAAACTCAAAACAAAACCATATCCAGTAAAAAATATTGTATTTATGGGAGACAGATGTATATATATGTCAAAAGTGCTTTTGGTGCATATTTATTAAGATGTATAATAAAAAACAAAGCATCATTTCCTGTTTATAAATCCAATCACATGACCGCATATGATCGTTTCCTGTGTGTGGCACGCATATTCACTTTCTATTGGTTATATTTACTATATTTCCTGATCACTGTTTGCCATTACAGCCAGCCACATGATCAAAGCAAGCCTCCAGAGACGTGTCCAGCCTCATTCGCCGGCCTGATCACGTGTATCCGATCACGTAACATGATCTAGCCATTTAGTCCGCGCGTGCGGCTGGAAATGCATCATTCCCTCAATTCGATGCCGAGAGTGGTCACGTGATCGGACTCTCTAGAAGGCATTGTTGCCCTTAGTTAGATAAACATAATTACTCCGTACTTAGACCTCGTTTTCCCTACATATAATCAGTACTATCTATTTTGTACCAATCATTCATTATTAGATATTTTTTTATCATATATATATATATTTTAAAAATTAGTTTATTGTGTACACTAACACCAACTGATCATGTGTCTATATCACATGACCATAGCTATCCAATGGAAATCCTGACATTTAGACCATGTATTCCTTTATAGAAGTTTAATGACTTATCTATTGTTATCTTAAAATAACCAAGTAATACAATCATAACAATATACACATATTAAAATATATATCGGAGAAGGTTGACAGATATATTTTAATTCATTCCTTAATATTTTGCTCACTACTGACATCTTGAGGTTAGATGCCATAATGGATTACACATACGTGCATTTAGCAAATGAAATGCACATCCATATTGGTCATAATGTACTGTAAATACATACATGACCCATAGATGATACACTTCTTTGTAATATCTCAAGATGCTATAATATTGCATTTAATTCCAGTGCCTCGTTGAGGACACTTGGATATAATGAATTGAGTTGGAATGTCCAAAAAATCTCCTGCCGACACAATCTGGTAAACCTATCACCCCCCCGGTTGGTCTGTGTAATATGTTCTAGTCCGACAAGCCGTAGGGAGCTAGGATCTTTATTGTGATGGTATAAAAAGTGTCTTGATAAACTATGTTTTGTTATCCCGTTAACAATATTTCTGCGATGTTCCATAAATCTGGATTTTAAGGCCCTAGTCGTTCTACCGACATACTTTAAATTACACCCACACTCCAATAAATATATAACCCATGTTGTATTACAATTGATAAAACTGGAAATATTTAAACATTTTCCTTTGATATTGTGTCACCATTTTGATTTTATTACGTACATGTGAACAGGTCGTGCATCTATTGGCACCACATTTATAAAATCCATTAGGTTTCGTTGTTAACCAGCCTTTTTCAGATTTTTTATCTGTATCAGATGGTAAACTTTTTAGCTGACTGGGAGCTAATATAGTTTTCAAAGATTTGTTCTTTTTGAATATGAATTCTGGTTGTGTGGGGAGAATGTTACCCAAGATGATATCATTTTGAAGCATGTGGTAATTTTGTTTTATTATATCTTTGATTTTATTCGATTTACTATTAAATTTAGATATAAACGCTAATTCTTTCTTACCAGACAGAGTTTTTTCTTTCGGATAAAGGAGGGTATTTCTTTCTATTTGATCTACTTCTGAGATGGCTCTGTTTAATATATATTGAGGATAGTCTCTATCAATAAAGGATTCTAGCATTTTAGTGGCCTGTATTTTGAATGATTGAGTAGAGGAACAGTTTCTTTTGACTCTTAGTAACTGTCCTTTAGGGATATTTTTCTTCCAGGATTGATGGTGTGCACTCCTATAGTTTAAATATGAATTATGACCCACTCCTTTTATATGGTTAGAGGTGTGAATACGATTATCAATTACTTCTAGAGTGATATCCAAGAAGTTGATTTTTGAAGAGCTAAAGTTAGAGGTGAAGGTTAAATGAAATGTGTTAGTGTTGAGAGACAAAACTAAATCCAAAAAAGTGTTGTGATCCCCATCCCAAATAAACAATAGGTCATCGATGTACCGCCCATAGAGGACGAGATGTTCGCAGAGCCCGCCTCCCCAAATGAGGTCCTCCTCAAGTTGTCCAACATATAGGTTGGCGTTACTTGGCGCAAATCTCGTCCCCATGGTGGTTCCCATCGTTTGACGAAAAAATGTGTTCGAAAAAAGAAAATAATTGTGAGAAAGAATGAAGGAAATAGAGTCGACAATAAACTCTCGGTGTCTCTCGGAAAGGTCGCCATCGGCTGTTAGTATTCGATTAATTGTCTGTACCCCTAATTTATGAGGTATGTTAGTATATAAGCTGGAAACATCCAGAGTTGCGAAAGCATATGATGGCTTCCAGATAATATTTTGGATAAGTTCCAGAAAATGCATTGTATCTCTTATGTGGGACCTTAACCGAGAGACACATGGTTGGAGGTAGCTGTCGACATAAGCTGATAAAGAACAAGTGAGTGAATTAACACCAGAAATAATAGGACGTCCCGTGGGTGAAGTGAGGGACTTGTGAATTTTGGGTAAATGATAATAAATAGGGATAGTTGGATGTAAAGGGAAAAGAAACTTAAGCTCTTCCTTGGATATCACTCTATCTTGAAGTGCAGCTTGTAGAAGTATGTATAGTTCTTTGTGATAGAGAGGGGTGGGATCGCAAGTGAGGACTTCATAGAAGTTGACGTCATGAAGCTGTCGAAAAGCCTCCCTGACGTAATCCTCTCTGTCCTGTATCACAAGCCCACCCCCCTTATCAGCTTCCTTAATAATAATTGACATGTCTTTAGTCAGATTCTTTAGGGCTCGTTTCTCCCATTTATTTAGGTTCTGTTTGCATTTTTGATCTGACGAGCACAATACTTTGAAGTCTTCTAAGGTGGTTCTATAAAAGGTTTCTACCTGACTGCTTTTAAAACTAATAGGAAAAAAGTCTGACTTTAGTCTACACATTTTTTTATCAATGTCATATATCTTTTTAGTAGGAGACTGCGTTTCATTGGCACAGTCCAATTCCTCTAACATTTTGAGAATAGGGTCATCTGTGGAATCTAACACAATTGGCATCTCATTTGAACTAAACTTTGTGTTTGCCTTCTTTACAAAAAATCTTTTTCTGCAAATGGTGCGAACAAACCTATTAAGTTCAACATACAGATCAAATATATTGAGGGACTCTGTGGGAGAGAATCTAAGCCCCTTACATAAAAGTGACATCTCACTGTTTGTTATTTGTTTAGATGATAGATTGTAAATACTTCTCATTATTTTCCAGTCTTTTGTTTTTTATTCTCTTAAATTTCTCTTTTTTGCCTCCCCGTCGTCCTCTATTCTTTGATCTTGTTAGGGTCTCCTGCCCTGTGCTGCCACGTCGTCATGGCAACCGGGAGACAAGTGCTAGCGGAGTAACCTGAGCGCAGCTGATACTCCGGTTCGGGTCTTTTGCTGTGCAGTGGTTATAGGCTCTGTGCACGGCAGGGGATCCGGTGCTGGTTTTTGTGCTCACAGTCTGTGAGGTCTGAGTGGGGCGTGGACAGCACCTGCTTTATAAGGCCTCTTCTCAGGGTAAGTAGATGCTGCTGAATCTTTGTTGGTTAGTCAGTTCCTGAAAGTTAACCAGTACTGTGTAGCTTTGTATTTGTTTGTTGCTTACTGCAAATAGGCCTGGGGATTTGGTATTACACTCTGCCAATCCAGACCTAGCAGTAAGACTGGAGTCAGTCGTTTAGCTTGCTGGGGTTCTGTTACTACTCTGTGAACTTAGCAAGTTTGCGGCTGTATTCTAAGACTTGCCTGTCTAATCCTGTCTCACTGTGCTAGGTGTCAGGGGTCAGTTTAGTGGCAGTAAGCTGAACCTGTGCACTGCAAGTGAGAATTAGGATTGTGGAGACTCTCCTTGTGTCTATCATTCCATCTCTGACCAAGGAGTTTACTGCCACACCCGTTGGTAACCCTTTAGGGTTTTGCTGTTGCCCTTAGCAACAGCATTTCGGGTTCTCTACGTATTAAAACACAACATCTTGCTTTTCCCATCTGAGCAGTTCTAATACAAGGGAGATACCCAGTTCCTTAGCCTCTGGGCTTCTCTGTTCACCTTGTGTGTATTTTGTTACCCTATCACCTTCTGTGTACGTTATGTCATATTCCCCAGTCTGTCTGTGAGTCCATTTGTTTTGCATAACAGTTCAAACACCAGTACATTCCTGCAGGCACTGGAGTGCATAACAGTTCTGACACCAGTACTTTCCTGCAGGCACTGGTGTGCATAACATATTCAGCAGCCTAATACTCCTGTTGAAATTTTGTGGGAATATGGAGCATACCCCTCAAAATACGTTGCAACAGGTGGTCGATCAGGTGCAGGTCCTGAATCGACAATTTAATGATTTGTCCATTAAAATGCACACCTCCCAGGCTGCTGGCGGAGCTCCAGCAGCAGCAGCACCTGCAGGGGTTAAGGAGCCGAAAGTAAATCTCCCGGATCGTTTTTCTGGAGATCGCTCGCAGTTCTTTTGTTTCAAGGAGAGCTGCAAGCTATACTTCCGGCTTAGGCCTCAGTCTTCTGGGTCGGAGAATCAGCGGGTGGGCATAGTGATTTCCTTGCTATAAGGAGACCCACAGGTCTGGGCATATGGGTTGCAGCCTGACTGTCCGTCGCTTAAAAGTGTTGATGCTTTTTTTACGGCACTGGGCATGTTGTATGATGACCCTGACAAGACGGCCTCAGTCGAGGCTCAGATTTCGATCCTTAAGCAAGGGCGAAGGCCAGTTGAGGTTTACTGTACGGAGTTTCGGAGGTTGGCCCATGATACCCAGTGGAATGACCCAGCCCTGAGACACCAGTACCGAAGAGGTCTTTCTAACCAGATAAAGGACCAACTGGTACAATATCCCTTGCCTGATAGCTTGGATCAGCTCATGCAGTTATCCATCCGGGTGGATAGACGGCTGAGAGAGCGTAGGCTTGAAAGGGAGACTGAGATTTCCTTCCTTCCCAAGGGAACCTCAGACTCTGAGGAATTTTCCGAGGAGCCTATGCAGATTGGGGCTACCCGCCTCTCCTCGCGTGAGAAGACGCGGAGGAGACAGCAGGGGTTGTGTTTGTACTGTGGGAATAAAGGTCATGTGGTAGTATCATGCCCAGAAAAGCCGGAAAACTTCAGGGCCTGAGGGTGATGGGAAATATCCTGTCAGGCCAGAAGTCAGAATTTCCCAAGAAGACTTTTATCATTCCGGTGACCTTGAAGATCCTCGGTCAAACTGTCAAGACTGAGGCCTTTGTGGACAGTGGGGCCGACGGGGTTTTTATGGACCGCCAATTCGCCCTGAAACACTCTGTTCCCTTAGTACCCTTGGCATCGGAAATTGAGATTTGTGGGTTAAACGGGGAACCATTATCCCAAGGTAAAATTACCTCTTGCACTAGCCAGATTTCTTTGTTTATTGGAGCCACACACTCTGAAAAATTGTCCTTTTATGTGACTGTCTGTACTTTTGCCCCATTGGTGTTGGGGTTACCCTGGTTAAGGGCCCACAATCCTCAATTTTACTGGGTCTCTGGGGAGATTCTTAGTTGGGGTACTGATTGTTTCAGGAGTTGCTTGAGCCTTCCAGTCAGGCTCTCGCAGCTAAGTTTGCCAGGATTGCCAGGGTGTTATGCAGATTTTGCGGACGTGTTCTCCAAAAAAGTTGCAGAGGTACTACCTCCCCATCGCCCCTATGACTGTGCCATTGATTTGTTGCCAAATGCTAAGCTTCCCAAGAGCAGGTTGTACTCCCTGTCACGTCCTGAGACTCAGGCTATGGCAGAGTACATTCAGGAGAACTTGGCTAAGGGATTTATCAGACCTTCACAGTCTCCAGTTGGGTCGGGGTTCTTCTTCGTGGGTAAAAAGGATGGTTCGTTGCGACCCTGCATCGACTTCAGGGAATTGAACCGTATCACGATTAAAAACTCATACCCACTGCCTCTCATTTCGGTCTTGTTTGACCAGCTTCGTACTGCCACCATTTTTTCTAAGATTGACCTACGCGGTGCGTACAATCTAATCCGAATAAGAGAGGGGGATGAATGGAAGACTGCCTTTAATACCCACTCAGGGCATTATGAATATTTGGTGATGCCTTTTGGGCTCTGTAATGCCCCGGCAGTCTTCCAGGATTTCATGAATGATGTGCTCAGGGAATATTTGGATAGATTCTTAGTTGTATACTTAGATGACATCCTAATCTTCTCCCATTCCCTGGAGGAACATCGGAAGCATGTACGCTTAGTCCTCCAGAAACTCAGAGACCACCGGCTTGGGGCGAAGCTGGAGAAGTGCGAATTTGAAGTTCAGCAAATCGCATTTCTAGGATATATTATCTCCCCAGAAGGTTTCCAAATGGAGGGTTCCAAGGTACAGGCAGTCCTGGATTGGGTGCAGCCCACTAGTTTGAAGGCGCTTCAGCGTTTCCTGGGCTTTGCGAATTTTTATAGACGATTTATCGCTGGATTTTCGTCTATAGTGGCGCCCTTGGTGGCACTCACTAAGAAAGGGGCGGATGTTGCTCACTGGTCTTGTGAGGCTAAAGCGGCTTTTGCCCGTCTCAAAAGGGCATTTGTTTCGGCCAAGGTGCTGCGACACCCAGATCCAGAGCGTCCTTTTGTGGTGGAGGTGGATGCCTCTGAGATGGGTATTGGGGCAGTGCTTTCTCAGATGGGAGTGTCTGATAATCGCCTTCATCCCTGTGCTTACTTTTCCCGTAAATTTTCGCCTGCCGAGATGAATTATGACGTGGGTAACCGGGAATTGTTGGCTATTAAGGATGCACTCGAGGAGTGGAGACACTGGCTTGAGGGGGCTAAGTTTGTGGTCTCAATTCTCACTGACCATAAGAATCTGGCATACTTAGAGTCAGCAAAGCGTCTCAATGCCAGGCAGGCACGATGGGCTTTGTTTTTTGCTCGCTTTAATTTTTTGATAACATATCGCCCTGGGTCAAAAAACATCAAGGCTGATGCGCTCTCGCGGAGTTTTGCTCCAATCCAGGAGACCACCGATGAGCCGTTGCCCATTGTTTCCCCATCATGTATTAAAGTGGGCATTACCCAGGACCTCTTATCATTAGTCCTTAGAGCACAGGAGCAGGCTCCTCCAGACCTTCCGGTAGGTCTTTTGTTTGTGCCTCCTAGGTTAAGACAGCGAGTGTTCCTGGAATTCCATGCCAAGAAGTTGGCAGGTCACCCGGGTATTGCCAGAACTCGGGAGTTGCTATCTAGGGCGGTGTGGTGGCCCTCGGTGGCTAAGGATGTGGATCAGTGGGTTCGGGCATGTGACATCTGTGCCCGAAATAAGACTCCTAGAGGGGTTCCTGTTGGCCCATTACATCCACTCTCTATCCCATCTAAGCCATGGACCCACATTTCAATGGATTTTGTGGTGGACTTGCCCAAATCCTCGGGGATGACAGCCATCTGGGTTGTCGTTGACAGGTTTTCGAAGATGGCGCACTTCGTTCCACTGGTTGGGCTGCCATCGGCCAGACGCCTGTCTGAATTATTTATGCTGCATGTTGTGCGTCTCCACGGGTTGCCACTTGATGTGGTCTCTGACCGCGGATCCCAGTTTGTGGCCAAATTCTGGAGGGCATTTTGTTCCGATCTCCAGATTTCTGTCAGCTTGTCGTCAGGCTACCATCCGCCGTCTAATGGGCAGACTGAAAGGGTGAACCAGTCCTTGGAGCAGTTCCTCTGGTGTTATGTCTCCAAGTGTCAGACTGACTGGGTTGCTCATCTGTCCATGGCGGAGTTTGCCTATAACAACGCGGCTCACTCTGCTACAGGGATCTATCCCTTCCTTTGTGTGTATGGGCATCATCCTAAGGCCAATTCTTTTGACCCCCTGGACTCCACGCCTGGTGGTTCCTCTGTGGTTTCGGTCCTTAGAGGTATTTGGCGGAAAGTGAAGAAAGCCCTTGTGTCTGTGTCATTAGTGACCAAAAGGGTTTTTGATAAGCGGAAAAGACCCTGCAGCTTCAAATTAGGAGACTTCGTCTGGTTGTCTACCAAGAATTTGAAGTTGAGACAGCCATCTCATAAGTTAGGCCCCCGGTTCATCGGCCCTTATAAGATCACCAGGGTTATCAATCCGGTGGCATTTCAGTTAGATCTGCCCCGTTCTTTGGGTATCAATAAAACATTTCATTGTTCCCTTTTAAAACGGGCGATTAGTAATCCTTCTTCCAGTGGAAGACCTTCCCCTCTTCTGATACATGGCCAGAGGGAGTTTGTTGTTGAAAGGATTCTTGACTCCAAGGTGGTTCGGGGTCGGCTGTCATTTTTGGTGCACTGGAAGGGGTATGGCCCGGAGGAGCGGTCGTGGGTGCGCAGTTGTGATCTTCATGCCCCCAGACTGATACGCTCTTTCTTCTCGCAGTTCCCCGATAAACCCGGTGGTAGGGGTTCTTTGACCCCTCGTCAGAGGGGGGGTACTGTTAGGGTCTCCTGCCCTGTGCTGCCACATCGTCATGGCAACCGGGAGACAAGTGCTAGCGGAGTAACCTGAGCGCAGCTGATACTCCGGTTCGGGTCTTTTGCTGTGCAGTGGTTATAGGCTCTGTGCACGGCAGGGGATCCGGTGCTGGTTTTTGTGCTCACAGTCTGTGAGGTCTGAGTGGGGCGTGGACAGCACCTGCTTTATAAGGCCTCTTCTCAGGGTAAGCAGATGCTGCTGAATCTTTGTTGGTTAGTCAGTTCCTGAAAGTTAACCAGTACTGTGTAGCTTTGTATTTGTTTGTTGCTTACTGCAAATAGGCCTGGGGATTTGGTATTACACTCTGCCAATCCAGACCTAGCAGTAAGACTGGAGTCAGTCGTTTAGCTTGCTGGGGTTCTGTTACTACTCTGTGAACTTAGCAAGTTTGCGGCTGTATTCTAAGACTTGCCTGTCTAATCCTGTCTCACTGTGCTAGGTGTCAGGGGTCAGTTTAGTGGCAGTAAGCTGAACCTGTGCACTGCAAGTGAGAATTAGGATTGTGGAGACTCTCCTTGTGTCTATCATTCCATCTCTGACCAAGGAGTTTACTGCCACACCCGTTGGTAACCCTTTAGGGTTTTGCTGTTGCCCTTAGCAACAGCATTTTGGGTTCTCTACGTATTAAAACACAACATCTTGCTTTTCCCATCTGAGCAGTTCTAATACAAGGGAGATACCCAGTTCCTTAGCCTCTGGGCTTCTCTGTTCACCTTGTGTGTATTTTGTTACCCTATCACCTTCTGTATACGTTATGTCATATTCCCCAGTCTGTCTGTGAGTCCATTTGTTTTCCATAACAGTTCAAACACCAGTACATTCCTGCAGGCACTGGAGTGCATAACAGTTCTGACACCAGTACTTTCCTGCAGGCACTGGTGTGCATAACAGATCTCTGGATCTTTTTGGTGTGTGTGTGTATGTTGTTTTCTCCCCCTTATCTGGTCCTTGTATCGATGTTCTCGCTGTTCTAAAAAAGAGGAATCATAAAGATTCCTCTTTCCCTTAAACTGGACCTCCTTATGTCGTGCTCCTCTTTGTATATCTCCTCTATCTTGTGAGATATTATATGTAGCTCTTATTGAAGATACTTCTTCCTGATCCTGATTTGTGGAATTTAATCTAAACCGGTTTTCTCTCTCATACTTCACATTCCTTGTTGTCCTTTTTCCCCAATAATTGGAACCCTCTGATACGGATTTATATTTATCTCTATATGATCTAGATTCACCATTTTTATAATCGTCCATATATGCGGTCATGTGATCGGATTTATAAACAGGAAATGTTGCTTTCTTTTTTATTATACATCTTAATAAATATGCACCAAAAGCACTTTTGACATATATATATATACATCTGTCTCCCATAAATACAAATATTTTAAACTGGATATGGTTTTGTTTTGATGTTTTTTTATTATGTTTTAAACAAATCCCAGCTGCTAACAATGGGCAATCAGCACAGCCTTTAAAAAGGGCACCTCTACAACAGGCACACATACCTTGATAAAGCTGTTGACACAGCGAAACCCGTTGGTTGAGAGAAGCCGGGCATTACAGACTTCATCATCTATAACCTGGAATAAGCCTAGAAGTCCATCAAACAAGCTATAACGGGGATTTGGCAGACGTCCACAAAAGTACAAGAGACCAAGCTCCAATAGGACTGAGTTGCTGCTCGGAACCAAGCAAAGGTCTGTCTTTATGATCTATGTGGACTTTCATCTGACAGCACTGAAAATTGCCCCCAGGACTGTGGCCTAAGTCTTTGCCCGACTTCTTACATGGTAATATACCAAACGAATTGCTGTGCTTGCCCTATTTTTATTTTTATATTTATTTATTTTGATGTATATTTAGGAATTGATTCTTAAATTATTTGTTGCAACAATTTATACATAATAAAATATAATTGGTTTTCCATATCCAGTTTTAAAGCACTGTATATACCCTTTCCTATCCTTACATATATGTGTATGTATGTTTGTGTGTGTGCGCGTATATATATATATATATATATATATACACATACATATATATATATATATATATATATATATATACATATACAACATCATTGTTGGTATGTTTACAATCATTGGGTACGTTACCGGAAGATCTTACCCTGTGTAGTGCGGACGTGACCAGCCTCTACACCTGCATCCCGCATGATGCAGGTGTGGAGGCAGTCTGATGTTTGATCACTGATAATCCTGTTTACCTAGGTCCAACGGTAGACTTCTTCTTGAAGTTATTAACATTAGTATTGACGCGTAATTATTTTACCTTTAATGGTCGAATTTACCTGCAGGTACTTGGTTGTGCGATGGGGTCCCCAGTGGCCCCATCGTACGCCTATGCCTTTATGTACTCGATAGAGAACACACTTTTTGGCTCCCCGTACTCTTCGTCTATGTACTTTTATAAGAGGTACATAGACGATCTTCTCATTTTCTGGCAGGGACCACAGGAACAGTTAGAGAATCTATTAAAGGAACATAATGACACTGTGAGTCCTGTGAAATTCACTTATCAGATGTCACACCTAGAAATACATTTTCTGGATGTCATTATAGCGATACAGGAAGGTCAGTTACAAACAGCTCTGTATATTAAACCTACTGACCGATATTCAATTTTACATCATGCTAGTTCACATCCCCTTCCATTACGTAAAGGTTTGCCACAATCACAATTTCTGAAGGCGAGACGGATCATATAAGATCCACAATTGGTAGAATCCTCTATAGACCAGATGGTCTGTAAGTTTGAACAACGAGGATATCCACGTCAGGATCTATTGATAAGTCAGGGACTCATTGTTGAATCGGTCCAGTTTGGTCGATAAACAACAACAGGGACAGATAATTCCATGGGTTAATAAGTTTACAGCAGCTACTACAGCCATTACCCAACAGGTTAAAAAACTCTGGCCCATAGTTAACACAGACAAAGCACTACCTGCATTACTGGACTCCAGGGTATTACCAAGCTATACCAGGGGTTCCAACATAGGTGACAGAGGAGTGAAATTGGATGTCTTTTCTCTTACCAAGCAGCAGCAAACCCACTTTTTACGTCCCAAGGTGGGATGTTTCCGCTGCTTGGGCTGTTCCACGTGTAACACTCTATTACCTGGCTCCAATTTTTACCACCCTCATACAGGCAAACCATTTAAAATCCAACATCGGGTGACCTGTACGACCACCCATGTTATATACATGTTGAAATGTCCTTGTGGGTTGGCCTACGTCGGTAAGACGCAGCGCCAATTTTGAGAATGGATGGCCCTCCACAGAAGCGCCATTAAGCAAGCTAAGGAAAAAGGAATGAGTGAACAACCAGTGGCTCGCCATTGTTTGATGGCTAAACATAACATAGCGAGTATACGAGCCATTATCATAGATCATGTACCCCCATTACACAGAGGGGGCGATCGTAACAAGATTCTAATGCAGAGAGAAAGTCATTGGATCCACGTTTTGAATACGATATCTTCAGGTGGTTTGAACAAAACTTTGGGGCTCCAGTGTTTCCTATAATCACCCTTTATAATCATTCACATATTTTTCCTAATTTTTTACTTTATTTTAGTACTTTGTTATCTATCTGATGGGGCTAGTGTTCAATAGAGGTTGATATACTATAATTTTGTGTGAGCTTTATTAATAATATTATATACAATGTTTAAACATACAGTATGTCTGCAGATTGCTCTATATACAGACAGGGCCATTGTAGCAACATTACGCTTTATATGTGATTTAAGATCTTGAGTTGTAATTAGCAACCAGAGGTAATGAACATCTTTGTTTTTAAATTTTTTAATTAGTATGTTGTTAGGTAGTCAGTCTTATGCTCGTTAGGAGCTTTTAACTTGCACGGATATGTACTGTGTTGTTATAGTGTACAGGAGTCGCTTAGCAGCAGCTTCACTGACTCCTTGATTGGTTCTCCCTGCCCGGCGCTGACCGCTGATGTCATCACTTAGAGACCCGCTCACACTGCGGTTGGACGCGGTGGTAGTGCCGGACAGGTGAGTAACATTACCTCTCATGAGCACTTGTTAGATGGTATATAAGTGGGATTGTTTTGCACCTTTGTATGTACTGTTTGTCCCTGAAGACGGGGTGATCCCCGAAACGGCGTAGGACCGAAATAAAGGCTATTATTCATCTTTAATCAGTCTGCTGAGTGCCGCTGTTACTAAGCTTCTGTTTTGGATTACAATATCCCTGGATGGCACCACAGCAAGTATTCTTTACCCACAAGCCAGTGCCGAGCCCTCCAGCAGTATATATATATATATATATTTGTTATTACACAAACCTGCGCATATACATACACACCCACCCTCCCGCCCACGGAAACCCCCCTCGCTAAATCCTGGGTTTGTCCCTGCAGTATATTGCTAATTGTTAATACTGTATTACATACACTATCCAGTGTGTATGAAGACCAATGTACAGATATGTCCAGGGCTTGTCAAAGCTAGGGAGGCCAATCCCGGGCCTTTTTTTTAATCCTGGGTATTGGGATTGAAAAAAGGTCAATCCCAGAATTCCCGGAATACCAAGGATTGGGTTGAAAACGGCCTAGCCCACACAAGTACTCGCCATCTTGGGTGGTAGCTGGGCTCGCGGGCAGCGAGGTGCGGTCCGGGCAGCACTAGTGGCTGGCATCAGATTCACCATTGTGAGTGGGATGGCTGCAGGTGACGAGGTGCGGGCAGTGAGGTACAGTCCAGGTGGTGTGGACGGCTGGTGTCAGACTGTGCAGAGTGACCTCTGTCATTATGACACACTGCGCAGTACATACTGCTGGGGGCAGGGGTCACACAGAGGAGGGAACTGGGCAGCGTCTGAGCCTCCTGAGGACAATCAATGCTGCCTGGTATTAAAAAAACAATGGGGCAGGTAAATCCCGCAATCCCTGTGATTGAAGCTTCCAATCCTGGGATTGAATCCCAGCCATTTTTTGGTCTAAATCCCGGGATCCATGACATTATTATGCATTCCTAATAACTTCTGGTACCACAGGTAGAAAAGTGAAATACTGTATTTGGTTAAATATTTATCAGTTTATTTGAGTTTCTTAAAAATAAAATTTTGCATACTGTATGTGATGTAAAAGAAACACAACTCCCTTGGCACAGAGAAACTGCATCTCAATTTTAATCATTCCTTGCCTGAAGCAATTCCTAAACAGCAAATTGTATATCGCAATGGCTACTAACAGCACTGGTTATTTTTAGTGTAAAAAAAGTGTTGCATTTTTACATGAAACACTTTTTTTGGATACATTATATTATTACAGATTTTTCTTAGGCAAGTCAAAGCAAATTCTTGCCCTACAAGAGACTGGTCATTTACAATCTAAGACTTTCACCTCCGCATGAGATTTGCCACCTCTCGCTAGGATGAAATTAAACACAGCTTTAAAATATTTGCTGCCTGTTTATACATAGCCTCCTGAGCAGAACAACATCAGCATGACAAAATGTTCCATACACTAACATTTGTATCTAGCAGAGGTTCAGCTGAACTGAACACAGTGTTCTGCACGTAACACCAAGAATGTCTTTACTATTAAATCACAAACACTTGTACTGTAATGGGCAGGATTTGTATTTATCCATTTGATTTTCTTACTGCTGTTTGAAGAGAAAGGAAATGCTGGATTTACTTTTTTAGACTGTGTAGGCTAAGCTGCAGGATAATATCACTGCATGGATTCCTTTGCAGAGACTTAAAATTTCATGTAGTAAAATGGAAAGTTAACTGCCCCAAGATAAAAATAATAATCTGAGGCTGGATCAAAAGGTCTTATTAAAACTGTTCATGTTCAAAAGTTACATTGACTTTTTAAATCCCTTTTGTAGTGTCTGTGTAACAGTGACATACAGTATCTATAATGGGTGCAGTGTTTGTGCCATGCCACAGGTTCTTGAGTCCATAGGGGAATGACTTGGAATGACTTCCTTAGAATGCAGCCTTCATAATGGTAGGCATTTCCACTGTCATTGAACAGCAACAGGGGGGAAATTTACAAAGATTTGTGTTGGGCAGCTATCTGTGATTGCCCCTTATCGCCGTAATGGTTTGCACCACAAATCGCTAATTTACTAGCAATCATGTTGGGCTAGATTGTGTTGTCTGACGATAATAATAGGAATCATGGGCTGGGATGCACAAATGTAGTTGTAATAAAGCAGCATGTTTGCTTTGAAACCTGCAAAGATCAGTGAAATCCGTGCAGGCTTTTTGAGTTTTAAGTGAATGAAACAGTGTCGGACTGGGGCATGAAAGGCCCGCCGGGGGAATGCTGTTGTAGGGGCCCATGCTTAAGGGTGTGGCCAGGCTCCACTTGAGCGTGGCCAGCCACCACAGAGGTTTGACTAACTATTACAGAGCACATGTTCTATACCCCTTGGTAAATATATAATAAACCATATTCTTGCGAAGTATAATGTAACATAAGTATAATGCATAATTAAAGTGCACTAGGATAGAGTCTGGAACCTGATCCCTAGAGGAGGAGGAGGGCCCACAGGCAGTGGGGCCCACCGGTGGTTTCCCCTGTTCCCCTGTGTGCCAGGCTGACCCTGGAATTAAACTGATAATTTTAGGAAAGTCCAGTGTGACTACCCCTCTCAAAAGTATAACCAGCACCGGGCGCGCGTGTGTGTGTGTGTGTGTGTGTGTGTGTGTGAAGGGGGGGAGGGGTAATGCCACTGCCAGGGGACAGCCAATGTATTCATCCCCCCAACCAGAGCTGGTCCTAGGCATAGGCAAACTAGGCAAATGCCTAGGGCATTTGGTAAGCCTAGGGGCACAAGCAGCTTCTGCTGATTAAAATGATATGTGGCATGCCTATAGTCTGTGTGTGTGACTGCGGCTGTATCTGCATATGAAATGCTACTTTACAGTGTATTATTGGAAATAACTGTAACTTAGCATTTCGTATGCAGATGCAGTCACAGTCGCACACAGAATATAGGCATGCCACATATCATTTTAATCAGCAGAAGCTGCTTGCTGACTCACGCGATGCATCTCCTGCTGCATGGTGTATTGAGGCAAGATGTATGAGGACACACCTGTATCCATGCAGAGGCAGAGATCACAGTGTTAGCAGCCATGTGAGTGCTGTGTGCGGGTGGGTTCGTTGTGCAGCAGTGTTTGGCATAAGTGTAAGGTGCACTATGTATGTCATTATGTATATAGGTTCACTAATAACGTGCAGCATATATGAAAAGGACATTATGTGTATAAGGCATTAATAATGTGCGGCATATGTGTAAGGGACATTATATGCATAAGGGCATTAATAAAGGTTGGCATAATGTGTAAGGGGCATTACTGTGTGGTATTATGTGTATAAATGCATTACTTATATGTGGCATTATGTGTATAAAGTGCTCTACTGTGTGGCGTAACATATAGAAAGGGCACTGCTGTGTGGTCTAATGTGAATAAAGAGCAATATGGTGTGGTGCAATGTGAATAAATGGCCCTACTGTCAGGAGTAACGTTTATAAGGTAAAGTGATACTACTGTGTGATGTAATGTGAATTAGGGACACTATTGCATGATATAATGTGAATAAAATTGCACTACTGTGTGGCGTAATTTGAATTGGGGGTACTACTGTGTGGCCATGCCCCTTCCCAGCAAGAACACACCCCTTTTTCCACTGTGCGCCGAAAGTGAGCACTGTTCCTATTTAAAATATAGGGGGTAGGAACACCAAGATGAGGACTGCTATGGGTGAGCGGTGATGTTGCAGGTAAAGGGCGGCAGGTTCAGAGGTGGAACTAGCAGCGTTGCTAGGGGGCACCAACCAAAATCTTGCCTAGGGCATCATATTGGTTAGGGCCAGCTCTGCCCCCAACTAGTCACCCCAGCCTTGGTATTCCTCGGACAGAACTCACATAATTTCTGCCACCTGCGGGAGCAACTCTGTATGTACTACATGTACATACAGCGCAGGTTGTGTCTGGAGGGATCGAGTCACTCATTTTTGTAACCTTTGGATGCCTACTGGACAAGTGGCCAGCCGTGCAAGGAACAATGTGTGTATAGTCATTGGCATTTCTGTAATGGGTGCAATGTGTGTGGTGCACATGGGCCCATGCATCCAGGGGGTGCCCACACTGCACACACTTCATCCACATTCTAATACCTTTCCAGAGTCCAGTGAAAATCACAGCCAAAATAGCCACCATGCATACACAGTCATCAAATTGGTCTCCAAAACATGGTGGGCACCTTTCCTTCTCTTACTTACACTATCTTATACTCAATGCTACCTTTGATGGCAATTAAACCCTGGTTTTCTGTATATGCCTTGTACTTATCCTATATTCTCTCAAACTGTAAGTGTCTTGCTCATTTGTTTATGTACTCTGTAATGGATGCTGCGGATCCCTTGTGCGCCATATAAGTAAAAGATAATAACAATAATAATAATAACAGTAATATGTGAGTGTAATTGTGGGTTTGAGTGAGTGTAATTAAAGTTGTACTATCTACAGTGTGTTTGTGCTGTTGTTATTTTAATATTTATTTTACAGGGTACAATTCCCTCATGCTGGCACTTGTGGTTCTCGAAATACCAGCATGTGGGGGAGACTTGCTGGGAAGTGCTCCTGTAAAAGACATTGGTGGTCATTCTGAGTTGTTCCCTCGCTAGCTGCTTTTAGCAGCATTGCAAACGCTAGGCCGCCGCCCTCTGGGAGTGTATCTTAGTTTAGCAGAATAGCGAACGAAAGATTAGCAGAATAATTCCCTGCAGTTTCTGAGTAGCTCCAGACCTACTCCTAGACTGCGATCACCTCAGTCCGTTTAGTTCCTGGTTTGACGTCACAAACACACCCTGCGTTCGGGCAGCCACTCCCCCTTTTTTACAGCCACTCCTGCATTTTTACCTGGCACGCCTGCAATTTTTAGCACACTCCCTGAAAACGGACAGTTTCCGCCCAGAAACACACACTTCCTTGTCAATCATACTATGATCACTCGAGCATTGAAAAAACATTGTTCGAGCTTGTGTAAATCTACAAAGTTTTGTGTTAAAGTACTTAGCGCATGCGCGCTGCGCACCATGCGCATGCACATTTTTGACATTTTTTCACTTGATTGCTGCACTGCGAAAATCGGCAGCAAGCAAACAACTCGGAATGACCCCCATTATCACTTTAATTGCTATAAACTCAGCAACCAATGGGCTCTTACTAGCATGTGTTTGTGTGTGTGTTTGGGGTAGGGGAAGGGCACAGCCAGGGGGCACACTTCACGGGGTCCCCCAGCTAAACCATTCTTCCCCCCAACTACTCATCATAGCCCTTAATTGGGAATGACAAGGCTGGTGTGACTAGTTGGGGGGATAAATACTTTGGCTGGGCCTTATGATGGTCCTGGAAATACTGGGGAACCCTACACTTTTTTCCCCTGTATTTCCAGCTCCAGCTCAAGAGCCCAGTGCCGGTTCTTTGAAGTAAGGGGGACCCCCAAACTGTTTTTCCAAATATTTCCCGAACTAGGACTAACTCACAAAACCCAGTGCTGGTTATGTTTTTGGTGGGCGCGGTAGGTCCTATGCAGTGCCGTAACTAGGCATTTTAGCGCTGTGTGCAAGAAACGGCGTTGGTACCCCAACTATGCAAGACAAGGGCAGTGCGCCCCGTAGGTGCGCGAAAAATATATAGGAGCGTGGCTTCATGGGGAAGGGGTGTGGCCACAAAATAATACAAATTCATACTACGGTGCACAGTAGTCTCCATTATTCAAATTACACCGCACAGTAGCGTCACAACACCAGGTAGAGCCCCTTTTACATTACGGCAGACAGCGTCCCCTTTCTACACATTATGGCAGACAGCGTCCCCCTTTTTACACATTATGGCAGACAACGTCCCCATTGTACACATTACGGCAGACAGCGTCCCCCTTTTTACACATTACGGCAGACAGCATCCCCCTTTTACACATTACGGCAGACAGCGTCCCCTTTTTACACATTACGGCAGACAGCGTCCCCCTTTTTACACATTACGGCAGACAGCGTCCCCCTTTTTACACATTACAGCAGACAGCGTCCTCCTTTTTACACATTACAGCAGACAGTGTCCCCCTTTTACACATTACGGCAGACAACGTCCCCTTTTTACACATTACGGCAGACAGCGTCCCCTTTTTACACATTACGGCAGACAGCGTCCCATTTTTACACATTACTGCAGACAGCGTCCCCCTTTTTACACATTACAGCAGACAGCGTCCCCCTTTTTATACATTACGGCAGACAGCGTCCACCTTTTACACATTACGGCAGACAGCGTCCCCTTTTTACACATTACGGCAGACAGCGTCCCCCTTTTTATACATAACGGCAGACAGCGTCCCCCTTTTTACAAATTACGGCAGACAGCGTCCCCCTTTTTACACATTACAGCAGACAGTGTCCCCCTTTTACACATTACGGCAGACAACATCCCCTTTTTACACATTACGGCAGACAGCGTCCCCTTTTTACACATTACAGCAGACAGCGTCCCCCTTTTTACACATTATGGCAGACAGTCCCCCTTTTTACACATTACGGCAGACAGCGTCCCCTTTTTTACACATTACGGCAGACAGTGACCCCTTTTACACATTACGGCAGCCAGTCCCCCTTTTTACACATTACGGCAGACAGTGTCCCCTTTTTACTCATTGTGGCAGACAGAATAGAGAGAGAGCGAGAGAGAGAGAGGGGACAGAAAGAGTGAGAGTCAGTCAGGGCATATATACTGTAAATCTGCACTCACCCTGGTCTGGGACCGGGTGGGAGGGCACACTCTCCCTGAGGTGCTGAAACTGGCTCTAAGCTGTGCTGCTGCTGGTGACTCCTCCTCAGTACCAGAGGCGCAGGATGGCTGCAGGCCTGGCTGGTGCTAGAGGGCGGGTGGGCACCGTCGCTGCTGCTCATCGATCTGCTCTGCTCCTCGGCCACCCCGCGCCGCCGCTAGGGCTGCTGCTGCTCGTCGATCCATTCCTTGGTTACCACACGCTGACGCTGGTCACCACGCGCCGCTCCTTGATCTTCACAGCTCATCGGTCTTCTTCCACCACCGCGATGATGTCGCGCCCGCGGCCCGCACCAGCATTGTGGGAAGGTGGGGGGGGTGAGAGGAGATTACAGAGAGAGGCGGTGGGAGTGTAGAGTGGGAGGTGGGACTGCTCAGCAGGCAAGGGGACAGCCAGACCGGGCGGCCATGCATATAATAAGCCACATTTTATAACTGTCGTGCCGCCTACTATATTTAGTGCTCTGACTCCTGGCTATCCTCGCAGTGCAGCGGGGGACTCTTCATCACCAGCAAGATGCGCTCCCTCTACGAGTGCGCTGTGTGCAACGCCCACTCTGCACACACCTAGTTACGGCTTTGGTCCTATGAATTTTTTTTTTTTTTTTCAAAATGAACCCTTTAATTCACTTAAAATACAAAAGCTTGCATAGTTAGATATTACTGATTCGTGCAGGCTTCACAGCAAACACGCTGCTTGTTTTAAGTGTATTGGTTTAGTGAATTGTGTTGCGATTTTTGTGTGAGTTTGCAAACACGATTCTTAGTAAATTTGTGATTTGCATTGGTACCAAAGTTATATTGCCAATGTTTGGTTCGATGGTGTTATCCCACGATTTACTCTGTGAAGTCAAGTTTGACATGCGATTTTCATGTGAATTGGCAAATAGTAAATTCCCAAATTGCAAAAATGCAGCTTTTTCACGGCTTTATTGCTGAAAAATGCAAAAATCAAACAAACATGATTCTTAGTAAATTTCCCCCCATGTGTCCATGTACATTCAGATTTAATAACAGCAAGGTACTGTAGAGTACATAAAGCACAGATATCATAGGAACAGCATTGGGCAGTTAACAGTATTGAAATTATTAGACATTATGCCATTTACAATTGTGTAAATAAATGTATTCATTTAAATCTTCCAAATTTCTACTACTGAATAGGTAACTTACATACGGGTTCAGTATGGTATGCCGGCGGTCGGGCTCCTGGCGACCAGCATACCGGCGCCGGGAGCCCGACCGCTGGCTTACCGACAGTGTGGCGAGCGCAAATGAGCCCCTTGCGGGCACGCTGCGCTCGCCACGCTACGGGCACGGTGGCGCGCTACACGCGCCACGCTCTTTTATTCTCCCTCCAGGGGGTTCGTGGACCCCCACGAGGGAGAATAAGTGTCGGTATGCCGGCTGTCGGGATTCCGGCGCTGGTATACTGTGCACCGGGATCCCGTCAGTCGGCATACTGAAGACCACCCCTTACATACAGTAGACAGTAGTCTAACTTGGCATAAGAGCTTACAGTCACCCTATGCTTTGAATGATGGTCACAATTTTTGCTGTCAATTCTCTTCTTCATAAGAGTTGCATCCACACATGCCTCCTAGAAAGTGCTTCATCTCATTCAGAGCAAGTACCTGTACCCATAACATTACTATTATACAGTGCAAGTTAGTAGTATACACAGTATATGCACACTAAACTCTGAGTTACATAGAAACATAGAATTTTACAGCAGATAAGAACCAATTTGCCTATCTAGTCGGCCCTAAACACATGAACACACTTACATATTAGGGTAATTCTTTGTTGGAAGCCAATTTACCTACTAGTATACTGTATTTTGGAGGACTGTGGGAGGAAACTGGAGTACCCGGAGTAGGGATCAGAATGAAGTACCTAAAATCAAAATTCCGACGGTCAAACTCCTGACAACAATTGACCGACGGTCAAAATCCCGACAAGGTCAAAACACTGACAAGGTCAAAATACTGACAAGGTCAAAATACCAACAGTTAAATGTCGACATGTCGAAAAGTCAACACATTTTCATTGTTTTTTTTGTGTGCATGTCGACACAGGTTGACATGAACACCATATAAGTGTACCGCATCCACTCGCTACGCTCGCCATGCATTGGGCACTATTATATTCTAATTTATATACTACCTCCAGGTCCACTGGGGTGGTGAAGTATGAACAAGTCAGTTTAAACAAAAAACTCAGGCTGACTTTTTGACATTTTAAATGTCGGTATGTTGACCTTGTCTGTATTTTAAATGTCGGTCAATGGTTGTCAGGATTTTGATTGTAGGTAAATTGGCCTCATCCCCCCAGAGAAGACCCATGCAAGTACGGGGAGTATATACAAACTCCACACAGTTAGGGCCAGGATAGGAACCAAACCCACAACCTCAGAGATGTAAGGCAGTAATGCTAACCATTACACCATCTGTACTGCACCTACTGCCTGTGTAATATTACTGGCCTTTCCCTGTATTCTAGAGATGTGCACTGTATACTTTTCAGGTTTTGTGTTTTGGTTTTGGATCTGGATCTCTGTTCGTGTTTTGCAACTGGAATAGGTTTGCCAAAACCACCTTCTCGGGTTTTGGTTTTGGATCTGAATTTTTTTTAATAAAACATAAAAACAGGTAAAATAACAGAATTTGATTTTTGCTTTGTTCTTACAGTATTATTAACCTTTATAACATTCATTTCCACTCATGTCCAGTCTATTCAGAACACCTCACACCTCACAATATTGTTTTTGGACAAAAGGTTGCACCGAGGTCGCTGGATGACTAAGCTAAGTGACACAAGTGGGCAGCACAAACACCTGGCCCATCTAGAAGTGGCACTGCAGTGTCAGACAGGATGGCAGTTTTAAAAACCAGTCGCCAAAGAGCACATAATGGAAAGAAAAAAAGAGGTGCAAGATGGAATTGTCCTTGGGCTCTCCCAAGCACACTTATATTGTACAAACATGATATGCACACTTTAACAAACCAATAATTTCAGTGACAGGGTCTGTCGACATGACTGTGGCTGAAATGATTGGTTTATTTGGGCCTACTTGGATGCTGTCACCGACATAATCATCCACCATTCTTTCAATGTTGACAGCATCATAGACTATATGGAAACGGGGCCTGGACTGCACACCCTAGCTTATTATAATGGGATGTGCTACCTTGCTGGGACTAAGTACTGTAATACAACATAGGAACAAAGGGTGCAGGTGCACCATACACCATTAAAATTATTATAACCATAATATAATATTTGAGGTTCTTGGCATATATTGGCCAGTATATGAGCCTGCCCACCTACTTCACGGTGACCTCATCGGACAGGTCCCTAACACTATAGGGGTTCACCTCCGGGACACAGAGCACCCCCAGACCACCCCAGCCAAACCACCCCAGGGCATCACACAGAAAAAAGGATAGGAGTGAAAGATCAGTGTTAAGCATATGAAAGAGGCTGCTGAATGTAAAAGAAAAGAAGAGGACAGCAGTAAAGTGTTAGAATGTGAAGTCTAGCTGAGCAGTGTTAGAAGTGTAAAAAATATGTGAAAAAAGCTACATAAATATAAAACAAACACAATGTGATAGAAGTGTTAAAAGTAAATGTAAGGTGGTGATGCCCCAAGGTGGCCCAGCCAGAGCAATACGGGGAGCTCCACGCCCCAAAAGCTCACCCCCAAACTGACTTTGTATATAATAGA
Organism: Pseudophryne corroboree; assembly: GCF_028390025.1. Taxonomy (NCBI): domain Eukaryota; kingdom Metazoa; phylum Chordata; class Amphibia; order Anura; family Myobatrachidae; genus Pseudophryne; species Pseudophryne corroboree. Next base: position 94,350,604 of record NC_086455.1, on the reverse strand, counting down.
GATGTGCACTTGAAATTTTTCGGGTTTTGTGTTTTGGTTTTGGGTTCGGTTCCGCGGCCGTGTTTTGGGTTCGACCGCGTTTTGGCAAAACCTCACCGATTTTTTTTTGTCGGATTCGAGTGTGTTTTGGATTCGGGTGTTTTTTTCAAAAAACCCTAAAAAACAGCTTAAATCATAGAATTTGGGGGTCATTTTGATCCCAAAGTATTATTAACCTCAAAAACCATAATTTCCACTCATTTTCAGTCTATTCTGAACACCTCACACCTCACAATATTATTTTTAGTCCTAAAATTTGCACCGAGGTCGCTGGATGACTAAGCTAAGCGACCCTAGTGGCCGACACAAACACCTGGCCCATCTAGGAGTGGCACTGCAGTGTCACGCAGGATGGCCCTTCCAAAAAACACTCCCCAAACAGCACATGACGCAAAGAAGAAAAAAAGAGGCGCAATGAGGTAGCTGTGTGAGTAAGCTAAGCGACCCTAGTGGCCGACACAAACACCTGGCCCATCTAGGAGTGGCACTGCAGTGTCACGCAGGATGGCCCTTCCAAAAAACACTCCCCAAACAGCACATGACGCAAAGAAGAAAAAAAGAGGCGCAATGAGGTAGCTGTGTGAGTAAGCTAAGCGACCCTAGTGGCCGACACAAACACCTGGCCCATCTAGGAGTGGCACTGCAGTGTCACGCAGGATGGCCCTTCCAAAAAACACTCCCCAAACAGCACATGACGCAATGAAGAAAAAAAGAGGCGCAATGAGGTAGCTGTGTGAGTAAGCTAAGCGACCCTAGTGGCCGACACAAACACCTGGCCCATCTAGGAGTGGCACTGCAGTGTCACGCAGGATGGCCCTTCCAAAAAACACTCCCCAAACAGCACATGACGCAAAGAAAAAAAGAGGCGCAATAAGGTAGCTGTGTGAGTAAGCTAAGCGACCCTAGTGGCCGACACAAACACCTGGCCCATCTAGGAGTGGCACTGCAGTGTCACGCAGGATGGCCCTTCCAAAAAATACTCCCCAAACAGCACATGACGCAAAGAAGAAAAAAAAGAGGCGCAATGAGGTAGCTGTGTGAGTAAGCTAAGCGACCCTAGTGGCCGACACAAACACCTGGCCCATCTAGGAGTGGCACTGCAGTGTCACGCAGGATGGCCCTTCCAAAAAACACTCCCCAAACAGCACATGACGCAAAGAAGAAAAAAAGAGGCGCAATGAGGTAGCTGTGTGAGTAAGCTAAGCGACCCTAGTGGCCGACACAAACACCTGGCCCATCTAGGAGTGGCACTGCAGTGTCACGCAGGATGGCCCTTCCAAAAAACACTCCCCAAACAGCACATGACGCAAAGAAGAAAAAAAGAAAAAAGAGGTGCAAGATGGAATTGTCCTTGGGCCCTCCCATCCACCCTTATGTTGTATAAACAGGACATGCACACTTTAACCAACCCATCATTTCAGTGACAGGGTCTGCCACACGACTGTGACTGAAATGACGGGTTGGTTTGGACCCCCACCAAAAAAGAAGCAATTAATCTCTCCTTGCACAAACTGGCTCTACAGAGGCAAGATGTCCACCTCATCATCATCCTCCGATATATCACCGTGTACATCCCCCTCCTCACAGATTATCAATTCGTCCCCACTGGAATCCACCATCTCAGCTCCCTGTGTACTTTGTTGAGGCAATTGCTGCTGGTCAATGTCTCCACGGAGGAATTGATTATAATTCATTTTAATGAACATCATCTTCTCCACATTTTCTGGAAGTAACCTCGTACGCCGATTGCTGACAAGGTGAGCGGCGGCACTAAACACTCTTTCGGAGTACACACTTGTGGGAGGGCAACTTAGGTAGAATAAAGCCAGTTTGTGCAAGGGCCTCCAAATTGCCTCTTTTTCCTGCCAGTATAAGTACGGACTGTCTGACGTGCCTACTTGGATGCGGTCACTCATATAATCCTCCACCATTCTTTCAATGGGGAGAGAATCATATGCAGTGACAGTAGACGACATGTCCGTAATCGTTACAGAAAAAAAGTGTTAGAAAGTAGACTCTTTTTTGGGAGCACTCAAATTCAGAGGGTGAAAATATAATTAATTAATAAATTGATACTAGTAAAACCATTTTTATTAGATTATACATTAAAAGATTTTTTTAGGAGTATTTGCGTGAAAAATTAAAGGCTTTGCGAAAATATAAAACACATTATAATTGGTACGTGATATCCGTATCACAGTGTATCGGTTGCCGGAAATTAATGACTGTGGTTACAGAGTTCATACATCATTGCACATTAAGATTTTTGTAATGTATGACCATCATTTATTCAGCAAGTGTCCATTGTGGATTACAGTAAATGCTGAGAATTAAATCATAGGTCATATGAGAGTCAGGTGCCCCGTAGTATGTATATATGTAAATGTATATGGGTGACACTTTATAGGGGAGTCAATTTTTTGCAGTACCAGGGTGTTCAGAGGTGGTCTCCCATCCTAGTACTAACCCGGCCTTTCACTGCTTAGCTTCCAAGGTCAGAAGAGATTGGGCATCTCCAGTGATGTATGACCGCAAATATTGTACTCTCCCTCTAAGATCACCAAAAAGTGTGCAGCCACTTTGTCATGTGACCCTTTTGCTTGGCAGTCACAATTAAGATATAAGTGTATTGACAGCCTATTTTTGTGACAAGGGTTACACAATATGAACAAATTGGGCTTGCTTATTCATTAATGCAAACCGATTTTGTAGGAGTTCCAAAATGCCCAATGTTTTGGGTGTGGATGGCACTATAGGGTAGTCAAATTGTTGCAGTACCTGGGTGTTCAAAGGTGGTCACCCATCCTTTTACTAACCCGGCCTTTCACTGCTTAGCTTCCAAGGTCGGAAGAGATTGGGCATTTCCAGTGAGGTATGACCGCAAATATTGTACTCACCCTCCTGAATCATCCAAAAATTAAATTATAATTGTCAAAAAGTAGCAAGTTATATATACATATGGTGCAATGAAAAATTGGGATAATATGTAGCCACCTGGCTTATACACCCTGTAACAATCAGCCACAGGTAACAATATACACATGAGTGAAGGTCTATTGTGTGGGTATGATTTCTAAATACCACACAATGTCCACAATTAGGACTGGCCCATCACTCCAGAAAAAGCCCTAAGAACGCCAAAAACGGTCGGACCACAAATAATAATTTTATAGGTGCAGGATATGATTATGCTGCACAAAGATAGGTTAATTTGTGGTATACCCTGTTTGCACTGGACCAAGCAATAGATTAGAGGTGCCTGATGCATAGAACCTCCAATGACTACCTGCATATATTGTGGAAAAGCAGGCTAGAAATAAGTGCTTGTTATTTGTTTGCACATGTGTTGCTGTGCTTAAGCATAATAAGTTCAAAGTTCTGAGCATTTGCTGCAATTAGCCATTCTTGTATTTCAAAAAGAAAAGAAAACACAGTCAGTGATAATTATAGAATTGATATCAGCTTGCTATTGATGTCTATAGCCAATGAGGATTTTCCCAATTATAAGCCTTGATACTGGAGGTATACAATCCATATGGTATTACTAATTGGGACAATTGATCCTATGTTGATGCGCACACGTGACCGCACTAGCCGGAATCCCGAGGACGATCACCATGGAAACGGCCGTAAGCTCCGTCCTCTGAACGAGGAGACCTCGACCACACGCCACTGCAGCCCCTGAAACCTTAGGAGTACGGGCACGGCAGGAGTCGGGTCCAACAGGGACACTACCTAGACCGGAGCTGGTATCGTATACCCTGCACTCCTTTCACTGCAATTTGCACTGACAAGAGCCTGTCAGCTAAAAACTTTTTCTCTCTTCATTCTTCTCTTTTCTTTCTTCCTTCTTCTCTGTGAATTAACAGCAGCCACCAGAAGTGACATTACAATTATCAGTCGTATCATCATACTATGCTAAAGAACAACATAGGATCAATTGTCCCAATTAGTAATACCATATGGATTGTATACCTCCAGTATCAAGGCTTATAATTGGGAAAATCCTCATTGGCTATAGACATCAATAGCAAGCTGATATCAATTCTATAATTATCACTGACTGTGTTTTCTTTTCTTTTTGAAATACAAGAATGGCTAATTGCAGCAAATGCTCAGAACTTTGAACTTATTATGCTTAAGCACAGCAACACATGTGCAAACAAATAACAAGCACTTATTTCTAGCCTGCTTTTCCACAATATATGCAGGTAGTCATTGGAGGTTCTATGCATCAGGCACCTCTAATCTATTGCTTGGTCCAGTGCAAACAGGGTATACCACAAATTAACCTATCTTTGTGCAGCATAATCATATCCTGCACCTATAAAATTATTATTTGTGGTCCGACCGTTTTTGGCGTTCTTAGGGCTTTTTCTGGAGTGATGGGCCAGTCCTACTTGTGGACATTGTGTGGTGTTTAGAAATCATACCCACACAATAGACCTTCACTCATGTGTATATTGTTACCTGTGGCTGATTGTTACAGGGTGTATAAGCCAGGTGGCTACATATTATCCCAATTTTTCATTGCACCATATGTATATATAACTTGCTACTTTTTGACAATTATAATTTAATTTTTGGATGATTCAGGAGGGTGAGTACAATATTTGCGGTCATACCTCACTGGAAATGCCCAATCTCTTCCGACCTTGGAAGCTAAGCAGTGAAAGGCCGGGTTAGTAAAAGGATGGGTGACGACCATTGAACACCCAGGTACTGCAACAATTTGACTACCCTATAGTGCCATCCACACCCAAAACATTGGGCATTTTGGAACTCCTACAAAATCGGTTTGCATTAATGAATAAGCAAGCCCAATTTGTTCATATTGTGTAACCCTTGTCACAAAAATAGGCTGTCAATACACTTATATCTTAATGTGACTGCCAAGCAAAAGGGTCACATGACAAAGTGGCTGCACACTTTTTGGTGATCTTAGAGGGAGAGTACAATATTTGCGGTCATACATCACTGGAGATGCCCAATCTCTTCTGACCTTGGAAGCTAAGCAGTGAAAGGCCGGGTTAGTACTAGGATGGGAGACCACCTCTGAACACCCTGGTACTGCAAAAAATTGACTCCCCTATAAAGTGTCACCCATATACATTTACATATATACATACTACGGGGCACCTGACTCTCATATGACCTATGATTTAATTCTCAGCATTTACTGTAATCCACAATGGATACTTGCTGAATAAATGATGGTCATACATTACAAAAATCTTAATGTGCAATGATGTATGAACTCTGTAACCACAGTCATTAATTTCCGGCAACCGATACACTGTGATACGGATATCACGTACCAATTATAATGTGTTTTATATTTTCGCAAAGCCTTTAATTTTTCACGCAAATACTCCTAAAAAAATCTTTTAATGTATAATCTAATAAAAATGGTTTTACCAGTATCAATTTATTAATTAATTATATTTTCACCCTCTGAATTTGAGTGCTCCCAAAAAAGAGTCTACTTTCTAACACTTTTTTTCTGTACTGCTTTACATTGACTCTGGGGAGCACCACTGAAAGCAACAATAGTTGGGGCTAGGATTAACTATCCATACCCCTAGTTGCTATATCTAGAAGCAATTCGAGATAATTCAGTTTTTCAGAGGCTACTAATTATAATAATAATCTATCTGAGGACTTGTGCGGTTCCCAAAACTCCCCTTTTTTTCATGTCCGTAATCGTTGTCAGGTCCTTCAGTCCGGACCAGATGTCAGCATCAGCAGTCGCTCCAGACTGCCCTGCATCTCCGCCAGCGGGTGGTCTCGGAATTCTGAGCCTTTTCCTCGCACCCCCAGTTGCAGGAGAATGTGAAGGAGGAGATGTTGACAGGTCGCGTTCTGCTTGACTTGACAATTTTCTCACCAGCAGGTCTTTGAACCCCAGCAGACTTGTGTCTGCCGGAAAGAGAGATCCAAGGTAGGTTTTAAATCTAGGATCGAGCACGGTGGCCAAAATGTAGTGATCTGATTTCAACAGATTGACCACCCGTGAATCCTTGTTAAGCGAATTAAGGGCTCCATCCACAAGTCCCACATGCCTAGCGGAATCGCTCCGTGTTAGCTCCTCCTTCAATGTCTCCAGCTTCTTCTGCAAAAGCCTGATGAGGGGAATGACCTGACTCAGGCTGGCAGTGTCTGAACTGACTTCACGTGTGGCAAGTTCAAAGGGCAGCAGAACCTTGCACAACGTTGAAATCATTCTCCACTGCGCTTGAGACAGGTGCATTCCACCTCCTATATCGTGCTGAATTGTATAGGCTTGAATGGCCTTTTGCTGCTCCTCCAACCTCTGAAGCATATATAGGGTTGAATTCCACCTCGTTACCACTTCTTGCTTCAGATGATGACAGGGCAGGTTCAGGCGTTTTTGGTGTTGCTCCAGTCTTCTGTACGTGGTGCCTGTACGCCGAAAGTGTCCCGCAATTCTTCTGGCCACCGACAGCATCTCTTGCACGCCCCTGTCGTTTTTTTAAAAATTCTGCACCACCAAATTCAAGGTATGTGCAAAACATGGGACGTGCTGGAATTTGCCCATATTTAATGCACACACAATATTGCTGGCGTTGTCCGATGCCACAAATCCACAGGAGAGTCCAATTGGGGTAAGCCATTCCGCGATGATCTTCCTCAGTTGCCGTAAGAGGTTTTCAGCTGTGTGCGTATTCTGGAAACCGGTGATACAAAGCGTAGCCTGCCTAGGAAAGAGTTGGCGTTTGCGAGATGCTGCTACTGGTGCCGCCGCTGCTGTTCTTGCGGCGGGAGTCCATACATCTACCCAGTGGGCTGTCACAGTCATATAGTCCTGACCCTGCCCTGCTCCACTTGTCCACATGTCCGTGGTTAAGTGGACATTGGGTACAACTGCATTTTTTAGGACACTGGTGAGTCTTTTTCTGACGTCCGTGTACATTCTCGGTATCGCCTGCCTAGAGAAGTGGAACCTAGATGGTATTTGGTAACGGGGCCACACTACCTCAAGAAATTGTCTAGTTCCCTGTGAACTAACTGCGGATACCGGACGCACGTCTAACACCAACATAGTTGTCAAGGCCTCAGTTATCCGCTTTGCAACAGGATGACTGCTGTGATATTTCATCTTCCTCGCAAAGGACTGTTGGACAGTCAATTGCTTGGTGGAAGTAGTAAAAGTGGGCTTACGACTTCCCCTCTGGGATGACCATCGACTCCCAGCAGCAACAACAGCAGCGCCAGCAGCAGTAGGCGTTACACGCAAGGATGCATCGGAGGAATCCCAGGCAGGAGAGGACTCGTCAGAATTGCCAGTGACATGGCCTGCAGGACTATTGGCATTCCTGAGGAAGGAGGAAATTGACACTGAGGGAGTTGGTGGGGTGGTTTGCGTGAGCTTGGTTACAAGAGGAAGGGATTTACTGGTCAGTGGACTGCTTCCGCTGTCGCCCAAAGTTTTTGAACTTGTCACTGACTTATTATGAATGCGCTGCAGGTGACGTATAAGGGAGGATGTTCCGAGGTGGTTAACGTCCTTACCTCTACTTATTACAGCTTGACAAAGGCAACACACGGCTTGACAAATGTTGTCAGCATTTCTGTTGAAATACTTCCACACCGAAGAGCTGATTTTTTGGGTATTTTCACCAGGCATGTCAACGGCCATATTCCTCCCACGGACAACAGGTGTCTCCCCGGGTGCCTGACTTAAACAAACCACCTCACCATCAGAATCCTCCTTGTCAATTTCCTCCCCAGCGCCAGCAACACCCATATCCTCCTCATCCTGGCGTACTTCAACACTGACATCTTCAATCTGACTATCAGGAACTGGACTGCGGGTGCTCCTTCCAGCCCTTGCAGGGGGCGTGCAAATGGTGGAAGGCGCATGCTCTTCACGTCCAGTGTTGGGAAGGTCAGGAATCGCAACCGACACAATTGGACTCTCCTTGTGGATTTGGGATTTCGAAGAACGCACAGTTCTTTGCGGTGCTTTTGCCAGCTTGAGTCTTTTCATTTTTCTAGCGAGAGGCTGAGTGCTTCCATCCTCATGTGAAGCTGAACCACTAGCCATGAACATAGGCCAGGGCCTCAGCCGTTCCTTGCCACTCCGTGTGGTAAATGGCATATTGGCAAGTTTACGCTTCTCCTCCGACAATTTTATTTTAGATTTTTGAGTCCTTTTTTTACTGATATTTGGTGTTTTGGATTTTACATGCTCTGTACTATGACATTGGGCATCGGCCTTGGCAGACGACGTTGCTGGCATTTCATCGTCTCGGCCATGACTAGTGGCAGCAGCTTCAGCACGAGGTGGAAGTCGATCTTGATCTTTCCCTAATTTTGGAACCTCAACATTTTTGTTCTCCATGTTTTAATAGGCACAACTAAAAGGCACCTCAGGTAAACAATGGAGATGGATGGATACTAGTATACTTATGGATGGACGAGCGACTGCCGACACAGAGGTAGCTACAGCCGTGGACTACCGTACTGTGTCTGCTGCTAATATAGACTGGATGATAATGAGATAAAATTAATATATATATATATATCACACTAGTACTGCAGCCGGACAGGTATATATTATGTAATCACGGACCTGCCGGACACTGTCTGTCAGCACTGCAGACTCCTAAAGTAAGCTACTAGTATCAAGAAGATAGAAAAAAAAAATAAACCACGGGTAGGTGGTATACAATTATGGATGGACGAGCGACTGCCGAGTCCCGACACAGAGGTAGCTACAGCCGTGGACTACCGTACTGTGTCTGCTGCTAATATAGACTGGATGATAATGAGATAAAATTAAAATATATATATATATATATATATATATATATATCACACTAGTACTGCAGCCGGACAGGTATATATTATGTAATGACGGACCTGCTGGACACTGTCTGTCAGCACTGCAGACTCCTAAAGTAAGCTACTAGTATCAAGAAAATAGAAAAAAAAACCACGGGTAGGTGGTATACAATTATGGATGGACGAGCGACTGCCGACACAGAGGTAGCTACAGCCGTGGACTACCGTACTGTGTCTGCTGCTAATATAGACTGGATGATAATGAGATAAAATTAAAATATATATATATATATATCACACTAGTACTGCAGCCGGACAGGTATATATATTATGTAATGACGGACCTGCTGGACACTGTCTGTCAGCACTGCAGACTCCTAAAGTAAGCTACTAGTATCAAGAAGATAGAAAAAAAAAATAAACCACGGGTAGGTGGTATACAATTATGGATGGACGAGCGACTGCCGACACAGAGGTAGCTACAGCCGTGGACTACCGTACTGTGTCTGCTGCTAATATAGACTGGATGATAATGAGATAAAATTAAAATATATATATATCACACTAGTACTGCAGCCGGACAGGTATATATTATTATGTAATGACGGACCTGCTGGACACTGTCTGCAGAATGCGTTTATAAAAACACCACACGACGAGTGTTTAACTTTTTCAGGCAGACAATCACAATATACTGGTGGTCAGCAGACAATCACAATACTGGTGGTCAGTGGTCACTGGTCAGTCACACTGGCAGTGGCACTCTGGCAGCAAAAGTGTGCACTGTACTTAAAATATGTACTCCTGCTATAACTGCTCCCCAGTCTCCTCCACAATTAAACTGTGTGAGCACTGCAGTGAGCACTCAGCAGTCAGATAATGATATACAGTATATGATGCAGCACACTGGGCTGAGCACAGATATGGTATGTGTGTGACTGTGTCACACTGTGTATCGTTTTTTTTCAGGCAGAGAACGGATTCATTAAACTGGTGGCACTGGTCACTGCCACTGGTCACACTATCAGCAGCAAGTAGTACTCCTCCTATATTATGCTCCCCAAAATTTGTGTCTGTCTCTCTCTCTAGTACTATTAGTCACTCTAAACGGAGAGGACGCCAGCCACGTCCTCTCCCTATCAATCTCAATGCACGTGTGAAAAATGGCGGCGACGCGCGGCTCCTTATATAGAATCCGAGTCTCGCGATAGAATCCGAGCCTCGCGAGAATCCGACAGCGGGATGATGACGTTCGGGCGCGCTCGGGTTAACCAAGCAAGGCGGGAGGATCCGAGCCTGCTCGGCCCCGTGTAAAAAAAAGCTGAAGTTCGGCGGGTTCGGATTCAGAGAAACCGAACCCGCTCATCTCTAGTATATAATTAAAAGGATCATACCTATGTCTTTTGAGCAGTCAGAATGTGCTGGTTCCCTGTTTAAAAGCCTGAGAGGCAGTGGGTGGGGTGCTAATCCAGAGATGAGGGCTGTCCCAATCCCTCAGGTGTGTATACACACACATAATATAGACTATATGGAAACGGGGCCTGGACTACACACCCTAGCTTATTATAATGGGATGTGCTACCTTGCTGGGACTAAGTACTGTAATACAACATAGGAACAAAGGGTGCAGGTGCACCATACACCATTAAAATTATTATAACCATAATATAATATTTGAGGTTCTTGGCATATATTGGCCAGTATATGAGCCTGCCCACCTGCTTCACGGTGACCTCATCGGACAGGTCCCTAACACTATAGGGGTTCACCTCCGGGACACAGAGCACCCCCAGCCAAACCACCCCAGGGCATCACACAGAAAAAAGGATAGGAGTGAAAGATCAGTGTTAAGCATATGAAAGAGGCTGCTGAATGTAAAAGAAAAGAAGAGGACAGCAGTAAAGTGTTAGAATGTGAAGTCTAGCTGAGCAGTGTTAGAAGTGTAACAAATATGTGAAAAAAGCTACATAAATATAAAACAAACACAATGTGATAGAAGTGTTAAAAGTAAATGTAAGGTGGTGATGCCCCAAGGTGGCCCAGCCAGAGCAATACGGGGAGCTCCACGCCCCAAAAGCTCACCCCCAAACTGACTTTGTATATAATTAAAAGGATCATACCTATGTCTTTTGAGCAGTCAGAATGTGCTGGTTACCTGTTTAAAAGCCTTAGAGGCAGTGGGTGGGGTGCTAATCCAGAGATGAGGGCTGTCCCAATCCCTCAGGTGTGTATACACACACATAATATAGACTATATGGAAACGGGGCCTGGACTGCACACCCTAGCTTATTATAATGGGATGTGCTACCTTGCTGGGACTAAGTACTGTAATACAACATAGGAACAAAGGGTGCATCATATGCAGTGACAGTAGACATGTCAGTAATTGTTGGCAGCTCCTTCAGTCAGGACCAGATGTTAACACTTGCTTCTGACTGCCCTGCATCACCTCCAGCGGGCCACCTAGGAAATGTTACCATTTTCCCCACAGCCCCAGTTGCAGAAGAAAATGAAGGAGGAGATTTTGACGTGTCAAGTTCCACTTGAGCTGACAATTTTCTCACCAGCAGGTGTTTGCACAGCTGCAGACTTGTGTCTGCTGGGAAGAGAGATACAACGTAGGCTTTAAACCTAGGATCGAGCACGGTGGACAAAATTTAGTGATCTGATTTCAACAGATTGACCACCCTTGAATCCTAGCAAAGCGAATGAAGGACTCCATCCACAAGTCCCAAATACTTAGCGAAATCATTCCGTCTTAGCTCCTCTTTAAATTTCTCCAGCTGCTTCTGCAAAAGCCTGATGAGGGGAATGACAGTGCCTGAACTGAAGTGTGGCATGTTCGAAGGGTTGGAGAACCATGCACAAGATGGAAATCATTCTCCATTGTGCTCGAGTCAGGTGCATTTCCCCTCCTTTGCATATTTCATAGGTGGATGTATAAGCTTGAATGGCCTTTTGGTGCTCCTCCATCCTCTGAAGCATATAGAGGGTTGAATTTCATCTCATTACTACTTCTTTCTTCAGGTAATGGCAGGGCAGGTTCAAGAGTGTTTGCTGGCACTCCAGTCTTCGGCACTCAGTCACTGAATGTCGAAAGTGGCCCACAATTTTTCGGGCCACCGACAGCATCTCATGCATGCCCCTGCTGTTCTTAAAAAAATTCTGCACCACCAAATTAATTGTGTGTGCAAAACATGGGACGTGATGGAATTTGCCCAGATGTAATGCATGCACAATATTGGTGTCATTGTCAGATATCACCAATCTCCAGGTCTAAGTGGGGTAAGGCATTTTGTGATGATGTCCATCAGTTTCTGTAAGAGGTTCTCAGTGGTGTGCGTCTTATGGAAACCGGTGATATAAAGCGTAGCCTGCCTAGTAACGAGTTGGCATGTGAGATGCTGCTGCTTGCTGCTGGTGCCGCTGCTGTTGTTGCTGCGGAAGGCAATACATCTACCCAGTGGGCTGTCATGGTCATGTAGTCCTTAGTTTGCCCTGCTCCACTTGTCCACATGTCTGTGGTTAAGTGGACACTGGGTACAACTGCATTTTTCAGGACATTGAGGACACTTTTCTTAATGTCCCTGTACAGTAATCGCTTTCCTAGTGGAGTGGAATCTAGACGGGATTTGGTACCGGGGACACAGTACATCCATCAACTGTCTAAATCCCACTGCACTAATGGCGGATACCGGATGTACGTCTAACACCAGCATAGTTTCTATGGCCTCTGTAATCTGCTTTGCAACAGGGTGACTGCTGTCATATTTCATCTTCCTCGCAAAAGACAGTTGGACAGTCAATTGCTTAGTTAAAGTAGTACAAGTGGTCTTCTGGCTTCTTAGGGATGACGATCGACTCCCAGAAGCAACAACAGCTGCGGCAGCAGTAGGCATACCACTTAAGGGTCCTCCAGAGGAATCCCGGTTAGGAGCTTACTTGTCAGTCATGCCAGTGACATGGCCTGCAGGACTACTGACATTCCTGACTGAGGAGGAAATTGACGTTGAGGGAGTTGGTGGTGTGGATTTCAAGAGCTTGTATACTACAGGAAAAAGTGATTTAGGTGTTAGTTGACTGCTTATGCTTTTACCCTGTACTTGATAATGACTTATGATTAATGTGCTGCAGGTGTTGTATAAGGGAGGATGTTCCTAGGTGGTTAACGTCCTTACCCCTACTTATTATGGTTGACAAAGGCAAACAGATGGCTTGACAGCTGTTGTCCGGATTTGTGGAGAAATAATTCCACACTGAAGAGGTGGCATTTTTGGTATGTTGCCCAGGCATGACAATGGGCTTTTTCATCCCATGGACAACAACTGTCTCCACTGGTGCCTTATTCAAACAAACCATCAGAATCCTCATCGTCAACTTTCTCCTCAGTGCCAACTACACTAATATCCTCCTCATTTTGGTGTACTTCTACAGTGACATCCTCAATCTCAATATAAGCAACTGAACTGGCGGTACTCCTCCCAACACTTGCAGAGGGCATGCAAATGATGGTAGGAGCCTCCTCTTCCTCCCATACAGTTATGGGAAGGTCAGGCCTAGACATTGCAAGTGCGGAAACACTTGTACTCTCCTTGGGGGTTTGTGATATCTCTGAGTCTGAACGCACAGTTGTTTTTTCCTGTGTTGTTAAAGCAAGCTTTATTATTTTATTTTTTTCAAGAAGGAGGAGGGCTTCCATCTTCATGAGAGGCTGAACCACTAGTCATGAACATAGGCCAAGGCCTTAGCCTTTCCTTGCTACTTCGTGTTGTGAATAGCATATTTCCAATTTTATGTTTCTCATCATATCATTTTTTATTTATCAGTCAGGGTTTTGCTTTACAGTGTCCGGCCAGCCCCTTCCACCAGGCTCAGATTGGGCTGCGTGAGTCAGCGCAGCCCTGCCCTCTCTCTCTGCTCCTCGGCTGAATACACTTCCTGGCTGCCTGTGTCCGTGCTGGCTTCTATTATTCAGAGGAATAAACTAAAAAGCAAGGTAGGGGCTGTGGTGAGTAATATGGAGCATGGAGGGTGGTAGTAATATGGAGCACGGAGGGGGCACTGTGTATAATATAGCATGGGTGTACTATGGGGGGGTGTTTCTGTACAATGTAATATATTATGGGTGTGGGAGTGCAGTTTATATTATAATAAACTATGGATGTGCTGGGGGGCTGTGTATAATGTAATACAGTATGGGTGTGCTATGTGGGAGGGGGTTGTGTATAATGTAGCATGGTTGTGCTATGGGGAGGGGAGCTTGTGTACAATGTAATATGCTATGGGTGTGGATGTGCTATGGGGGAGGGGGGCTGTGTATATTTAATGAAATATAGTATGGGTGTTCTATGGGGAGGGAGAGGTTGTGAATAATGTAGTCTAATATGTGTGTGCTATGGGAAGGGGGGCTGTGTATAATGTGATATAAATATACTATGGATGTGCTATGGTGGAGGAGGATGTGAATAATGTAATGTAGCATGGGTGTGCTATGGGGGAGGGGTGCTTGCGTACAATGTAAATACTATGGGTTTAGGTGTGATATGGGGAGGGGGCTAGATATATCATAATATACTATGGATGCGCTGTGGTGGATGTATGGTGCTGTGTATAAGGTAATATAGTATGGGTGTTGTATGGGTGAGTGGGAGTCTGTGCATAATATAATCTATGCTGTGTGTACTGGAGACAGTAGCATATTCAGGCATGTGCCCCCAGGTCGTTCAGTTGATTTTTATTTATTTTTTTATTTTATTGCAGCTGCATGGATGAGGCTGCTGCTGTCAGCCCTCCCCATGCTGCTATGATTGATCTCAGTTATGGACTGTAGCCAGCATGGCTCTGCGGTCTTCATTTTCAGCGTCCTCAGCTGCCGTAAAGTAGACCGTGCAGCAGTGGCCGGGTGTTGGCAAACCTGTGTGCGAGCTCATACTATGGGGTCAATTCAATTCGGCAATTTATGAATAGCGCCTGGAATTAGCTCCCGACGCTATTCAATTCAGCTCAAGTTAAGTCGGCGATGTCCCGTTTTCGCCGACTAAACAGGTTAAATTGTCGGGAGAACATGCATTCTCCGACTTAACTCCCCGGCGCGAGCCTGATTCCCGACAGAATCAGCCTCGCGCAGGCCGCGAGGCAGCACTTTTGTCGGGTTTCTTCTCTCACCCCCCTGGGATGAGAGAAGAATTCCCGACAATTGCGGGTAACTAGCAGCTGAATTGAATAGCGTCGAGAGCTAATTCCCGGCGCTATTCATAAGTTGCCGAATTGAATTGACCCCTATGTGGCGTAATGTGAATTTTGGCTCATACTGTGTGACATAAGGTGAATTTCGGTTCATACTATGTGGCGTAATGTGAATTTCGGCTCATACTGTGTGACATAACGTGAATTTCGGCTCATACTATGTGGCATAAATTTCGGTTCATACCGTGTGGCGTAATATGAATTTCAGCTCATTCTGTGTGGTGTAATGTGAATTTCAGCTCATACTGTGTAGCGTAATGTGAATTTCAGCTCATAACGTGTGCCTTAATGTGAATTTTGGTTCATACCATGTGGCATAATGTGAATTTTGACTCGTACTGTGTAGCGTAACATGAATAAGGGTCACTACTGTCAGTAGCTGGTGAGCATGGGGACATGTGTGACAAATGCTGGTGTCCTGCAAGAAGGGGACTGATGGCATGGAAAGTGGCTATGATGGCACGTGTAAACTTTAAACTTTACTTATCTTATATTAAAACTCAAATGTTCGTCCCCCTAAATCTCCTGTACTTTTCAGAGTATCCAGCTCAAAATCAGGGTGTAGGTGGTGGGGGTGCAAGGGGTGAGGTGTATGTGTGTGTGGGGGGGGGGGATGCATATGCACCTAACCCACCACTCTCTAATGCCACTACTGGGCCAAGTATAGGTTGGGGAAGTGTAAGCAGTGATAGGGTGTAGCGGCAGCTAGGGCTCAATGTTATGCCGTAGCGGACAGTTAGTACCGGCCGGTGGTCGCACCATTATGTTTAATTTTATTTCTCTGGAAATAAGATCTACTTTATTATTAGGAACTAGGTAGAAATTAGATTAAGCCATGTGATTATACTAAGAAAATGTAAAATAGTGCTAGACATGCCCCTGGGTGGTGCTAGACAAACCCTTCCTTCGGTGCACCCCCTAATAAAATCAGCTGCTCACGCCTATGATCAGTACGGAATCCCGATTCTCCCTGCATACCATCTCCTGGGGTAGCCTGAGAGCTGGAAGGAGGTGGACGGCAGGCTGGGGGGAGAGACCGAGCACTTGACCAGGTACAAAGCATCCTAATCGAGGCTGGGCTGCTCCCCTGTGCCTGGTAACAGGAAGCCACACACCTCCCACCTGCTGCTACCATGGCCTCTGCTGTCCCTGTCTCTCTCTCATTGCAGATGGTCAGTATTGTTGGCATGAATGCATGCAGCCCTCCAGTGAGCCATCTCCATGTGTGCCTGGTGTGCAGTATGCTAGCAATCACTCTACACATATGATGTTATCATGTATTAGGTAGGCCACTGATGTGTGTGCTGTGTACAGGGGTGTAGTACGGTATGCCGGCGCTCAGACTCCCGGCGACCAGCATACCGGCGCCGGGAGCCCGACCGCCGGCATACTGACAGCAGGGCAAGCGCAAAGGAGCCCCTTGCATGCTCGCTGCTCTCTCCACGCTGCGGGCACGGAGGCGCGCTACACTATTTTATTTTCCCTCCAGGGGGGTCGTGGACCCCCACGAGGGAGAATAGCTGTCGGTATTCCGGGTGTCGGGATACCGGTGCCGGTATCCTGTGCGCCGGGATCCCGTCATTCGCATACTGAATACCACCCGTGTACAGAAGCCATGGTTTTCAGCTGGGCAGTCCCTCCCACCTCTACTGTGGTGGAATGTGTGTAATGGGCCCTAACATATATAAGGGGTAATACTGTGTGGTGTAATGTGACTGACGGACACTACTGTAATGCATTAACCTTATTTTAAATTGGGGAGGGGCGCCAAAATCTATATTTGTGTACCAATTTTTGGGGGCTTGGGCCGGCCCTGACTGTGATGTGACGCTGGCCTGTCTCCAGGTAGGGAAGGAGCAGCCAGGACTTGAGAAATGGGGCCATTGAGTCTGTCCTGATTGCTCCAATCAGACAGATCTCCATGTAGCACTCACACTGCAGCTTGCAGGACATTTTTTTTTGTAGACTGACATGCTGCCTGCAGAGCTGCAGTACCAGTGGTACATAGAGATCTGTCTGGGTAAATAAATGGAGATCTGAGGGGGGAGGGGGGACAAGTGAATGATAGGGACAACCAGAGGCGTATCTAGGTCGGGGCGAGCAGGGTGATTGCCCTTGGTGCCATGACAGGTCTGACAGAGGAGGGCGCAGCCGGCCAGGTCAGTGTAACCTCTGCAGCATCTTTCAAGGGTGTTTACTGAATGAAGAGCTCTACCAGCCTCCCACTGCTCTGCCTCCGATCTGTAGGGGTAGTCGGGGAGTGTGGAACTGGGTAGCCACACCCGATGTCATTGCCGGGCCAGTAGGAGTATGTAAGGGTGGGGATGGGGAAGTTGCCCACGGAGCATCATGGGTGGGTAGGATGTCCAGACCCTGGAGGCTCTGCACCATGTGTGTGTATTGTTTTTTTTTACATTTCTGCCATATCAGCAGTTTGTGCCGCCACGGGTCCCGGTGGGAGGGATGGAAGGCAGCAGTCCTGCAGGTGTGGCATCTCCACAAGCGTGGGTGAGTGACCTCGGCCGGGGATGTTTGCTGATTTGACGCGCAGCAGCAGCCGCCATGTCACACCACACAGCACACTGCCCTTTTCTCTCCTCACTTATGGCTCCACCTCCTCACACTGCTGCGAATGTAAGCTGCCGCAGGTTTCCGACTCCCACTCCTCCATGGCATCCCCCATGCACGGCTGCACTGACTGGGAGACTTCTGCAGAGCAGAACCGTAATTCCTTATGGGCCCTACACACTGGCAGATAAAATGCACGATATGAACGTTCTCGTTCAATAATGAACGAGAACTCGTTCATATCGTGCAGTGTGGAGGCACCAATGATTAATGAAGCGCGGCCCCGTGCTCGTTAATCGTTGGTGCCCCGTCGCTTATGCATGCAGGCCAATATGGACGAGATTGTCCATATTAGCATGCAGTGCTATTGAGCCGGGTGATAGGGGATTGAGGAAACTTCAATCCCCCCATCAACTTCCCCTGCCGCCAGGTCGCCCGTCGGACGTATCTGCCGTCGGGCAGCTCGGAGGCAGATCGGTACGTGTGTAGGGCCCATTAGTGCAAGTTGGTAATGTTACATAGTATCTACTGTCTCTCTCTCTCTGACCCTACTGTCTCTGACCCTGCTCTCTCTGTCTCTGACTCTGCTCTCTCTATCCTTACTTTCTTTCTCTGACCCTGCTCTCTTTCTCTCTGTCCCTGCTGTCTTTCTCTGACCCTGCTCTCTCTCTCTCTCTCTCTCTCTCTCTCTCAGTCCCTGCTGTCTCTCCCTGACCCTGCTTTCTCTCTATGTCCCTGCTGTCTCTCGCTCTCTGTGTCCCTGCTGTCTATCTTGCTCTGTCCCCGCTGTCTCTCTCTCTGACCCTGCTGTCTCTCCCTGACCCTGATGTCTCTCTCTCTCTATGCCTGTTGTCTCTCTCTGCTGTCTCTCTCTGACCGTGCTGTCTCTCTCACTCTGTTCCTGCTCTCTCTCTCTCTATGCCTGCTCTCTCTCTTTGTCCCTGCTATCTCTCTCTGTCCCTGTCTGCCACTCTATATCCCTGCTATCTCTCTGTCCCTGCTGTCTCTCTCTGTTTCCACTGCCTCTCTCAGTCTGTCCCTTTCTCTCTCTCTGTCCCCACCAAAGACGTAAGTAGGGTGGGGCGAGCAGCTCTTCCTCCCAATGTCTTTTAATGAATTAAATCCGCCCCTTGTGATGACATCCCCCGCGTGCCAAGCTGTGTCAGGGGAAGAAGAGCTTCGTTGGAGCTGCATACCCACAGAATGGAGGTCACCACACAGTCTGGCGACTGCTGACAGCTGCCTGTCCCTGGCGGAGGAGAGCCATCCAGTCACACCTTAGATTTCAGGTTAGTATATTTTTTTATCCGGCACTCCCACTAACCCCACTCACAGCCTGTCACCCCATATCCACTACCCCCACTTACAACCTGTCACCCCGAACCCACGACACTCCCTTCTCACACAGCCTGTTGCCCCACTCCCATTGACCCCAATCAGAGCCTTTCACCCCATTCCTGCTACCCCCACTCACAGCCTGTCAGCCCACACCCGCTACCCCCCTTATCACTCACAGCCTTTCACCCCTCACCCATTGTCACCACTAATAGCTGCCTCTCTCTCTCTGTCCCTACTGTATGTTCCTCCTGCCTTTGTCCCTACTGTATGTTACTGCTGCCTCTGTGTCCCTACATCCCTGCTGCTTCTGTCCATACTTCCCTGCGGCCTCTCTCTGTCCATACATCCCTGCTGCATCTCTTTCTCTGTCCCTACGTTTATGATAGGCAAAACCAGTGATAGTGGCTGCCAATCACTGTTTTGGTCCTGGACCACATCCCATGGCACCCCTGCTTGTGCCCCGTGAGGACCCAGCTTGAGAACCACTGTAACACAATGTAGCATGAAGTAGCTATAATTGCCTTACAATTTATTTAGTGAGTGTGAGGATTAAATGTCACCCCAGTTTTAAATTCTTAATTACTTCTGTCTGCTACAACACAATACTTTCTAAACTTTTTGAAGTGTTACATCCAGCTAATATAACATGTTCTGCCTTTTGTTGGTGTAACTCCATGTACATTACATTTTGAAGTATTAATCCCACCTACTTTGGTATTGGCTCCACCTACAGTTGATTCGGTGCTGCCCACATGAGGTCACTTTTAGAAATTTTTCCAGGGCCACTTTTGATTCCCAATCCGCCCCTGCACAGCACCCCTGTATTTTCACAGCATACAGGAGAAGGTCGATGTACCTTTAATTTAACAACACCCCTGTATTTTTACAGCATACTAGACAGGGACACAGGACCCCTGTATTTTCACAGCACCTCTGTATTTTTACAACATACAGGACAGGGTCAGCGTACCTTTATTTTAATAACACCCCTGTATTGTTTACAGCACACAGGACAGGACCAGCACCCCTGTATTTTCACATCACTCCTGTATTTTTACAGCATAAAGGACAGGGCCAGCGTACCTTTATTTTAACAAAACCCCTGTATTTACAGTATACAGGACAGGACCACCACCCCTGTATTTTAACAACACCCATGTATTTTTACAGCATACAGGACAGGGCCAGTGTACCTTTATTTTAACAACACCCCTGTATTTTTGCAGCATACAAGACAGGGACACAGCACCCCTGTATTTTCACAGAACCCCTGTATTTAGACAGTATACAAGACAGGAACACAGCACCCGTGTATTTTTACAGCATACAGGACAGGGCCAGTGTACTTTTATTTTAACACCCCTGTATTTTTACAGCATACAAGACATGGACACAGCACCCGTGTATTTTCACAGCACCCCTGTATTATTACAGTATACAGGATAGGGCCAGCACCCCTGTATTTTAACAACACCCCTATATTTACAGCATACAGAACAGGAACAGCACCCATGTATTTTCAAAACAACATCCCTGTATTTTTACAGCATATAGGACAGGGCCAACACCCCTGTATTTTAACATCACCCCTTTAATTTTACAGCATACAAGACAGAGTCAGTGTACCTTTATTTATCCACGCCCCTTTATATTTTACAGCATACAGGACAGGACCAGCACCCCTGTATTTTTACAGCATACTGGGCAGGGCCAGTGTACCTTTATTTTAACAACAACCCTGTATTTACAGCATACAGGAAAGGACCAGCACCACTGTATTTTAACAATAACACTCCTGTATTTTTACAGCATACAGGACAGAGCCAGTGTACTTTTATTTTAACACCCCTGTATTTGTACAGCATACAAGACAGGGACACAGCACCCGTGTATTTCCGTAGCACCCCTGCACTTTTGCAGTATACAGGATAGGGCAAGCACCCCTGTATTTTAACAACACTCCTGTATTTACAGCATACAGGACAGGACCAGCACCCGTGTATTTTAAGAACAACATCCCTGTATTTTTACAGCATATAGGATAGGGCCAGCAGCCCTGTATTTTAACAACACCCCTTTAATTTTTGCAGCATAAAAGACAGGGTCAATGTACCTTTATTTATACACATCCCTTTATTTTTTACAGCATAAAGGACAAGACCAGCACCCCTGTATTTTTACAGCATACAGGGCAGGGCAAGTGTACCTTTATTTTAACAACAACCCAGTATTTACAGCATACAGGACAGGACCAGCACCCCTGTATTTTTACAGCATACAAGAAAGGGACACAGCACCCCTGTATTTTCACAGCACCCTGTATTTCACAGCATACAGGAAATGACCAGTGTACTTTTATTTTAACAACAACCCTTGTATTTACAGCATATAGGACAGGACCAGCACCCCTATATTTTAACAACAACACCCTTGTATTTTTACAGCATACATGACAGGGCCAGTGTACTTTTTTTTAACAACACCCCTGTATTTTTATAGCATACAAGACAGGGTCACAGCACCCGTGTGTTTTCACAGCACCCCTGTATTTTTACAGCATAAAGAGCAGTGCCAATGTACTTTTATTTTAACAGCACCCCTGTATTTTTACAGCATACAGACATGGCCAGTGTACCTTTATTTTAACAACACCCCTGTATTTACAACTTACAGGACAGGACCAGCACCTCTGTATTTTAACAGGGCCAGTGTACCTTTATTTTAACAACACCCCTGTATTTACAACTTACAGGACAGGACCAGCACCTCTGTATTTTAACAGGGCCAGTGTACCTTTATTTTAACAACATTTCTGTAATTTTACAGCATACAAGACAGGGACACAGCACTCCTGTATTTTCACAGCACCCATGTATTTTTACAGAATACATGACAGGGCCAGTGTACCTATATTTCAACAACACCCTATTATTATTTACAGCATAGAAGACAGGACCAGCACCCCTGTATTTTAAGAACAACACCCCTGTATTTTTACAGCATACAGGACAGGGCCAGCACCCCTGTATTTTAACAACACCCCTGTAATTTTACAGCATTCAAGACAGGGCCAGTGTACCTTTATTTATACAACACCCCTGTATTTTTACAGCATATAGGATTGCACTCCTGTACAGCACAGTGACAGGACAGCAACACTCATGTACAGCACCCTAACAGGACACCACAGGACAGCACATTTAACAGCATACAGGACAGCACCCCTAAAGAACTTACAGTGACAGGAACAGCTTCCCTACAGAGCACACACTGACCCACCCGACGCCACCACCAACAGAGAGACAGAGGTCTGTCTCCCTTACTCTCCAAGTCCAGAGTGAAAATGGCGGTGACGTGCAGCTCCTTATATGGAATACAAATGACACAAGAATCCAACAGCAGGATGATGACATTTTGCCTCATTCTGGGATCCGCGTCTGGTGCTGTGCCCCGAGCCAGACTAGGTTCCCTGCTCAGATCGTGAAGTTTGGGGGTTCGGATCTCTGAGCTACTGAATTCTGGAGCTTGCTTCAGAGTATCAGCAAGATCTCAGTAGACTGACCTCAAGCTCACATGACACTCAACATCACTTTAACAGAACCTGAAGGGGTATCAGACTTACTGTAGACTTGAAATGTAATCACTCATAATCAAAGACCCTTGGCTCCAACTTTCAGCTGAAAGCTCAGGACACAAAGTCACATTTTAAACACTCATGTCTAATGGTGGATTATAATAGGGGTGTATGGATAAATATTTAGGGCCAGAGATATAGTGATACCCATGGATTCAGCCTTTTACAGATTTTGTGCAGAGCAGAGGTAGAAGGAAATTCCCCAAATATTCAACCACAGAACAGGTGACTGTGGGAAACAAGAGCCAAGTTGCTATAATGTTGCATCTTTATATTGGTCTAAGCAGTCACTTACATCCCAGGCATACATATTATCTTAAACCTGAGTCCCCTCTAGTTTCCTTGGTCAGAAGAGTGATCACCATTTTAGAAACATTTCAATTACGAGGTGCCAAGTAGAAAGTAAATGTGCCTCACATATGAGTTTGAGAAAGAAAATGTACTTTGTTTTTTTAATTTTCAACTACCACCTAAATCAGATAATCCTTTTTGCATTGTGCAATCAATTAATGAGAAAAGATGAATCATTTGTAAGATCATAGGTAATTTTCTACATATCAACTTTACTGATAACTCAACTTTCTTCCTGACTGCCAAAAGGAGATTGTTATCTAGAATGAAGGCTGAAGACTAGAGTCCTAAGAATATGTATTTTGTAGAGTACTTACAAGATGTAACAGTCCAAGGGCAGTATTCAATTCTTTTCACCCCCTCCCACACCCATTCTGTTTCTTCTGACAGGCGTGGTATAATAATTTCAGCTCGCTAACCCAAAGGTAGTGAAGGTGCCCAATTCTTTTACGCAGCTAAGCCTGATTACAGTAGCGGATCTTGCCACGGGCAAGCAGGACCTTTGCGTGCGGCGCCGCCTTCTGGAGGGCACCGCACCATGGCAAGATCCGCTACTGCAGTGCTGTGCCCCCTGCTGTGTCCCGCTGCCGCTGCGTCCCGCTGTGAAGGGCGTCAGGGAACTAGACACATAGCGTCTGGTTTCCCTTCAAGGAGAGGACCTTTACTGTGCGGTGCGCGATGACGTCATCGCGCACCGCACAGCAAAGGTCCTCTCGATGAAGGGAACTAGACGCTACATGTCTAATTTCCCTTCGTGGAAAGGACCTTTGCTGTGCGGTGCGCGATGACGTAATCGCGCACCGCGCAGCATTTCAGTGGTGCTACTACTGTACAGGGGGCGTAACTGACCACGCCCCATGTATGAAGTGATAATGTCAATATTACCTTTCAACACAAAGCTATACCTTTAAACACACCTTTACCATGGAGATGCTGTGGTCGCTAGCTCACGCTACGTACTTCGTACGCTATTTGCGCACAGAGTCCCGTACCATGTACGCACTTAGCGTACAAATGCCGCACTGTGGGTACAAAGTACACGCAGTGCGTTCGCACTCAATTAATACACCTTAAAACCTTATACAGTTATACAGTGCAATGATATGATTACACTTTAAACCTTATGCAGCAAAGCTCTGCAATGATGTTACACCAAGTAGCGCTGATGGTATAAAGTACCCGCAGTGCGTACACCTTATCAATACTTATAAACCTTATACAGTTAAAAACGCTTTAAACCCTTGCAGGAAAGTGAGGACACAACACCGTTCTGTAGTTGAAACCACAGGGTTCTAAGGCCACCGTGGATTATTTCAAAAGGTAAAACAGTACAAATTATACACTACAGGCTAACAAGATAAATCTAAACAGAATAATGGCTACTGTCAATGTACATACGTGTGAATATTCGCAAGCGCTTCCCGTATCCGGTCCTCCGCTAATCAGGTTGAAAGCGTTAAGAGTCTGTGATAGTGACCTGGCCTGCAGCTCGCTCTTTATTCAGTAGATCAAGACATAATACAATAGACACTGTGTGCTCTTCTTCCATTGGTTAGGGGGTGGGACATGTCCTGTGCACCGGGGACCATTGGTCAGTTCAAGAAGTGGGCGATGGCTAGGACTTGAGATGTGGTTTCTATTGTTTACATCTGAGTTCCCGCCCCATGATCAGTTAAACCCATCACATTAATCATAAATCTGGTATTATTAATAACTTAATGAGGTAAAATTTAATAACGTTCTTATTCCTGCCAGATTAATGCTTACGTGACTCTGAACAATATGGTTCCACACATGATAAGATTATCTATTTCAATCTTCAAGATATACATATATCCACATATTCATATATATATATACATATATATATATATATATACGTACACACATACTACTGCTATTACAATTTGTTAGGAATTATATATTTCTTCATATATATATATATATATATATATATATATATATATGTATTACATATATATAAATGAACACCTTTATCTCCATGGGTTTTAGACTAGGAATGTTAATATTTTAAATTCCTATCTGTCTGGTTTTGTGTTGTGGTTAGCTATTGTTTCTAATCTTCCAAACAGCCTTGGCTCCTGGGCATTGTCAACCTGTTTGTCCCTTCCTTTCAGGTGAGACAATGACAACTCAGCACTCATTGTTCTAAATAGAAACCTGGCCATCTTAGTAAACAAAGGTGTTTGCCCTCTTCATAGAATCTCAAAGCTTAGTGTAAATAAGGCCATTGTATTCTAGTCTCTGGGAGATTTAATTTATGTGTGACTGATTTTCATTCTATTTCCCTCCACATACATAACATACAGTAAACACAGTTCATATCTATATTTTACTTCTGCATCTAACTATCCTCAGGAACATGCAATCTTCCTCTAACCAACACCAGAATGTTTCCCTTAAAATACCCTACAGCTGGATACCAAACATCACCTTATAGCCTTAGTCTGTCCCCTATTATCCTGCAAAGGTGAATCCCTTTGTTCTGGAATCTTTTAAACTGTTGATACTTGCTGATGTAGTACAAGGGAGCTATATCTAAAATGTACACTATTTGGGTTAAATATGTAATGTTCTAATAACCCTCTATGCGTTCACAAACTCTACCGTAAATGCGCATACCACGCGCTAAGGCGCATGGCCGTTGGGGGCTACTTTACGCAAATTGCGGATATGTGCCCTCACGGCGGAATAAGTGCACGAGCAGCGGGCATGTGTGTGGGGTTAGTACATGGGGTATGCATTACAATATTTTTCGACTTTGACAGTCCACCCTTTGGCAGTCAACAATAACTGCCACTATCCAAACAGAAAAATATACAATACAATTTCTACAGATGATTGGATAAAAACATACAATACAAATTATCTACAGATGATTGGATAAAAATATACAATACATTATCTACAGATGATTGGATAAAAATATACAATACATTATCCATAGATGAGTGGATGGTAGGAGGAGAGGTGTAGGCGGGAAATGTAGGACCTAGTGGGATAGTAAAAGCATGTATGTATGAAATCCATGTGTGAGGGGCATGTATCATCGTGCCGTATATGTTCTAAATAAGCTTCGAGGTATTGCGAAGTATACATTAAATCCTTCTTATCCCGTATTAAGGGTCTGTAAGTGGGCCAACAAACACTACCGAGCTCTTTTCGGCTTTTTGTTCCAACAAATGGGGTGCACATGTAGTTGATGATACATGAAGGGGGGAACACATGTGAATGCTAATATATGGATATCACCTATCGACTATGTGTGTCACTACCTGAAGGTTGTAGAGATGAAGATAAAGAACATATCAAAAATACATTCACATCACATTTGTGTAAACATTCTTGGGTGTTGATTGAAGTCTTCTCCGAATGGGTGTATTTTTGCAGAGGGAAACAAAGGAAAAACGGGTGAAAGAAACGGACCGTGGAATCACGTCTTATCACAACATTGTCTCTATTGATGGGTCATAAATTAAATCAGTTGCTGTGGCAATGCCCCCGCTCCTTAAACTCATCACTTTGGTACCGTGCTTGCGCCGCGTTAAAACTCGAACACACCTAAATATCAAGCCAATCATTATGACAACTCCCAGAATACAAAGGAGAAACTTTCCTACACTCACGATAACATTTTGAGCCCATTCTCCTAAACCTGAGAACCAATTGCGTGGGTTCAACCATGAGACCCTGCCGGTCAGTTCATTACTCACAGCAGTAAGGGTAAGGTTGTGTCTCCTTCGGAACTCCCACTTCAACTGTAAGATATCGTCCATCTTTTGAACGATGACCTCGGTTGGGTCATTAGCGCTGTTTGTAATATACGTGCAGCACTTCACACCATACTGAGTTGCCAAAGTGACGCAGTACCCGCCTGTCACCGTGTGATATAATTGAGGACCATCCTGTGCTGGATCAGTTCCATTTTGTAAGCTTGCAACTCCCTCCCTGTATACCTGAAGGTGTCAACATACATCTCAGTGATATTATCTATCAGGTTCGCTAGCGCATGGATATACCTATAATTTATAATTCCTCTGGCGGTACGGATGATGTCTAACGTGAGTAGTAATTGAATCCCGGTGGATTCGTGGATCAAATCAGAGGCTGCGTTCTCTGTCCTATCTATGAGGTGTCTCTTAACGATGTGTTCATAGTGAGTATGAGTATAAGGAGCTTGAGCACTGCGGTGAACGTCTTTCATCTTATCATGTGTTATGGTCATTACTTCTGGCAACACTCTTCCAATGTAACACAATCCCTCTGAGTTTGGGGCAAGCCACTTATAAGCCTTCCTCCCACATATGAAATAAGCATCATCGGGGAGAACATATGGGACAGAATATGACATTACCATATTGCAAACCCCCCAAGTGAAAAATCCTATCCCTAACTCTCTCATCTGTTCAGTACACATATCAGGCTGTATGATATGCGCACAGTACCCTGGTGATACCTCTCCAACCCCGCATGGTCCTACTTCCTAGAGTATACCTATACCGAAAATACCTTCCACCGTCGGCTATTTGGTGTATAAGTTCAGTGTCTACGGGTATTCTGACGGCTCTGTGTGAAAATGCCATGGTTTGGTTAATCCATGTCACTTCCCAATTTCCCGGCTTTCGGGAATTGGAAATGTTGAAACATACTAAGGATCTATCCACATGATATTGGTGGAGCTTCAAACTAGGGGTCCTAGAAATATTAAATGTCTTGTCCACCGGTCTCCCACCCCTTAATTCAAGTACCTCATCTATTGTTAAAGGATACGGTACTAGTCCTGACTTGCTCTGACCTTGAGGTACTTGTGAGCACACCCAGCATTCTGTTTGGTTTAAAACCTTACCCACTAATGAGTGATAAGCACTCAATGGATGACGGTTCATGTTGATATTAAGGCTGGACTGACATCTCTGGATGCACCCATCCTCAACTATGTTTTCACAATTCCTACAGATACAATTTTCCTCAGCCAATAACCCTTCACAGTGCCTCCTAGTTTCTAGACTACCAGATCGTTTTCTGATACTCGCCTTTGCTCGATGGATGTGTTGCTCTTGGAATTCTACAAATCCGTCCTTGCCATCAGAACCCATTCCAGATCCTTTCTCGACCTCTCTGGTACTCTCACCAAAACAGACTGTTCTCATCAACAACAGGATTAACAGGAAAACCCGGAATGCAGTCTCTTGGGGTAAGTCCATCTTGTTAAGGGGAGAGAAAGGGAACAAGAAGGGGGAGGAAAGGTAGGTAATGGGAGATGGAGAAAATAATAAAAAGGAAAAAGAAATTTGGTGCGACAACCGCCTCTGGTCTTGTTGTTCTCCGTGCTCAGGTGCCGTGGCAGCAGTCCTGCCTCTCAGCCTTCCCGGAACAGACACTCCAGTGATACGATATTCTTTCCGAGTCAGCGACCTTTCTGTAGGGAACATAAATACTGCATTACAATGTGTTTAACTGTTGCGTAAAATAAACCATCCGTTGAAAATAAAAAAAAGAGAGAGAGAGAAAATAATAAAAAAGAA
Source organism: Pseudophryne corroboree (assembly GCF_028390025.1). Taxonomy (NCBI): domain Eukaryota; kingdom Metazoa; phylum Chordata; class Amphibia; order Anura; family Myobatrachidae; genus Pseudophryne; species Pseudophryne corroboree. The sequence continues at coordinate 94,322,074 of NC_086455.1, read as the reverse complement.
AATTTGTCAGATTTGCGTTCACCATCAAGCTGTCACACCAACATGTCTATCAGTATCTCTGCACAGTCTCCCTCCACCAGTATTTCCACTCTCCACCCTCTGTGCATGGCCAGGCACAATGATGCTGGTGAGATATACTGGGGTTGGGCAGACCTCTGAAAAGACCGAGTAGACATGTGACGTTTGAGCAGTAGTTCTGTCGGTGAACGTCAGAGATGAAAAGGAAACTTTAAAGATAAATCACAGAGTTTACCTGGCCGCCCCTGTATCTACAAGTAATGATCTACCAACTACAACAACTATGACCTCAGGTTCACTACCAAGGCTAGCAATCAACTTCACTGGCTGCAGACTACAGGTGTGGCCCAAAATTTTTCCTATGTGATCCCTAATCCCAATTCCGTGTATCATAACTTTACTCGTGTTCTTGTCTAGGGGGTCTGAATTTGTGTGTGCTGTTACAATTGCTGGCATAATGCCCTTCCCTTTTACACAGATAACAAACTCTTGGTTTCCTCCACGTGCCAGGGGCCTGGGGTTTTGGTCGAGTTGATGCTTCCAGTGCTTGGATGCTCATCACCATCAACCGCTCTCCCTGTGCCTCTCTGGTTCTCTGGATATTACGGTCGTGCTCAATAGCGGACTCTCTTAATGCAGCCACCGAAATACCCCTCCAGTTAGGTAGAGAAGTTTGTACCCTGGTTCTTAGTGTGTCTTTTAACCCGTCCATTAATACGGACACAGCTACCTCTCTATGATGTACATTTTCCTTAATGTCTTCGATCCCAGTGTATCTAGCCATTTCCTGCAGTGCTCGATGGAAATATTCAGAAGCAGTTTCACCTTCTTCTTTTTTTTCTTATGGAAAAGATTTTATTCCATTTGACAACAGTAGGGAAATATACTCCTAAGTGTAGATAGATCTGTCGTACATTCTCCTGAGTGTATTCATCAGTGAGAGGTACTTCTACATTTAATTTACAATCAGTAATGAATTTCGCAGGGTCAATACTGGAGGGTAAACATGCCCGTAGCACTGTTCGACAATCTTTGTTTGTGGGTTCGGCGGCATTACCTAATTCTCTAATAAACCTCTGACATGTGGCTAGATCCTTTCTGGGATTGGGAAATTCAGACATAATTGTCCTCAATTCTGTCCGGGACCAAGGACAATGCATAGCAATGTTCCTGATGGGAGTGATTCCCTGAGCGTCAGTCCTCCCATTGGGGACTGCGATCACCCTGACAGGATTTAGTTCAATTACACCATTTTGTGTTGACTCTACAATGTGAGGTGCTATTATCTCTGCATAATATACAGTACTGTACTTACCTGTGGACACGACCTCACCTGTCCCTCCGCTAGGGGCCTTTGCTACTGCTCTTACCAGTTGGGCCATGCCCACCTGGGTGTCTCATATGGTGGCTGCTAGAGAGAGAGCCGATATCGTGCTGGGCTCATCTTCTTGCTCGCAGTCCTGAGGGAAGTTTTAAAATGGGATACAACTTGCACGGGTTAGCATTAATACATTTATCAGTTTTACTCTTATCATCATTAATACATTTATCAACTTTACTCTTATCATCTATCAGTATGCCATTGTCTGTAGCCACTTTCTTCCCTGTAATATACGGTGATGGTGGTGCGGTTGCCATCAGTTTCCTGCTAGGTTTGGAACCGGCTGTGTAAGCTAGTTCCCTCTGCATATCGCCCTCTTGCTGCCATAAATGTAAACAGTTTATGTGTCTAATGCTTTGTTTTTGGGACTTTAACAGACATATCCTAACCCTTAAATTCTGCAATACCTCTGGTTCAAAACTACCTATCCCAGGAAATGATGCTTTATCCCCCACAGTCATTCGTGTCCACTCATCACAAAAGGTCTCAGTGTGGGGACCATACTTCCCCCACATTACTAACCGAGCTGACCCCCTGGGTCTGAAATCTGCAGTCTGAACCCTGACTGAGGAATATCCCTGTGTTGTGCACTTGGCTTCCATTGTGGACCTTTTTAACACGGGAAAACTTCCTAAAATGCACCAAACACAGTAGTCTACTGGTGGAAGTCCTCAAAGTTCTTCCACTAACTTCTTCTGCTCCGAGTATCACAGATCCGCCTTATTTAGCATACACGTGTAGCCGTTGCAGGCCCTACTTCGACCTATATCCCCTGGGCCTTTTAGGAGTAACTTACCGTACCCAGTGAATATCTGCCTCTGGAGATTTTCCTGAGAGACCAGCGAAAACTCCCTAAAAATTTACTTTACACAAATCACGCTTGCATGTGCTTCCTATAACGCGTATGATGACAAGACTTACGCACAAATATGCAAAACTTCGTATCACGTAGCGTCACATATTGCCCATACAACCGCTCGGTCCAATCGTACCGCTCATAGACACTTGCTATCTATAAGTGGTAGGATCACTGGAGTCTCCACACTGTGCTCCAAAACAGCCGGAGCGTAATACCATGAAAACTTTATCACACTCCGTTGCACGTATTCACCTAGACCATGCTCACCACGTTTTCACCTAGACCGTGCTTCACCAAGTTTCACCAAGCGGGGTTCAATACATTCACGCCTTATTCAGCCCACACTAACATTCTATAGTTTTCTGATCAGAAAAATATATTTTCCTGTTAACTGATAGCTTTTCCCAGAGGGACTACAGTAAAAAAGGTTTTTAAACTAAATATTGGAAACTGAACAAATTTGTGCTATTATCTCGTGGCTACCGTCTCGCGCCTAAACTAAAACAATGCTATTGTGTACTAGAATGTGGGTTTTTTGGAGTATTACTTGGCGCTTCAATGCTATTGTGTAATTTGTACTTAGCGGTCGTACCCTTTACTCATGTTGCGTAAACACGCCACGTGCGTAGGCCTTTACATAGCGTACGCAGTCCCGTACTTTGTCCGAGACACGTGTACAAAGGCCGTACATCCGCAGTACTACAAATCCCACACTTCTATAAATGTAAACGATATTAACTATAATCGCTCACTTAACACTACACACAGTTTCTTCTGTTTAAACCTTTACAACTAGGCCAGGCTGCATGTGCGTCTTACACTTATGTCTTAAATATTAACTCTATATTTAAACTAAATAGCAACACATTTTTTCAGTAAGGTCAAAATGAATCTAATAATCATCAATAATTCAAATGGTATGATTCAGATTTGATAGCTATCTTGCAGAACATACACTGATATAAATATACACATAATTATAATATTATATATATGTACCATTCATTGGTCTCCTGAGACTCATTTACCCATTAAGTGCTTCTAATTTGCATAAGAATGCTATGTGCTATTGGTTGCCTGTAAAGGTGTTTGTTTTTTTTCACCGTTAGGAAAAAGCAGTTACACAGGTTAATTTGCATTTCAATGGCTATCTTATAGCAAGCAGAGTTAACTGAATCTTAGAGAGAAAAAAAGCTTTTTCTATATCTGTGTGTACTTCTTACATCAAGTATTCATCTTACTATTAACTTTCATTAAGCCCCGTCTGAAACTATTTGTAATTGACTATTGCATGGGTTAAATAAATGCATTGGTAACTCATAAATGGTGATTTCTTTTTGACCAAGGATGACTGATTATCTCGGGCAGTGAAAATCAGCCATTTAGAAAAAATGACCTTCCCAACATGGCCGCTGCTCCTCCCCCTTCCACATCCCTGAGGGTTACACAAAATGGTGGACAAGCCATGTGGTTAGTCCAAAATGGAGGACAGACCATGCGGCTTCCTTTGTCACAAAGAAATCACACACCATGCAAGCAACTGAAGTTATTTTAGGCCTGAGTTAAAAAAAAAAACACTATATCAAGGTTTTTCAGCAACTTTTAAATGTACTTTTACCCTACTTAACAGATAAGCAACCCAATCTGAATCAAACACAATATGACTCATTTGAACCTTGTTTTGCAACAATATGATCAGATATGCAGAGTACAAAATACAGGTGTATGCGTGTATTTTGTGCGCATTTTGCGCCAAACAGAAATTCACAGACTTTAAAAATAGCTTTGCGTTCTTACCTTCCGGATTCCACCAGCATCCAAGCAAACCTTGCAGAGCAGATGCTTATCTTATCAGCACTAGTGTATCCACCAACCAGGAGAAGGTTTGTGTGGGATACCTTCCCGCCCTTTGCTGATAGATAAAGTCTGCTGTACGCTGCTAGGCTGTGGGTATGAGGAAAAACTGGACGAGCCCTCAATTGATAATGTCAATATTACCTTTCAACACAAAGCTATACCTTTAAACACACCTTTGACATGGAGCTGCTGCGGTCGCTAGCTCACGCTACCTACTTTTTACACTATTTGCGCACAGAGTCCCGTACCGTGTACGCACTTAGCATACAAACGCCGCACTGTGGGTACAAAGTACACGCAATGCGTTCGCACCCAATTAATACACCTTAAAACCTTATACAGTTATACAATGCAATGATATGATTACACTTTAAACCTTATGCAGCAAAGCTCTGCAATGATGTTACACCTTAAACCTTAAGTAGCGCTGACGGTATAAACTACCCGCAGTGCGTACACCTTATCAATACTTATAAACCTTATACAGTTAAATATGCTTTAAACCCTTGCAGGAAAGTGAGGACACAACACCGTTCTGTAGTTGAAACCACAGGGTTCTAAGGCCACCGTGGATTATTTCAAAAGGTAAAACAGTACAAATTATACACTACAGGCTAACAAGATAAATCTAAGCAGAATAATGGCTACAGTCAATGTACATACGTGTGAATATTCGCAAGCGCTTCCCGGATCCGGTCCTCCGCTAATCTGGTTGAAAGCGTTAAGAGTCTGTGATAGTGACCTGGCCTGCAGCTCGCTCTTTATTCAGTAGATCAAGACTTAATACAATAGACACTGTGTGCTCTTCTTCCATTGGTTAGGGGGTGGGACATGTCCTGTGCACCGGGGACCATTGGTCAGTTCAAGAAGTGGGCGATGGCTAGGACTTGAGATGTGGTTTCTATTGTTTACATCTGAGTTCCCGCCCCATGATCAGTTAAACCCATCACATTAATCATAAATCTGGTATTATTAATAACTTAATGAGGTAAGATTTAATAATGTTCTTATTCCCACCAGATTAATGCTTACGTGACTCTGAACAATATGATTCCACACATGATAAGATTATCTATTTCAATCTTCAAGATATACAAATATCCACATATTCATATATATATATATATATATACATACATATACACACACACACACATACTCCTGCTATTACAATTTGTTAGGAATTATATATTTATTCATCTATATAGCTATATATATATATATATATATATATATATATATACACACACACAGAGAAAAAACCACAGCCCTCACCACACCAGAAGCGGGGCACAGCTATGCACTTACCACTCACAGGGTGGGGTGCATGTAACACAGCACTCTCCACCACAAAAGCGGGGTACACAGCTGTACTAACCACTCACAGGCCGGGTGCATGTAGCCCATGACCACATCGCTCTAATAAATACAAACAAAGAACCCAGCACTCACCAAAGTAAACTCACTTATCCTCAACAATTCAATAAATAAATAAATGATGGGGGTTTAGTTGGTGGATTGGCCAATGCACGGAAGCCTGCATACCGATTTTCAAGGTACCCCACCTTCATGCAGGTCCTACACTATCACAGAGTCTTAAAACCTGACTACTTCACTGCTGTTACACACATCATCTGCCTGCTAGATTTAATGTGTACCTGCCACAGACTTTATGGCTTTTAAAGGCACACTAGTCACCTATTGCACTGGCTCAAAGATGATTGCTAAGAAACAGCTGAGACAGGTTCAGGATAATAAAGTCCACACAGGGGTGCATGAGAAAGCTAGTGGCCACGGTTAATAAGAGCTAACCATAGATTAACCCCATCGTATACACACAGAGAAAAAACCACAGCACTCACCACACCAGAAGCGGGGCACAGCTATGCACTTACCACTCACAGGGTGGGGTGCATGTAACACAGCACTCTACACCACAAAAGTGGGGTACACAGCTGTACTAACTACTCACAGGGCGGGGTGCATGTAGCCCATGACCACATCGCTCTAATAAAAATTATATATAAATGAACACCTTTATCTCCATGGGTTTTAGACTAGTAATGTTAATATTTTAAATTCCTATCTGTCTGGTTTTGTGTTGTGGTTAGCTATTGTTTCTGATCTTCCAAACAGCCTTGGCTCCTGGGCATTGTCAACCTGTTTGTCCCTGCCTTTCAGGTGAGACAATGACAACTCAGCACTCATTGTTCTAAATAGAAACCTGGCCATCTTAGTAAACAAAGGTGTTTGCCCTCTTCATAGAATCTCAAAGCTTAGTGTAAATAAGGCCATTGTATTCTAGTCTCTGGGATATTTAATTTATGTGTGACTGATTTTCATTCTATTTCCCTCCACATACATAACATACAGTAAACACAGTTCATATCTATATTCCACTTCTGCATCTAACTATCCTCAGGAACATGAAATCTTCCTCAAACCAACACCAGAATGCTTCCCTTAAAATACCCTACAGCTGGATACCAAACATCACCTTATAGCCTTAGTCTGTCCCCTATTATCCTGCAAAGGTGAATCCCTTTGTTCTGGAATCTTTTAAACTGTTGATACTTGCTGATGTAGTACAAGGGAGCTATATCTAAAATGTACACTATTTGGGTTAAATATGTAATGTTCTAATAACCCTCTATGCGTTCACAAACTCTACCGTAAATGCGCATACCACGCGCTAAGGCGCATGGCCGTGGGGAGCTACTTTATGCAAATTGCGGATATGCGCCCTCACGGCGGAATAAGTGCATGCGCAGCGGGCATGTGTGTGGGGTTAGTACATGGGGTATGCATTACAATATTTTTCGACTTTGACAGTAGCCACGCCCATACTACCCGCCCGGGGCGCAAAAAGGCAGAGAACCGGCCCTGCCTGATTACTATGGGCACGATATTTTACGAAAACGTGGATCACTTTAGAAAAAAGATTGGGAGTGATATATCATTTGAACACCACCCCAAGAGTTATGGGGCCCAACACAAAAGTATTTAGTTGTGGCCATCTGTTCATTCTAATTTAAGTTATTTGTGTGTATGCAGCAAATACATTTAATGACATATGGGAAAATTTCTCAAATATTCAAAAGAGTTGAGAAATGGACATGTGGAAAAGTTTCCCATGCAACCATTTTCACAATGTCACTTTGTACGGATTCAGTATTAAAATCCGATGGTCGGGATGCTGGCGGTCAGTATCCCAATGCCAACATCCCGATCGCAGCAATCCTGACACGGGTGAAGTAAGTATCCTAACCTCCCTCCCCTACTCCCTAACCCTCCTTTCCTCAGCCTAACCCTAACCTCCCCTATTTGTGCCTAACCCTAACCCCACTCTAGCGTGTGCCTAAACCTAACCCCCCTCCCGATGCCTAAACTTAACCTGGCTGTTAATACTTATCTTCGGGATCCTGGCTTTTGGGGTGCAGTCATCGGTGTTCTGCTGGCTGTCGGAATTCTGCCGTCTGGATTCTGGCTGCTGGGATCCCGACAGCTGGGATCCCGAATTTATACCCATTGTACAGCTTCATATTGGCCCTTTTGGTGACTTTTTGTACTAACTTTTTTTTTTCATGGATTGTTGCTTCCCATGTTATATTTAGTCTCCCTACCAAATTTGGTGACATTCTGATTGTTCTAAATAGGGGAAGTTTACTTATTGCCACCCTGTATATCTCACGTAATATGAAGTCTAAGAGGGACCATGCCATACTTGTACTGCATGTTGAATTGTTGTATTACAATAAGGGGTTAATTGGACACAGTATTCCTATCTCAAATTGTTAGTTTCAGTTCCAATCTATATTTATTTTGTAGCAGGTATGAACAAAGAGTGGAATGAGGGGATATCTCCCTTATATCTGGTGGAATGTATCTTGGTATTCTCTGTGTTGAAGCTGTTAGTAATTTTGTCAGAACAGTCTACTATTTCATTCTTGCAAATATTTACTTGTATTTTATGGGTATTTACAGTTTCTGGTTTTCAATTTTTCAGGTTAATGTTGGTTAATAAAATCCCTTTAGTCTGCCTTAATGTTGCTTCAGCTCATCTATGGCCTGAGATCTCATGTTTCCAGCATGACAGAACCATAAGTGCTACTGTAACTCCAATGCCGGCTCTAGACTTTGTGATCCCAGGGCGAACGTTCCTTTGGCATCCCCCCTAATTCAAAATAGGGACAATGCACAACAATATAGGGCCATGGCTTCATGGGGAAGGAGCGTGGCCACAGAATAGTACCAATTCACATTACATCATACAGTAGTGTCCGTCAGTCACATTACACCACACAGTAGTACGCCTTATACACATTATGCCATGTTAGAGACCTTTACACACATTTCACCACAGTAGAGCAGCGCCCCTTATATACATTATGCCCAGTAGAACCCCTTATACGCATTACACCAGGTATAGCCTCTTATACATGTTATGCCAGATAGAGCCCCTTTTATACATGTTATGCCAGGTAGAGCCCCTCTTATGCACATTACAGAAGGTAGAGCCCATTATACACATTACACCAGGTATAGTTCCTTATATGTGTTATACTAGGTAGAGCCCCTTATACACTTTACACCATTTATATTCAAACAACAAAGACCATTTGCAAATAAACTGTAATACTATAAATCTGTTCAACATAATATACAAAAACAACAATCTTTTTTTATTTTATTTTATTTTTCAAATAATTTTTATTGCTTTCATAGAAAAGAACAAACATTTGCAGATGACAGTATATGGATCAACATAATAGGGTGCAAAGTATCAATGAGCAGGGCCAGGTAATAATAACAGTGGAGAAATTATTAAAAATACTGTTAAAGACCCAATGAGATATATAACAACTTCCAAATCCATACACAGCATAAATATGCAATAGTAACAAATGTAAAGGAAAGAGAAATCACAGAAAGAGAATGAGTGGGGAAGATGGAGATTTGGAAGGCAGGGGGGAGGAATACATTGGAAAAACTCGAATATCAGCATGTCATACATAGGTCTACATAAATACAAGGCTAGTAATCAATATTGAGTATACAACAGTAGGTATATCCACGTAGTGGTAAACCATATATGAAAGGAGGGTGGGAACATCACACCATAAAGCCTGTGAAAGTAGTTCATAAGGTGAAGCGACTGAGTGGCGCTCTACAGCCCAGACAACACTTTCCTATGCAAATACCAATCTGTGGATTCAAATTGGGCAAAGATACGAACCTGAGAAGGGTGTGGTAGGGTATTAATTTAAGGGTTCCATTTTTTATAAAAATTTTACTACACCACCTTCCAAGTCAGCCAAAGTGGAATAACGGTCTATAAAAAAAATCTTGAGAAGTATGTTATGCACTGCTGATAAGGTTGGAGCATGCTTAGATATCCATTTCTTGAGTATAACCTTTTTTGCAATTGTAACCAGTAAAGTTAGGAACGGGTATAAGTGTGAATGGGCTATGCCTAAGTTCCAAACTGTGAAGTCTGCTAGTAGTAAAGCCTGTGGATGTAATGAAACTCTGATTCCAAAACTAGCATTAATATACTGTAATATTTTGTTCCAGAACGTCTTATGCTGCTGCAGTCCCAAAAATGATGGTAAAACGTTGCCGAGGAATGGAAGCATTTCAAGCAGCGTCCAGTCTCCTCAGCTACAAAATGCCACCTCTGTGCTTGTGAAATATATGCTCTGTACACAGTTTTAACATGCACCTCTTGTAAAAGAAGATTCTTTCAATATTTATAATGTTTTGTCATAATGACGAAATATAGTCTCTGAATTTGTAAGGCACAGAATAAATCGGTTCCATGACTGCACAACCCAGGTCTGTAGCTTATTACATGGTACAATAATCAAATCATCATATAGATATCTTGCTTCATATGGACGAGAACAAGACAAACTTATTAAAGGAAAGAGAGGATCAGTCAAAGAAAGATCATTCATTACCGTGGTAAAGAGGCTATGTAGTGTTTCATTTGGAAATATGCATAGAAATGTGAGGAGTGTAAACCGAACTTCTCTTTCAAGCAGAGAAAGGGGAGTAATGTGCCACCCGGATCAAAAACATCCGCAAATTTCTAGATGCCTTTTAATTTTAGAAGGCGAAAGACTGCATCGTCAAGGCCAGGTGTGAAAAGTGGGTTTCCCCATAGAGGTAGGAGATGGGTGTATAAAGGATTCTTAGATAACCTCCTATTAACCGCCCACCAGGATTGATATATATTTTTAAAAAGCAGGTGCGTGCGTATATTATCCTGGATTTTAGATTTGGGTGTATGCAAGACAGCACCAAGAGAAAAAGGGGCAAACACTGCACAATCCAACTCATACACAGTGAACGTGCTGCATTCATATAACCAATCTAGTACATATCTAAATAGGACCGATTGGGAGAAATGTAAAACGTCAGGAAATCCAATACCACCCTTGCCACAGGGTAATTTAAAAAAATCTGCTACAGATCCGAGTCTTACCTTCCTTCCAAAGGAATCTACAGAACATAGGGGGTAATTCCAAGTTGATCGCAGCAGGAATTTTTTTTGCAGTTGGGTAAAACCATGTGCACTGCAGGGAAGGCAGATATAACTTGTGCAGAGAGAGTTAGATTCGGGTGTGTTATTTTATTTCTGTGCAGGGTAAATACTGGCTGCTTTATTTTTACACTGCAGTTTAGATTGCAGATTGAACACACCCCACCCAAATCTAACTCTCTCTGCACATGTTAAATCTGCCCCACCTGCACTGCACATGGTTTTGCCCAACTGCTAAAAAAAATTCCTGCTGCGATCAATTTGGAATTACCCCCATAGGGGGTAATTCTGAGTTGATCGCAGCAGGAACTTTTTTAGCAGTTGGGCAAAACCATGTGCACTGCAGTGGAGGCAGATATAACATGTGCAGAGAGAGTTAGATTTGGGTGGGTTATTTTGTTTCTGTGCAGGGTAAATACTGGCTGCTTTATCTTTACACTGCAATTTAGATTGCAGATTGAACACACCACACCCAAATCTAACTCTCTCTGCACATGTTATATCTGCATTCCTTGCAGTGCACATGGTTTTCCCAACTGCTAACAAAGTTACTGCTGCGATCAACTCGGAATGACCACCATAGTTACGACTGTTTTAATATCTGATTTTGATAATTGCAAATTGCATTTGTACCAAGTATGACCGTTGGGGAAAGAGTACAAATTTCATCAAAGCATTTCTACCCAGCACTGATAACGGTAGGGAGGACCAATTATCAAGTTTATTTGAGATGGATTTTATGATTGGGGTATAATTCAAACTATAAATGTCCTGTAAATTAGTTGGGATCAGCACCCCCAAATATTTTATGGCTTTTGTAGCTATTTTGATGTTTTTGCAAGGGCCTTGGGTGTCTAGATAAGTAGGCAGTCCGTTCAGCGGGAGCAATTCGGATTTGTGTATATTTATAGTATACCCAGAAAATGATCCAAAATCATTGATTAGATCGAAAGCTGCCGATAAAGCCAAGTCTGGACGTGACATAAGCAACAACATGTCATCGGCAAACAGTGAGAGACGGTGGTCAATCCCACCCACCTCTATTCCATGATTTAACGGGGATTGTCTGATTGATATTGCTAATGGTTCCAAGACCAATGTGAATAAGAGTGGGGAGAGAGGACATCCTTGATGATTGCCTCTTTTAATAGGAAAGTGGTGATAATAAACCATTACAAAGAATTCTCGAGTTAGGATTAGTATATAGAATTCGAAGATACTCAATAAAGTGAGAAGGGAGACCAAATCTGGACATTGTGTGAAATAAGTGATCCATATCAAATGCTTTTTCTGCATCTAGAGATAATATTGCCGCTGTAACATTAGATCTATTGCACTGGGATGTAGTGATTACAGATGAGCGCCGGAAATTTTTCGGGTTTTGTGTTTTGGTTTTGGGTTCGGTTCCGCGGCCGTGTTTTGGGTTCGACCGCGTTTTGGCAAAACCTCACCGAATTTTTTTTGTCGGATTCGGGTGTGTTTTGGATTCGGGTGTTTTTTTCAAAAAACCCTAAAAAACAGCTTAAATCATAGAATTTGGGGGTAATTTTGATCCCAAAGTATTATTAACCTCAAAAAACATAATTTACACTCATTTTCAGCCTATTCTGAACACATCACACCTCACAATATTATTTTTAGTCCTAAAATTTGCACCGAGGTCGCTGTGTGAGTAAGATAAGCGACCCTAGTGGCCGACACAAACACCGGGCCCATCTAGGAGTGGCACTGCAGTGTCACGCAGGATGTCCCTTCCAAAAAACCCTCCCCAAACAGCACATGACGCAAAGAAAAAAAGAGGCGCAATGAGGTAGCTGTGTGAGTAAGATTAGCGACCCTAGTGGCCGACACAAACACCGGGCCCATCTAGGAGTGGCACTGCATTGTCACGCAGGATGTCCCTTCCAAAAAACCCTCCCCAATCAGCACATGATGCAAAGAAAAAGAAAAGAAAAAAGAGGTGCAAGATGGAATTATCCTTGGGCCCTCCCACCCACCCTTATGTTGTATAAACAAAACAGGACATGCACACTTTAACCAACCCATCATTTCAGTGACAGGGTCTGCCACACGACTGTGACTGATATGACGGGTTGGTTTGGACCCCCCCCAAAAAAGAAGCAATTAATCTCTCCTTGCACAAACTGGCTCTACAGAGGCAAGATGTCCACCTCATCTTCACCCTCCGATATATCACCGTGTACATCCCCCTCCTCACAGATTATCAATTCGTCCCCACTGGAATCCACCATCTCAGCTCCCTGTGTACTTTGTGGAGGCAATTGCTGCTGGTCAATGTCTCCGCGGAGGAATTGATTATAATTCATTTTAATGAACATCATCTTCTCCACATTTTCTGGATGTAACCTCGTACGCCGATTGCTGACAAGGTGAGCGGCGGCACTAAACACTCTTTCGGAGTACACACTTGTGGGAGGGCAACTTAGGTAGAATAAAGCCAGTTTGTGCAAGGGCCTCCAAATTGCCTCTTTTTCCTGCCAGTATAAGTACGGACTGTGTGACGTGCCTACTTGGATGCGGTCACTCATATAATCCTCCACCATTCTATCAATGTTGAGAGAATCATATGCAGTGACAGTAGACGACATGTCCGTAATCGTTGTCAGGTCCTTCAGTCCGGACCAGATGTCAGCATCAGCAGTCGCTCCAGACTGCCCTGCATCACCGCCAGCGGGTGGGCTCGGAATTCTGAGCCTTTTCCTCGCACCCCCAGTTGCGGGAGAATGTGAAGGAGGAGATGTTGACAGGTCGCGTTCCGCTTGACTTGACAATTTTGTCACCAGCAGGTCTTTCAACCCCAGCAGACCTGTGTCTGCCGGAAAGAGAGATCCAAGGTAGGCTTTAAATCTAGGATCGAGCACGGTGGCCAAAATGTAGTGCTCTGATTTCAACAGATTGACCACCCGTGAATCCTTGTTAAGCGAATTAAGGGCTGCATCCACAAGTCCCACATGCCTAGCGGAATCGCTCCGTGTTAGCTCCTTCTTCAATGCCTCCAGCTTCTTCTGCAAAAGCCTGATGAGGGGAATGACCTGACTCAGGCTGGCAGTGTCTGAACTGACTTCACGTGTGGCAAGTTCAAAGGGCATCAGAACCTTGCACAACGTTGAAATCATTCTCCACTGCACTTGAGACAGGTGCATTCCACCTACTATATCGTGCTCAATTGTATAGGCTTGAATGGCCTTTTGCTGCTCCTCCAACCTCTGAAGCATATAGAGGGTTGAATTCCACCTCGTTACCACTTCTTGCTTCAGATGATGGCAGGGCAGGTTCAGTAGTTTTTGGTGGTGCTCCAGTTTTCTGTACGTGGTGCCTGTACGCCGAAAGTGTCCCGCAATTCTTCTGGCCACCGACAGCATCTCTTGCACGCCCCTGTCGTTTTTTAAAAAATTCTGCACCACCAAATTCAAGGTATGTGCAAAACATGGGACGTGCTGGAATTGGCCCAGATTTAATGCACACACAATATTGCTGGCGTTGTCCGATGCCACAAATCCACAGGAGAGTCCAATTGGGGTAAGCCATTCCGCGATGATCTTCCTCAGTTGCCGTAAGAGGTTTTCAGCTGTGTGCGTATTCTGGAAAGCGGTGATACAAAGCGTAGCCTGCCTAGGAAAGAGTTGGCGTTTGCGAGATGCTGCTACTGGTGCCGCCGCTGCTGTTCTTGCGGCGGGAGTCCATACATCTACCCAGTGGGCTGTCACAGTCATATAGTCCTGACCCTGCCCTGCTCCACTTGTCCACATGTCCGTGGTTAAGTGGACATTGGGTACAGCTGCATTTTTTAGGACACTGGTGACTCTTTTTCTGAGGTCTGTGTACATTTTCGGTATCGCCTGCCTAGAGAAATGGAACCTAGATGGTATTTGGTACCGGGGACACAGTACCTCCAACAAGTCTCTAGTTGGCTCTGCAGTAATGATGGATACCGGAACCACGTTTCTCACCACCCAGGATGCCAAGGCCTCAGTTATCCGCTTTGCAGTAGGATGACTGCTGTGATATTTCATCTTCCTCGCAAAGGACTGTTGAACAGTCAATTGCTTACTGGAAGTAGTACAAGTGGGCTTACGACTTCCCCTCTGGGATGACCATCGACTCCCAGCGGCAACAACAGCAGCGCCAGCAGCAGTAGGCGTTACACGCAAGGATGCATCGGAGGAATCCCAGGCAGGAGAGGACTCGTCAGACTTGCCAGTGACATGGCCTGCAGGACTATTGGCATTCCTGGGGAAGGAGGAAATTGACACTGAGGGAGTTGGTGGGGTGGTTTGCGTGAGCTTGGTTACAAGAGGAAGGGATTTACTGGTCAGTGGACTGCTTCCGCTGTCACCCAAAGTTTTTGAACTTGTCACTGACTTATTATGAATGCGCTGCAGGTGACGTATAAGGGAGGATGTTCCGAGGTGGTTAACGTCCTTACCCCTACTTATTACAGCTTGACAAAGGGAACACACGGCTTGACACCTGTTGTCCGCATTTCTGGTGAAATACCTCCACACCGAAGAGCTGATTTTTTTGGTATTTTCACCTGGCATGTCAACGGCCATATTCCTCCCACGGACAACAGGTGTCTCCCCGGGTGCCTGACTTAAACAAACCACCTCACCATCAGAATCCTCCTGGTCAATTTCCTCCCCAGCGCCAGCAACACCCATATCCTCCTCATCCTGGTGTACTTCAACACTGACATCTTCAATCTGACTATCAGGAACTGGACTGCGGGTGCTCCTTCCAGCACTTGCAGGGGGCGTGCAAATGGTGGAAGGCGCATGCTCTTCACGTCCAGTGTTGGGAAGGTCAGGCATCGCAAACGACACAATTGGACTCTCCTTGTGGATTTGGGATTTCAAAGAACGCACAGTTCTTTGCGGTGCTTTTGCCAGCTTGAGTCTTTTCAGTTTTCTAGCGAGAGGCTGAGTGCTTCCATCCTCATGTGAAGCTGAACCACTAGCCATGAACATAGGCCAGGGCCTCAGCCGTTCCTTGCCACTCCGTGTGGTAAATGGCATATTGGCAAGTTTACGCTTCTCCTCCGACAATTTTATTTTAGGTTTTGGAGTCCTTTTTTTTCTGATATTTGGTGTTTTGGATTTGACATGCTCTGTACTATGACATTGGGCATCGGCCTTGGCAGACGACGTTGCTGGCATTTCATCGTCTCGGCCATGACTAGTGGCAGCAGCTTCAGCACGAGGTGGAAGTGGATCTTGATCTTTCCCTAATTTTGGAACCTCAACTTTTTTGTTCTCCATATTTTATAGGCAGAACTAAAAGGCACCTCAGGTAAACAATGGAGATGGATGGATTGGATACTAGTATACAATTATGGACGGACTGCCACGGTTAGGTGGTATAAAAAAACCACGGTTAGGTGGTATATATTATAATAATAATACAATTATGGATGGACGGACTGCCTGCCGACTGCCGACACAGAGGTAGCCACAGCCGTGAACTACCGCACTGTACACTGGTTGATAAAGAGATAGTAGTATACTCGTAACAACTAGTATGACACTATGACGACGGTATAAAGAATGGAAAAAAAACCACGGTTAGGTGGTATATATTATAATAATAATACAATTATGGATGGACGGACTGCCTGCCGACTGCCGACACAGAGGTAGCCACAGCCGTGAACTACCGCACTGTACACTGGTTGATAAAGAGATAGTAGTATACTCGTAACAACTAGTATGACACTATGACGACGGTATAAAGAATGTTAAAAAAACCACGGTTAGGTGGTATATATTATAATAATAATACAATTATGGATGGACGGACTGCCTGCCGACTGCCGACACAGAGGTAGCCACAGCCGTGAACTACCGCACTGTACACTGGTTGATAAAGAGATAGTAGTATACTCGTAACAACTAGTATGACACTATGACGACGGTATAAAGAATGGAAAAAAAACCACGGTTAGGTGGTATATATTATAATAATAATACAATTATGGATGGACGGACTGCCTGCCGACTGCCGACACAGAGGTAGCCACAGCCGTGAACTACCGCACTGTACACTGGTTGATAAAGAGATAGTAGTATACTCGTAACAACTAGTATGACACTATGACGACGGTATAAAGAATGAAAAAAAAACCACGGTTAGGTGGTATATATTATAATAATAATACAATTATGGATGGACGGACTGCCTGCCGACTGCCGACACAGAGGTAGCCACAGCCGTGAACTACCGCACTGTACACTGGTTGATAAAGAGATAGTAGTATACTCGTAACAACTAGTATGACACTATGACGGTATAAAGAATGAAAAAAAAACCACGGTTAGGTGGTATATATTATAATAATAATACAATTATGGATGGACGGACTGCCTGCCGACTGCCGACACAGAGGTAGCCACAGCCGTGAACTACCGCACTGTACACTGGTTGATAAAGAGATAGTAGTATACTCGTAACAACTAGTATGACACTATGACGGTATAAAGAATGAAAAAAAAACCACGGTTAGGTGGTATATATTATAATAATAATACAATTATGGATGGACGGACTGCCTGCCGACTGCCGACACAGAGGTAGCCACAGCCGTGAACTACCGCACTGTACACTGGTTGATAAAGAGATAGTAGTATACTCGTAACAACTAGTATGACACTATGACGGTATAAAGAATGAAAAAAAAACCACGGTTAGGTGGTATATATTATAATAATAATACAATTATGGATGGACGGACTGCCTGCCGACTGCCGACACAGAGGTAGCCACAGCCGTGAACTACCGCACTGTACACTGGTTGATAAAGAGATAGTAGTATACTCGTAACAACTAGTATGACACTATGACGGTATAAAGAATGAAAAAAAAACCACGGTTAGGTGGTATATATTATAATAATAATACAATTATGGATGGACGGACTGCCTGCCGACTGCCGACACAGAGGTAGCCACAGCCGTGAACTACCGCACTGTACACTGGTTGATAAAGAGATAGTAGTATACTCGTAACAACTAGTATGACACTATGACGGTATAAAGAATGAAAAAAAAACCACGGTTAGGTGGTATATATTATAATAATAATACAATTATGGATGGACGGACTGCCTGTCGACTGCCGACACAGAGGTAGCCACAGCCGTGAACTACCGCACTGTACACTGGTTGATAAAGAGATAGTAGTATACTCGTAACAACTAGTATGACACTATGACGGTATAAAGAATGAAAAAAAAACCACGGTTAGGTGGTATATATTATAATAATAATACAATTATGGATGGACGGACTGCCTGCCGACTGCCGACACAGAGGTAGCCACAGCCGTGAACTACCGCACTGTACACTGGTTGATAAAGAGATAGTAGTATACTCGTAACAACTAGTATGACACTATGACGACGGTATAAAGAAAGAAAAAAAAATACCACGGTTAGGTGGTATATATTGTAATACAATTATGGATGGACGGACTGCCTGCCGAGTTCCGACTGCCGACACAGAGGTAGCCACAGCCGTGAACTACCGCACTGTACTGTGTCTGCTGCTAATATAGACTGGTTGATAAAGAGATAGTATACAATACATACAACAATATACTACTATACTGGTGGTCAGGCACTGGTCACCACTAGTCACACTGGCAGTGGCACTCCTGCAGCAAAAGTGTGCACTGTTTAATTTTAAATTAATATAATATTATGTACTCCTGGGGGCTCCTGCTATAACAACCTGCAGTGCTCCCCAGTCTCCCCCACAATTATTATAAGCTTTGCCTTTTATACATTGATGTGCAGCACACTGGGCTGAGCTGAGTGCACACAGACTGAGTCACACTGTGTGACTGGCTGCTGCTGTGTATCGTTTTTTTTCAGGCAGAGAACGGATATAGCAGAGAACGGATATATTAAAATAAATAAAAGTTAACTAACAACAACTGCACTGGTCACTGTGGTAAACTCTGTCTGACTCTGCACAATCTCTCTCTCTCTTCTAATCTAATTTCTAATGGAGAGGACGCCAGCCACGTCCTCTCCCTATCAATCTCAATGCACGTGTGAAAATGGCGGCGACGCGCGGCTCCTTATATAGAATCCGAGTCTCGCGAGAATCCGACAGCGTCATGATGACGTTCGGGCGCGCTCGGGTTAACCGAGCAAGGCGGGAGGATCCGAGTCTGCTCGGACCCGTGAAAAAAACATGAAGTTCGTGCGGGTTCGGTTTCAGAGAAACCGAACCCGCTCATCTCTAGTAGTGATAGCTGTCAAAACCTTCCTAATATTCACCACTGACGAACGGACCATAATAAATCCCATTTGATCACAATGAATGATGGATGGCAAAACCAATTTAAGTCGTTCTGCAAGAATTTTAGTTAACATTTTGTAATCTAAATTAAGCAAGGATATAGGGCGATAAGATCCAGGATCAGATAAATCTCTGCCAGGTTTGGGTAAAATAGTTAACATAGCAGAGTTAAAGTAAAGAGGCAACTCCCCAGTGGCGAGGATATCGTTAAAAACTCTAGTTAGTAAAGTTGTCAATTTAGGGGCCAGTAGTTTGTAAATTCTGAGGTAAGACCATCTGGACCAGGAGCTTTACCATTTTTTAGTTGAGCTATGGTCTTGGAGACCTCCGTCTCTGTAATATCAGCCGTTAATGTTGCACCAAGGTCAGCTCTCAGTTGAGGGATAGGCAAGCCCTCCCAGAAATCGTGAGAGCTAGGAGGGGGAGCTCCGAATATAGGGGGTCATTCAGAGTTGGTCACTCGCTAGCAGTTTTTAGCAGCCGTGCAAACGCTAAACCGCCGCCCTCTGGGAGTGTATCTTAGCTTAGCAGAAGTACGAACAAATGCATCGCAGAACGGCTACAAAAAAATATTGTGCAGTTTCTGAGTAGCTTCAGACCTACTCAGCGCTCGCGATCACTTCAGACCATACAGTTCCGGATTTGACATCACAAACACGCCCTGCGTTCGCCCAGCCACGCCTGCGTTTTTCCTGGCACAAAATGCGTAAAAAAGAGAAGAACTATGCGCTCAGGTGAATAGCACTGCACTGTGGTTGTCAGCAGCCTCTTGAAAAAGGGAATTGCCAATCCCTTAAAACAAAAACTATGTACCAAATAACAAGTGGCGCTAGACAACCAAAAGATTAAAAAACATTTAGTGGCGGAGTCTACTGCACATGCGCAGGTCTCCGGAAACATGGTGCCCGCCATGATCCGGAGACCGATTTGGCTACCGCGCATGCGCGGTGGCCATTTTGGTGGTGATTTCTGCCGCGATTGCAGGTCCCGGCACTGGACTCCGGAAAGGTAAGTGTTAAAATGGGTGCAATGGGTGTGGTTTGGGCCCCCCCTGGACCCAGGGGCCCATGTGCACCGCACCCATTGCACCCATTATAGAAACGCTAATGTATCTGTACCACTCACATCATATTGTAGAGAAGATCAGAAGAACCCTCTGACTAGAAGCGAGGTTCCTGGAAATTGCATAACAAACAATATGTAACAAAAACAGAACATAGAGAAGTCAGTGCGACTTCTGAAGTACATCAGAACAAAATGAAAGTCCATATCGAGGACAGAGCAAGGCCTCGCCGGTCCCGCCAACAAATATGTGAGAAAAAATATAGACCAAGAAAAACAGTCAAGAAGAGGTATGAATAAATCAGCCGTTAATGTTGCACCAAGGTCAGCTCTCAGTTGAGGGATAGGCAAGCCCTCCCAGAAATCGTGAGAGCTAGGAGGGGGAGCGGGGAGCTCTGAATATAGGGGGTCATTCAGAGTTGGTCACTCGCTAGCAGTTTTTAGCAGCCGTGCAAACGCTAAACCGCCGCCCTCTGGGAGTATATCTTAGCTTAGCAGAAGTATGAACAAATGCATCGCAGAACGGCTACAAAAAAATATTGTGCAGTTTCTGAGTAGCTTCAGACCTACTCAGCGCTCGCGATCACTTCAGACCATTCAGTTCCGGATTTGACGTCACAAACACGCCCTGCGTTCG
Source organism: Pseudophryne corroboree (assembly GCF_028390025.1). Classification (NCBI taxonomy): domain Eukaryota; kingdom Metazoa; phylum Chordata; class Amphibia; order Anura; family Myobatrachidae; genus Pseudophryne; species Pseudophryne corroboree. Next base: position 94,301,395 of record NC_086455.1, on the reverse strand, counting down.
CCCAGCCATGCCTGCGTTTTTCCTGGCACAAAATGCGTAAAAAAGAGAAGAACTATGCGCTCAGGTGAATAGCACTGCACTGTGGTTGTCAGCAGCCTCTTGAAAAAGGGAATTGCCAATCCCTTAAAACAAAAACTATGAACCAAATAACAAGTGGCGCTAGACAACTAGAGATGAGCGGGTTCGGTTTCTCTGAATCCGAACCCGCCCGAACTTCATGTTTTTTTACACGGGTCCAAGCGACTCGGATCTTCCTGCCTTGCTCGGTTAACCCGAGCGCGCCCCGAACGTCATCATCACGCTGTCGGATTCTCGCGAGGCTCGGATTCTATCGCGAGACTCGGATTATATATAAGGAGCCGCGCGTCGCGGCCATTTTCACACGTGCATTGAGATTGATAGGGAGAGGACGTGGCTGGCGTCCTCTCCGTTTAGAAATTAAAATAGATAGGAGAGTGAGAGTGAGACACTTCATTTACTTACTGGAGCTTAGGAGGAGTTATACTAGTGACTGATGACCAGTGACCTGACCACCAGTGCAGTTTTATAATTTATTATTATTTAATAATCCGTTCTGTTCTTGTTCTCTGCCTGAAAAAAACGATACACAGTGACTCAGTCACACTCACATACCATATCTGTGCTCAGCCCAGTGTGCTGCATCATCTATGTATAATTTCTGACTGTGCTCACACAGCTTAATTGTGGGGGAGACTGGGGAGCAGTTATAGGTTATAGCAGGAGCCAGGAGTACATATTAAACAGTGCACACTTTTGCTGCCAGAGTGCCACTGCCAGTGTGACTGACCACTGACCACTGTGACCAGTGACCTGACCACACTGACCACCAGTATAGTATATTGTGATTGAATGTCTGCCTGAAAAAGTACACTCGTCGTGTGACTTGTGTGGTGTTTTTTTATTCTATAAAAATTAAAAAACTCATTCTGCTGACAGACAGTGTCCACTCCAGCAGGTCCGTCATTATATAATATATACCTGTCCGGCTGCAGTAGTGATATATATATATTTTTTATATCATTATTTATCATCCAGTCTATACTAGCAGCAGACACAGTACAGTAGTTCACGGCTGTAGCTACCTCTGTGTCGGCACTCGGCAGTCCATCCATAATTGTATACCACCTACCCGTGGTTTTTTTTTTCTTTCTTCTTTATACATACTACATCTCATTATCATCCAGTCTATATTAGCAGCAGACACAGTACAGTACGGTAGTCCACGGCTGTAGCTACCTCTGTGTCGGCACTCGGCAGTCCATCCATAATTGTATACCACCTACCCGTGGTTTTTTTTTTCTTTCTTCTTTATACATACTACATCTCATTATCATCCAGTCTATATTAGCAGCAGACACAGTACAGTACGGTAGTCCACGGCTGTAGCTACCTCTATGTCGGCACTCGGCAGTCCATCCATAATTGTATACCACCTACCCGTGTTTTTTTTTTCTTTCTTCTTTATACATACTACATCTCATTATCAACCAGTCTATATTAGCAGCAGGCACAGTACGGTAGTTCACGGCTGTAGCTACCTCTGTGTCGGCACTCGGCAGTCCATCCATAATTGTATACCACCTACCCGTGGTTTTTTTTTTCTTTCTTCTTTATACATACATACTACATCTCATTATCATCCAGTCTATATTAGCAGCAGACACAGTACAGTACGGTAGTCCACGGCTGTAGCTACCTCTGTGTCGGCACTCGGCAGTCCATCCATAATTGTATACCACCTACCCGTGGTTTTTTTTTTCTTTCTTCTTTATACATACTACATCTCATTATCATCCAGTCTATATTAGCAGCAGACACAGTACAGTATGGTAGTTCATGGCTGTAGCTACCTCTGTGTCGGCACTCGGCAGTCCATCCATAATTGTATACCACCTACCCGTGGTTTTTTTTTTTTTTCTTCTTTATACATACTACATCTCATTATCAACCAGTCTATATTAGCAGCAGACACAGTACAGTACGGTAGTCCACGGCTGTAGCTACCTCTGTGTCGGCACTCGGCAGTCCATCCATAATTGTATACCACCTACCCGTGGTTTTTTTTTTCTTTCTTCTTTATACATACTACATCTCATTATCATCCAGTCTATATTAGCAGCAGACACAGTACAGTACGGTAGTCCACGGCTGTAGCTACCTCTGTGTCGGCACTCGGCAGTCCATCCATAATTGTATACCACCTACCCGTGGTTTTTTTTTTCTTTCTTCTTTATACATACTACATCTCATTATCATCCAGTCTATATTAGCAGCAGACACAGTACAGTACGGTAGTCCACGGCTGTAGCTACCTCTGTGTCGGCACTCGGCAGTCCATCCATAAGTATACTAGTATCCATCCATCTCCATTGTTTACCTGAGGTGCCTTTTAGTTGTGCCTATTAAAATATGGAGAACAAAAATGTTGAGGTTCCAAAATTAGGGAAAGATCAAGATCCACTTCCACCTCGTGCTGAAGCTGCTGCCACTAGTCATGGCCGAGACGATGAAATGCCAGCAACGTCGTCTGCCAAGGCCGATGCCCAATGTCATAGTACAGAGCATGTCAAATCCAAAACACCAAATATCAGTAAAAAAAGGACTCCAAAACCTAAAATAAAATTGTCGGAGGAGAAGCGTAAACTTGCCAATATGCCATTTACCACACGGAGTGGCAAGGAACGGCTGAGGCCCTGGCCTATGTTCATGGCTAGTGGTTCAGCTTCACATGAGGATGGAAGCACTCAGCCTCTCGCTAGAAAAATGAAAAGACTCAAGCTGGCAAAAGCACCGCAAAGAACTGTGCGTTCTTCGAAATCCCAAATCCACAAGGAGAGTCCAATTGTGTCGGTTGCGATGCCTGACCTTCCCAACACTGGACGTGAAGAGCATGCGCCTTCCACCATTTGCACGCCCCCTGCAAGTGCTGGAAGGAGCACCCGCAGTCCAGTTCCTGATAGTCAGATTGAAGATGTCAGTGTTGAAGTACACCAGGATGAGGAGGATATGGGTGTTGCTGGCGCTGGGGAGGAAATTGACCAGGAGGATTCTGATGGTGAGGTGGTTTGTTTAAGTCAGGCACCCGGGGAGACACCTGTTGTCCGTGGGAGGAATATGGCCGTTGACATGCCTGGTGAAAATACCAAAAAAATCAGCTCTTCAGTGTGGAGGTATTTCAACAGAAAAGCGGACAACAGGTGTCAAGCCGTGTGTTGCCTTTGTCAAGCTGTAATAAGTAGGGGTAAGGACGTTAACCACCTCGGAACATCCTCCCTTATACGTCACCTGCAGCGCATTCATAATAAGTCAGTGACAAGTTCAAAAACTTTGGGCGACAGCGGAAGCAGTCCACTGACCAGTAAATCCCTTCCTCTTGTAACCAAGTTCACGCAAACCACCCCACCAACTCCCTCAGTGTCAATTTCCTCCTTCCCCAGGAATGCCAATAGTCCTGCAGGCCATGTCACTGGCAATTCTGACGAGTCCTCTCCTGCCTGGGATTCCTCCGATGCATCCTTGCGTGTAACGCCTACTGCTGCTGGCGCTGCTGTTGTTGCTGCTGGGAGTCGATAGTCATCCCAGAGGGGAAGTCGTAAGCCCACTTGTACTACTTCCAGTAAGCAATTGACTGTTCAACAGTCCTTTGCGAGGAAGATGAAATATCACAGCAGTCATCCTACTGCAAAGCGGATAACTGAGGCCTTGGCATCCTGGGTGGTGAGAAACGTGGTTCCGGTATCCATCATTACTGCAGAGCCAACTAGAGACTTGTTGGAGGTACTGTGTCCCCGGTACCAAATACCATCTAGGTTCCATTTCTCTAGGCAGGCGATACCGAAAATGTACACAGACCTCAGAAAAAGAGTCACCAGTGTCCTAAAAAATGCAGCTGTACCCAATGTCCACTTAACCACGGACATGTGGACAAGTGGAGCAGGGCAGGGTCAGGACTATATGACTGTGACAGCCCACTGGGTAGATGTATGGACTCCCGCCGCAAGAACAGCAGCGGCGGCACCAGTAGCAGCATCTCGCAAACGCCAACTCTTTCCTAGGCAGGCTACGCTTTGTATCACCGCTTTCCAGAATACGCACACAGCTGAAAACCTCTTACGGCAACTGAGGAAGATCATCGCGGAATGGCTTATCCCAATTGGACTCTCCTGTGGATTTGTGGCATCGGACAACGCCAGCAATATTGTGTGTGCATTAAATATGGGCAAATTCCAGCACGTCCCATGTTTTGCACATACCTTGAATTTGGTGGTGCAGAATTTTTTAAAAAACGACAGGGGCGTGCAAGAGATGCTGTCGGTGGCCAGAAGAATTGCGGGACACTTTCGGCGTACAGGCACCACGTACAGAAGACTGGAGCACCACCAAAAACTACTGAACCTGCCCTGCCATCATCTGAAGCAAGAAGTGGTAACGAGGTGGAATTCAACCCTCTATATGCTTCAGAGGTTGGAGGAGCAGCAAAAGGCCATTCAAGCCTATACAATTGAGCACGATATAGGAGGTGGAATGCACCTGTCTCAAGTGCAGTGGAGAATGATTTCAACGTTGTGCAAGGTTCTGATGCCCTTTGAACTTGCCACACGTGAAGTCAGTTCAGACACTGCCAGCCTGAGTCAGGTCATTCCCCTCATCAGGCTTTTGCAGAAGAAGCTGGAGACATTGAAGGAGGAGCTAACACGGAGCGATTCCGCTAGGCATGTGGGACTTGTGGATGGAGCCCTTAATTCGCTTAACAAGGATTCACGGGTGGTCAATCTGTTGAAATCAGAGCACTACATTTTGGCCACCGTGCTCGATCCTAGATTTAAAGCCTACCTTGGATCTCTCTTTCCGGCAGACACAGGTCTGCTGGGGTTGAAAGACCTGCTGGTGACAAAATTGTCAAGTCAAGCGGAACGCGACCTGTCAACATCTCCTCCTTCACATTCTCCCGCAACTGGGGGTGCGAGGAAAAGGCTCAGAATTCCGAGCCCACCCGCTGGCGGTGATGCAGGGCAGTCTGGAGCGACTGCTGATGCTGACATCTGGTCCGGACTGAAGGACCTGACAACGATTACGGACATGTCGTCTACTGTCACTGCATATGATTCTCTCACCATTGAAAGAATGGTGGAGGATTATATGAGTGACCGCATCCAAGTAGGCACGTCACACAGTCCGTACTTATACTGGCAGGAAAAAGAGGCAATTTGGAGGCCCTTGCACAAACTGGCTTTATTCTACCTAAGTTGCCCTCCCACAAGTGTGTACTCCGAAAGAGTGTTTAGTGCCGCCGCTCACCTTGTCAGCAATCGGCGTACGAGGTTACATCCAGAAAATGTGGAGAAGATGATGTTCATTAAAATGAATTCTAATCAATTCCTCCGTGGAGACATTGACCAGCAGCAATTGCCTCCACAAAGTACACAGGGAGCTGAGATGGTGGATTCCAGTGGGGACGAATTGATAATCTGTGAGGAGGGGGATGTACACGGTGATATATCGGAGGATGATGATGAGGTGGACATCTTGCCTCTGTAGAGCCAGTTTGTGCAAGGAGAGATTAATTGCTTCTTTTTTGGTGGGGGTCCAAACCAACCCGTCATTTCAGTCACAGTCGTGTGGCAGACCCTGTCACTGAAATGATGGGTTGGTTAAAGTGTGCATGTCCTGTTTATACAACATAAGGGTGGGTGGGAGGGCCCAAGGACAATTCCATCTTGCACCTCTTTTTTCTTTAATTTTTCTTTGCGTCATGTGCTGTTTGGGGAGGGTTTTTTGGAAGGGACATCCTGCGTGACACTGCAGTGCCACTCCTAGATGGGCCCGGTGTTTGTGTCGGCCACTAGGGTCGCTTATCTTACTCACACAGCTACCTCATTGCGCCTCTTTTTTTCTTTGCGTCATGTGCTGTTTGGGGAGGGTTTTTTGGAAGGGACATCCTGCGTGACACTGCAGTGCCACTCCTAGATGGGCCCGGTGTTTGTGTCGGCCACTAGGGTCGCTTATCTTACTCACACAGCTACCTCATTGCGCCTCTTTTTTTCTTTGCGTCATGTGCTGTTTGGGGAGGGTTTTTTGGAAGGGACATCCTGCGTGACACTGCAGTGACACTCCTAGATGGGCCCGGTGTTTGTGTCGGCCACTAGGGTCGCTTATCTTACTCACACAGCTACCTCATTGCGCCTCTTTTTTTCTTTGCGTCATGTGCTGTTTGGGGAGGGTTTTTTGGAAGGGACATCCTGCGTGACACTGCAGTGACACTCCTAGATGGGCCCGGTGTTTGTGTCGGCCACTAGGGTCGCTTATCTTACTCACACAGCTACCTCATTGCGCCTCTTTTTTTCTTTGCGTCATGTGCTGTTTGGGGAGGGTTTTTTGGAAGGGACATCCTGCGTGACACTGCAGTGACACTCCTAGATGGGCCCGGTGTTTGTGTCGGCCACTAGGGTCGCTTATCTTACTCACACAGCTACCTCATTGCGCCTCTTTTTTTCTTTGCGTCATGTGCTGTTTGGGGAGGGTTTTTTGGAAGGGACATCCTGCGTGACACTGCAGTGACACTCCTAGATGGGCCCGGTGTTTGTGTCGGCCACTAGGGTCGCTTATCTTACTCACACAGCTACCTCATTGCGCCTCTTTTTTTCTTTGCGTCATGTGCTGTTTGGGGAGGGTTTTTTGGAAGGGACATCCTGCGTGACACTGCAGTGCCACTCCTAGATGGGCCCGGTGTTTGTGTCGGCCACTAGGGTCGCTTATCTTACTCACACAGCTACCTCATTGCGCCTCTTTTTTTCTTTGCGTCATGTGCTGTTTGGGGAGGGTTTTTTGGAAGGGACATCCTGCGTGACACTGCAGTGACACTCCTAGATGGGCCCGGTGTTTGTGTCGGCCACTAGGGTCGCTTATCTTACTCACACAGCTACCTCATTGCGCCTCTTTTTTTCTTTGCATCATGTGCTGTTTGGGGAGGGTTTTTTGGAAGGGACATCCTGCGTGACACTGCAGTGACACTCCTAGATGGGCCCGGTGTTTGTGTCGGCCACTAGGGTCGCTTATCTTACTCACACAGCTACCTCATTGCGCCTCTTTTTTTCTTTGCGTCATGTGCTCTTTGGGGAGGGTTTTTTGGAAGGGACATCCTGCGTGACACTGCAGTGACACTCCTAGATGGGCCCGGTGTTTGTGTCGGCCACTAGGGTCGCTTATCTTACTCACACAGCTACCTCATTGCGCCTCTTTTTTTCTTTGCGTCATGTGCTGTTTGGGGAGGGTTTTTTGGAAGGGACATCCTGCGTGACACTGCAGTGACACTCCTAGATGGGCCCGGTGTTTGTGTCGGCCACTAGGGTCGCTTAGCTTAGTCATCCAGCGACCTAGGTGCAAATTTTAGGACTAAAAATAATATTGTGAGGTGTGAGGTATTCAGAATAGACTGAAAATGAGTGTAAATTATGGTTTTTGAGGTTAATAATACTTTGGGATCAAAATGACCCCCAAATTCTATGATTTAAGCTGTTTTTTAAAAAAAACACCCGAATCCAAAACACACCCGAATCCGACAAAAAAAATTCGGTGAGGTTTTGCCAAAACGCGGTCGAACCCAAAACACGGCCGCGGAACCGAACCCAAAACCAAAACACAAAACCCGAAAAATTTTCGGCGCTCATCTCTATAGACAACCAGAAGATTAAAAAACATTTATTTTCTAAAATGCATATAAGAAGTACAACAACCTCCCGGGAGTAATAACAATCTTAAAACATCACAATAGTATAAGTTTGCACTAAATATGCCTCCGTTATAATATAAAAACGGAGGCATATTTAGTGCAAACTTATACTATTGTGATGTTTTAAGATTGTTATTACTCCCGGGAGGTTGTTGTACTTCTTATATGCATTTTAGAAAATAAATGTTTTTCCTGGCACGCCTGAGTTTTTTCAAACACTCCCTGAAAACGATCAGTTTACACCCAGAAACGCCCATTTTATGTCAATCACTCTGCGGTGGCCATTGCGACTGAAAAGCTTCGCTAGACCTTGTGTGAAAATACATCGGCCATTGTGATAGTACGTAGCGCATGCGCATTGCACCGCATGCACAGACGTGGCGATTTTTAACATAATCACAGCGCAACAAAAATTTTCAGCTAGCGATCAACTCGGAATGACCCCCATAGTGCAGTATAGTAGGAGTGCATAATCTGTGCAATCTGGGCATTAGTAGTGGTAAGTGTACCATCAGAAGTCTTGAGGGGGTGAATTAGCATCGGGGGTCGTTGGCCTTGTAATAAATGTAAGAGCAATTTGCCTGATTTATTACCAAATCGATGGAATCTAACATCCTTCTTAAATGCATATTGAGACTCCATTTTGATGAGCATGCCATCAAAAACCTGTTTGGCTGCACAATACAATGTTTTATTGTTAGGGGTTGGGTCAGATTTATAAGACTGAAATGAGTCTGTCAATGCAGTCTGCGCTTGTACATAATCAGATTGTAAAGTTTTGTATGATTGGGAAGTGTGAGAAATAATTTCACCCCGAAGGACAGCTTTAGAAGCTTGCCAAAAAAGTTGGTGGGGAGTCAGAGAGAGCAGTGGAGTTGGTGTCACAATACGACAGCCAAGCTGATTCTAGTCTATCCCTAAAAGTGAGAGAATGAGATAAGGAAGAAGGAAACCTCCAAGAGCGAAAGGGGCTTCTATCAGTGTCCAGCCACACCACTGCATGATCTGAGAGCACGATAGGTTCTATCATGACTCTAATAATATTGGGCAATAATCTATCAGAAATTAAAATATAGTCTATCCAAGATAGTGTTCCATGTGCTGCGAAGAGGCATGTGTAGTCTTTTTCTATGGGGGTTCAGAGTTCTCCAAATATCAGTTGCAATTGCAATGTTTGTGTAAACCCAGGAATACCACGTTTGGGCAGGCAGCTACCTCCAACACATGTGATTTGCTTATCTAATTGGAGGGAGGTGACAATATTGAAATCACCACCCACAATGAGTGTTATATCATTAAGTGGTGTAAGGATATGTAATATTTTACGCAAGAAGAGGGGTTTCCTGGCGTTTGGAGCATATATATTACATAGTATGTATGGACGATGGTCCAATAATACTTTACAAAGTATGAATCTACCTTCTGGGTCTGTAGTTATAGACGTGAGTTCAATGGGAACGGTGTTTTTAACCAGTATCGCTACACCTTGGGCTTTGTAGATAAATGGCGATGATGCAAGAACCTTCCATTTCAAAGCATTAAGCTTTAGCATTTCAGAAGCCACTAGGTGTGTTTCCTGTAAAAATACAATATCAACCTTCAATTTGTTCAAGTATAACAGTATTTTTTTCCTTTTCTGTGGGGAATTAATCCCGCCTATGTTCCAAGTACCTAGTTTAACAGTGGTCATTGAGCAGGTTATGTGTGGTAATAAGTTGGTAGGAACCTAAATATTTCACAAAACTTTGATATTGACATGTTGATAAAATGAAATGTGGGATAAAAGATTGAAGGAAAGAGGTGGAGGGAGAAAATGAAAAAAGAAAAAGTGGGGGTACAGCTAGAATCATCTGTACAGGGGTGTTTCTACAGAGGAGGGGGCCTGTATGCATCTCCGGGTGGGCCCCATCCTCTGTACGGCGCTGTAGACTCCGGCATTGTGGCGGAGTCTACTGCACATGCGCAGGTCTCCGGAAACATGGTGCCCGCCATGATCCGGAGACCGATTTGGCTACCGCGCATGCGCGGTGGCCATTTTGGTGGTGATTTCTGCCGCGATTGCAGGTCTCGGCACTGGACTCCGGAAAGGTAAGTGTTAAAATGGGTGCAATGGGTGTGGTTTGGGCCCCCCCTGGACCCACGGGCCCATGTGCACCGCACCCATTGCACCCATTATAGAAACGCCAATGTATCTGTACCACTCACATCATATTGTAGAGAAGATCAGAAGAACCCTCTGACTAGCAGCGAGGTTCCTGGAAATTGCATAACAAACAATATGTAACAAAAATAGAACATAGAGAAGTCAGTGCGACTTCTGAAGTACATCAGAACAAAATGAAAGTCCATATCGAGGACAGAGCAGGGCCTCGTCGATCCCGCCAACAAATATGTGAGAAAAAATATAGACCAAGAAAAACAGTCAAGAAGAGGTATGAATAAATCCTAACTGAGTGGATGTTAAACCAGTAAAGGATGGAGCCTTCATCATAATAACACTGTAGGAACCCTGAAAATGAAGCACAGCTATTCACATATAATAGAAGCAAAGCATCTGGGGGACCCAAGGCATAATATATACATTGAAAAATGAAAACTACAGTAAATGCAAAGTCATAGCATGGTATACAGTAGTACGCAGCCATCTGAGTGTCCAAGTATTTCACCAGAGGAACTAGCTGTAAATAAAATAATAAATTTCATATTAGATATCCTCATGGCCATCAGAGGAGCGAGCATCCCTATTTTCTTCTCTTAAGAAAACCCAGCATCAGCAACAGTGAGGAAGTCAGTAAAGGAAGTCCCAGTATAGATTTGCAGGTGTGCAGGATATAACAGTGAGAATTTTCTGTTATGCTGTATGAGCTGAGAGCAAAGGTAGGAAAAAGCTTTTCGTACCTTAGAAAGCTCAGCTGAGTAATCCTGAAATATTAGGCTCTTGTGTGAGTCCCAGGTAATATTGTGCACTTTACGAGAGGCCCTCCAAATCTCTTCCTTATGTACAAGTTAAGGTACTTGAAAAGCACAACCCTGAGCCTTGCACCATCGTGTGTTTTCTGCGCCCCCACTCTGTGTGCCCTCTCGCGTAATATATCACTACAAGCATCAGATACATTGAGGAGCTCCGGCAAGGTGACCCGCAAAAAGGTATACAATGTAGGGCCTTTGAGGGATTCTGGGAGACAAATTACCCGAAGATTCGATCTACGCGATTGGTTTTCAAGGTCATCTAATTTATTCCAAATCTGGTGGTGAGATTTAGTGACATGCTGAACTTCCTGCTTGAGCACAGATACATCGTGAAACAGTTCACCTGCACGCTGCTCCGTTTGCAGTACTCTATGAGAGAACTGCACTATTTGTTTGCTTATATCAGCCATCTGGGCTTGCAAAAGGGGACCCATAGCAATACGTATTGCCCCCACCATGTCATTATATGTGACAGGTGCTGCTGGTGTAAATAATACTTGATCGCCTGGGAGTGTGGCTGGGGCAACACTGACCTGAGGTGGGGAGGCTGATGTTGCGTCTGCCAAATGCTGCAGGGCTGAAGTGGGCGAGGAGGGGAGGAGGGGAGGAGGGAGGGAGGGAGGGGAGGAGGGAGGGAGGGAGGGAGGGAGGGGAGGAGGGAGGGAGGGAGGAAGGGAGGGGGGGAGGGAGGGAGGGAGGGAGGGAGAGAGGGGAGGAAGGAGGGAGGGAGGAGGGAGGGAGGGAGGGAGGGGGGAAGCCGCGAGTGGAGCTCCAGCGTCCAGCGACGTTTTACCTTCTGTGCGGTGCTTCTCCTTCTACTTCTTTTGGTTGCGGTTGCTGGGCATTGCGGGCGCCAAGTAGCGCTCCATACAGTGGACCAGGTACTCGGTGAGGACGGAGGAGAAAGTTGCAGGGGTGGCTGGAGGCTAAAAGCCTTATAAAAGGGTGAGTTGCCGGCAGGCAGCGCGGAGCTCTCTCCTCACGCTGCCAGTCTCATTGCAGCCGGAACCAGAAGTCAATCAACAAGCTTTATTTATTATTCCATGCTCTGAGGTTTTAGCTTTATTTGGAAGCTTGTGCCCAATGAATGAACCTTTCATTGTCATATAATTTAATGGTTTTCAGTTAGCTATCAAAATGTAACACTTACATTTGTTTCCCTTCACATGTATACTGTTTCTTGTTACTACTGGTGTGATGGTGCAGCTGTGAGCTTGCACTGAAGTTGAATAGACAATGCCAGGAGTATATTACATTGCCCTCCGGGCTACCGTGCAATCAGTTACATGAGCCAAGTTGAGCAGGTAACAGCAGGGACTCTGGACTGGCCATCCCCACTGCATTGTGACAGCTGGTGCTGTGTCCTTTGAGGGGCATACACTGTCGCTACAGCAGTTAGGTTGTAGTCTAGAGGTGGAACACGTTGGTGCAAGCTCTAACACAACTCGTTAATGTGTGTCTCCTCCATACAGAGACTCCGCCGGTGATGTCAGTCCCCTGATGTTTTACTTCTTGGTTTGTTCAGTCACGTGACTGTGATGTAGACTAGTTAGGTTGGTGGGGTGTCTGTGGCCCCACTCTCGGGGCGCAACGCAATGGCCAGCTGTCCTGCTAGCCCACCCCTAAAACCACCACTGTGTACCTCATTTGGAGTATTTTGGACATCTCATTCAATGTTGGACATAAATTCAAGTTGCGATATGTTCATTTGAATACCAATACATGCTTTTTACCATGATGACTAAAGCACATATAACACTTGAAACTCACTTTGCTAATGGTGGCAGAACAGGCGTTAGAGGTGGCCAAAGCGCAGTAAGCCCCTGTGTTCTGTTCTCATGCTCATTATCTAACTGAGGATTTAGGTGAATAGCTCATTGAGTTCTAGGCCTTCATTACGATCGCTGAAGCACAGTACATTTAATCTATGGATCTAATAGACCTCTTGAGTGTACAGCTTTTTGTATCATTGGGCACTCCACCACATGGGTCTTAAAGAAAGATAAGAACTCAATGACCTAGTTACCCAAATACTCAGTCTACTCATTGTACAAATACACAGTGTCCATTAATGTGCCACACACTGATTTTATGGTTATGAGCAGCAGTACATATTTACTCTTATTGTTCTTTTTCTCCCCAACGGGATTTGCTATTGATTGTAATGTTTTTTAATAATGCCAGAGGATACATACACAAACTTTGAAAGATACCTATGTCAGTTACAGCATCTAATGGGTGGTATTCATGTGACTGCCGGTCAGCTGACCGACAGTCACATGACCTCCTCCACGAGCCCGAAGGCTCACTTTCCCGATGGTCGGCATGCCGACCAACAGGGACTATTTCCACTTGTGGGTGTCCACGACACGCATAGAGTGGGAATAGAACCCGTGGCGACCGCAGGTCGCCACCGAGCCCGCTGCGTGGCGAGCACAGCGAGCCCGCAAGGGGCTAGCTGCACTCGCCCCTCCCAGCCAGGATCCCGGCGTCGGTATGCTGCCGGGATCCCGGCGTCGGTAAGCTGACCGGCGGTCAGGAGACCGCCGGTCAGCCATACTACACCCCATCTAATAAAACAGTGACATGCTGATGGTGGTTTTGTCCATGCTAAAGAAGAGAACCAAGAAATAAGGGTGCCTTCTAATGAGTTGATACATAAACTTTGATAGGTAATTAAATGGTGACAAAACAGGACAATCCTGTTTAAAAAAAAATGAGCATTTTATTCTCATCTATTAATTACTTTGGCCTTAATGCTGCCACACACCCATATTCTCTGTATAAATTAACACTACAGAATCAATTAGATTGTTTATATAACTGTATAACATTTCAGCAAAACACAGTTGTACTTCTATAAGAAAGTTTGATTGCCATGCATTTGCCTCTGTTTTTTTTGTCTGTGGATCTGTGGTAACACTTCCTAAGACAATGGGGTAAATTTACTAAGATGGGAGTTCTATTTAATATGGGATGTTGCCCATAGCAATCAATCAGATTCTACTTCTCATTTATCAAGCACCTTCTAGAACAGTGATGGCTAACCTTGACAGTCCAGCTGTTGTTGAACTACACATTCCAGCATGCCCTGCATCAGTTTTAGCATGGCCAAATAAAAACTGTAGCAGGGCATGCTGGGATATGTAGTTCAACAACAGCTGGAGTGTCAAGGTTAGCCATCACTGTTCTAGAAGATAATACCTGGGGGTATATTTACTAAAAATTGTGTTTGTGCCGATTTGCTGGGAGTTTAAACTCGATTTTTATCGGACGTATTTTGCTGCAACTTTTTGAATCCATTTTCGGAAATTTACTAAGCTGACGAGTTTTGGGTTTTCGTATCTTCCGATGTTGATGTGATTCGTATTGTTGGGCAGTGTTTTATGGGAGTGATTAGTAAAACACTGCCAGACATAACACAATGAAGGCCTGCTGGATCAGTGAGATCCATGCAGGGCTTCATTGTGCACATTATGAGAAGTGTTTAAAGAGTTCAATGTAAAAAAAAAAGGGGTCGGGTTCCCCCCTCCTAAGCATAACCAGCCTCGGGCTCTTTGAGCCGGTCCTGGTTGTAAAAATACAGGGGGGAAAATGCGTAGGGTCCCTGCATATTTATACAACCAGCATCGGGCTCCGCGTCTGGTCCTGGTTGAAAAAATATGGGGGACAAAAGATGTAGGGGTCCCCTGTATTTTTTAAACCAGCACTGGGCTCCAATAGCCAGAGATAATGCCACAGTCGGAGGACACTTTTATATAGGTCCCTGCGGCCGAGGCATTACCCCCCCCCCCAACTAGTCACCCCTGGCAGGTGTTCCCTGGAGGAGTGGGGACCCCTTAAATCAAGGGGTCCCCACCTCCAGGGACCCAAGGACCAGGGGTAAAGCTCGAGGCTATCCCCCCATCCCTGGGCTGTGAATGGGGGGCTGATAGCCTTTGTGTAAAAAAAGAATATTATTTTTTGTCCCAGCAAGCCTCCCCCGCAAGCTGGAACTTGGAGAACCACAAGTACCAGCATGCGGGGAAATAACGGGTACGCTGGTACCTGTAGTTCTACAACAACAAAAATATCCCCAAAAAAACACAAGACACACACCGTGAAAGTAACATTTTATTCATACACACTTACACATTCACATACTTACCTACCTCCAACGCTGAGATTCACGTCCACTTGTCCATGTAGAATCCACGGGGTACCTGTAAAAATAAAATTATACTTACAACCAATCCAGTGTAGATTTGTCCTCTTCTTATCCGATGTAATCCAGGGACTTGAATAAAATAATAAAACGAAAACCCGATCCATGCAACTAAAGGGATCCCCTTTCCCTGAATGGATCCCCTTTCCCTGAATGCCGGGACCCCCCGTGACTTCTGTCACTGAAGGTCCCGCCAGCCAATCAGAGAGCACCATGTCATGGCGCTCTCCTGATTGACAGCCTAGGAGCGCACAGCCAATCAGGAGGAGCGCACTGGCTAGAATGGAGGAGAGCGCTCCTCCATTCTACCCAATGATGGGAACGTTGCAGTCTGCGGTAAACCACAAAGTTAATTGGGGTCATTCACAAGAGTGACCCCAATTAACTGGACAGGGGTGAGTAGTTGGGGGGGTAATGCCACGGCTGCAGGGACCTATATAAAAGTGTCTTCAGGCCGTGGCATTATCTCTCTGGCTAGTGGAGCTCGGTGCTGGTTTAAAAAATATGGGGGACCCCTACATCTTTTGTCCCTGGTATTTTTTGAACCAGGACTGAATGCAGAGCCCGGTGCTGGTTGTATAAATATGGGGGGACCCTACGCATTTTTCCCCCTGTATTTTTACAACCAGGACCGACTCAAAGAGCCCGAGGCTGGTTATGCTTAGGAGGGGGGACCCAACACAATTTTTTTTTTACATTTTTAAGGAAACAGACCCTTCCCCACAGATAAGCATGCAAGGATCTCACTGACCCATGCATTACTATCCAAACACGCTAGTAAAAAGCAGGTCTATTTTTTTGCTGCTTTTTTGTACGAAGTCTATACTTTACCGGCAGTGTTTGGCTATTGTTGTCAGTGATTGAGAATATAAATTCTTAGTAAATTAACGTGTTGTATGAACCAACAGCCGCGTTTGACCGATCGTCTATTCATTTGTATTTCTGACCTCTGCCGTGAAAAACTTTACGAATAGCCTCAACACTGTTGAGATTTGTGCTTAGTAAATTCCAGTGTTGACACTTTAAAAAAAAAAAAAAAACTCGGACAAAATTGAGACTTTAGTAAATAAACCCCCTGGAATCTAATTGGTTGCTATGGGCAACATTCCATCTTAAATAGAAATAGAACTCCCATCTTAGTAAATTTACCCCAATTACTTATTGTACTGACTATACTATTCATTCTACAGTACCTAAATCCAGATATGCAACAACCATGATAGCATATTCTCCCCCTGTTTTTTATTATACTTTTCCAAAAATCTCACTCATCTCTCCTACTTTGTAATTATTTTGTTTCATCTGACATACATTGTAACAGTAATTTACAGTATCCGTAATTCTACTTGCCTTGTGCTGTTTAATTTGTCATGACAATCTGATACAGGTTGGGTATCCCTTATCCAAAATGCTTGGGACCAGAAGTATTTTGGATATCGGATTTTTCCGTATTTTGGAATAATTGCATACCATAATGAGATATCATGGTGATGGGACCTAAGTCTAAGCACAGAATGCATATATGTCTCATATACACCTTATACAAACATCCTGAAGGTCATTTAATACAATATTTTCTCTAACATCCTAGTGGATGCTGGGGACTCCGTAAGGACCATGGGGAATAGACGGGCTCCGCAGGAGACAGGGCACTTTAAGAAAGAATTTGGATACTGGTGTGCTCTGGCTCCTCCCTTTATGTCCCTCCTCCAGACCTCAGTTTGAATCTGTGCCCGGACGAGCTGGGTGCTACTTAGTTAGCTCTCCTGAGCTTGCTAGAAAGAAAGTATTTTGTTAGGTTTATTTATTTTCAGAGAGATCTGCTGGCAACAGGCTCTTTGCTACGTGGGACTGAGGGGAGAGAAGCAGCCCTACTCACTGAAGATAGGTCCTGCTTCTTAGGCTACTGGACACCATTCGCTCCAGAGGGATCGTACACAGGATCGCACCCTTGGTCGTCCGATCCCGGAGCCGCGCCGCCGTCCCCCTCGCAGAGCCAGAAGACAGAAGCTGTGCGCCATTGCTCCCACACTAAACCCACATACTCCGGTCACTGTAAGGCTGCAGGGCGCAGGGCGGGCGCCCTGGGCAGCAATTAGAGACCTCTTTGGCAAAAGTTTGCATAATATACAGTTGGGCACTGCATATATGTATGAGCCCCCGCCAAAATTGTACATGAAAGCGGGACAGAAGCCCGCTGTCGAGGGGGCGGGGCTTCTTCCTCAGCACTCACCAGCGCCATGTTTTTTCTCCACAGCACCGCTGAGAGGAAGCTCCCCAGTCTCTCCCCTGCAGTTACACGGTAGAAGAGGGTAAAAAGAGAGGGAGGGCACATAATAAGGCGCAAAAATCAATATAAACAGCAGCTACTGGGTTAACATTAAGTTACTGTGTTATTCCTGGGTTAATAGCGCTGGGGTGTGTGCTGGCATACTCTCTCTCTCTGTCTCTCCAAAGGGCATTGTGGGGGAATTGTCTTCAAAAAGAGCATTCCCTGTGTGTGTGTGGTGTGTCGGTACGTGTGTGTCGACATGTCTGAGGTAAAAGGCTCCCCTAAGGAGGAGATGGAGCAAATATGTGTGTGAGAGGGTGTCTCCGCCGACAACGCCGACACCTGTTTGGATATGTGTAATTAAGTGCTAAGGTGAATTTATTGCACAAAAGATTGGAGAACAGACAGGAAATCTACCCATGTCTGTCCCTATGTCTCAGAGACCTTCAGAGTCTCTCAATGCTCACTATCTCCTATATATTTGGCTACATCTGTGACTCTGTGCCTGGCCGTAATGCTGGGTGGAGTCACAGCGGTGGGCGGAGTCAGCAAGTCTCTGCTCCTGCTGCCTGTCCATCTCTCTCTCTCCCCTCAGCCCACCCATCAGCAGCTCTGACTCCCCGGCCGCGGCGCCGGGCCAACAACAACGGCTGATGCCGCCCCCGGCATACACATTAGGAGGGACGGGTGGCGCAGGAGAAGGCTTTCATAGCCCTCCCTGCACCGTGTACACACACCCACCGCCTCCTCCACACACATCCAGCTGTCCGCTCTCCTGCTGTGACAGGAGGCGAGTGCTGCAGTGACGTCATCTCCTGCAGCACTCGCCTCCTGTCACACAGAAGAGCCGCCACACACTCCAGTCTCCGGGGGCTGCCAGCAACTGCAGGCAAACTGGATACACCCCCGGAGCGAGAGAGAACATACCCGCGAGGCCACGCCCCTTTCACAGCAGGCCACGCCCCTTTTCGGCAGCAGGGGGGGGGTGAGAGATGTGTGTAACAGTAATACTGACCCGGTGACGCCTCTGGACACTACTGTTTACCAGCCTGCAGCAGCCGCCCACAACCTCAACAGTGAGTCCCTCCGGCCATCCTACCCACTGTATCTATGTGTGGGCGCCACTTTACAAATGTCTCCTCTTCTGGTGCCCTCCCCCTCCACTACTTTCCCCCCTCTCTTCATCAGCTTCCTCACTGGGGACCCTCCCTGCCGACCCGCGTCTCTATATCCCCTCCCTACCGCCCCGCGTCTCTCTATCCCCTCCCTACCGCCCGCATCTTTCTATCCCCTCCCTACCGCCCCACGTCTCTCTAACCCCTCCCTACCGCCCCGCGTCTCTCTAACCTCTCCCTACCGCCCACGTCTCTTTATCCCCTCCCTGCCACCCTGCGTCTCTCTATCCCCTCCCTACCGCCCCGCGTCTCTCTATCCCCTCCCTACCGCCCGGCGTCTCTCTATCCCCTCCCCACCGCCCTGCGTCTCTCTATCCCCTCCCTACCGCCCGCATCTCTCTATCCCCTCTCTACCGCCCACATCTCTCTATCCCCTCCCTGCCACCCTGCATCTCTCTATCCCCTCCCTACCGCCCTGCGTCTCTCTATCCCCTCCCTACCGCCCTGCGTCTCTTTATCCCCTCCCTACCGCCCTTCGTCTCTCTATCCCCTCCCAGCCGACCCGCCTCTCTGTATCCTCTACCTGCTGCCCCGCGTCTCTGTATCCCCTCCCCAACACCCTGCATCTCTGTATCCCCTCCCTACCGCCCATGTCTCTCTATCCCCTCCCTGCCACCCTGCGTCTCTCTATCCCCTCCCAGCCGCCCCACCTCTCTGTATCCTCTACCTGCTGCCCCGCGTCTCTGTATCCCCTCCCCAACACCATGCATCTCTGTATCCCCTCCCTACCGCCCACGTCTCTCTATCCCCTCCCTGCCACCCTGCGTCTCTCTATCCCCTCCCAGCCGCCCCGCCTCTCTGTATCCTCTACCTGCTGCCCCGCGTCTCTGTATCCCCTCCCTAACACCCTGCATCTCTGTATCCCCTCCCTACCGCCCCACGTCTCTCTATCCCCTCCCTACCACCCCGCGTCTCTCTATCCCCTCCCTACCGTCCCACGTCTCTGTATCCCGTCCTCCCTACGCCTCTTTATCCCCACCCCACCACCCCGCTCTTCTCTATCCCCTCCCTACCGCCCTGCGTCTCTCTATCCCCTCCCTACCGCCCTGCGTCTCTTTATCCCCTCCCTGCCGCCCTGCGTCTCTCTATCCCCTCCCTGCCGCCCTGCGTCTCTCTATCCCCTCCCTACCGCCCTGCGTCTGTGTGCCCTCCCTACCGCCCTGTGTCTCTGTATCCCCTCCCTACCGCTCTGCGTCTCTGTATCCCCTCCCTACCGCCCTGCATCTCTGTATCCCCTCCCTACCGCCCTGTGTCTCTGTATCCCCTCCCTACCGCTCTGCGTCTCTGTATCCCCTCCCTACCGCTCTGCGTCTCTCTATCCCTTCCCTACCGCCCTGCGTCTGTGTGCCCTCCCTACCGCCCTGTGTCTCTGTATCCCCTCCCTACCGCTCTGCGTCTCTGTATCCCCTCCCTACCGCCCTGTGTCTCTGTATCCCCTCCCTACCGCTCTGCGTCTCTGTATCCCCTCCCTACCGCTCTGCGTCTCTGTATCCCCTCCCTACCGCCCTGCGTCTGTGTGCCCTCCCTACCGCCCTGTGTCTCTGTATCCCCTCCCTACCGCTCTGCGTCTCTGTATCCCCTCCCTACCGCCCTGTGTCTCTGTATCCCCTCCCTACCCCTCTGTGTCTCTGTATCCCCTCCCTACCGCTCTGCGTCTCTGTATCACCTCCCTACCGCTCTGCGTTTCTGTATCCCCTCCCTATGGCCCTGCGTTTCTGTATCCCCTCCCTACCGCCACGCGTCTCTGTATCCCCTCCCTACCACCCTGTATCCCATACACGGTCCATACCACTGGCTCCTTGATACCTCCCTGACAAACCCTCACCAGGAGTACAGGAGCCATAACCCCCTGCTGTGCCCCCCATAGTTAACGGTATATCGGTGATACTCCGCTCTGCCGCCTCCTCCCTATCCCTCACACAGCAAGCGCAGGGCGCAAGCCCAGCACCGAGCACATGACCGCGCTGTCCATGCCCATTGGCCCTGGTACCAGCTCCAGCCATCGCCCCCTCCTTCTACTGCGCCTGAGGGGGGTGCGCACATAGCGCATGCAGAGGGGACTGGTGCACCTGCGGCCGCGTGGAGACCTTGCGTGCGCAACATGTCCGTGTTGCTACACCTGAATGATGGTACGGTGTAGAGAGAGGACACAGCTGCCCCTGCTCCTCATTGTACCAGCACTTCCCTCTGTGTCTAATGACACCATTTACCTCTTCATGCGGGTATGTCTATATCACATACATCCTTATCCGTGTCCTATATATTGTTACAAATAAAATGACATAGGTATAGGTCCCGCACCCCCTCCCCCCACACCTGCATCCACCTCCCCCTCCACCCGCAGCATCTACATACTCCCTGCCTCATCCGCGGTCCCCCCCGCACCCGCTACATTCTGTACATCGTGCTCTGCAGGCACTGTTCACGCCATCGCAAGGGGCTACGCCCCCTTAACCATTGGAAGCACTTTTGTCGTGCAATATTTAACCACTAACAAACCTAGGAATGCAGGTAATACTCATACAAATATTGAACCGAAGCAAGGCGTGCAGGGGTTAAGGGGGCGTAGCCCCTTTCGACGGTGTGAAGAGCGCCCGTAGGGCGCGATGAAGCACCTAGTCCAAAATAATAGACACTGATATCGACACGGAGTCTGACTTCAGTGTCGACTACGATAATGCAAAGTTACAGCCAAAATGGCAGGAAAGTATTCAATATATGATTATTGTAATAAAAGATAATTTGCATATCACTGATGACTCATCTGTCCCTGACACAAGGGTACACATGTTTAAGGGGAAGAAAGCTGAGGTAAATTTCCCTCCTCCCATGATGAAAAAAAGCGGGAATCTACAGACAAGAGGCAGTTTCCCACAAAGAATTCTCAGGCAGTATCTTTCCCCAATAGGGCCAGGATATGATCGGAATCTTCCCCTAGGGTGTCACGTTTGACCAACAGGTAGCCCTGACATAACAGCTATTCTAAGGGATCCTGCAGATAGCGTGCGCATTCTGGTACACTACTCAGCCGGCGATTGTGTCGGCATGGGTTTATAGCGCTGTGGCAGCGTGGACAGGTACCTTATCAGCAGAGATTGAGACCCTAGTATGCATATAGATATATATATATATGTATATATAGAGATATATATATATATTAAAGATGCTGTCTTAAGAGATATGTATATATAAAACATGCCCAAAGAGACATGAGTATACTGGGTTCTAGAGTCAAAGCTATGTCGATTTCTGCTTGACGTGTCCTGTAGAATATGCAATGGACAGATGATGCCAACTTAAGAGGCATATGGAAGGCTGAGGATTGTGTGGAGAAGGGTTCTCGGACCTGGTCTCCACAGCTATAGCTGGTAATTCTGATATTTTGCCTTATATTCCTGCACAGCCTAGGAAAGCACGACATTATCAAATGCAGCCTTTCGAATAAAGAGACAAGAAAGTCCGAGGTGCGTCCTTTCTTGCCAGAAGCAGGGGCAGAGGAAAGAAGCTGCACAACACAGCTAGTTCCCAGCAACAGAAGTCCTCCCCGGCCTCTACAAAAATTCACTGCATGTCGCTGGGGCTCCACAGGCGGAGCTAGGCCCGGTGGGGGCACGCCTTCGTAAGTTCAGCCACAAGTGGGTTTACTCCCTGTTAGATCCATGGGCAATAGATATTGTGTCTCAGGGATACAAGCTGGACTTTGAGAAGATGCCCCCTCACCGACGAGAGGGAAACAGTGTTAACTGCAATTCACAAATTGTCTCTTCAACAGGTGGTGGTCAAGGTTCCCCTCCTTCAATAAGGAGGGGGCTATTGTTCGACCATGTTGTAGTCCCGAAACGTGACGGTTCGGTCAGACCCATATTGAATTTAAAATCCCTGAGCATATGCCGGAAAAGGTTCAAGTTCAAGATGGAATCGCTAAGAGCGGTCATTGCAAGCCTGAAAGGGGGAGATTTTATGGTGACTCGGGACATAAAGGATGCATACCTTCATGTCCCCATTTATCCACCTCATCAGGCGTACCTCAGAATTGCAGTACGGGATTGCCATTACCAATTTCAGACGTTGCCGTTTGGTCTCTCCACGGCCTTGAGAATATTCACCAAGGTAATGGCGGAAATGATGGTGCTCCTGCGGAAGCAAGGTGTCACTATTATCACGTACTTGGACGATCTCCTCATAAAAGCGAGATCAAAAGAGCAGTTGCTGAACAGCGTATCACTTTCTCTGGAAGTATAACGGCAACACGGCTGGATTCTATATATTCCAAAGTCGCAGTTGGTTCTTACAGCTCATCTGCCTCTCCTAGGCATGATCCTAGACACAGACCAGAAAAGGGTTTATCTCCCGATAGAGAGAGCTCAGGAGCTCGTGACACTGGTCAGGAATCTATTAAAACCAAAACAGGTGTCAGTGCATCACTGCACTTGAGTCCTGGGAAGGAGGGTGGCATCATACGAGGCCATTCCCTTCGACAGGTTCCATGCGAGGACCTTCCAATGGGACTTACTGGACAAGTGGTCCGGATCACATCTTCAGATGCATCGGTTAATCACCTTATCCACCAGGGCCAAGGTGTCTCTCCTGTGCTGGCTGCAGAGTGCTCATCTTCTCGAAGGTAGCAGATTCGGCATTCAGGACTGGGTCCTGGTGACCACGGATGCAAGCCTCCGAGGGTGGGGGGCAGTCACACAGGGAAGAAATTTCCAAGGGCTGTGGTCAAGGCAGGAGACTTGCCTTCACATCAATATCCTGGAACTAAGGGCCATATACAACGCCCTAAGTCAAGCGGAGACCCTGCTTCGGTGCTGATTCAGTCAGACAACATCACTGCAGTGGCTCATGTAAACCGCCAAGGCGGCACAAGGAGCAGGGTGGCGATGGCTGAAGCCACCAGAATTCTTCGCTGGGCGGAGAATCACGTAAGAGCACTGTCAGCAGTGTTCATTCCGGGAGTGAACAACTGGGAAGCAGACTTCCTCAGCAGGCACGACCTCCACCCGGGAGAGTGGGGACTTCATCAAGAAGTCTTCACGCTGATCGCAAGGCGGTGGGAACTGCCACAGGTGGACATGATGGCATCCCGCCTCAACAAAAAGCTACAGAGATATTGCGCCAGGTCAAGAGACCCTCAGGCGATAGCTGTAGATGCACTAGTGACACCGTGGGTGTTCCAGTCAGTTTATGTATTTCCTCCTCTTCCTCTCATACCAAGGGTGCTGAGAATCATAAGAAAAAGAGGAGTGAGAACAATACTCATTGTTCCGGATTGGCCAAGAAGGACTTGGTATCCAGATCTGCAAGAAATGCTCACAGACGACCCAGGGCCTCTGCCTCTAAGACAGGACTGGTTGCAACAGGGGCCCTGTCTGTTCCAAGGCTTACCACGGCTGCGTTTGACGGCATGGCGGCTGAACGCTGGATCCTAGCAGAAAAAGGCAGTCCGGATGAGGTTATTCCTATGCTGATAAAGGCTAGGAAGGACGTGATGGCTAAACATTGTCACCGTATATGGCGAAAATATGTTGCTTGGTGTGAGGCCAGGAATGCCCCTACGGTGTTATGAGCCACGGCTGTGGCTCATTCCTGTTTTGCATTTTTGTTCTGTATTTTATGTTATACTTCTGTTTATGTTCCCCGTGGGTGTCATGGGGTGCTCGGAGCTCACCCTTAAGGAGGGGATACTGTTATGAACCACAGGTAGTGGTTCATTCCTATTTTATGTTTATAAAGTTGTCTTGCATGCCAGGATTTCCCGTTGCTCTGTTTTAGAATACTCTTGTCTGCTGCCGCTGGTGAGTCTGTGTAATTGCAGCTTGTTCCCATGTGTTCAGCCTCACCTGGCTGCTAATTGCATCTTGTCAGTTTAGAGTCATGCAACAGGGCAGCTGCATGGGATTATTAATTAGGCCTCTCTGTTATATGCTGGCTGACTGCAATTCACAGATGCTGGTGATATTTCTTGGTTTTCAGTCTGCTTGAAGTCTGTGCTGGTTCCTGCCAGTCCCTGAGCTCCTGTATAGCAGTATCTGACTAGCTGCTTCCTGTGTTGATTCCTGTGTCAGTTCCTGTGTTGATTCCTGTGTCAGTCCCTGTGTCGATTCCTGTGTCTGAGCCCGTGTCCTGCGGTGAGGCGTTCCTGCCCTGATGTCCAGTGGCTTTGCCTATCCCTGGTCAAGTTCCTGGTTTCCTGGTGTCCACCGGTCTGTCGTTTGGGATTCTGCCTGTCCTCCAGTTCTGAGAGTGTGTGTCGGCATCATTGAGGGTTCCTGTCCGTTTGCCAGTATTCGTACCGGTTCCGTGAGTAGCGGCTCTGCCGCGTCCGTTGGCCTAGGCCGCTGTATTCCATTATTGTTTCTGTCCCTGGTGTTTTGCAGAGGGTTCTGCTTATGCTGTCACCGCCGGTACATAAAGGTATTGTGTCGGCGTGTGATCAGCATTTCCTTTGTTCTTTTCCTTTGGCGGTTTCTCCGCACATACTTTAGGTTTTTAGTTAGCTTGTAGCCCCTGGCCTGTTTGCTTAGTTAGAGGGCCTTTTGTTATCATCCTGTCTCGGATTTCCCCTTGTCTCTCACTAAGACCGGGGGGCATCGGAGTTGGGCAGACATAATCCGCCCTTCAAACGCGGCTGCCAAGGGCTCAAGAAACCATAGTCTCGCAAGGGATTTCTGACAGCACGGGTGAGACATCAGAGTTAGGGCGCCAGGGGCTATTCCCTTTCCATTCCCCTTTCCCAGCGTTACGTCCTGGTGCTCTGGACTCACTTCATGAACATCTTCCTTGTTCTGAGCACCAGGAACCTAACATTATCACCAGCCATACTACAAAAAAGAAATAAAACTTTTTTTTCTTTTTTGGCCCAGTCCAGTGTCTAGTCTAGAATCCAGTCTTGTCTAGAATTCAGTGTGCAGAATCCAATCCGGTGTTTAGAATCCAGTCCTGTCTAGAATTCAGTGTTTAGAATCCAGTCCGGTGTTTAGAATCCAGTCCGGTGTTTAGAATCCAGTCCGCTGTTTTGAATTCAGTCCGGTGTTTAGAATCCAGTCCGGTGTTTAAAAAAAAAAAAAAAGTCTTGTTTTGTTTAGCAAAAATTTAGTCTTGCCTTGTCTTGTCTTGTCTTGTCTTGTCTAGTTTTAAATCCTCCTATGTCTACTATGCAAGCCCTGCAGGCATCTCTCGCAGCCCTGAACTCTGTTTTCGGTGCTTTGAGACCAGAGCGACTAGAAGTTTTGCAGCAATCCCTAAAGCAACTGCAAAACCTTCTGACTAAAATCTTGCTCATCTTGCCAGAAGTAGTTGAGAGTACATTTATCTCTAAAGAGACTCTTGTTCACAGTATGGTGACAAGAGAATCCTCTGGTTTAATTGAAGAGAAAAGGTTTAAACATTTTCTGCGGCCCAGGCTCTCAGAAGAGGAGCGTCTGCGTCGCAGAAACTTAAACTTGTGCCTATATTGTGGGGGTTTAGGCCACTATCTGCAGACCTGTGAGTTGCGCAAGCCAAAGTGTGGTGACGAGTCTTGCCCTCTGGCCAAGTTGAGTCAGGATACAAGACCTACTCCTGTCTCTACTGTGGCAGAGGTACTTGTCACACAACCCACACTAAAAAGCTCTCTGTCCTATAATTGGGGTCCTTGGGCAAGGGAGCCCCATTATAGATTCAGGAATCAAAAGAGAATGTTTCTCTCCTCTCTTGAGGTTCCTGTGGAAGCGGAGTTGCAAGCCCCTGGAGTGGTGCCCGATGCCCAGGTTCCTGGAGTGGTGCCCGATGCCCAGGTTCCTGGAGTGGTGCCCGATGCCCAGGTTCCTGGAGTGGTGCCCGTAGCCCAGGGTCCTGGAGTGGTGCCCGTAGTCCAGGGTCCTGGAGTGGTGCCCGTAGCCCAGGGTCCTGGAGTGGTGCCTGTAGCTCAGGATCTTGGTGCGGTACCCGATGCCCAGAGTGCTGGTGCGGTACCCGATGCCCAGAGTGCTGGTGCGGTACCCGATGCCCAGAGTGCTGGTGCGGTTCCCGATGCCCAAGCTTATAGAGGGACATCAAATATTGTAGTTCAGGTGTCCATACCAGAAGGGGTCTCAGAAGCTGTTACCCCAGGTAGGGACTTGAAGAGCGCAACCCTAGAAAGGGTCTCTAAAACCATAGTTCTTGAAGGGAACTCGAGAAGCAAAACCCCAGAAGGGATCTTTGAAGTAATATCCCCAAGTGGGGTCTCGAGAGACGCAGCCCCAAAGAAGGGTCTAGAAGTCGCTTCCCCAGGAAAGAACTTAAGAAGCATAGCATTAGTGGAGGATCTGAACGTTATTGCTTCAGCAAAAGTCCCGGAAGTCATAGTCCCGGGAGAATTTTCGATAATTATCGACTCAGAGAGGGAGGCCGATGGCCCGATCCCAGTCAGGGAGGCCAACGGCCCGGTCCCAGTAAAAGAATCCGAGGTGCTGACCCCAGCGGGGTTCCCGGAGGCCACTGCCCCAGCGGGGTTCCCGGAGGCCACTGCCCCAGCGGGGTTCCCGGAGGCCACTGCCCCAGCGGGGTTCCCGGAGGCCACTGCCCCGGGTGGGGTTCAGAAAGCCACTGCCCCGGGTGGGGTTCAGAAAGTCACTGCCCCGGGTGGGGTTCAGAAAGTCACTGCCCCGGGTGGGGTTCAGAAAGTCACTGCCCCGGGTGGGGTTCAGAAAGTCACTGCCCCGGGTGGGGTTCAGAAAGTCTCAGCCCCGGGTGGGGTTCAGAGAGTCTCAGCCTCGAGTAAGGTCAATAGTGACCAGGTCCTAGCAAAGCACTCCAGTCAGTCAGATGAGAAGGAAACAGATCCTGACTCTGATATCTCAACATCCATAACCTTTGATGGGGACTTAGCCCAATTTCTGGCGCTTTTCAAACACTATTACACTATTATGTTGTCTAGACCATTTCTGGGCATCACTTCAGAAAACCTTGGGCCCTATCTGATTTATTCTTTTAGAGGAGAGCCTTTTGAGTGGGCGACCAGCCTAATGAAAGCTGAAGATCCCATTCTTCAGGATCCCCTAGCATTCTGTGATGCAATTATTAAAAGATATGGTTCCAAAGAAATTGGTTCAGGTTCCTCTAAGTCACCCGTCTTGTCTGCTGAGAGTCCACCAAATACTGTAAACTCGGCACTAGAGTCCCAGCCCGTTGTTTTGACTGCAGGATGTGCTTTTCTGACTTCTTCTTCTAATAATAGTACTTTACCAGAAAGTTCAGCTCCCAAGGGTAAGCGACCTGTCTCTGATTTGAACGCAGCCTTGCTGGGTGGTACCATCAGTTCAGACAATGTTTGGGGAATTACCTTGGTCAGACCTAAAGAGCTTTGTAAAAAGAAGAAGAAGAAAAATAAATAATTTTTTACTCTTGCCTTGATAAAAAAAAAAAAAAAGATTTTTTTTTTCCTTGTCTTGTGTCCAGTGGCCACCATCAAGGGGAGGGCACTGTTACAAGTTGTTGCTACAGCTTGTTTTTTGTTTTCTTGTCTGTTAGACCAGTGTGTCAGGTTTTTTTGTTTTTTTTTTGTATCCCTTGTTCTGGATAGTCTGAATTTTGGGGTCTTTTGACCCTTCCTCAAGGGGGGGGTAATGTTATGAGCCACGGCTGTGGCTCATTCCTGTTTTGCATTTTTGTTCTGTATTTTATGTTATACTTCTGTTTATGTTCCCCGTGGGTGTCATGGGGTGCTCGGAGCTCACCCTTAAGGAGGGGATACTGTTATGAACCACAGGTAGTGGTTCATTCCTATTTTATGTTTATAAAGTTGTCTTGCATGCCAGGATTTCCCGTTGCTCTGTTTTAGAATACTCTTGTCTGCTGCCGCTGGTGAGTCTGTGTAATTGCAGCTTGTTCCCATGTGTTCAGCCTCACCTGGCTGCTTATTGCATCTTCTCAGTTTAGAGTCATGCAACAGGGCAGCTGCATGGGATTATTAATTAGGCCTCTCTGTTATATGCTGGCTGACTGCAATTCACAGATGCTGGTGATATTTCCTGGTTTTCAGTCTGCTTGAAGTCTGTGCTGGTTCCTGCCAGTCCCTGAGCTCCTGTATAGCAGTATCTGACTAGCTGCTTCCTGTGTTGATTCCTGTGTCAGTTCCTGTGTTGATTCCTGTGTCAGTCCCTGTGTCGATTCCTGTGTCTGAGCCCGTGTCCTGCGGTGAGGCGTTCCTGCCCTGATGTCCAGTGGCTTTGCCTATCCCTGGTCAAGTTCCTGGTTTCCTGGTGTCCACCGGTCTGTCGTTTGGGATTCTGCCTGTCCTCCAGTTCTGAGAGTGTGTGTGTCGGCATCATTGAGGGTTCCTGTCCGTTTGCCAGTATTCGTACCGGTTCCGTGAGTAGCGGCTCTGCTGCGTCCGTTGGCCTAGGCCGCTGTATTCCATTATTGTTTCTGTCCCTGGTGTTTTGCAGAGGGTTCTGCTTATGCTGTCACCGCCGGTACATAAAGGTATTGTGTCGGCGTGTGATCAGCATTTCCTTTGTTCTTTTCCTTTGGCGGTTTCTCCGCACATACTTTAGGTTTTTAGTTAGCTTGTAGCCCCTGGCCTGTTTGCTTAGTTAGAGGGCCTCTTGTTATCATCCTGTCTCGGATTTCCCTTTGTCTCTCACTAAGACCGGGGGGCATCGGAGTTGGGCAGACATAATCCGCCCTTCAAACGCGGCTGCCAAGGGCTCAAGAAACCATAGTCTCGCAAGGGATTTCTGACAGCACGGGTGAGACAACAGAGTTAGGGCGCCAGGGGCTATTCCCTTTACATTCCCCTTTCCCAGCGTTACGTCCTGGTGCTCTGGACTCACTTCATGAACATCTCCCTTGTTCTGAGCACCAGGAACCTAACATACGGAGGAATTCCAGCTGGGCCATTTCCTTCACTGCCTACAGTCGGGAGTGACTTTGGGCCAGAAATTGGGTTCCATTAAGGTCCAGATTTCGGCCCTATCCATTTTCTTTCAAAAAGAACTGGCTTCTCTTCCTGAAGTCCAGACGTTTGTAAAGGGAGTGCTGCATATTCAACCCCCTTTTTGTGCCTCCAGTGGCACCTTGGGATCTTAACATGGTGTTGAGTTTCCTGAAGTCACACTGGTTTGAGCCACTCAAAACTGTGGAGTTAAAATTTCTCACGTGGAAGGTGGTCATGCTATTAGCCTTGGCTTCAGCCAGGCGTGTGTCAGAATTAGCGGCTTTGTCACATAAAAGCCCCTATCTGGTTTTCCATATGGACAGGGCGGAATTGCGGACCGGTCCGCAATTTCTGCCAAAAGTGGTGTCATCTTTTCATATGAACCAACCTATTGTGGTGCCTGTGGCTACTCGTGACTTGGAGGATTCCGAGTTACTAGATGTGGTCAGGGCTTTGAAGGTTTATGTAGCCAGAATGGCTAGAGTCAGGAAAACTGAGTCACTGTTTATCCTGTATGCACCCAACAAGCTGGGTGCTCCTGCTTCAAAGCAAACTATTGCTCGCTGGATCTGTAACACGATTCAGCAGGCTCATTCTGCGGTGGGATTGCCGCTGCCAAAATCAGTATAAGCCCATTCCACAAGGAAGGTGGGCTCTTCTTGGGCGGCTGCCCGAGGGGTCTCGGCATTACAGCTTTGCCGAGCAGCTACTTGGTCGGGTTCAAACACTTTTGCAAAGTTCTACAAGTTTGACACCCTGGCTGAGGAGGACCTTGTGTTTGCTCATTCGGTGCTGCAGAGTCATCCGCACTCTCCCGCCCGTTTGGGAGCTTTGGTATAATCCCCATGGTCCTTACGGAGTCCCCAGCATCCACTAGGACGTTAGAGAAAATAAGATTTTACTTACCGGTAAATCTATTTCTCATAGTCCGTAGTGGATGTTGGGCGCCCGTCCCAAGTGCGGACTTTTTCTGCAATGCTTGTATATAGTTATTGCTTACATAAGGGTTATGTTGCAAGAAAAGTGGCTGCGCTGTGTGTCAGCAGCTATATAAAATAGAGAGCACAACGTATAAAATGTAAAGAATTTATTCTCTTAATCAATATAGTTATAAAACATGTAGGTTAATAATACACCTATATCTGTCTCAGGTGATATAAAGGTTCAGCCGTGTGATAAAAATGGCTATCCAATATATTAAATCCTAATTGTGCAATAGGGAGGGAACAGGAGAATTTGTAGATGTAGTTCCAGATTAATGTAAACATATACTACCTCTCCGGCAAGGGCTGGTATAAACTTGGCCGGGCGTCCCCGGCTAGTGAGTCCTGCGTTGCCCGATGTTCTGCACAGAGGAGAGGAGTATTGCGGTGCCCAGTGCCGAGCACCTCCCAATAGAAAGAGATGTATAATCGTCTCCTGTATTCCTGATCGCCAGCCAGCGATGAAGCAAGCTGCTGAAATGCACAATGTGATTGCACAGCGGAGCGGAAAGGTGGGTAACCCAATGCTGAGTACCTGCCGCCAGGAGGAAATGTGCGGTTGTCTCCTGTTCTCGTGATCGCTGGCCGGCGGTGATAGCAAGCTGCTGTCGGAGAGTCAAAGGCGGTTTCTTGCCGCGGTCAGCCGGTCAGCTGGATGGAAGAGAAGCTGTGTGGATTGCACAGGATTAATTCACCTGGACCAGGTGTATGGAAGGCGGGGTCCTGACGCGTTTCGTCATGATCACGTGACTTTATCACGTGACCTTTGATAAAGTCACGTGATCATGACGAAACGCGTCAGGACCCCACCTTCCATACACCTGGTCCAGGTGAATTAATCCTGTGCAATCCACACAGCTTCTCTTCCATCCAGCTGACCGGCTAACCGCGGCAAGAAACCGCCTTTGACTCTCCGACAGCAGCTTGCTATCACCGCCGGCCAGCGATCACGAGAACAGGAGACGACCGCACATTTCCTCCTGGCGGCAGGTACTCAGCATTGGGTTACCCACCTTTCCGCTCCGCTGTGCAATCACATTGTGCATTTCAGCAGCTTGCTTTATCGCCGGCTGGCGATCAGGAATACAGGAGACGATTATACATCTCTTTCTATTGGGAGGTGCTCGGCACTGGGCACCGCAATACTCCTCTCCTCTGTGCAGAACATCGGGCAACGCAGGACTCACTAGCCGGGGACGCCCGGCCAAGTTTATACCAGCCCTTGCCGGAGAGGTAGTTGATAAAGCTAAATATTTATCTTATTTAAAACCCTTTAAGAGGCCTAAGAACACTGTACGCTATTGACGTATGGAGTACCGTAAGGGTACGCACGTTGCGTAGCGATCGCTTAGCCGAGGTCGAGACGCTCAAGCGTCACGTTCGCTCACGGCCAAGAGATCACAGGCAGGCACGCTATTGGCTGCCGACTAACATAATGGTTCGCTATAGCGTAGCGGACGCTGTATCGGGAGCGGGCCGCTTGAGCGATACAAACGCTCGCGAGAATACGCTGTTGGTATCGGGCACACTATAGGTGAGCGACTACCGTAATGCTACACTATCAGCGTAGCGGACGCTCGAGACCACGAGGAGATCACGAGCGGCGCAGACGCTCATAATGTTAAACCTTTGAATCTAAACCATAAACAATGTAATATGCTGTAAAACCTTAGTGTAGAGATAGGGTGTAGATGCAACACAGTATAACCTTATTAACTTAAAAGCTGTTTGAGCGTCACCGACGCTCTGTGAATACTTAACACTATAAGAAATACACAGATACCGTGCTTAGGGTCTAACGCCTTATATGAATGTTATACTTGCAAAAAGAATAATACAATACAAGTCACACACTACAATATAACATAGACTAACTAACCAGATAACTACACAGTAAATACAATACAATTACGTTTAAGGGAAAATGAGAGAAAGAGAAGAGAGAGAGAGAAAGATATGGCCCATAATAACAAGAAAGACAATATGATTGCGGAGAAAACTTACGCACAAAGGGGAACGATCGCATGCGCCTCTGGACATCCAGCTCCCGATTTTCAGCAATGAGAACCGTTGAAGAGTGAGCTGGATGTGATCGGCTTGTCTATTTATGCCCCACACACAATACAATTCAATGGTCCCTACAATCTCATTGTTCATTGGACACAGGAATTCCTCCTCGCACTATAACAAAAGGTCATAGGTTGATTCATACAGGTGGGCTGTGACGATTTCCAACTGCTCAGGTGGGTGGGAAACTGGGTTTCCCGCCGCATGGATAAGTAAGTGCAAATAATAGTAAATGGACATAAACTTCTTATGTCCATAACTATTCGCACGAGCGATTAATCCGCTTCAAACCAACACCGGAATATTGCTAATTAAATATTCTTCCGATGGATACTAAACACCACTGTATTACTCCTATCTGACCCTTCGTATCAAACAAAGAGGGATTTCTCTGTCCATGAACATGCTACATTAACTAAACTTTCAGATTCTATCAAAGGGACCATTATCTACAAAATACATTATATAGTGAAAATATGTAACGATTGAGTCGCACGCTACGTACACATGAACTCTACCGTAAATGCACACACTTCGCGCCCGCGGGTGCCCGCAACAGCGAGTATGCGCACGCACGGGAGAGCGCACGCATGCGCAGCGCGGACCTGTATGAGGTGCAAATATGGCAGTGTGCATCGTGATATTTTTCTGACTTTGACATAGTATATGTTTACATTTATCTGGAACTACATCTACAAATTCTCCTGTTCCCTCCCGATTGCACAATTAGGATTTAATATATTGGATAGCCATTTTTATCACACGGCTGAACCTTTATATCACCTGAGACAGATATAGGTGTATTATTAAGCTACATGTTTTATAACTATATTGATTAAGAGAATAAATTCTTTACATTTTATACGTTGTGCTCTCTATTTTATATAGCTGCTGACACACAGCGCAGCCACTTTTCTTGCTCTATAGTCTTCCAATCCATCTCACATAGTGGTGTGGCAAGCGCAGTGTCTCAGGAGCCTGTTGTACCTTAATTTGTTGGTTTTATTTAAATGATTGATTTGTTTGAGGCGCTGAACAAGTAGTTTCTTTTGTTGTTCTGTATTACATAAGGGTTATGTTATAGTTGCATCAGGTTTGATCTGATGCTCTATTGTTGTTCATACTGTTAACTGGGTAAGTTTATCACGAGTTATACGGTGTGATTGGTGTGGCTGGTATGAGTCTTGCCCTGGATTCCAAAATCCTTTCCTTGTACTGTCAGCTCTTCCGGGCACAGTTTCTTTAACTGAGGTCTGGAGGAGGGACATAGAGGGAGGAGCCAGAGCACACCAGTATCCAAATTCTTTCTTAAAGTGCCCTGTCTCCTGCGGAGCCCGTCTATTCCCCATGGTCCTTACGGAGTCCCCAGCATCCACTACGGACTACGAGAAATAGATTTACCGGTAAGTAAAATCTTATTTTTAATAACTTTGTGCATTAAATAAAATTTGCATACATTGAGTCATCAGAAAACAAAGGTTTCACCATCTCACTCTTACTCAAAAAAGTCCGTATTTTGGAATATTCGGTATTTCGCAATATTTTGATATGGGATACTCAACCTGTAATATATACAGGTGAAACTCAGAAAATGTGAATATCGTGCAAAAGTTCATTTATTTCAGTAATTCAACTTAAAAGGTGAAACTAATATATTACACTGCTCAAAAAAATAAAGGGAACACTAAAATAACACATCCTAGATCTGAATGAATGAAATAATCTTATTAAATACTTTGTTCTTTACATAGTTGAATGTGCTGACAACAAAATCACACAAAAATTATCAATGGAAATCAAATTTATTAACCCATGGAGGTCTGGATTTCAAGTCACACTCAAAATTAAAGTGGAAAAACAAACTACAGGCTGATCCAACTTTGATGTAATGTCCTTTAAAAAAAGTCAAAATGAGGCTCAGTAGTGTGTGTGGCCTCCATGTGCCTGTATTATTATTATTATCCTTTATTTATATGGCGCCACAAGGGTTCCGCAGCGCCCAATTACAGAGTACATAAACAAATAATCAAACAAGAAAACAGCAACTTACAGTTGACGACAATATAGGACAAGTACAGGGTAAATAAACATAGCTACATCAGCAGTATGACCTCCCTACAATGCCTGGGCATGCTCCTGATGAGGTGGCAGATGGTCTCCTGAGGGATCTCCTCCCAGACCTGGACTAAAGCATCCGCCAACTCCTGGACAGTCTGTGGTGCAACGTGGCGTTGGTGGATGGAGCGAGACATGATGTCCCAGATGTGCTCAGTAGGATTCAGGTCTGGGGAACGGGCGGGCCAGTCCATAGCATCAATGCCTTCGTCTTGCAGGAACTGCTGACACACTCCAGTCACATGAGGTATTGCATTGTCTTGCATTAGGAGGAACCCAGGGCCAACCGCACCAGCATATGGTCTCACAAGGGGTCCTAGGATCTCATCTCGGTACCTAATGGCAGTCAGGCTACCTCTGGCGAGCACATGGAGGGCTGTGCGGCCCCCCAAAGAAATGCCACCCCACACCATTACTGACCCACTGCCAAACCGGTCATGCTGGAGGATGTTGCAGGCAGCAGAAAGTTCTCGTTGGTGTCTCCAGACTCTGTCACGTCTGTCACATGTGCTCAGTGAGAACCTGCTTTCATCTGTGAAGAGCACAGGGTGCCAGTGGCGAATTTGCCAATCTTGGTGTTCTCTGGCAAATGCCAAATGTCCTGCACAGTGGGGGTCATTCCGAGTTGTTCGCTCGTTATTTTTTTTCTCGCAACGGAGCGATTAGTCGCTAATGCGCATGCGCAATGTCCGCAGTGCGACTGCGCCAAGTAAATTTGCTAGGCAGTTAGGTATTTTACTCACGGCATTACAAGGTTTTTTCTTCGTTCTTGTGATCGTAATGTGATTGACAGGAAGTGGGTGTTTCTGGGCGGAAACTGGCCGTTTTATGGGAGTGTGTGAAAAAACGCTACCGTTTCTGGGAAAAACGCGGGAGTGGCTGGAGAAACGGGGGAGTGTCTGGGCGAACGCTGGGTGTGTTTGTGACGTCAAACCAGGAACGAAACTGACTGAACTGATCGCAATGGCAGAGTAAGTCTCGAGCTACTCAGAAACTGCACAGAGAAGTCTTTTCGCAATTTTGAGAATCTTTAGTTCGCAATTTTGATAAGCTAAGATTCACTCCCAGTAGGCGGTGGTTTAGCGTGTGCAATGCTGCTAAAAGCAGCTTGCGAGCGAACAACTCGGAATGAGGGCCAGTGTTGGGCTGTAAGCACAACCCCCACCTGTGCACGTCGGGCCCTCATACCACCCTCATGGAGTCGGTTTCTGATCGTTTGAGTAGACACATGCACATTTGTGGCTTGCTGGAGGTCATTTTGCAGGGCTCTGGCAGTGCTCCTCCTGTTCCTCCTTGCACAAAGGCGGAGGTAGCGGTCCTGCTCCTGGGTTGTTGTCCTCCTACGGCCGCCTCCACGTCTCCTGATGTACTGGACTGTCTCCTGGTAGCGCCTCCATGCTCTGGACGTAGCAAACCTTCTTGCCACAGCTCGCAATGATGTGCCATCCTGGATGAGCTGCACTACCTGAGCCACTTGTGTGGGTTGTAGACTCCGTCTCATGCTACCACTACAGTGAAAGCACCGCCAGCTTTCAAAAGTGACCAAAACATCAGCCAGAAAGCATAGGAGCTGAGAAGTGGTCTGTGGTCACCACCTGCAGAACAACTCCTTTATTGGGGGTGTCTTGCTAATTGCCTATAATTTCCACCTGTTGTCTATTCCATTTGCACAACAGCATGTGAAATTGATTGTCAATCAGTGTTGCTTCCTAAGTGGACAGTTTGATTTCACAGAAGTGTGATTGACTTGGAGTTACATTGTGTTGTTTAAGTGTTCCCTTTATTTTTTTGAGCAGTGTATATAGACTCATTATATGCAAAGTGAGATATTCCAAGCCTTTATTTGTTATAATTTTGTTGATAGTGGTATACACCTTAAAATAACCCCAAATCCAAAATCTCAGAAAATTAGAATATTACATAAAATCAATAAAAAAAGGATTTTAAATACAGAAATGTCGGCCCCCTGAAAAGTATAATCATGCATATGTACTCAGTACTTGGTTTGGGCACCTTTTGCATGAATTACTGCCTCAATGCGGGGTGGCATGGATTCTATCAGCCTGTGGCACTGCTGAGGTGTTATGGAAGACCAGGATGCTTCAATAGCGGCCTTCAGCTCTTTTGCATTGTTCGGTCTCATGTCTCTCATCTTTCTCTTGGTAATGCCCCCTAGATTCTCTATGGGGTTCAGGTCAGGCGAGTGTGGGGTCCTTCACAAGGAGTGGATTGATTTGCTTCATTAAAATCATCAATACTCAGCTCCCTTTTGTCATAGATTAATGTTTTACACACATAAACCTTCCTCGACAAATGCTCTATAAAACTGTGAAACATGCAACTAAATCTGTCAAGTGGTTCCTGAGAATACCACAAAAAAACAGACAGCTAACCAAGGACTTTATTTTATACTGTGCAGAGATTAAGTACAGAATTACCAAATATTAGTTTTGTAAACACTACTCAACATAGTTAAGAATAAAATGAATACATTTCAGCAAATGGTCCTGTGTTCTACACCTAGGAACATTGAATAACAACACAACACATGTATCAAGTTTTGGAGAAAGACAGAGGGGTATATTCAATTAAAGTCGGATCCAATCTCAATTCGACTTTAAAAAAGACGGATTGAGAAGATGAGGGAGCTGAGAGCAGGAGACAGAGGAGAGCAGTGGGGAGAGCAGGAACCCATCAGCTGCAGCAGCCTTGCAGGTGGATGGGGCACCGCCACCAGACCTCACGGCAGCTTCCACCCGGCTCCAGCAAGTGACTGCAGTTGTCTGTGCGATCAGCAGCTTACCTGGGACACATCAACTCCGGACCAGCCTAAAGCTACAGTGCCTCAGGATCAAGCCGACCAGCGTTGGAGGCAGCCGCGGGCAGCAGGGATTGAACCGCTGATCAACCCCCTACTTCCGGTCCCGGGTGGCGGCGTGTGATACCGTAGGAGGTCTCAGCTGCACACCGCCAGGCTGATGGAGCAGAGGGAGACAACCGCGATGGTGACCACGGGAGATGTCGGTGAGGGCTGCCGCAGGAGGAGAGCGTGTGATGCCGTGGGAGGTCTCAGCTGCACACCGCTGGGCTGATGGAGGATGGCAGCGGGAACCTGCAGCTGGAGACACATGAGATGGTACCCCATCTTCCTGCTACGCTGCTGCAGCCGCTGGGTTCCTGCTCTCCCAGCTGCTCTCCCCCGTCTTCTCCTCTCAGTTCCCAATAGCTGTCGGGACACCACAGCTCTCTATTCAATGCTGGGCCAAACCTGACAGGTTTGGCCCAGTCACGACAGTGTCAATCCAACTTTTTTAAAAGTCGGATTGACATTGTCGGGAACGGGGCTAAAACCTGTCAGGTTTGGCCCCGTTTCAACAATGCACACGGATCAGTGGCTCCGCTTGCATTCCAACAGCTTTCCAAAAAGTTGGGAATTCCCGACTTGTCAGAAAAAACGTCCCCCTAATGAACAGGTCGGAACCCCTTCCAGCCTAAATCTGTCGGAAGCTGCCGTCTTTCCAACAAGACGGTAGCATCTGACATTTATGAATATACCCCAGAGTGGAGATGTTGCCCAAAGTATCCAATCATTTTCAAAATTTCATTTATTTAGCAAAGTATTTGAATTGACAGAAGCTGATTGGTTGCACTGGACAATGGGAGTAATTCAGACCTGATCAGACCTGCGTTTTTGCACAGCGGGCAATCAGATCCACACTGCACATGTGTATGCACCGCAATGCACAGGCGCGAAGGACGGCTGCAAAGCGTATCGCTGGTCAACGACGGGTTTTTGGGAAGGATCCATTCGCACAGGCGTTCGCAAGGAGAGTGCGTTTGTGAGTGTCAACTGACCGTTTTCAGGAAGTGTTTGGAAAAATGCAGGCGTGTCCCAGCGTTTGAAGGGAGGGTGTCAGACGTCAAATCCGGCCCCGAACAGGCTGATGTGATCGCAGCAGCTGAGTAAGTCCTGGGCTGCGCAGAGACTGCACAAAATCAGTTTGTGCAGCTCTGCTACACATGCGTTCGCACATTTGCACAGTGCAAATACACTCCCCCTATAGGCGGCAACTATCTGATCGCAGGGCTGCAAAAATTGCTGCCCAGTGATCAGGTCTGAATTGTCCCCCATGTCTCCACTTTGGGCCTAATTCAGATCTGATCGCAGCAGCAGATTTGTTAGCTAATGGGCAAGACCATGTGCACTGCAGGGGAGGCAGATATAACTTGTGCAAATAGAGTTAGATTTGGGGAGGGTGTTCAAACTGAAATCTACATTAAATTGCACTATAAAAATAAAGCAGCCAGTATTTACCCAGCACAGAAACAATATAACCCACCCAAATCTATCTCTCTCAGCACATGTTATATCCACCCCACCTACAGTGCACATAGGTGGTCATTCTGAGTTGATCGCACATAGCAACTTTTTGCTGCCCGTGCAATCAACTAGACGCCGCCTATGGGGGAGTGGATTTTTGCATAGCAAGGCTGTGAGGCTGTGACTGCTTATGCATCCCTGCTATGCAAAAAAAGTTTCCTGTAAAAGAAGACCTGGGTATGAGTTACTCACCCTGTGTGATCGATCCAGCGATGTAGGTCCCAGAAATTGACGTCAGACATCCGACCTCCAAACGCCTGGACACGCCTGCGTTCACCGAACCACTCCCGGAAAACGGTCAGTTGATGCCCCGGAATGCCTTCCTCCTGTCAATCCTCTTGCGGTCGCCACTGCGACTGCTTTCTTCGTTTGCGGCATCGCTGCCCGGCAATGCTGCCACCGTGTATGCACAGTTTCCGACCCGATCGCACGGCTGTAAAGAACTGCAGCATGCGATCGGGTCGGAATGACCCCCATAGGGCCTAATTCAGAGTTGATTGCAGTAGCAAATTTGTTAGCAGTTGGGCAAAACCATGTGCACTGCAGGGGGGGGGGGGCGGGGGTTGGCAGATATCACATGCAGAGAGAGTTAGATTTGGGTGGGGTGTGTTCAAACAGAAATCTAAATTGCAGTGTAACAATAAAGCAACCAGTATTTACTCTGCACAGAAACAAAATAACCCACCCAAATCTAACTCTGTCTGCAAATGTTATATCTGCCCCTCCTGCAGTGCACATAGGGGGTCATTCCGAGTTGATCGTAGCTGTGCTAAATGTTGCACAGCCACGATCATCTTCCCAGACATGCGGGGGGATGCCCAGCACATGGCTAGTCCGCCCGCATGTCAGTCCAGCTCCCCCCCCCCCCCCCTGCACAAGTACAAAAGCATCGCACAGCGACGATGCTTTTGTACTTGAAGAGTAACTCCCGGCCAGCACAGCTCCTACGGCTGGCTGGGTGTTACTCATCACTGCCCCAGGTCGCAGCGGCTGTGTGTGACGTCATGCAGCCGCAGTGGTCCACCCCCCTTCCCCCCACACGGTCCAGCCACGCCTGCGTTGGCCAGACCATGCCCCAAAAATGGCGGCCAAATGCCGCCATGCCACCCCCTTCTTGCCCAGCGACCGCCTCTGCCTGTCAAGCAGGCAGGGGCGATCGCTAGGTAACGACGGCCTTCGACCGTCTAGCATGCGCAGTTCTGACCCGATCGCTGTGCTGCGAACAACTGCAGCATGCAATTGGGTCGGAATAACCCCCATGGTATTGCCCATCTGATAACAAATTTGCTGCTGCAATCAACTCTGAATTACCCCCATGGTTTTGCCCATTAGCTAACAAATTTGCTGCTGCGATCAGATCTGAATTACTGCCTTTATCTCTCTCCAAGTCTTCATATATGTCCCCTAGAATCACTAAAATCTGCAATAATGATAGAAACATTAGGGGTTATGCAGGATTGTTAGCAAACCAAAAAAGTTAGCAATTGGGCAAAGCCATATTGCACTGCAGGTGGGGCAAATGTAACATGTGCAGAGAGATTTTGATTTCGATGGGTTATGTTCAGGAGTGGATCTAGGCACGGGCAAGCCGGGCGGGGTGCAGCAGCCTGCGGGCGCAGATGCAGTCACCCTGCAGGCGCCTGGCCCACCCGACCCTCGCATCCCGCACTCCGGTTTCCGGCTGCAGCAGGTGCCGTGGGCTGTGTGGTCACCAGCTGCAGCAATAGGGAAGCAGGAGTGGGGCTGGTGAGTATTTGTTTTTTTATGTGTTTGTAAGAGGTGCTACTAGAGGGCATAATTACAGGGGCACATCTTCAGGGGGCACAACTACCGGGGGCACATCTACAGTGGGAACATCTACAGGGGGCACAACTACTGGGTCAAATCTACTGGGGGCACAACTACTGGGGGGCAAATCTACTGGGGGTACAACTACAGGGGGCACAACTACTGGGGGCAAATCTACCTGGGCACAACTAGTGGAGGCATATCTACTGGGGGCACAGCTACAGGGGGCACAACTCCAGTGGACATAACTGTGGCCATGCCCTTTCCCTATGAATCCACGGCCCTATTTTTCGACACGTGTCATCGGCGTGCACTAACCCTTTTTTACCTGCTGGGGTGGGGGACGCCAAAGGAAACTTTCGCCCTGGGTGCCACAAGGTCTAGAACCAGCCCTGGTTGTTTCTGTGCATGGTAAATGCTGACTGCCTAATTTCTACACTGCAATTTAGATTTCAGATTGAACACACCCAGAGCCGGCGCCACCACTAGGCAGCTTTAGGCAGCTGCCTATGGGCGGCGCCCACTGGGGGGCGGCAGCTCACGCTGCTGAAGAAGGCTTCCCTGCAGAGGCGGAACTCACGGTGACAGTGCAGTAGGCTGCCGCCGGCCTCCTCCTCTGACGGGGGGCACCTCTCCTCCACTGTCTCTGGCTCCCTGTGCCCACAGCTGATGGCGTAAAATGAGTCAGACTGACTTATTAAACTATGCTCCACCACCACAGCCAGCCAGCCCCCCCTCCAACTCCCATCTGAAAGACAACTAATGATACCAGAGATGAGCTGGACTGCTTGATTTAAGAGGCTCGTCTGCCAGTTCAGTATGCAGTGATCAGCTACAGGATAGGGGCACAGCACCGAGCACACAGTAATCTGCAGTGCACTACTGGGTACTAAATCCTATCCCAGGATACTCTGCAGAGAGGTCAGAGGAGCATGTGCTGGGCTCTGATTGGAGGAAACCAATCACATGCTGCTCTGACCGTGCAGATGATGATCAGCAGCAGAAACAGGCAACCTCATGGGAGTCCGAGTCCTCACTTCCCAGCCAGGCACACAGACAACTTCCAGTGCAGTTTCTACCACACCAGTGACCAGCACCCTGCCAGCAGAGGCACCCACCCACACTGTGAGCAGTTTGTGTGAGGTGGAGCTGAGGAGCAGCTACAAGCCAGAGTCGGGAGTTCCTCAGCCTGCTCTTCCCTCATCAGTTCCCCTGCCTATGCCAGGCATGAAGATTCACCTCCCAACAGCTCACACAGGTTGGTGGGGGTAGAAAGGCATGTAGCTTATAAAGAGCAGGGGAGAAGCAGGTAAAAAAGGTGCAATGAATGAGCTGTAGTCAGAGACAGATAACCTGCTACATCTAGATGATGTAACCATCTGTCTCATTAAGCATGTAGTAAAGCCAGTATTGGCAAGCAGGGCTTTTACTGCCATTACTTGCATGTGTAGCCCAGGCTGTGAAGTCCTGCACAGGAGCATTACAGGTTCAGTCTAAATATAATGTGGGCTAAAGAACCTTGCCTTAATCTAACCATCCCCCGCTACCTAAACTTAACCACCCCACTCACAGCCTTACCTTAACCTCTCCCCTACCCCCCCTAACCTCCCCTCCCACAGCCTTATCCTAACCTCCCGCAGCCTTACCCTAACCCCCCATCCTAATCCTACCCTGCGGCGCTGGTGTCATCAATTCAG
Source organism: Pseudophryne corroboree (assembly GCF_028390025.1). Lineage (NCBI taxonomy): Eukaryota > Metazoa > Chordata > Amphibia > Anura > Myobatrachidae > Pseudophryne > Pseudophryne corroboree. The sequence goes on along the minus strand of NC_086455.1, from coordinate 94,259,090 downwards.
ATATGAAAGGTGATGAGGTCAATCATCATTCTTCAATTCAGCTGGAAGCCCAGCATGGCATGCTGGGAGGAGGGACAGGACGGAGTTCAGCTGCCTGTGAGTGGACAGACGCACTATGGATACAGCAGAGAGGACTGAGGAGCCTAGCCATCAGAGCCAGCCTAATTATTTATATTGCCTTAAGTGCTGTCCCTCCCTCCATCCATCCAGTATGGATGGTGTAATGGTTAGCATTACTGCCTCACAGCACTGAGGTCATGGGTTCGATTCCCACCATGGCCCTAACTGTGTGGAGTTTGTATATTCTCCCTGTACTTGCGTGGGTTTCCTCCGGGTACTCCTGTTTTCTCCCACAATCCAAAAATATATACTGGTAGGTTAATTGGCTCCCAACAAAATTAACCCTAATGTGAATGTGTGTGCGTGTACATGTGATAGGGAAAATAGATTGTAAGCTCCACTGGGGCAGGGACTGATGTGAATGGCCAAATATTCTCTGTAAAGCGCTGCGGAATATGTGTGCGCTATATAAATAACTGATAATAAATAAATAATATCTATCTTATCTATCTAGTTCTATATTTATCTGTGGGGTTGGTGGCAGCAACATTTATCTTGTCTCCAGGCGACTGGGACAAACTTACGCCACTGCTTCCCTGACCCTTGCTCAGCTGAGCTCCTCCTCTTCCTTAAGAGGAATATGTCCAGTGTTACTGGAGAGGCGGAGAGGAGAACTGTAACAATAGCCGGCAGCACGCTGCTTACTCTATGTGCAAAGAGTATTAGAGGTGCTACCAATGGGTTACACTCACACTGTCAGCGCTAGCGGCGGAGAACAGTTGGGCGGCCACGGCATTCCTGCAGCGCTGACAGTGTGAGTGTAACCCACCGGCAGCACCTCTAATACTCTGCACATAGAGTAAGCAGCGTGCTGCCGGCTATTGTTACAGTTCTTCTGCTCCTCTCCAAGCTGACATATTCCCGCACCGCAAGAACAGACTCTGCATATGGGAGTCCTGCGGTGAAGATTGTGTCGTGCTTTGTGAGGGAATGGGACTACACTGCAGAGCAGACTGCGGGCAGCTCCCCTGCTACTGTTCCCTGTCTGAGTGGATCACAGTCCCCTTCTTCTGCAGCCTGCAATATAGTTGCCTTGGATTGGTCCCTATTATACATCTCTTCTTCACTGGGACTCCTTCTCCTGCAGCTATAAAGGTACCCTTATATTGCAAGCTCAGTACTCCATTCCTCTACTGTAGAAGAATTTGGATTTGAGGCTGCGATTTGTGGTGTATGTGCATGTATGTATATATATATATTTCAGTCAATATCCGGCACTCAATTACATAGCATAAATACATGCCCCGTTGCGCTCCGCTGTATATTGCATGGCAGCGAATGTATAAAGATTCAGTTCGGCTGCACTCAGGGGTAACCTATCCTATGTCCAGACACATTACAGCCTGTCTAGGGTCCCCGCAAAATGTCACACATAGTGCCTGGGTGGGTTTTTTTTTTCCAGGGGGGGGGGGGGGGGGTGCAGCAGGCACATGTTTTGCCTAGGGTGCTGAGGAACCTTGCACCGGCCCTGAACACACCCCACCCAATTCTAAATCTCTCTGCACATGTTACATCTGCCCCAACTGCAGTGCAACATAGGGGGTAATTTAGACTGTACCATTGCAGCGGCAGCAATCACAATCTGAATTGTTTTGTTGAGTGCGCACGCATAGCTGCTGCACTGCGCGTGCGCACCCCGGGAGCCCAGTGAGATCAGCTAATTGACAGGCAGAGGCGGTCGCGGGGTGAGTGGGGACGTGCCAACGGCGTGAGAATGCCATTGGCGTGGCACGGTCTGAACAATGCAGGCCGCTGCAACCCAGGATGCAGCGGGTAGCTCCCTGCCAGAGTGCAGGAGCTGCACAGGCAGGGAGCTATCCGCCAGGTAAAAAAAGCATCGCTGGCATTGTGTGTGTGTGTGTGTGTGTGTGTGTGTGTGTGTGTGTGTGTGTGTGTGTGTGTGCGCCACACATGCTGTGTGAACTAGCCCTGTGCTGGGCGTTCCCCCGCATGTCTGTGAAACTAATTGTCGATATGCTAAATTTATACAGGTATACGATCAGCTCTGAATTAGGCCCATGGTTTAGCCCGATTACTAACTTTTTGGTTTGCTAACAAACCTGAATAAAGCACAAAATACCAAACAATTCTGCAAGTCACCATTGATTTGGATTTGAATGTAAAACCAATGGTTTATGTACAAATCCAATGTTTGGCGTCTGCACAGTGCCCTTTTAGCGCAGAACGGGTCCTATGTGATTACTCACAGCCCTCCTTTAATGGCACCATCAGCTGCATTTAAATTATACTTCCTTGCAGCTGTGCAATAGCAATCTCATGGGAATCAGACCCACATTTATTAAGCATGCTGTCTCTGAGGAGATATCATGACTCCTGTTCCCACAAATTGTAAAAAATTACCTCAATTATAATCCTGAGATGATAGCACAAAGTAAGTATGACAAACTGGTACAAAATCTGAGACAAGAAAAGCAGAGAATCCCTGCTATGTGGCGCTAAAACAGATCAGAGCTGCCCTAGATGGTCTACCCTCCTAGATGTCACCAAACATCTTAATACATGAACAGATACAAAAAATAATTTGTGTTACAATATATATATCTTTTTCCAGAGCCGGCCATAAGCATAGGCAAACTAGGCAATTGCCTAGGGCATTTGATATGCCTAGGGGCATCAGCAGCTTATGCTGATTAAAATGATATGCAGCATGCCTATATTCTGTGTGTAGCATTTCTTATGCAGATACAGCCACAGTCTCACAGAATATATAGGCAAGCTGCATATCATTTTAATCAGCAGAATCTGCTTGTGCATCCTAGCCACATAGCAATGCAAATAAGATGCATTTTCATAAAAAAAAGGTGCCCGACGTTAGCATTCAGGCAAGATTTATGAGGACACATCTGTATCCAAGCAGAGGCAGAGGTCACAGTGTTAGTGGCAGTGTGAGTGCTGTGTGCATGTGAGTGGGTTGGTTGTGCAGTAGTGTTCAGAATATGTGTAAGGAGCATTATGTGTGTCATGTAAAAATGCATTAATAATGTGCAACATATGTGTAAGGGGCACTATGTGTGTCATTATGTGTATAAGGGCATTAATAATGTGCGGCATATGTGTAACAGGATACTACTGTATGTGTGTCATTATGTGTATAGGGGCACTAATGTGCAGCAAATGTGTAGGGGGCACTATGTGTGTCATTATGTGTATAAGGGCATTTATAATGTGCGGCATATATGTAAAGGACATTATGTGTAAAAGGGCATTAATAAAGGTTGTCATAATGTGTAAGGCGCATTATGTTTATAAGGACATTAATAATGTGTAAGGGGCATTACTGTGTGGAATTATGTGTATAAATGCATTACTAATGTGTGGCATTATGTGTATAAGGTGCTCTACTATGTGGCGTGCATATAGAAAGGGCACTACTGTGTTGTCTAATATGAATAAAGAGCAATAGGGTGTGGTATAATGTGAATAAGGAGCAATTCAGTGTGATGTAATGTGAATAAGGGGCTCTACTTTAAGGAGTAATGTTTCTTAGGTAAAGTAATACTACTGTGGGATGGAATATGAATTATGGACACTATCGCATGATCAAATGTGAATAAAGTTGCAGTACTGTGTGGCGTAATTGAGTTACTATTGTGTGGCCATGCCCCTTGCCAGCAAAAACACACCCCTTTTTGGGCTGTGCGACAAATGTGCGAACTGTTCCTATACAAACACCAAAATAAGGACTGCTATGGGTGAGGGGTGATGGTGCTGGGAAAGAGGTGCAAGGTCAAAGGTGGAACCAGCGGTGGTGCTAGGGGGCACCAGCCAAAATCTTGCCTAGGGCATCATATTGGTTAGGGCCGGCTCTGTCTTTTTCTTTATTTCATGCACTGCATCTGTCTGAATTGAAATCAAGCAAACTATCCACAGATGGAATAACACCGAAGCCTTTGGAATAAGTGATTGCACCATATTGTTTGTTTTCATTATTTAATTTAAGCGCCCAGGGCGGTATACCTTCCCAAAAAAATTTTTTGTATTGGTACAAAATATGGATATTGAAATTATTTTGACATAATATGCAAATTATGTTTACATACTGCACTGCCAGTAAACAGTTTCCTACAGTACATGCATGTAGATATGCGTAAGTAATTTATATGTAATGTGTATATATTGGGGGTCATTCCGAGTTGTTCGCTCGCAAGCGGATTTTAGCAGATTTGCTCATGCTAAGCCGCCGTCTACTGGGAGTGAATCTTAGCATCTTAAAATTGCGAACGAAGTATTCGCAATATTGCGATTACACACCTCGTAGCAGTTTCTGAGTAGCTCCAGACTTACTCGGCATCTGCGATCATTTCAGTGCTTGTCGTTCCTGGTTTGACGTCACAAACACACCCAGCGTTCGCCCAGACACTCCCCCGTTTCTCCGGCCACTCCTGCGTTTTTTCCGGAAACGGTAGCGTTTTTTCCCACACGCCCATAAAACGGCCTGTTTCCGCCCAGTAACACCCATTTCCTGTCAATCACATTACGATCGCCAGAACGATGAAAATGCCGTGAGTAAAATTCCTAAGTGCATAGCAAATTTACTTGGCGCAGTCGCAGTGCGGACATTGCGCATGCGCATTAAGCGGAAAATCGCTGCGATGCGAAGATTTTTACCGAGCGAACAACTCGGAATGACCCCCATTATGTGTAAATATTTTTATGGTAACTCATTTTAACATTAAATTAATCTCTAAGTGTAAACAGTAGTCAAAAATGATGCTTTTAAAATAGTCTTGTTACTTCAGGCTGCATAATTCCTTAGTTGTATGAGGAGAAATTCAGTCATCCTATATAATAAAAGGCTCACGCTGCTCCTCACCTCTATGGGGGGAATTCAAATGTTTTGTATGCTGGCAACCACTAGCTGTATGGACAATTCAATTGTTACTCCGTTTGAGCCCGCACAGCCACTGGCACTGACATTACTGTTGTGTCATTTTGACGGACTGGTAATAGTAGTAGTGTATAAACTTTCTGAACATCATTTATGCCACCCACCAATGGTACAATTTTAAAATGATTGAAATGCACAGTGGTCAAAGTGTGGGTATAGAAAATTCAAAGGGTTTATGCTCTGGAAAAGTGGGTCTGGTCACTCAAAAGGGGTGTGGCATTAAGAAGACAGGGGAGGTGAGGCAGATAATGGCAAGAGGGGGAGGAGATAGTTTGTGTTCTCTCCTTTTAGTCCCCATTGTAACATTAGTGATCCCTCCTTTTAGTCTCCGGACTTCCTTTCTTATAGACCCCTACTTGCAAAGCCCCAGGGCACTCACAACTGTCTCATCACAATCTTGGCAAAGTGCTTGGAGCTGAGGACCACGACAAGCTCATTAGTGTTGAAGGCCCGCTCTTCCTGTGCATAAGGCAGTTCTGCCAGGCCACTGAGCAGAAGCATGTCCTCCTCTTTGGGCCTCTTGTCGTAGTTCTTCTAGGCATCCATCGGGCCCAAAGTGGCCAGCTTCACCAGAATCTCCTCCAACTCAGGGGATCATCAGCTCCTGATTAACTGCCAGACTGCAAGCACCGATTGGCTCACGGCAACTGCTAAATGCTAAATACCGCCAGTCCCACCATGGGTGTATGCCAGTAACAAGCTAGTGCCCTGGCCCTGATCCACACTATCATCACCTGGGCTTCATCTAAGTCTGGCCACAGTGATTTGGACAGAGGTGGGGCAGCTGAATAAAAAATAGGATTTTAATTACCTACCGGTAAATCCTTTTCTCCTAGTCCATAGAGGATGCTGGGGTTTCATTTAGTACCATGGGGTATAGACAGGTCCTTTGGGAGCCACTGTCACTTTAAGAGTTTAACAGTGTGGGCTGGCTCCTCCCTCTATGCCCCTCCTACCAGACTCAGTCTAGAAACTGTGCCCGAGGAGACGGACATACTTCGAGAAAATGAAATACAGATAGTGGTGAGATTCACACCAGCTCCTGCTGAATCGAAAAAACCATGCTGACCAGCATGCAACATGGAGAAACCATGCTAACCAGCATGCACCATGAAGAAATTATGCAAAACCACATGAAACATGAAGAAACTATGTCAACCAGCTGGTAACATGAAGGAACCATGCTAACCAGCAGGCAACAAGAAGAAATCATGCCAACCAGGATGAAACATGAAGAAATCATGCCAACCATCATGCAACACGAAGAAAACATGTTATCTAGCATGAAACAGGAAGCAACCATGCCAATCCGCACGTAACCTGAAAAAACCATGCTAACCATGCATGAAAGAGGAACAGCAACAGCTGAACCAATACTTAACAAAGTAGCAACGCAGGAAAACGAAGCACTGGGCAGGCACCTAGCATCCTCTATGGACTACGAGAAAAGGATTTACCGGTAGGTAATTAAAATCCTATTTTCTCTTACGTCCTAGAGGATGCTGGGTTCCATTTAGTACCATGGGGATGTAACAATGCTCCCAGTACGGGAGGGAGAGTGCTGAGGATCCTGCAGAATGGAGTGATTAAACTATAGGTCCTCAGAGGCCAAAGCATCAAACTTGTAGAAGTTCAGCAAATGTGTTCGACCCAACCAAGCAGCTGGTCGGCAAAACTATAAAGCCGAGACACCCCGGCAGCTGCCCAGGAAGAACCCACTGTACGAGTAGAGTGGGCCTTAACAGATCTTGGACACGGCAGGCCAGCAGTAGAATAAGCATGCTGGATTGTAAACCAGATCCAGCGAGCAAATGTCTGCTTAGAAGCAGGACACCCAACCGTGTTGGGACCATAGAGGATAAACAGAGCATCCGACTACCTGTGATGAGAAGTCCTCTTCACAGAAACTTTCAAAGCCCACACAACATCCAAGGACTATGAGGTAATTGACTGACACCACAATAGGTTGATGATTTAAAAAACCGACACAACCCTTGGAAGAAATTGCTGACGCGTTCTGAGCTCAGCTCCATCTTCATGGAAAAACAAGTAGGGGCTCTTGCATGACAATGCCGCCAATTTCGATACCCATCGAGCAGATGCCAATGCCAACTGTGTGACCACCTTCCAAGTTAGAAACTTGACGTCCACCTCCTGTAAAGGCTCGAACCAATCCGACTGCAAGAACTGCAGCCCCACATTAAGATCCCAAGGTGCCGTAGGAGGCACAAAGGGTGGCTGGATGTGCAGAATCCCTACCAAGAAAGTCTGAATCTCAGGGAGAGCAGCCAATTGTTTCTGGAAGAAAATGTACAAGGCCAAAATCTGGACCTTTATGGAGCCCAAGCATAGGCCCACAACCACACCTGCTTGCAGAAAGAGGAGAAACCGCCCTAGTTGAAACTCCACCGTAGGAAACTTCTTGGATTTACACCAAGACATGTACGTTTTCCAAATGCGATGGTAATGTTTAGACATTACCCCCTTCCTAGGCTGTATCAGGGTAGGAATGACTTTGTTCGGAATGCCCTTCCAAGCTAAGATCTGGCGTTCAACCTCCATGCCGTCAAACATAAGCCGTGGTAAGTCTTGATAAGCAAACGGCCCCTGTTGCAGAAAGTCCTCTCGAAGAGGAAGAGGCCTTGCAGTAACTCCAGAAGATCCACGTACCAAGCCCTTCTTGGCCAGTCTGGAGCAATGAGGATCGCCTGAACTCTGGTTCTTTTTATTTTTTTGAGAATCCATGGGATGAGTGGAAGTAGAGGGAACACATACACTGACTGGTACACCCACGGAGTTACCAGGGCGTCCACCGCCACTACTTGTGGGTCTCGTGACCTGGAACAGTATCTCCTAAGCTTCTCGTTGAGACGAGATACCATCATGTCTAACTGAGGTACACCCCATCGGCTTGTTCCCTCTGCGAATACCTCCTGGTGGAGGCTCCATTCTCCTGGATGGAGATTGTGTCTGCTGAGGAAGTCTGCTTCCCAGTTGTCCACTCCCGGAATGAAAAGTGCTGACAGCACCCGCGCATGCTTCTCTGCCCAGAGGAGGATTATTGTCACCTCTGACATTGCAGCCCTCCTCTTCGTTCCGCCCTGCCTGTTTATGTAGGACACCGCTGTGACGTTGTCCGACTGAACCTGAACGGCTTGATCTCGTAGAAGATGTGCCGCTTGTAGAAGGTCATTGTACACGGCCTTCAGATCCATAACGTTTATTGGAAGGAGAGATACCTGAACTGATTGCTTTCCTTTGAAGTTTTCCCCCTGAGCGACTGCTTCCCAACCCCTGAGACTTGCATCTGTGGTTAGATGAATCCAATTCTGAATCCCGAACCTGCGGCCCTCCAGTAGATGAGAAGTTAGCAGCCACCAGAGGAGTGAAATTCTGGCTTTCGGCAACAGGCGTATCTGCTGGTGCTTGTGAAGATGAGATCCTGACCATAAGAGCAGGAGATCCAGTGGGAAAGACCATGCAAGGAATCTTCCGTACTGTTGAACCTCTTAGTCGGCAACCATCTGTCCCAGAAGGTGAATGCACTGATGAACCGATACCCGGGCTGGCATCAGGACATCCCGGACCATTGATTGGATCACCAATGCTTTCTTCACCGGTAGAAACACCTTCTGCACTTCCGTGTTGCAAATCATGCCTCCTTATCGGCTTCAAATGCGAAATTGGAAGCTTCAGGATCCACCCAAGATCCCGGGACTGTTGATCTGAGAGAGCAACACTCTGTAACAACATCTCCCTGGAGGATGTTAAGGTCGCCCAGATATGGAATTATGTCTACTCCTAGTTTGTGGAGCGGCAGTATATAGGCTGCCATGGCCCTGATGAACACCCCCGGTGTTGCGTAGAAGCCAAGCTCAGTGTTTGGAACTGGAAGTGACATAGTTGTAGTGCAACTCTAGATAGGCCTAGAGAGGCGGCCAGATTGGAATGTGAAGTACGCACCCCTGATATCCCAGGACACCAGGAATTCCTCAACATCTCTAGCAGAGGTCACCACTTCCAGACTCCGTCCTGAATTGAACACCTACCAGTAGGGAATCAATGACCCCAGGTTTGAATAGTAACCCCTGTTACGAAAATTAGGTGAAACTGGAATAATGATAGCTTCCAGCAGTAGTGCACTTTCTGCCTGAGAAGCTAGTAAGCCTGATTTGAATAATCTGTGAGGCGGGAATACTAGAAATTCTAGTCTGCACCCCTGGGCAACCCAACTGTTTCCAGGGGTCTAGGCAGTATATCGCACAGATGTGTTACTAAATCTCCTTAGTTTTGCTCCCACCTGCCTGATCCCAGGCAGTGAGGTCCACCGACAAACCGAAGGGTTTGAAAAAGGCCGAATTTGAAATTTGTCCCTGGTAACCTGGCGGCGCAGGTTTTCTGGATTTCCCCAACATCCTCTAAAGGAAGTGGAGGAATATGTGGAATCATGTTTGAAGGAATTGCAGTGTAGGTGTAGGATATAATTTCCAGATCTGTGCAGCTGCAGAAGGAAGGCATACGAACTTACCCGCAGTTGATATGGACAATCACGTATCTATGCGTCCCAACCTGTGAAGGGCGGACCTGTCATACCTTACTCGGATTCTGTATCCGCAGTCCATTGGTGTAGCCACCGTCCCCTGTGTGCCAGAGCAGTGGTCCCTGCATTATGCAGGTCAATCTCCTTCATGGCGTCTCGCCATGAAGCCTGTAGAATCCTGTATGTGATATAGAAAAGTACAAGTCACTTCTACACATAGAATCTAAATCATCAAATAAGGAGCCTGACCACGTTACAATAGCCCCAGAGATGTACGCAAAAGTGGGTCTCCGAGCCACACCTGCAGCAGTGTACAGTATTAGAGATTAGTCTCAATAGGTGATCAGCCTTTAAGGAGGTTGTACCAGGGACAGGTAAGACAACCATATTTGACAATTTAGACACTCTATAGGGATGTGGATAATAACTCTTGGTGTACTCAGATTTTCCAAAATAAGGAGTTCAACGCACTACACAGTGGGAAGGCATTCATTATATACATATAATAATATTCCTCATCCCTAATAGCCTCAAACATATGTTTGACCCCTCATATATAAGGGCAAGTGTACGCTTTCTAGGGTACGGAGATGGGGTGAGAGGCACAGCAGTGGGATTTGAAACTAGGGATGTGCACTTGAAATTTTTCGGGTTTTGTGTTTTGGTTTTGGGTTCGGTTCCGCGGCCGTGTTTTGGGTTCGACCGCGTTTTGGCAAAACCTCACCGAATTTTTTTTGTCGGATTCGGGTGTGTTTTGGATTCGGGTGTTTTTTTCAAAAAACCCTAAAAACAGCTTAAATCATAGAATTTGGGGGTCATTTTGATCCCAAAGTATTATTAACCTCAAAAACCATAATTTCCACTCATTTTCAGTCTATTCTGAATACCTCACACCTCACAATATTATTTTTAGTCCTAAAATTTGCACCGAGGTCGCTGGATGACTAAGCTAAGCGACCCTAGTGGCCGACACAAACACCTGGCCCATCTAGGAGTGGCACTGCAGTGTCACGCAGGATGGCCCTTCCAAAAAACACTCCCCAAACAGCACATGACGCAAAGAAGAAAAAAAGAGGCGCAATGAGGTAGCTGTGTGAGTAAGCTAAGCGACCCTAGTGGCCGACACAAACACCTGGCCCATCTAGGAGTGGCACTGCAGTGTCACGCAGGATGGCCCTTCCAAAAAACACTCCCCAAACAGCACATGACGCAAAGAAGAAAAAAAGAGGCTCAATGAGGTAGCTGTGTGAGTAAGCTAAGCGACCCTAGTGGCCGACACAAACACCTGGCCCATCTAGGAGTGGCACTGCAGTGTCACGCAGGATGGCCCTTCCAAAAAACACTCCCCAAACAGCACATGACGCAAAGAAGAAAAAAAGAGGCGCAATGAGGTAGCTGTGTGAGTAAGATAAGCGACCCTAGTGGCCGACACAAACACCGGGCCCATCTAGGAGTGGCACTGCAGTGTCACGCAGGATGGCCCTTCCAAAAAACACTTTCCAAACAGCACATGACGCAAATAAAAATGAAAGAAAAAAGAGGTGCAAGATGGAATTGTCCTTGGGCCCTCCCACCCACCCTTATGTTGTATAAACAGGACATGCACACTTTAACCAACCCATCATTTCAGTGACAGGGTCTGCCACACGACTGTGACTGAAATGACGGGTTGGTTTGGACCCCCACCGAAAAAGAAGCAATTAATCTCTCCTTGCACAAACTGGCTCTACAGAGGCAAGATGTCCACCTCATCATCATCCTCCGATATATCACCGTGTACATCCCGCTCCTCACAGATTATCAATTCGTCCCCACTGGAATCCACCATCTCAGCTCCCTGTGTACTTTGTGGAGGCAATTGCTGCTGGTCAATGTCTCCACGGAGGAATTGATTATAATTCATTTTAATGAACATCATCTTCTCCACATTTTCTGGAAGTAACCTCGTACGCAGATTGCTGACAAGGTGAGCGGCGGCACTAAACACTCTTTCGGAGTACACACTTGTGGGAGGGCAACTTAGGTAGAATAAAGCCAGTTTGTGCAAGGGCCTCCAAATTGCCTCTTTTTCCTGCCAGTATAAGTACGGACTGTCTGACGTGCCTACTTGGATGCGGTCACTCATATAATCCTCCACCATTCTTTCAATGGTGAGAGAATCATATGCAGTGACAGTAGACGACATGTCCGTAATCGTTGTCAGGTCCTTCAGTCCGGACCAGATGTCAGCATCAGCAGTCGCTCCAGACTGCCCTGCATCACCGCCAGCGGGTGGGCTCGGAATTCTGAGCCTTTTCCTCGCACCCCCAGTTGCGGGAGAATGTGAAGGAGGAGATGTTGACAGGTCGCGTTCCGCTTGACTTGACAATTTTGTCACCAGCAGGTCTTTGAACCCCAGCAGACTTGTGTCTGCCGGAAAGAGAGATCCAAGGTAGGTTTTAAATCTAGGATCGAGCACGGTGGCCAAAATGTAGTGCTCTGATTTCAACAGATTGACCACCCGTGAATCCTTGTTAAGCGAATTAAGGGCTCCATCCACAAGTCCCACATGCCTAGCGGAATCGCTCCCTTTTAGCTCCTCCTTCAATGACTCCAGCTTCTTCTGCAAAAGCCTGATGAGGGGAATGACCTGACTCAGGCTGGCAGTGTCTGAACTGACTTCACGTGTGGCAAGTTCAAAAGGTTGCAGAACCTTGCACAACGTTGAAATCATTCTCCACTGCGCTTGAGACAGGTACTTTCCACCTCCTATATCGTGCTCAATTGTATAGGCTTGAATGGCCTTTTGCTGCTCCTCCAACCTCTGAAGCATATAGAGGGTTGAATTCCACCTCGTTACCACTTCTTGCTTCAGATGATGGCAGGGCAGGTTCAGGCGTTTTTGGTGGTGCTCCAGTCTTCTGTACGTGGTGCCTGTACGCCGAAAGTGTCCCGCAATTCTTCTGGCCACCGACAGCATCTCTTGCACGCCCCTGTCGTTTTTAAAAAAATTCTGCACCACCAAATTCAAGGTATGTGCAAAACATGGGACGTGCTGGAATTTGCCCATATTTAATGCACACACAATATTGCTGGCGTTGTCCGATGCCACAAATCCACAGGAGAGTCCAATTGGGGTAAGCCATTCCGCGATGATCTTCCTCAGTTGCCGTAAGAGGTTTTCAGCTGTGTGCGTATTCTGGAAACCGGTGATACAAAGCGTAGCCTGCCTAGGAAAGAGTTGGCGTTTGCGAGATGCTGCTACTGGTGCCGCCGCTGCTGTTCTTGCGGCGGGAGTCCATACATCTACCCAGTGGGCTGTCACAGTCATATAGTCCTGACCCTGCCCTGCTCCACTTGTCCACATGTCCGTGGTTAAGTGGACATTGGGTACAACTGCATTTTTTAGGACACTGGTGAGTCTTTTTCTGACGTCCGTGTACATTCTCGGTATCGCCTGCCTAGAGAAGTGGAACCTAGATGGTATTTGGTAACGGGGGCACACTGCCTCAAGAAATTGTCTAGTTCCCTGTGAACTAACGGCGGATACCGGACGCACGTCTAACACAAACATAGTTGTCAAGGCCTCAGTTATCCGCTTTGCAACAGGATGACTGCTGTGATATTTCATCTTCCTCGCAAAGGACTGTTGGACAGTCAATTGCTTGGTGGAAGTAGTAAAAGTGGGCTTACAACTTCCCCTCTGGGATGACCATCGACTCCCAGCAGCAACAACAGCAGCGCCAGCAGCAGTAGGCGTTACACGCAAGGATGCATCGGAGGAATCCCAGGCAGGAGAGGACTCGTCAGAATTGCCAGTGACATGGCATGCAGGACTATTGGCATTCCTGGGGAAGGAGGAAATTGACACTGAGGGAGTTGGTGGGGTGGTTTGCGTGAGCTTGGTTACAAGAGGAAGGGATTTACTGGTCAGTGGACTGCTTCCGCTGTCGCCCAAAGTTTTTGAACTTGTCACTGACTTATTATGAATGCGCTGCAGGTGACGTATAAGGGAGGATGTTCCGAGGTGGTTAATGTCCTTACCCCTACTTATTACAGCTTGACAAAGGCAACACACGGCTTGACAAATGTTGTCCGCATTTCTGGTGAAATACTTCCACACCGAAGAGCTGATTTTTTTGGTATTTTCACCAGGCATGTCAACGGCCCTATTCCTCCCACGGACAACAGGTGTCTCCCCGGGTGCCTGACTTAAACAAACCACCTCACCATCAGAATCCTCCTTGTCAATTTCCTCCCCAGCGCCAGCAACACCCATATCCTCCTCATCCTGGTGTACTTCAACACTGACATCTTCAATCTGACTATCAGGAACTGGACTGCGGGTGCTCCTTCCAGCATTTGCAGGGGGCGTGCAAATGGTGGAAGGCGCATGCTCTTCACATCCAGTGTTGGGAAGGTCAGGCATCGCAACCGACACAATTGGACTCTCCTTGTGGATTTGGGATTTCGAAGAACGCACAGTTCTTTGCGGTGCTTTTGCCAGCTTGAGTCTTTTCAGTTTTCTAGCGAGAGGCTGAGTGCTTCCATCCTCATGTGAAGCTGAACCACTAGCCATAAACATAGGCCAGGGCCTCAGCCGTTCCTTGCCACTCCGTGTGGTAAATGGCATATTGGCAAGTTTACGCTTCTCCTCCGACAATTTTATTTTAGATTTTGGAGTCCTTTTTTTACTGATATTTGGTGTTTTGGATTGTACATGCTCTGTACTATGACATTGGGCATCGGCCTTGGCAGACGACGTTGCTGGCATTTCATCGTCTCGGCCATGACTAGTGGCAGCAGCTTCAGCACGAGGTGGAAGTGGATCTTGATCTTTCCCTAATTTTGGAACCTCAACATTTTTGTTCTCCATATTTTAATAGGCACAACTAAAAGGCACCTCAGGTAAACAATGGAGATGGATGGATACTAGTATACTTATGGATGGACGAGCGACTGCCGACACAGAGGTAGCTACAGCTGTGGACTACCGTACTGTGTCTGCTGCTAATATAGACTGGATGATAAGGAGATGAAATTAATATATATATATATATATATATATATATATAATATCACTAGTACTGCAGCCGGACAGGTATATATATTTATTATGTAATGACTGATGACGGACCTGCTGGACACTGTCAGCTCAGCAGCACCGCAGACTGCTACAGTAAGCTACTATAGTAGTATGTATAAAGAAGAAAGAAAAAAAAAAACCACGGGTAGGTGGTATACAATTATGGATGGATGAGCGACTGCCGACACAGAGGTAGCTACAGCCGTGGACTACCGTACTGTGTCTGCTGCTAATATAGACTGGATGATAATGAGATGAAATCAATATATATTATATCACACTAGTACTGCAGCCGGACAGGTAGATATATTTATTATGTAATGACTGATGACGGACCTGCTGGACACTGTCAGCTCAGCAGCACCGCAGACTGCTACAGTAAGCTACTATAGTAGTATGTATAAAGAAGAAAGAAAAAAAAAAAACACGGGTAGGTGGTATACAATTATGGATGGACGAGCGACTGCCGACACAGAGGTAGCTACAGCCGTGGACTACCGTACTGTGTCTGCTGCTAATATAGACTGGATGATAATGAGATGAAATCAATATATATATATATATAATATCACTAGTACTGCAGCCGGACAGGTATATATATTTATTATGTAATGACTGATGACGGACCTGCTGGACACTGTCAGCTCAGCAGCACCGCAGACTGCTACAGTAAGCTACTATAGTAGTATGTATAAAGAAGAAAGAAAAAAAAAAAACACGGGTAGGTGGTATACAATTATGGATGGATGAGCGACTGCCGACACAGAGGTAGCTACAGCCGTGGACTACCGTACTGTGTCTGCTGCTAATATAGACTGGATGATAATGAGATGAAATCAATATATATATATATAATATCACTAGTACTGCAGCCGGACAGGTATATATATTTATTATGTAATGACTGATGACGGACCTGCTGGACACTGTCAGCTCAGCAGCACCGCAGACTGCTACAGTAAGCTACTATAGTAGTATGTATAAAGAAGAAAGAAAAAAAAAAACCACGGGTAGGTGGTATACAATTATGGATGGACGAGCGACTGCCGACACAGAGGTAGCTACAGCCGTGGACTACCGTACTGTGTCTGCTGCTAATATAGACTGGATGATAAGGAGATGAAATTTATATATATATATATATATAATATCACTATTACTGCAGCCGGACAGGTATATATATTTATTATGTAATGACTGATGACGGACATGCTGGACACTGTCAGCTCAGCAGCACCGCAGACTGCTACAGTAAGCTACTATAGTAGTATGTATAAAGAAGAAAGGAAAAAAAAAAAACACGGGTAGGTGGTATACAATTATGGATGGACGAGCGACTGCCGACACAGAGGTAGCTACAGCCGTGGACTACCGTACTGTGTCTGCTGCTAATATAGACTGGATGATAATGAGATGAAATCAATATATATATATATAATATCACTAGTACTGCAGCCGGACAGGTATATATATTTATTATGTAATGACTGATGACGGACCTGCTGGACACAGTCAGCTCAGCAGCACCGCAGACTGCTACAGTAAGCTACTATAGTAGTATGTATAAAGAAGAAAGAAAAAAAAAAACCACGGGTAGGTGGTATACAATATTATATATATATATTATATACAATTATATATATATATATATATATATATATTAAACTGGTGGTGACTGGTGGTCAGGTCACTGGTCACACTATCAGCAACTTGCAAGTAGTACTCCTAAGCAGACAATCACAATATATATTATACTGGTGGTCAGTGTGGTCACAATGGCAGTGTGGCACTCTGGCAGCAAAAGTGTGCACTGTATGTTATATGTACTCCTGAGTCCTGCTCTCAGACTCTAACTGCTCCCCACTGTCAGTGTCTCCCCCACAAGTCAGATAATATACAGTCACACTATCTATCACTTCAGCAAGTAACTAGTACTCCTCCTAATGCTCCCCAAAATTACTACTGTGTCTCTCTCTACTGTCTCACTCTCTTCTCTATAAACGGAGAGGACGCCAGCCACGTCCTCTCCCTATGAATCTCAATGCACGTGTGAAAATGGCGGCGACGCGCGGCTCCTTATATAGAATCCGAGTCTCGCGATAGAATCCGAGCCTCGCGAGAATCCGACAGCGGGATGATGACGTTCGGGCGCGCTCGGGTTAACCGAGCAAGGCGGGAAGATCCGAGTCGCTCGGCCCCGTGTAAAAAAACATGAAGTTCGGGCGGGTTCGGATTCCGAGGAACCGAACCCGCTCATCCCTATTTGAAACCCCACTTTTCTCAAAACTGCAGCTTCTACCCAGTATGGGATATATTAGAAGCAATAAATTCTTAAAGTACACCTTATGGAGGCCACCCCAGGGAAATCTGCCATCGAAGCCTGAGATGTGTACAGTTTTCAGCATGGTATAGAATCCCCAGGAGAAGATATACATTCTGTAGTATAGGACAAAGTCCCTTAAACATGGTAAAGTGGATTACACATACACAGGAAAATGTCAACACAGTTTCCCCACTAGAATATCTTCAGAGAGTCACAGAGCACAAGAAGCCAGCCACAGCGCACCATCATAGGCTTTTATAAAGATAAAAACCCTGCTGACTAGCGTAACCTTAACAGGGTAGCTAGTACATAATATCACTCCCCTTTTATAACACCTTTTACCTCAGTGTAGTTATGTGGAAGACAGCGTTCCCTGTCAGCGTGTGTCTTCAGGAAGAAAATGGCGCTGGCTAGTGCTGGATCCGCTCTGAGGAGAAGCTCCGCCCCTGTAATGGCGCGTCTTCCCGCACTTTGATATTATACTGGCCTGAGGTAATTTTTGCAGCAACTAGTGGGTTAGACCTTGAAAGCTATATTTGACCAGTGTAGGGTATCGCGCTGGCCCAGGACGCCCCTCACAGTGTGCCGCTGAGCCTTTTGGAGTGCAGCCTGTCAGAGCTGCGCTCCCACCCTTGTACCGCCATTCCCACCGGGGTCCTGCTTACCGGGACTCCGGCATCAGATTCACCACTCTTTTTTCTTCTGGCTCTGATAGGGGGTGGCGGCATGCTGCGGGAGTGAGCGATCGCCTTGGGCGGCCAACGATCATCACCCTCAGGAGCTCAGTGTCCTGTCAGCAGAGATAGGGGCCATTAACCTTAAGGGTTGGATCCTACTCCCCCCTAAGTCCCACGAAGCAGTGAGGCTGTTGCCAGCAGCCTGCCTGTAAAATAACAAACTCTAGAAAACAATAAAACTAAGAAAACTCCTAGGAGCTCCTCTAGCTGTGACCGGCTCGTCCAGGCACATTTTCTAAACTGAGTCTGGTAGGAGGGGCATAGAGGGAGGAGCCAGACCACACTGTTAAACTCTTAAAGTGTCAGTGGCTCCCAAAGGACCCGTCTATACCCTATGGTACTAAATGGAACCCTAGCATCCTCTAGGACGTAAGAGAAATATAAGTTCTGTGCTTGAAGTCCAATACTGCTGTATACCGGCACACTTCCAGCACTGGAAATGCATGAATGCTAGCCTCACAGATAAAATGTGGCAAATAAGTTGTTTTTTAAATCCACACACAAATTCACCATTATATATTGGAATGGGACTACAACCTCAGGCTTCCACATAAAAATACAGTAGGTCCATCATCCTGAGAGCGTGATGATGGCCATTCAGCTACTCTATCTGCCCATACTGTTGACCATGAATGAGAAGTTTTTTTGTTATATTTATTTATTCCTCATGAAATTATTTACTGTATTTGCTACATTTACACATTTAGGGAGATATGGATGCTGTCAATGTACATGCCCACACAGCACAGGTCATGGTCCCTCCACTTCCATCCATAGACAGTTGATCATTTTCAGCCCCAGCCATTAATACAGCTCTATACATAACATGGTCTTTTAAAGGCTTTCAAGTCAGGAAGATGCTGGTCATTCATACTGAACCACTCAAGTCATTAGGAAGGTTTAGTGGGTTTGATTCAGAGGAGGATGCAGCTGAAGGCATGACTGCTAATGATGCTGCCGATGGAATTTGAGACTCCCACCGTTGCTTTGTGTATGCATCATTAGCTGCACAGGAAAAAAAAGCATTTTGTTTCCCCCAGCACCCTGGATGATAACAGTAACCAGATTTAAATCCCAATAAATATTGGAATTCAGAGATCTCAGTTACATTTACACAAATGTATGAATAAGCCTCAAAGCCACATCAAGGCCTCTCTGTATATTTGGGGTCCCTAGCACTATATCTAGGTGCAGGGTGTGGCACCCCAAAAAATCAGCATAAGCCAGAAAGCCCAGTGCAGCATACCAGTGAAAAAGCTATAGTGTTAATAAATTAGTGTTAGGAAGCCAAAGCTATAAAGGAAGTGATACAAAAATTAGATTTCATTAAAATGGAGAAATAGTGTTAAAGAAATTAGTAAGTGATAAGTGTTAATAGAATGTAAAGTTATGGCACACTAAGGCCATCAAGCTCAGCCAGTCCAGAGGCACCACACCCCACACCTCCATTACCCCAATCTGGGTCTATGATTAACCAGCAATGATAATGCAACCCCATAATGCTCCATATGGCATGTCAGGGCCTGCACCTTCTCCTAATGCAGGAACCTCTCTGCCTCTCACAACAGACATATATAGTGGCAGATGCTCAATTAGCTTAGTGATATCATTCAGGTGCATGAAAGAAAGGGGCATTTCTAAGCAAGAAAAAAAAGGCATTTTGTTTCCCCTAGCACCCTGAATGATAACAGTAACCAGATTTAAATCCCACACAATATTGGAATTCAGAGATCTCAGTATTCCAATATTGTGTGAGATTTAAATCTGGCTACTGTTATCATTCAGGGTGCTGGGGGAAACAAAATGTATTTTTTTTTCTTGCTTAGAAATACCCCTCCCTTTTAAGCACCTGAATGATATCTCTAAGCTAATTGAGCATCTGCCACTATATATATCATTAGCTGCACATCAGTCACACCATCAAACCGGCTCTATGGAGGAACAGAATGCCCGTCTGAACATGGCAGCTGAAGTTAGTGCAATTGTGGAAAAAGTCACAGCTGTTAGAGGCACATCCATGACATGCCCCCTTGTCTGGGTGGCCACCCCATGTTACCTCCCAGGAATGCCCACCAAAATTGCCTCTCTCTGCTTACAAATTTGTTTTGCATATGCTAGTGGTAACCATTAGATGCATATGGAGACTTAAAACAATGGCCACTTGCATCTGCGCACATCTCTGTATCAGGTCCAGTGTGTACTGACATATACATCATGTTCACTATACTGTTGGTATCAGCACACACAATGACCCCTGGTTACCTAGTCAATGCTTTATGGCTCAGCTACGATGATGGTTACAGTTGGGAAACTGTCTCATATTGCAAAAACATAGGTGTGGATAGATTATGAGTTGTAAAATGAGGACATCCCCTTTAGTGGATGAGCATGTCCACAATTTTTAAATGAGTAAATATGAGTATCTTATTTTGAAATTAAATGGACTGTTTATACTTCTCTAATTGAGACAACACTATGGGGGATATCCAATTACCTCTGGTCAGTGCCCATGGGTAATTGTATTGCCGTGGGCTATCCTATTAGCCCCAATGCAGCACGCTCCTCCCCCCGAAGCCAGCACTTATCTGGGATTATCCTTGATCAGCAGGCTGCCGATGCCGTAATAACACATGGAATCGGGGACTTATCCCCAAACCCATTTGTTATTGTGGGTCCATTTTCAGGTCAATAAAATGACCTCTAATTGGATACCCCAATAATGACAATCCGTCATTAGTCATGATATCCGGCTGTTTTATCAGCCGAAAACGGATCAAGGCTAATTGGATACCCCTGAGAGTCAATCTTTGCAGAACTGAAAAGGGTAAAAGCTGGATAAACATTATAGTACACAGAATAGTCCAGTTCTATACTAAATATACATAAAAATATTTTTTTATCATCAGTCAAAAGAAGTGGTCAGGAGACCATGAAATATGTTGTTATTTTCTGCTGAGAAGGATACGTATATCTTCTAGAACAGGACTTTCATTCCCTTATCATCCTTGTCATAAGTTTTTATATTTTTTTTACCTTTATATAATATTTTGCTGAAACACTTTGCCTAGGTTGTGGTAAATTAGCATTATATTGCATAAACAACCATGTACTGGCAAAAATGTGCACTCTTTAATCTTTATAAGCTTTTATTTTGATGAACATCATATTTTCCACATTTTGAGGCAGAAGCCTCCTATACTTATCACTGATAAAAATTCCTGGCTGTGCTGAAAACTCTGAATACACACTTGAGGGTGGGCAGCTTAAGTAATACAAAGCCAGGGTCTCCAAATTACCTTTTTTTCATTCCACTAGTCAAAGGGACTCTGTGACATGTCTATTTGTTTGCTGTCATGAAAATAATCCTCCACCATCATCTGGATGGAGTTATGGTAGAGGTGTCACTAATTTTAGGCAATTCTATTAGACCAACCAGATGTCAAAATGTTGTGTTGACTCTTCTGCATCATCACTGGGTTTTTTGGAAAAGCTGAGTTTTCCCTGGCAACTACCGGAGAAACTAAAGGAGGAGATGTCATCATGTTGTGTACCACTTGAGCTGCCAATTTGCTCACCAGGAGCTCTTTGCATCTTAAAATCTGAGTCATGTGAAAAAAAAGACATGACATATGACTTAAACCTAGGATCAAGCACGGTCGCCAAAATGTAGTGTTCCAATTTCAAGATGTTGGCAACCCTGCCCAACATACTTTGTGGATTTACTTTGTTTCATCTCCACCTTCAATTTCTCTAGCTGATTTTTAAAAATCCTAATTAGAGGAATCACCTGATTCAAGCTAGCAGTGTTGGAACTCACTTCATAGTTGGCTACTTCAAAGGGTTTGAGCACCTTGCACAAGACATACAGATGGGTCCACCTTTATCTTGGCCTATAATAGGATTAATTGAGCCAGGGCAGTTGGACTTAATCCCCTGCTGTAATTACTTAATCCCCTGATGTATTGTTCTCTGTATTGTATTGCAGCTGAGAACAATAGATGAAGGGCTTACGCTAATAAACCGTGGTGTGCCTAGGCACAGCAGAGAAGCCAAGATGAGCGTAGACCCATCTGTAAAGTATTCTACATTGTACTGGGCTAAGGTACACTCCCTCTCCTCTCCCAGTGTCATGGCTTTTTGTATAGCTATGTGAGACCAGATGCCTTCTTGCCCTTACTGGCTAGGCACAACTGGATTCAATAACAGGTGGTAAGAGGGAATCCCCTAATGGCCAGGTCCCGTGTCACCCTAACCCAATTTGTGATCGCTGTGCGTAGCCAGTGAGGGAAAGAATCAGAAACAGCTTTATTGGCCAGGTGTACTCACGTACACTAGGAGTTTTAATGTACAGCAAAAAATTCCTAGTGTACGTGAGTAATATGTACGTGGCCAATAAAGCTGATTCCTATTCTTTCCCTCACTGGCTACGCACAGTGATCACAGATTGGGTTAGGGTGACACGGGACCTGGCCAATAGGGGATTGCCTCTTACCACCTGTTATTGAATCCAGCCACTGCACAGTAAGTGGGTATGATGCTAAAACCACCAGGCTTCTAATTCATGGCACCTGGAAAAATGTTTCTGCTGTATATGCATTGACACGCTTTTATCACACCTCCTGTCTGGCATCAGTTGACGCTTACTAGTCATCAAGGTAGGTCCGATCCTGCATGGTAGCTTTGCAGAGGGCATAACTTGGAGATGCTGGGCTTACTCTGGAGAGGCGGAGAACAGGAATGCTTTGTTAGATTCTTGTTTATTGCAAGATGAAAGGCAATCATCATCTTGAAGGCATAGTTGTTTATTTGCCAAATGGCCTTTATTAGCCAAATGGCATTGCTCAGAGGGTGTCATGAAATGATCACTCACCTCTGCGGGTTCTGGGGTAAGTCTGTTGCTGGCGCGGTTGCTCGTGGTGCTGTGCGGCCATGTGGGGATGCGGCGTGGTCAGCGGCAGAGGTGATGCAGGTTCTGGGAGCCAGGAGTGCAGGGACCAAATGGCTAAAGGCACCGCTGTGTGTCTGCAGTATAGGAGGGGGCCATGTTGGAGCCCAAATGAGCACCCGAGAGCACTTCTGAAACATCTGTGGGTAAGTGTTAGCCAATCCCGTGCTTGTGCTGCCTTTAAGTAGGTTGGGATTATGTTACTTTGAGCCAGTGCTTTGTTGTATCTACTCTATGCCCTAGCTCTGTGCTCTCTCCATGGATTTCCATGTGATTCCAGTGGCCCAGATATCGCCTCCGCTCCCAGAGGTCTGCCTGCAGCCTTCACTGCAAAAGATCCACCAGCTCCCTGCTGTGCTCTCAGTCAATTGCTCTCCCACTGGCAACTAGTGAATTTCCAGAGTCTTGTGAGAGGTTACCCTGTCTGCCTGCTTCAATCACACAGCCTTTGGAGGATTCTACTAAACTCAGGTGCACGTTTAATCAGCTCTCAGCTTAACCCATTGAACACCATTGTCATCTGCTGCAGTTTCACAGTGCTGTGTTATCTTAATAACTTGCAAGTATTCCATTCAGTATTGTATTTTCATTGTTGCTGCAATCAAGGACAATTCTTCACAGCCTTCCAGTTTAATTTTTAAGCTTCAGTACAAGTCTCTACAGTTATTCATTTATGTCTGCAATATCCAGTTAACACTCCTTACAATTTGGCACCAATCATTTCTTCATTTGGACAATTCGTCATTCATTCACAAGCCTGTTTAAAAACTCAGTTATATGAACATTTCTTTAATGTATCTTTAAGACTGTTCCTGCTTATCATTATACCATTCATTGCAATACGTCAGTATATATACATAGTAACATAGTAACATAGTATCTGAGGTTGAAAAAAGACAATTGTCCATCGAGTTCAACCTATTTGTGGTCTCCTATGCATGATGATTTGACTAAAATTTCTGACTGATGCTGCTGTCAGCCGTTACATTTTATCCCTATTTATAGTAACTATAATGCATGACTATGCACCATACCCCTGGATATCCTTATCCATTAGGAATTTATCTAACCCATTCTTAAAGGTGTTGACAGATTCCGCCATTACAACTCCCTCGGGCAGGGAATTCGAAACATGTATTGTCCTTACCGTGAAAAAGCCTTTACGCCGTATTGTGCGGAATCTCCTCTCCTCTAACCTGAGCGAGTGTCCACGAGTCCTCTGTGTTGATCTAACCAAAAACAGGTCCCGCGCAAGCTCTGTGTATTGTCTCCTTATATATTTGTAGATGTTGATCATATCCCCTCTTAGTCTCCGCTTTTCCAATGTAAACATGCCTAGTCTTTCAAGCCTTTCCTTGTATTCCATCGTCTCCATGCCCTTAATTAGTTTGGTCTCCCTCCTCTGTACCTTTTCAAGCTCCAGGATATCCTTTTTGTAGTACGGTGCCCAGAATTGTACACAGTATTCAAGGTGTGGCCTCACTAATGATTTATATAACGGGAGTATAATACTCTCGTCCCTAGCATCAATACCCCGTTTTATGCATGCTAATATCTTATTAGCCTTCTTTGCTGCAGTCCTACTTTGGGTACTACTGCTTAGCTTGCTATCAATGAGGACACCTAAGTCCTTTTCCAGTACAGAATCCCCTAATTTTACCCCATTTAGTAGGTAGGTGTAATTTATGTTCTTGTTACCACAGTGCATTACCTTACACTTGTCTGTGTTGAAGCGCATTCTCCATTTGGCTGCCCATGCTTCTAATTTAACTAAGTCGTTCTGAAGAGACTCGGCATCCTCCTCTGTATTTATAGCCTTACACAATTTGGTATCAACTGCAAAAATTGACACCATGCTCTCTAGACCTTCTGTTAGGTCGTTAATGAAAATATTGAACAATAGCGGTCCTAATACTGAGCCTTGCGGCACACCACTTAGCACTTCAGTCCAAGTTGAAAAAGATCCATTAACCACAACGCGCTGCTTCCTATTATCTAACCAGTTTTTGACCCAAGTGCATATT
The DNA here is from genome assembly GCF_028390025.1 of Pseudophryne corroboree. Taxonomy (NCBI): domain Eukaryota; kingdom Metazoa; phylum Chordata; class Amphibia; order Anura; family Myobatrachidae; genus Pseudophryne; species Pseudophryne corroboree. The sequence goes on along the minus strand of NC_086455.1, from coordinate 94,234,427 downwards.
GTGCTTCCTAGCCCTGATTCTTGTAGCTTGTAGATAAGTCTCATGTGTGGTACAGTATCGAACGCTTTGGCAAAGTCTAAAACGATTACATCCACGTCTTTACCCTGATCTAGGTTTGCGCTTACTGTTTCATAAAAGCCAAGTAAGTTGGTTTGACAGGATCTGTCCTTCATAAACCCATGTTGATTCCTTTTAATGACCTTATTGGTTTCAAGGAACTTCTAAATACTATCTCTTAGAATACCTTCCAATACTTTCCCCACTATAGATTGATAAAGCTAAATATTTATCTTACTTAAAACCCTTTAAGAGGCCTAAGAACACTGTACGCTATTGACGTCTGGAGTACCGTAAGGGTACGCACGTTGCGTAACAATCGCTTAGCCGTAGTCGAGACGCTCACGCGTTACGTTCGCTCACGGCCAAGAGATCACAGGCAGGCCCGCTATTGGCTGCCGACTAACGTTATGGTTCGCTATAGCGTAGCGGACGCTCGGGACCACGAGGAGATCACCAGCGGCGCAGACGCTCACAACGTTAAACCTTTACATGTAAACCATGAACAATGTATTATACAGAAAAACCTTAGTGTAATGGTGGGGTGTAGATGCAACACAATGTAACCTTATTAACTTAAAGCTGTTCGAGCGTCTCCGACGCTCTGAGAATACTTAACACTATAAGAAATACACAAATACCGGGCTTAGGGTCTAACGCCTTATATGAATGTTATACTTGCAAAAGAATAATACCATACAAGTCATACACTACCAATATAACATAGACTAACTAACCAGATAACTACACAGGAAATACAATACAATACAAGTACGTTTAAGGGAAAATGAGAGAAAGAGGAGAAGAGAGAGAGAGAGAGAGATATGGCCCACAATACCAATAAAGACAATATGATTGCGGAGAAAACTTACGCTCAAGGGAAACAATCGCATGCGCCTCTGGATATCCAGCTCCCGATTATCAGCAATGAGAACCGTTGAAGAGTGAGAGCTGGATATGATCTGCTTGTCTATTTATGCCCCACACACAATACAATTCAATGGTTCCTACAATCTCATTGTTCATTGGACACAGGAATTCATCTTCGCATTATAACAAAAGGTCATAGGTTGATTCATACAGGTGGGCTGTGACTATTTCCAACTGCTCAGGTGGGTGGGAAACTAGGTTTCCCGCCGCATGGATAAGTAAGTGCAAATAATAGTAAAAGTACATAAACTTCTTATGTCCATAACTATTCGCACGAGCGATTAATCTGCTTCAAACCAACACCGGAATATTGCTAATTAAATACTCTTCCGATGGATACTAAACACCACTGTATAACCCTTGTCTGACCCTTCATATTAATCAAAGAGGGATCTCTCTGTCTATGAACATGCTACCTTAACTAAACTTTCAGATTCTATCAAAGGGACCATAATCTACAAAATACATTATATAGTTAAAATATGTTACGAACGAGTCGCCCGCCAGACGCACATAAACTTTACCGTAAATGCGCACACTGTGCGCCCGCGGGTGCACGCAACAGCGAGTATGCGCACGCACGGCAGGGCTCATGAACGTGCAACAGGCACTCGCATGAGGTGCAAATATGGCAGTGTGTAGCGTGATATTTTTCTGACTTTGACAGTCCACCCTTTGGCAGTCAACAATAACTGCCACTTCCTAAAACATTTCAAAAAGAGAAAAATATATGTCAAGTGTAAATACATTTCTATGATTGGGTAGGGGAGGAGAGGAGAAGGTAGGAAAAGGGTATGACCTATTGAGATAGCAGAAGCATGTGTGTATGAATCCATGTTTGGGGGGGGGTCATGTATCATCGTGCCGTACGTGTTTTAAATCAAGCTTCGAGGTATTGCGAAGTATACATTCGAATTCCTTCTTATCCCGTGGTACGGGTCTGTGGATGGGCTGTCAAACTTTACTGAGCTCTTTTCGGCTGTGGTTGTAACAAAATGGGGGAGCACATTTTAGTTGATGATACATGAATGGGGGAATATGTGATTGCTGATATCTGTGCGGGTAATCCTTATCGACTATGTGTGTAATTACCTGAAGGTTGTAGAGATGAAGATAAGACACAATTATGGTAAATGCAGTGGTATTCTATGTCAGGTTAATGAACATTTGTCGGTTGAAGTCTTGTTCGGTGTCTGTTGAATGCAGTCTTCTTTGGGCTTTTGCCAAAAGGTGTGGGCAAAAAGCTTTGTCAATGTCCATAGACTTACAAAAGTGTTGGGCTAGCGTAATTTTAAAATTTCTAGGGAAACTGGGGGTCTATGGCATAGTTCATCAAATATCTGTGTATAAGGTTGTCAAAACTTCTTCTTTAATCCATCAGTTGTCTGTATACAGGGTCATCAAATTCCTCGTCAAAAGTGGGTCTTTTTACCTTGGAAAAACCGGACAAACAGGTGAAAGAAACGGACCGTATAATCGCATTTTCATCACATCATTGTTTCTACAGTTGGGTCATAAATCAAATCCATTGGAATTACAATTTCCTCACTCCTTAGACTCATTACCCTGGTACTATGGCCCTCATTCCGAGTTGATCGGTCGCAAGGCGAATTTAGCAGAGTTACACACGCTAAGCCGCCGCCTACTGGGAGTGTATCTTAGCTTCTTAAAATTGCGACCGATGTATTCGCAATATTGCGATTACTAACTACTTAGCAGTTTCAGAGTAGCTCCAGACTTACTCTGCCTGTGCGATCATTTCAGTGCTTGTCGTTCCTGGTTGACGTCACAAACACACCCAGCGTTCGCCCAGGCACTCCCACCGTTTCCCCGGCCACTCCTGCGTTTTTTCCGGAAACGGTAGCGTTTTCAGCCACACGCCCCTGAAACGCCGTGTTTCCGCCCAGTAACACCCATTTCCTGTCAATCACATTACGATCGCCGGAGCGAAGAAAAAGCCGTGAGTAAAAATACTTTCTTCATAGTAAAGTTACTTGGCGCAGTCGCAGTGCGAACTTTGCGCATGCGTACTAAGCGGATTTTCACTGCGATGCGATGAAAAATACCGAGCGAACAACTCGGAATGAGGGCCCATGTTTGCACTTCATTAAAGCCTGACCGCATCTAAATATCAAGCCAATCGTTATGACAACACCTAAGATACATAGGAGAAACTTCCCTACATCCATTATGACTCCTTGAGCCCATTCTCCTAAACCAGAGAACCAATTTCGCGGGTTCAACCATGACACCCAACCAGTCAGCTCATTACCCACAGCAGCAAGGGTGAGATTGTGTCTCCTGCGAAATTCCCACTTTAATTGGAGAATATCGTCCATCTTTTGGTCTATGACCTCGACCGGATCCTCGGTACTATTCGTTATATATGTGCAGCATTTTACGCCGTACTGCGTTGCCAGTGTGACACAATATCCACCTGTTACTGCTGTGAGATAATTAAGAACCATTCTATGCTGAACCAGTTCTATTTTATAAGCTTGAAGTTCTCTTCCAGTATACCTAAACGTGTCATCATACATTTCTGTGATATTGTCTAACAAATTTGCAAGCGCAGAGATATATCTATAGTTCAGCACTCCTCTAGCGGTGCGAGTGAAATCTAACGCAATTAGGACCTGAATCCCGGTGGATTCATGGATCATGTCAGAGGCCAAATGCTCTGTCCTTTCTGTCAGTTGCCTTTTAACTACGTGCTCGTAGTGGGTGTGAGTATAAGGAGCTTGGGCACCACGGTGTATATCTTTCATTTTGGCATGTGATACAGTCATTACTTCAGGCAGTACTTTTCCAATATAACACAATCCTTCAGAGTTTGGGGCAAGCCACTTATACGCCTTCCTCCCGCATATGAAATATGCAGCATCGGGGAGAACATATGGGACGGAGTAGGACATAACCATATTACACATCTTCCATGTGAAATCTCCTAACCCTAATTCTCCCATCAGTCTGGTACACGTATCAGTTTGTACGATATGTGCACAGTATCCTGGTGATACCTCTCCAACTCTCGTAATCCTACTTCCTAGGGTATACCTATATCGGAAAGATTTTTCTCTACTGGCTATGTGGCGTATAAGCTCTGTACCTGTCGGCATTCTATCTGCTCTATATGAAAAGGTCATGGTTTGGTTACTCCATGACACTTCCCAATTTCCCGGCTTTCGGGGATTGGAAATGTTAAAACATATTAGGGATCTATCCACATGATATTGGTGGAGCTTCAAACTAGGAGGACTGGAGATATTAAACCTCCTGTCCACCGGTCTCCCACCCTTTAGCTCAAGTACCTCCCCTACCATTAAAGGAAATGGTACTAGTCCTGATTTGCTATGACCTTGAGGTACTTGAGAGCATACCCAACAATCTGTTTGATTTAACACACTACCCACTAAGGAGTGATAGTCACTCAAGGGGTGCCGGTCTATGTGGATATTAAAACTGGATTGGCATTTCTTGATGCACCCATCCTCAACTACATTGTCACAGAGCCTACAGATACAGTTTTCTTCAGCTAACAATCCTTTACAATTCCTTCTATTGTCAATGCTATCGGATCGTTTTCTGATACTCGCCTTTACTTGTTGGTTAAGTTGTTCTTGGAAAACTACGCCTCCATCTTTGTCATCAGAACCCATTCCAGAACCTTTCTCGACCTCCATGGTACTCTCGCCGGAACAGACTGCTCTGGTCAACATCATGGTCAACAGGAAAATCCGGATCACAGTCTCTTGGGGCAAGTCCATCTTATAGGAGAAACGAAGAAGAATGAGAAGGGGGAAAAAATAATTTGAGGGAGAGGGGATGGGAAGTGGAGAAAAACAATAAAAGGGAACAGGGAATCGACAACTGCTTTTGATCTTGTGATTTTCAATGCTCAGGTGCCGCCTCAGTCCTCCTGGAACAGACACTCCAGTGATAAAACTTCCTCTACCGTCTGTTCCTTATCACGGGACCTCTCTGGATCAGCAACCTTCTTACAATGGGACGAATGAACCCAAGTCTCTCTCTCGGCAACCTTCAATGCTGTAGTGCTAGTCAATAAGACTTGGTATGATCCTTCCCATCTGTCAATAAGGCAACCTGAGCGTAGAAAATTCCGTATCATTACATAATCCCCAGGTTCAATGTCATGACAACTACTATCTGGTAAATCAGGAATCACTAACTTCAAATTATCATTTTGATTCCTTAGCTGTTTACTCATGTTAATCAGATACTTTACAGTCACTTCATTGTTACACTTCAAATCATCCTGAGGGTTAATCATAACATGCGGTTGTCGACCAAACAAGGGCCCTCATTCCGAGTTGTTCGCTCGGTATTTTTCATCGCATCGCAATGAAAATCCGCTTAGTACGCATGCGCAATGTTCGCACTGCGACTGCGCCAAGTAACTTTGCTATGTAGAAAGTAATTTTACTCACAGCTTTTTCATCGCTCCGGCGATCGTAATGTGATTGACAGGAAATGGGTGTTACTGGGCGGAAACACGGCGTTTCAGGGGCGTGTGGCTGAAAACGCTACCGTTTCCGGAAAAAACGCAGGAGTGGCCGGAGAAACGGTGGGAGTGCCTGGGCGAACGCTGGGTGTGTTTGTGACGTCAAACAGGAACGACAAGCACTGAACTGATCGCACAGGCAGAGTAAGTCTGAAGCTACTCTGAAACTGCTAAGTAGTTAGTAATCGCAATATTGCGAATACATCGGTCGCAATTTTAAGAAGCTAAGATTCACTCCCAGTAGGCGGCGGCTTAGCGTGTGTAACTCTGCTAAATTCGCCCTGCGACCGATCAACTCGGAATGAGGGCCAAGATTTCAAAGGGAGACAGATTAAGAGGGGACCTGGGAGTGGTTCTGATGCTGTATAGTACAATGGGTAAAGCTTCTGGCCATGTCAATCCTGTTTCTGCCATAACTTTGCTCAGTTTATTTTTAATAGTGCTGTTCACTCTTTCCACCTTCGCACTCGCCTGTGGACGGTATGGAGTGTGCAGTTTGCTATCAATTCCCATCAACTTACACATTCCTTGAAAGACATCACCTGTAAAATGGGTACCCCTATCACTTTCGATAATTCTAGGGATACCATATCTACATACAAATTCCTGCGCAATTTTCTTAGCAGTGAACATAGCGGTATTTGTGGCCGCCGGAAATGCTTCGACCCAATTTGAGAATACATCTATACAAACAAGTACATATTTCAAATTTCGACAAGGGGGTAATTGTATAAAGTCAATCTGTATTACCTGGAAAGGGCCGCCTGTAGGTGGGATATGAGATGGTTCTGTTGGTATTGCCTTTCCGATATTCTTTCTCAAGCAGGTAAGGCATGACATTGCTCTCTTACCTGCATGAGATGAAAATCCTGGGGCGCACCAATATGCTCTTACCAACTTGCACATTCCCTCCTTGCCCAGATGAGTCAGCCCGTGTGCTGCCTCAGCTAAACATGGAAGATATGCTCTGGGGGCCACTGGTTTACTTTGTCAATCCGTCCAGAGTCCTGAGGACTCCTGGCCATATCCCTTTGCCTTCCAGACTGCCTTTTCCTGTGTGGAACACAAATTTTGCATTTCACACAGCTTCTGTGTGTTGATGGTATTAAATACCATCAGTTGTGTGATGTCTGTCTGTCTGGGGGTACCAGCTGCTAACTTAGCAGCTTCGTCTGCTCGGCTGTCACCAAGTGATACTGGGTCCTGGCTATATGTGTGTGCTTTACACTTGATAACAGCCACTCTGGCGGGTTCCTGTATCGCTGTTAGAAGCCTTTTTATGTGAGCTGCATGCGCTACCGGTGTACCAGCTGCCGTCATGAAATTTCTGAGGCGCCATAGGGCTCCGAAATCATGGACTACCCCGAATGCGTATCTAGAGTCGGTGTAGATATTGGCTGATTTGCCCTTAGCCAATTCACATGCTCTGGTTAGGGCGACCAGTTCAGCAACCTGGGCTGAGTGAGGTGGGCCTAGCGGTTCTGCTTCTAGGGTGCCTTGGTCATCTACGACTGCGTATCCAGTACACAAGTCTCCCGAGTCCGACTGTCTGTGACAACTACCATCCGTGTAGAAGGTAAGATCTACATCTTCCAGTGGGTTGTCACTGATGTCAGGCCTTGCGGTAAAATTTTGGGTCAAATATTCCATACAATCATGTGTGTCCTCCTTTGTATTAAATTCTCCTTCCCCACCACTCTCATCCTCCACCCTTTGTGCCTGTCCAGGCACACCTGGGAGATATGTTGCAGGATTTAATGCACTGCATCTCCTTATGGTGATGTTTACGGGGGCCATTAGTGCCAATTCCCATCTTGTAAACCACGCTGATGAGACGTGTCTGGTTTGGGCAGAATTTAGCAAGGCTGACACTGCATGTGGTGTATGAATTGTGAGGTTGTGACCTAGCACTACATCTTCGCTTTTCGTTACTAGCAATGCTATCGCAGCAACGCTTCGCAAGCATGTGGGGAGGGATCGCGCTACCGTATCTAGCTGAGCGCTGTAGTATGCTACCGGCCTGCTGGCATCACCGTGCTTTTGGGTTAGGACGCCTGCTGCGCAACCAGCACTTTCTGTTCCGTACAGCTCAAAGGGTTTCCCATAGTCTGGCATACCTAATGCTGGTGCCTGCGTTAGGCACTGTTTAAGTCTCTCAAATGCCATCTCGGACTCGTCTGTGTGCGAAATCCGATCAGGCTTGTTTGAGGAAACCATCTCCTGCAAAGGTAATGCTAGAATGGAAAATCCTGGGATCCAGTTACGGCAATACCCACACATTCCTAAAAACGTTCTGATCTGTTGCTGGGTTTGTGGCAGAGTCATGTCTCTAATTGCTTGAATTCTATCAGCGGTCAGGTGTCTCAGTCCTTGTGTTAGACAGTGTCCCAAATATTTTACTTTAGTTTGGCATAATTGCAACTTGTCTTTGGAAACCTTGTGTCCTGTGTCTGAAAGATGAAACAGGAGCTGTTTCGTATCTTTCAGGGACGCTTCCAATGAATCTGAACACAGTAGTAAATCATCCACATACTGTATCAATACTGATCCACTCTCTGGTTGAAAAGACTGTAAACAATCATGCAAAGCCTGGGACAATATACTTGGACTGTCTATGAATCCTTGTGGTAATCGAGTCCATGTGTATTGGACTCCTCTGTATGTAAATGCAAACAAATATTGGCTGTCAGGGTGCAGAGGTACCGAAAAGAAAGCGGAGCAGAGGTCAATAACAGTGAAAAATTTCGCAGTGGGAGGGATTTGCATAAGGATGACAGCTGGATTTGGCACTACGGGGAACTGACTCTCAACTATTTTGTTAATCCCCCTTAGATCCTGCACTAGCCTGTAACCCCTCCCCCCACTCTTTTTAACAGGGAAGATGGGACTATTGGCTGTGCTGGATGTTCTTACCAGAATGCCCTGTTGTAGCAAGCGCTCTATTACTGGGTATACTCCTAACTCCACCTCTGGCTTCAGAGGGTATTGTGGGATTTTTGGAGCTATCCTACCATCTTTTACTTGCACAACTACTGGAGCTACGTTTGCCATCAATCCAGTGTCTTGTCCGTCTTTAGTCCACAGTGACTCTGGTATCTGGGATGTCATTTCTTCTACTTGGGATGGAGTCCTATTTGTCATAATGGTATGTGACATTAATTTTGATGGGGAGTCTAACATGTCTCGCACTTCCTGAGCGTGATTCTCAGGTATGTCCAAGAATACACCTTCAGGAGTACAATAAATGACGCACCCCATTTTACACAATAAGTCTCTTCCCAGGAGATTTGTCGGTGCCGATGCAGCCAGCAAAAAGGAATGCTTGGTATGTAAAGGCCCTATTGTAATCTCGGCTGGTTTGTTAACAGGGTAGTGCTGGACTACTCCCGTTACTCCCATGGCTGGAATTGTTTTACCAGTGGTTCTCATGCCCACTGTCGAATTTATCACTGATTTGGCCGCCCCCGTATCTACAAGAAAGTTTAATGATTTACCAGCTACATTAATTGCAATTTCGGGTTCACTTCCAAGACTTGCAATCAATTTTACTGGCTGCAGATTACAGGTATGGCCACACCCCTATTGGGTATGGTGACCTCCCTGAATCCCGCTGGCAGCAACTACTTGTGAAGGGGTTAAATGGGAACTACCAGAGGCTTGCCAGTCTCTGTTCGGGGGGTATCTTTTTGTTTCCCCTGCATGTGGCTCATAACTCCGTTTCTGCGGACCCTGCTCCCAATGTCGTGTGTTGTGTCGTTGTCTAGGGGGTTGATAAGACTTTTGTATGTTTCTCGATTTACAGTCTCGTGCAAAGTGTCCCTCTCTATGACAGGAATAACAGGTTACCACATTCGACTTACCCACAGGGTTTGGTGATTTATACAAAGGCTGCCTTGTGGTCAGGGCCTGTATACTTACGGCCATTAACTTATCACCTTGTAATTCCCTGTGTCTGGTGATATTTCGATCGTGATCCACAGCTGCCTCTCTCAAAGTAGCCACCGACAGACCTCGCCAACATGGTTGCGTGGTCTGTACCCTTGTCTTTAATGCCTCTTTTAAACCATCCATTAGTACAGATACTGCTACTTCTCGATGGTTTATGTTTGTTTTAATGTCCTCTATGCCTGTGTATTTTGCCATATCTAGTAATGCCCTGTGAAAATATTCTGCAGCAGTTTCTGACTCTTTTTGTTTAATGGAGAAAATCTTGTTCCATTTAACTACAGCTGGAAAATACTCCTTTAACTGTAAACTTATCCTTTTTACATTGTCTTTGTTGTACACATCTGTAAGAGGTACATCCTGATCCAATCCACAGTCAGCTAAAAATTGAGCCGAGTCGACATTGGAGGGTAAACAAGCCCTCAGCAATACCTGCCAGTCTTTGTTATTGGGCTCTAAAGTGTTCCCTAGGTCTCTGATGTATTTCTGGCTAGCAACTAAGTCTTTCCTAGGGTCAGGGAATTCAGACACTATGGTTCTTAATTCCATTCGGGAAAATGGGCTGTACATGGCAATGTTCCTAACAGGAGTGACTCCTGACGTGTCAGTTTTCCCATTTGGCACTGCTATTACCCTAACAGGATTTAGTATAGCAACATCATTCTGTGTAGATTCTACAGCCTGTGGTGAAATGGTTTCAGCATAGTGTATGGTGCCGTACTTACCCGTAGATACGACCTCACCTGTCCCTCCGCTAGGGGCCTTTGTTACTAATCTTAAGGGTTGGGCCGTGCCTACTGTTGTTTCTGATATGGTGGCTGCTAGAGAGAGCGCCGATATTGTTGCCGATTCGTCCTCTTGATCACACTCCTGGGGAAAGTTCAAAACAGGGTACAACTTGCACGGGTTAATACTTGCATTGGTTAACTTATTAACATTTACACAGTTGCTAAGTGTTTGTTTGTTACACCCTAATGCGTCATTCTCCGCAACCAATTTCTCTCCTGATATGTATGGTGGCGGCGGGGCCATGGCTATCAGTTTCCTGATAGGATTAGATCCCGCCGCCTGAGCCAATCCTCTCTGTATTTCACCCTCCTGTTGCCATAACTGCAAATAATCATAATGTTTGATTCGTCTCTTTGTTGATTTAATGAGACATATCCTCCTCCTTAGATTTTGTAACACTTCTGGGCTAAAGCTGCCTACTCTTGGGAACTTCTCCCCGTCATGTACCGTCATTTTCTCCCATTCATCACATAAAACCTCTGTGTGTGAACCGTATTTTTCACACATTACGTACCTTGCCGACCCGATTGGTCGGTTTGCTGAATCAACCCGAACCGAGGTTGATCGCCCCCTACCTGAACAATTGGCCCCCATACCTGTAGGTGTTGCTTTCACCACCTCTGACCTTCAATCAGGGTCTTCAGCGAACCCTTACAAAAACCAAAATGTTCAAGATAGGCTGACGGTGGCGGTTTACCGAGTACCCCACTCACTCGCCCACGCCGACCAATACGACCTACACACTGCCCTAGTGCTGGCGTACTCGACCCAGGGCCCCTATGAACCTTTGTTTACTGGAACATGTGAGTGTGATCCGCAGAGCATTAACCCTTTCCAGTAACTGTTGGTTGTTGGATAATTCCTGAGTGACCAGCGAACTTCCTTTAGAAAATAAAAAATTACACAAATCACGTCAGAATGTACAAATAGTGTTTATGACCCGTTTCGTACACAAATGGTACTGGTCAGATTAACTAATGCACACAATTACGTGCGGTACAATCAGTCTGCACATAAGCAACTAATCTTATGTGCAGAGCGACCAGTGGAATCGAAAATTACGGCTGCGAATTCCTTCAGCATGAGCTTTATTGGCCTATATGGGTTCTGCACCAACCCCCTGGGTTGTGCTCTTTTCTCTATTTATAGCGGACTTCCTTGTCTGCTGTACCTGGACCTCCTGGTCTGTTCTGGACCTCCTGGTCTGTGCTACAGTATGACCTCCTGGTCTGCTATACTCTAATGCTCAGATTTTATGTTTAACAAGGGATGCCTCCCTAGCCACCATGCACGTCACTTACATGTATGTACCCTGCGAGAACTCGACTTCTTGTGGTTCAACCTCAAAAAATTGTATAAACTTATATATGCAAACACTCACTCACCACATGTACACTTTTGTTTCTATTTCTATTTCTATTTCTGCGCAGAAATTTTCTTTCCTTTAGACCAGATGTGTTGTAAATTTGGAGAAGGATCTGTTAGTCTAAATTTCGGACACTAAAATAGATTTGCGCTATTTATCGCGTTGCCACCTTTTTGCCTGTTACAATAACACTAGCGTGTGATTTGAGTTACGTGGGCGTACCCGGACGCTCCGTTGCATAATATACGCTGCGTGCGTCGGCCTTTGAGTTGCGTACGCGAGTCTCACCCTTTGTTAGAGACACGTGTACACAAAGCAAATATCCACCGTAACACAATTTTACACGTTTATCAATGTAGATGATCCTCGATCATCTACCAAACACCACACCAATCTCTCCTTGTATCTTTAGGTAGAGCTGCGTGCGTGCTTTGCAATTTATCCCTTAATGTATTACTTTTATACTTTAACTATGAAATAGCGACAATTCTCTCTTAGCACGTTTATCAATTATAAAATGGCAAACAGGAGAGTGATATATGAAAATACACGAATAAAAAGAAATGCAGATATGCGTGTGTACGTACGCAAGACAGAAAATAAAGTTTTAAAAGACACTAGCGTTTTGTTCTTACCTCCTGTTCCGGATTCCCTCAGCACCCTTTACTAAGCGAAGCAGACACTTATCCAGACAGCACTACGAGGAATATGATCTCCCGCCCTTTGCTGATGGATAATGTCTGCTGAAATTACCTAGTATAGATATGTGAAGGACGGACGAGCCCCCAATTGATAAAGCTAAATATTTATCTTACTTAAAACCCTTTAAGAGGCCTAAGGACACTGTACGCTATTGACGTCTGGAGTACCGTAAGGGTACGCACGTTGCGTAACAATCGCTTAGCCGTAGTCGAGACGCTCACGCGTTACGTTCGCTCACGGCCAAGAGATCACAGGCAGGCCCGCTATTGGCTGCCGACTAACGTTATGGTTCGCTATAGCGTAGCGGACGCTCGGGACCACGAGGAGATCACCAGCGGCGCAGACGCTCACAACGTTAAACCTTTACATGTAAACCATGAACAATGTATTATACAGAAAAACCTTAGTGTAATGGTGGGGTGTAGATGCAACACAATGTAACCTTATTAACTTAAAGCTGTTCGAGCGTCTCCGACGCTCTGAGAATACTTAACACTATAAGAAATACACAAATACCGGGCTTAGGGTCTAACGCCTTATATGAATGTTATACTTGCAAAAGAATAATACCATACAAGTCATACACTACCAATATAACATAGACTAACTAACCAGATAACTACACAGGAAATACAATACAATACAAGTACGTTTAAGGGAAAATGAGAGAAAGAGGAGAAGAGAGAGAGAGATATATGGCCCACAATACCAATAAAGACAATATGATTGCGGAGAAAACTTACGCTCAAGGGAAACAATCGCATGCACCTCTGGATATCCAGCTCCCGATTATCAGCAATGAGAACCGTTGAAGAGTGAGAGCTGGATATGATCGGCTTGTCTATTTATGCCCCACACACAATACAATTCAATGGTCCCTACAATCTCATTGTTCATTGGACACAGGAATTCGTCTTCGCATTATAACAAAAGGTCATAGGTTGATTCATACAGGTGGGCTGTGACTATTTCCAACTGCTCAGGTGGGTGGGAAACTAGGTTTCCCGCCGCATGGATAAGTAAGTGCAAATAATAGTAAAAGTACATAAACTTCTTATGTCCATAACTATTCGCACGAGCGATTAATCTGCTTCAAACCAACACCGGAATATTGCTAATTAAATACTCTTCCGATGGATACTAAACACCACTGTATAACCCTTGTCTGACCCTTCGTATTAAACAAAGAGGGATCTCTCTGTCTATGAACATGCTACCTTAACTAAACTTTCAGATTCTATCAAAGGGACCATAATCTACAAAATACATTATATAGTTAAAATATGTTACGAACGAGTCGCCCGCCAGACGCACATAAACTTTACCGTAAATGCGCACACTGTGCGCCCGCGGGTGCACGCAACAGCGAGTATGCGCACGCACGGCAGGGCTCATGAACGTGCAACAGGCACTCGCATGAGGTGCAAATATGGCAGTGTGTAGCGTGATATTTTTCTGACTTTGACAAGATGTAAGACTAACTGGTCTATAATTACCTGGTTCAGCTTTACTTCCCTTTTTGAATATAGGCATTACTTCCGCTATACGCCAGTCTTTGGGAACCATACCTGATATAACTGAATCCTTAAAGATCAAAGATAGCGGTTTTGCCAGTTCAGAGTGAAGCTCCATTAGAACCCTTGGATGAATACCATCGGGCCCTGGTGATTTATTAATCTTTAAATGTTTTAATCAGTCACAGACTACTTCCTCGCTTAAATAAGTACCTATCAGTGTGATATTCTCATTATTGAGATTGTGCGTTAGTCCCTGAATTGGGTCCTCACGAGTGAATACTGTTGAAAAAAACTCATTTAGTGTGTCCGCTATATCATTATCATTTTTGCTTAAGACTCCCAACTTGTCTTTTAAAGGGCCTATACTCTCCTTCTTTAATCTCTTTCTATTAATGTATTTAAATAATTTGTTGGGATTCGCTATGCTTTCCTTTGCTACTAGTTTTTTAGTTTCTACTTTAGCCGCTCTTATTTCCTTTTTGCAAATTTTGTTACATTCCTTATAGTGCTGAAATGACTCTGCTTCCCCGTCAGATTTGTATTTTTTAAATGCTCGCCTTTTCTTGCCCATAAGTTCCTTAATCTTTTTGTTAAGCCACATCGGTTTATGATTTTTATTCCTTTTTTAGCTACTCATAGGAATACATTTGAGTGTATTTTTAGCTAGCAGGAATTTTAGTACCTCCCATTTCTCCGTAGTATTTTTTCTTAAAAATAAACCTTCCCATTCAATATCCCTGAAAAATACCCTCATCTTTTTAAAATTTGCTTTGCTAAAGTTTAAAATCCTAGTTGAGCCAGTATAGGGCTGTTTATAGAAACTGATATTGAATGTGACCATATTGTGGTCGCTGTTTCCTATGGGTTCCCCTACTATAATACCTGATACCAAATCCCCATTGTTTGTTAATACCAGGTCTAAGATTGCATTGTGCCTAGTTGGTTCCTCAATTAGTTGGACTAAGTAGTTATCATTAAGTGTGTTTAAAAACATATTGACCCTAGCAGTATCACATGAATCGTTTTTCCAGTTTATCTCTGGATAGTTAAAATCTCCCATCACTACTATGTCTCCTACTCCTGCTGCTCTTTCAATTTGCTTTAGTAACAATTCATCATCAGATGCGTTGATACCAGACGGCCTATAGCATACACCCAATACTAACTTTTTTATTCCTTTTTCCGCGCATGCAATTTCTACCCATAATGTCTCGACAGTGTCTACAGTCCCCTCCTGAATATCTTCCCATATATTAGGTTTTAAAAACGGCTTTACGTAAAGACACACCCCTCCACCCTTTTTTATTTAGTCTGTCTCTCCTAAACAGTGTATAGCCCTCTAGATTGACTGTCCAATCATGAGATTCATCCCACCAAGTTTCAGTAATGCCTATAATATCATACTGTTTGCTTGCTGCAAGTATTTCTAGTTCACCCTTTTTACCAGTAATGCTTCTGGCGTTTACATACATACAACTAAGATAAGTATTTTCCCTTGCGTTAGGGACATCTTTCACCTTATGTAGCAAGGATGACCTGTAATCGTCATTGGTTAGTGCTTTGGTAAAATCCCTTTTAGTACCCATGTTAGTAACCTTACTGCCTGCTCTTACCCTCCCCCCAACTTCTCCCCCATTTCGTTTACTACCGCCATCCCCACTATTCTCACTGCATGACCCGTAGTTTCTCGCTAAACCCTCCCCCCAGGCTCCTAGTTTAAAATCTCCTCCAACCTTCTAACCATCCTTCCCCCCAGCACCGCTGCCCCCTCCTCAGTCCTATATATGGTGATTAATAATTTGTCATTTAACTCCTTACTGGAATTGTTGCATTTAATAAATATATGAAACGGAACTTTCTTCATCCTCCCTGCTTTCATCATACCCCAGCACCTACACCTTTGGTTGGTCCAGGGTTAACAGATTCACAAAAACACTCGGCCCTGACAGAGGGTAGTACATAAAATGTTACAGCACTTCCACATCTTCAGATGTCACAGAAGATGTACACACACAGCCCTCATTTTTATCTTACTCCAACACACAATACCACAAGGGGTAGTTCCACCTTGAGTCTTTTTAACCAATCATGTTATCTCACAAAATATAAATAAACACAGATTACATTTCAAATTAGTTAAACAAATGGATAGAGCATTGTCCTGCTTCCCCTCCATATACAACTCAAACCAGCTTGCATTCCTAAAACAGTCTGATTTAGCATACTTGTGGGATGTAATGGGTGCGAGTTTGTACAAATGTACAAGTTTAGCACTAAGGGGGTTATTCTAAGTTGATCGCAGCAGGATTTTTGATAGCAATTGGGCAAAACCATGTGCACTGCAGGGGAGGCAGATATAAAATGTACAGAGAGAGTTAGATTTGGGTGGGTTATTTTATTTCTGTGCAGAGGTAAATGCTGGCTGCTTTATTTTTACACTGCAAATTAGATTGCAGATTGAACACATCCAACCCAAATCTAACTCTCTCTGCACATGTTATATCTGCCCCCCCCCTCAGTGCACATGGTTTTGCCCAATTGCTAACAAAAATCCTGCTGCGATCAACTTGGAATTACCCCCTAAACACCATGTCATAGCGCTTTCCCGATTTGGCTGTGTGCACCTGGCAGAGCCCATAGACTATAGTGGGGAAAAAAATTCTCATTGATGTCTACAGGTAGGAACCTGCGGACTATCACAGACTGAAAGGTTAATTGAGGTCACACAGAAGAGTATGTATTTTGTTCATTGGGGGGATTGCCACCTTGCAACAGCAGGTGGGTTATGTAGTAAGCATCCTGATTTTCTGCTGAAAGGCAGGGAAGTTACATTTTTTAATCACTAACCTGCTGACACTAACAGTAAAGTTGCTCTTGCCCAGCAGGCTAGGTTGTGCACAGGTCACATGCACACTGGCAGCTGGGCGGGGCTAACACTCACTGAATCAGATTTTTCTTCAGCGCTGAAGGATGAGGATGAAGTCTCCGTCTCTCTGGCTGACACACTATTCTTTCCTCATATATTGCAAAAATGAACATAAAAACTTTGGTAAAGGTTATATCAGTGTCCACTACTCCCTCATCTGAGACACAGTATTTATCAGAGGGAATGAGAAATCCTTCAGAATTAATACCTGATGGCCAATTTACATTCTGAGGTACAACTCTGAGCTAATCATTCAGGTATTCCTCCATATTATGGTAAGTGTGTTGCTAGCAAATATAACCAAATAAATACAAATAATATGGATTTTTCACAGGGATGCCTGTTCAGGCCAATCTATTTTATTACTCCCTGAAACTGCCCGTAGCAGGCAACCCTATCCTTTCCGGAGCTGACATAAAAGTACTGCCCGTAGCAGGCAATATACCTCTGCCCGAAGCTGACAGCAAGTGGAGACCCAAAATATGATTAAAGGGTACTCTCATGACAAACCCATTGCTGGTCCTTCCCATATTGCTTAATCCTCAAGTCCCTCTTCTGTGGTAGATGCAGAGTCTGAGGAATTGGGACAGCAGTGTCTTCAAAGTCACATTGGGCAATTAGGAGTTTTCTTTCAGAGACCAATGATAGAAAATACAGTGCTGGTTTCTGTCACAGATAATAGGATTTTGATAACCTACCGGTAAATCCTTTCCTCCTAGTCCATAGAGGATGCTGGGGATGACATCAAGACCATGGGGTATAGACGGGATCCGCAGGAGACTTGGGCACTCTAAAGACTTTTCATTGGGTGTG
Source organism: Pseudophryne corroboree (assembly GCF_028390025.1). Taxonomy (NCBI): domain Eukaryota; kingdom Metazoa; phylum Chordata; class Amphibia; order Anura; family Myobatrachidae; genus Pseudophryne; species Pseudophryne corroboree. The sequence continues at coordinate 94,216,860 of NC_086455.1, read as the reverse complement.
AACTGGCTCCTTCCTCTATGCCCCTCCTCCAGACTTCAGTTGTAGGAACTGTGCCCAGGGAGACTGACATTTCGAGGAAAGGAATTACTTAACTAGATACAGTATCTACCAACTCACACCCTCAACCATGCCGCACACATAGACTTCAACATAACACACGCCAAAAGGCATGAACCAAATGGAGCAAAATGCTGAAACCAAGATAACACAACTTGTGTAGTTCTTATAACTAAACTGCAGGTAAAGTACGCACTGGGACAGGTGCCCAGCATTCTCTACGGACTAGGAGAAAAGGATTTACCGGAAGGTTATCAAAATCCTGTTTTCTCATATGTTCTAGAGGATGCTGGGGACAACATCAAGACCATGGGGTCTATACCAAAGCTCCAGTACGGGCGGGATAGTGCGGATGACCCTGCAGCACCGCTTGACCAAACTTGAGGTCCTCATCGGCCAAGGTGTCAAACTTGTAGAACAAATGTGTTTGACCCTGACCAAGTAGCTGCTCTGCAAAGTTGTAATGCCGAGACCCCCCAGGCAGCCGCCCAGGATGAGCTCACCTTCCTAGTGGAGTGGGCCTTTACCGACGTTGGTAACGGCAATCCAGCCGTAGTATGAGCTTGCTGAATCGTATTTCTAATCCAACGTGCAATAGTCTGCTTGGAAGCAGGACAGCCAATCTTGTTGTGATTATACAGGACAAATAGAGTCTCTGTTTTCCGTATACGAGCCGTTCTAGCAACATAGATTTTTAAAGCTCTAACCAAATCTAGAAATTTTTAATCAGTGAATGTGTCAGTAACTACTGGCACTACAATAGGTTGGTTTATGTGGAAAGATGAAACCACCTTCGGAAGAAAATGTTGACGAGTCCTCAACTCTGCCCTATCTTCATGGAAGATCAGGTAAGGGCTCTTGTGAGACAAGGCCCCCAATTCAGACACCCGCCTTGCGGATGCCAAAGCCAAGAGCATCACCACTTTCCAAGTGAGAAATTTCAACTCTAGCTTTTGTAGAGGCTCAAACCAATCCGATTGAAGGAACTGCAATACCACGTTAAGGTCCCATGGTGCCACTGGAGACACGAATGGAGGCTGGATGTGCAGAACCCCTTTCACAAAGGTCTGAACCTCTGGAAGAGAGGCCAATTGTTTCTGGAAGAACACTGACAAGGCCGAAATCTGGACCTTGATTGATGCCAATCGGAGGCTCGCCTCCACACCATACTGCAAAAAACGGAGAAAACTTCCTAAGTGAAACTCTTCCATAGGAGCTTTCTTGGATTCACACCAAGATACATATTTTCTCCAAATACGGTGGTAATGTTTCGACGTTACTCCCTTTCTGGCCTGAATAAGGGTGGGGATGACCTCCTCGGGAATACCCTTCCTGGATAGGATACGGCGCTCAACAGCCATGCCGTCAAATGTAGTCGCGGTAAGTCTTGGTACACACATGGCCCCTGCTGCAGCAGGTCCTCTCGAGGAGGAAGAGGCCAAGGCTCTCCTATGAGTAACTGCTGAAGATCTTGGTACCAAGCCCTCTTTGGCCAGTCTGGGGCAATGAAGATTGCTCGAACCCTTGTTTTTCTTATGATCCTGAGTACTTTTGGGATCAGCGGAAGTGGAGGGAAGACATACAGTACACTGACGGAAACACCTACTGGGTCACCAGTGCATCCACTGCTACTGCTTGAGGGTTTCTCGACCTGGAACAGTATCTCCGAAGCTTCTTGTTGAGATGAGATGCCATCATGTCTATTTGAGGAACTCCCCAAAGACTTGTCACCTCTGCGAAGACTTCTTGGTGGAGGCCCCACTCTCCTGGATGGAGATCGGGTCTGCTGAGGAAGTCTGCTTCCCAGTTGTCTACTCCCGGAATTAATATTGCCGACAGAGCTTGTAGATGTTTTTCTGCCCAGCGGAGGATTTTTGTCGCCTCTGCCATTGCCGCTCTGCTTTTCGTTCCGCCCTGCCTGTTTATGTATGCGACTGATGTTACATTGTCCGCCTGGATCTGCACGGGACGGAATTGAAGAAGATGTACCGCATGTTGAAGGCCATTGTAAATGGCTCTTAGCTCCTGAACGTTTATGTGAAGGCAGGCTTCCTGTTGTGACCAACGTCCCTGGAAGTTTTCTCTCTGAGAGTCAGCTCCCCAGCCTCGGAGACTTGCATCTGTGGTTACCAGGATCCAGTCCTGAATCCCGAACCTGCGTCCCTCTAGTAGGTGAGAGCTGTGTAACCACCACAGGAGCGAAATCCTGGCTTTTGACGACAGGATTATCTTTCTGTGCATGTGTAGGTGTGACCCCAACCACTTGTCCAACAGGTCCCACTGGAATACTCTGGCATGGAACCTGCCAAACTGTATGGCCTCGAAGGCCGCCATCATCTTCCCCAACAACCGAATGCACTTGATGGTTTCAATATCTGTTTTACAATTTTCTGTATTTCCAGAGCCTTTTCCAGCGGAAGAAATACTCTCTGAACTTCTGTGTCCAGAATCATCCCGAGGAAAGACAACCTTGTCGTCGGTTCCAACTGTGACTTTGGGTAATTTATGATCCACCCGTGTTGTTGGAGTATTGACAGAGAGAGTGATATGTTTTGTAACAACTGCTCCCTGGATCTCGCCTTTATCAGGAGGTAGTCCAGATAAGGAATTATATTGACTCCTTTCTGACGAAGGAGAACCATCATCTCCGCTATCACCTTGGTGAATACCTTCGGCGCCATGGAGAGACCAAAAGGTAACGTCTGGAATTGGTAATGGCAATCCTGAACCGCGAATCTCAGATAAGCCTGGTGAGGAGGATAAATTGGAACATGTAGGTAAGCATCCTTTATGTCCACCGACACCAAGTAGTCCCCCTCCTCCAGACTGGCAATCACTGCCCGAAGTGATTCCATCTTGAACGTGAACCTTTTAGGTAACAATTCAGATCCTTTAGATTTAGGATCGGTCTGACCGAGCCGTCCGGCTTTGGAACCACAAAGAGGCTTGAATAGAAACCCCTCCCTTGTTGTGACAATGGTACTAGGACTATGACCTGGTCTTGACATAATTTTTGGATTGCTGCTGTTACTGCTTCTCTTTCTGGCGGAGAAACTGGCAAGGTCGATTTGAAAAATCGGCATGGGGGAACGTCTTGAAACTCCAGCGTGTACCCCCTGAGATACTATTTGCAACACCTAGGGATCCAGGCCAGACAGAATCCAATCCTGGCTGAAGAGTCTGAGATGTGCCTCCACCCGAGCGTCCTCCCACAAGGGAGCTCCAGCGTCATGCTGGGGATTTGGCAGAATTGGCTGTAGACTTCTGCTCTTGGGAACCTGGAGCCGCTCTGGGCTTCTTTCCCCTTCCCCTACCTGCAAAGAAGGGGGAACCTCCCGTCTTTTTGTATTTATTGGGCCGAAAGGACTGCATTTGCGGGTGATAGGTCTTTTTTGCCGGTGCAGGCGCAGAGGGCAAAAATGTCGACTTACCTGTGGTAGCCGCCGAGACTAACGCATCCAGGCCATCGCCAAATAAGGCCTCACCTTTATATGGGAGAGCCTCCATGTTTCTTTTGGAATCTGCATTCGCGTTTCCCTGGCGAATCCACAACGCCTGCCTAGCCGATACTGCCATGGTAGCTGCCTGTGAACTCAAGAGTCTAATATCCTTCATTGCTTCCAGCATGTAGGCGGCAGCGTCTTTGATATTCCCTAACTTAAGGAGTATCTCATCTTTATCAATCGTGTCAATTTCTGATGACACGCTTTCTGACCATTTTTCAATAGCGCGACTCACCCATGCACAGGCAATAGTGGGCCTAATCAGTGTACCATTGGTAACATAAATGGATTTCAATGTTGTTTCCATTTTGCGGTCTGCCGGCTCTTTAAGAGAAGCCGGAGCAGGGAGAATTACCTTCTTTGTCAACCTGAAAAGTGCATTGTCTAACACAGGGGGTGACTCCCACTTTTTCTTGTCCTCAGCCGGGAAAGGGTAAGCTATGTGAATACTTTTGGGAATACAAAATCTTTTATCAGGATTCACCCACATACCTTCAAACAGAGCATTTAGTTTGTGTGAAGGCGGGAACGTGACTTTGGACTTCTTTTCCTTACATAAATACGCCTTCTCCTGAGGTACAGGAGTGGTTTCTGTAACCTCCAACACGTCCCTTATAGCCACTATCGTATCATATATTGTATATTTTTTGCCAATTTATGATCTATCTCTCTGGATTCACTATCGTCGACACAAGAGTCAGAATCCGTATCGGTATCAGTGTTTACAACATTTGCAAATTGTCTCTTATGTGACCCAGAGGGGCTGCTCGCATAAGGAATAACAGCATCCTGAAAAATCACATCTTCCACAGATTTTCTCCAGCATGCAGCCTTAGATTCAGACTTATCTAATCTATGGTTAATCAGATGCATACTTTCACGTATCTCTTTCACCCATGCAGGCTCTTAGTGTGTCGGTAGCGCCACCACATTACAACTCTGTGTCCCTAAAATGGCTTCCTTCGGGGAGGAACTCCCTGCCTCAGACATGCCTCACATGTGTACAGCACACCAACAGACAAACTGGGACTTAGTTTGTGGACAGACCCACAGTAAAATCTGTCAGAGGGACACAGGATAGGAGCAGCCAGTTCACAACCCCAGCGCCAGTTTTTCCTGTGAACACAGAATGTCCACAGCCAAATAGCGCTTTTAAACAGTAATTCACGCTATTAAATGCACCACAATTGCTTTGTGCCCCCCCTTAATAGCACCCTGTACTTGTCAGAATCGGAGGAGAGGACCAGTGTGTTCTCTGCAGCATGAGGAGAGAGAGAAAATGGCACTGAGTAGTGTGCTGACTGCCTGAGGAAGAAGCTCTACCCCCGCAATGGCGTGTCCTTACACTCATACAAACACTGTAATATTTATACTGGCGGTGGTAGGGCTGTGCCAGCGGCAACTTATGCCCCCTTTTAGCCAGTTTGGAGGTATTTTTCTTGCTGCCCCCCACCGCGCCCTGCGCCCTTTAGTGCCTGTGTGTGTGGGCAGCAATGGCGCACTGCACTCCCGCCAGCCGCGCCGCACCTCAGCCGTCACTTACTTGATAAAAGATCATTCTTCTTATATTCACCTGTCTTCTGACTTCTGGCTTTGTGAGGGGGTAACGGCGTGCTGTGGGAGTGAGCATCTAGACACGGCTAGTGTTCATTTCCCTTCAGGAGCTAATGGTGTCCTGTCAGCCAGAAGCAGAGCCATGAAACTCTGAGGAAGTTGGTTCTGCTTCTGCCCCCTCAGTCCCACGAAGCAGGGAGTCTGATGCCAGCAGATCTCCCTGAAAATAAAAAACCTAACATAAGTCTTTTCAGAGAAACTCAGTAGAGCTCCTCAGAGTGCATACAGTTGACCTGGGCACATTTCTAAAACTGGAGGAGGGGCATAGAGGGAGGAGCCAGTTCACACCCAATGAAAAGTCTTTAGAGTGCCCATGTCTCCTGCGGATCCCGTCTATACCCCATGGTCTTGATGTCGTCCCCAGCATCCTCGACGACGTATGAGAAATACTGTATATTTTGACTCTGACTGTAGCAGGCATGAATATACAACTCCCCCCACAAAGGTTTGTCACTGTGTTATCATCATCCTGCTCCTCACGTAGTACAGTAGATGTGAGGAAATAATAATCCCTCAGACTCTGCGGTAAAAATGGACTCTGATCATAATAAACCATTGTCTGAAGACCGATGTTGCCACTAAAATAAATAAATAATTCCTCACACGGATGTCAGCTGAGGCGTATACACAAAAGGGTCGATTCAATTCAGCAACAGTACAATAGCGCAGGGAATTAGCTCCCGGCGCTATTCAATACAGCAACTAGTTACCCTCAATTGTCAGGAATTCTTCTCTCGCCCCCGGGGGGTGAGAGAAGAAGACCGACAAAAGAGCTGCCGCGCAGCCGGCGCGAGGCTGATTCTGTCGGGAATCAGCATCGCCGCGGGTAGTTAAGTCGGAGAATGCTCGTTCTCCCGACAAAACTACCTGTTAAGTCGGCGAGAACGGGCATTCTCCGACTTAACTTTAGCTGAACTGAATAGCGTCAGGGGGCTAATTCCCGGCGCTATTCAAATGTTGCTGAATTGAATCGACCCCATAGTTCCCTGATATTGCCTGTAGCTGACAAAAACATTAGAAACCCAACTCTGAATAAGAGATAATGTGACTGCTGGCCAATGTCACTAACACTTTCCCTTCCCCACACCTCTGAATGGGAATCCTAATACCAGGTCACAGGCATGGCTCTAACTGCCAGGACACTTCTGCCTAACCTATGCTCCATCCTCAAACTGGGCTTTGCATTCACAATCTGAGGTGCATGAAAATTGTAAACAGACATTCAGGTCTACACTAATAAAATAATATTATATGGCGCTGAGGATTCTCATAGGCCTGCTTGATATGCCAAATCTCTTCTCCCAGTTTTTGATGCAGCTCTTAATGCATTATTGTGTGATAAACTGTTGATTTCTCAAATAAAACTCTGAGAAAAACTATTAAAATTACAGTTGCAGTAGGTCCTCTGCTATATGTCCTGGACTAGGCAGAAAGGAAGGTGATAATGTCAATTATTATCTTAAAACACAAAGCTATACCACTAGACTCTCTATTACCGTGGAGCCGCTATGGCCGCTAGACTAATTACACACACTACGTACTAAGTACGCTATTTGCGTACTGAGTACCGTATTGATACGCACTTAGCGTATCAGACGCTGTGCCGTGGGTACAACGCACACGCGGCACGTACGCACACGGATTCACGCTACGTACTAAGTACGCTATTTGCGCACTAAGTATCGTATTGATACGCACTTAGCGTAACAGACGCCGTGCCGTGGGTACAACGTACACGCGGCACGTATGCACATATTGATATACTGTAAACCTTATTAATAACACAATTCAATAGTATGGTTACACCTTATTAAAGCTTATGCACCTTATACCAATTAATACACTATAAAACCCTTTGCAGGAAAGTGAAAACACAACACCGGTTTGTGGTAAACCACTGGGCTCTAACACCACAGTGGATTATTCAGAGAAAAGAGTAAACAGATACAATTTATACACTACAGACTAACAAGGAAATCTAAACAGAATATCTGAGAATAATGGCTACAGAGAATGTACATACGTGAGAATGTTTCGCAAGCGCAACCCGAATCCGGTCCTCCGCTTATCAGGTAGATAGCGTTCAGTCTTTGATAGTGACCTGGCCTGCTGCTCGCTCTTTATTCAGTAGCTCAAGACATAATACAATAGACACTGTGTGCTCTTCTTCCATTGGTTAGGGGGTGGGACATGTCCTGCACCGGGGACCATTGGTTAGTTCAAGAAGTAGGCGATGGCTAGGACTTGGGATGTGGAGTTCCCGCCCCTTGATCAGTTTAAACCCATCACATTAAACATAAATCTGGTATTATTAATATCTTAATGAGGTGAATTTTAACAATGTTCTTATTCCCACCAGATTAATGTTCACGTGACTCTGAACAATATGATCCCACACATGATATGATTATCTATTTCAATCTTCAAGATATACATATATCCACATATTCATATATATATATATATATATATATATATATATATATACACATATATATATATATATACAGTTGAAAAGAAGTCAGCGGCACTCAGCAGTCGTGATTATTCTGCAAATAAAACTTTTATTCCAGTCCTACGGCGTTTCGGGGAACAAGCCCCGTCTTCAGGGACAAACAATGCATTGTTTGTCCCTGAAGACGGGGCTTGTTCCCCGAAATGCCGTAGGACTGGAATAAAAGTTTTATTTGCAGAATAATCACGACTGCTGAGTGCCGCTGACTTCTTTTCAACTACATTGGATCTGGCAGGGATCACAGAGGGCACCGCAGCAAGTAATCCAGCAGCCCCCACACTGAGTGCCGATCCTAACACCGCTATCTATATATATATATATATACACATATACATACACACACTCCTGCTATTACAATTTGTTAGGAATTATATATTTATTCACATATATATATATATATATATATATATATATATATATAAAATATATAAATGAATACCTCTATCTCCATGGATTTTGGACTAGGAATGTTAGTATCCTAAATTCCTATCTGTCTGGTTTTGTTGTGGTTAGCTATTGTTTCTGATCTTCCAAACAAACTCTGCTCCTGGGCATTGTTCACCCTTGTTTGTCCCTTACTTTCAGGTGAGACAATGACAACTCAGCATTCATTATTCTGGAGAGAAACATGGCCCTCTTCATAAACAAAGGTGTATGCCCTCTTCATAGAATCTCAAAGCTTAGTGTAAAAAAGGCCATTGTATCTCAGTCTGTGGGAAATTTATGTGTGACTGGGTTCCATTCTCTTTCCCTCCACATTCGTAATATATTTTAAACACAATTTATATCTATATTCTACTTCTGCACATAACTATACGCAGGAACATGCGATTTTTCTCTAACCAACACCAGTATGTTTCCCTTAAAATACCCTACAGCTGGATACTAGACATCACCTTCTAACCTTAGTCTGACCCTTCCTATCATGCAAAGGTGAATCCCTCTGTCCAGGAACTGTTTAAACTAATAATACTCGCTGACATGGTCTAGGAGAACTATATCTAAAATGTACGCTATATGGGTTAAATATGCAATGTTCTAATAACACGCTACACGCTCACAAACTCCGCTGTAAATACCCATATCATGCGCACGATCGCCGGAGCGATCTTACGCAAATTGCGGATATGCGCACGTACGGCGGACTGAGTGCATGAGCAGCGGGCACGTGCATGGGGTTAGTACAAGGCATATGCATTATGATTTTTCGACTTTGACAGTCCACCCTTTGGCAGTCAACAATAACTGCCACTATCTGAACATTTAAACAGAAAAATATACACTACAATATCTATAAATGATTGGATGGTAAGAGGAGAGGAGTAGGCGGGAAATGTATGGCCTAGTGGGATAGTAAAAGCATGTATGTATGAAATCCATGTCTGAGGGGCATGTATCATCGTGCCGTACATGTTCTAGATAAGCTTCGAGGTATCGCGAAGTATACATTACATCCTTCTTATCCCGTATTAAGGGTCTGTAAGTGGGCCAACAAACACTACCGAGCTCTTTTCGGCTTCTTGTTCCAACAAATGGGGTGCACATTTAGTTGATGATACATGGAGGGGGAACATATGTGAATGCTACTATGTGGATATCACCTGTCGACTATGTGTGATATTACCTGAAGATTGTAGAGATGAAGATAAGACACTTATCACAAATACATTCACATAACATTTTGTGCGATCGTCCTTGGGTGTTGATTGAAGTCTTGTCCGTATGGGTGTATCCTTGCTGTGGGTGTTAATTAAAGTCTTTAGAATGTCCATTAAAGTCTTTTGAATGTCCATTAAAGTCTTTTCCTGGATGGTTGTATCTTTGGTTTCCGTGTTCGTCAAAAGTCTTGTCTGGATGGATGTATTTTCGCTTTGCTCGATGGTTGTGTTGCTCTTGGAATTCTACTAATCCGTCCTTGTCATCAGAACCCATTCCAGATCCTTTCTCGACCTCTCTGGTACTCTCACCGAAATAGACTGCTCTGGTCAACAACAGGGTCAACAGGAAAACCCGGAACGCAGTCTCTTGGGGTAAGTCCATCTTGCAGGAGGAGAAAAAGAGTGGTAATGGGAGGTAAAGAAAATAATAGAAAGGAAAGAAAACTGGTGCGACAACCGCCTCTGGTCTTGTAGTTCTCTGTGCTCAGATGCCGTGACAACAGTCCTGCCTCTCAACCTTCCCGGAACAGGCACTCCAGTGATACGGTTTCCTCTACACTCTGCTCTTTGTCACGGGCTTTCTCTGGGTCAGAGACCTTCTTACAGTGGGACGAGTGGACCCAAGTCTCTCTATCGGCAACCTTCAATGCTGTCGTGCTGGTTAGTAAGACTTGGTACGGTCCTTTCCACCGGTCAATAAGGCAACCTGAGCTTAGAAAATTTTGAATCATTACATAATCCCCAGGTTCAATGTCATGACAATTACTGTCTGGCAGGTCAGGAATCACCAGCTTTAGATTGCTGTTTTGATTCCTCAACTGCTTGCTCATCTTAACCAAATACTTTACAGTCACTTCATTATTGCATTTCAAATCATCCTGGGGGTCAATCATTACATGGGGTTGTCGACCAAAAAGAATCTCAAAGGGTTATATGTTAAGGGGGTACCTGGGAGTGGTTCTGATGCTGTGTAATACAAGTGGCAAAGCTTCTGGCCACAACAATCCAGTTTCAGCCATCACTTTGCTCAGCTTGTTCTTAATAGTGCTGTTTACGCTTTCCACTTTCGCACTTGCCTGTGGGCGGTACGGAGTATGCAGCTTACTATTAATTCCCATTAATTTGCACATAACCTGAAAGACTTCACCTGTAAAATGGGTACACCTATCACTTTCAATTATCCTAGGGATACCATATCTGCACACAAATTCCTGCACAATTTTCTTTGCAGTAAACACAGCAGTATTTGTGGCAGCGGGGAACGCTTCTACCCAATTTGAAAACACATCAATACAAACCAACACATACTTTAAATTTCTGCAGGGTGGCAACTGTATGAAGGTAATTTGTATTACCTGAAAAGGGCCGTCTGTTGGCGGGATATGGGATGGTTCTGTTGGTATTGACTTTCCAATACTCTACCTCAAGCAGGTAAGGCATGTCATTGCTCTCTTACCCGCGTGAGAAGAGAATCCTGGCGCACACCAGTAGGCTCTTACCAACTTGCACATACCCTCTTTGTCCAGATGAGTCAGACTATGTGCCGCCTCAGCTAAACTTGGAAGATATGCTCTGGGAGCTACTGGCTTACCCTGTCCATCTGTCCAGAGTCCTGAGGACTCGTGGCCATATCCTTTTAACCTCCAGACTGCCTTTTCCTGTGGAGAACACAAATTTTGCATTTCACTTAACTTTTGTGTGTTGACGGTATTGAATACCATCAGTTGTGTGATGTCTGTCTGTATGGGGGTGCTGGCTGCTGATTTAGCAGCTTCATCTGCCCGGCTGTTACCAAGTGACACTGGGTCTTGGCTGTAAGTGTGGGCTTTACACTTGATAACAGCCACTCTGTCAGGTTCCTGTATCGCTGCTAGAAGTCTTTTGATGTGGGTCGCATGCACCACGGGTGTGCCAGCTGCCGTCATGAAATTTCTGAGGCGCCATAGGGCCCCGAAATCATGCAATACTCCAAAGGCATTCCTAGAATCCGTGTAGATATTGGCTGACTTGCCCTTAGCCAATTCACACGCTCTGGTTAGGGCGACCAGCTCAGCAACTTGTGCTGAGTGAGGTGGGCCCAGGGGTTCCGCTTCTATGGTACCTTTGTCATCTATGACTGCGTATCCAGTACACAAGTCTCCCAAGTCCGTCTGTCTGTGGCAACTACCGTCAGTGTAAAAAGTTAAATCTACGCCTTCCAGTGGGTTGTCACTAATGTCAGGTCTTGCAGTGAAAGTTTGGTTCAAATATTCCATACAATCATGTGTGTCAGTGTCTGTACTAAATCCTCCTTCACCATCACTCTCATCCCCCACCCTTTGTGCCTGTCCAGGCACACCTGGGAGATATGTTGCAGGATTTAGTGCGCTGCATCTCCTTATGGTGATGTTTACAGGGGCCATTAGTGCTAATTCCCACCTTGTAAACCGTGCTGATGAGACATGTCTGGTTTGGGCAGAATTCAGTAAGGCTGACACTGCATGAGGTGTATGGATGGTCAGGTTGTGTCCTAACACTACATCTTCGCTTTTACTCACTAGCAATGCTATCGCTGCAACACTTCGCAAGCATGTGGGGAGAGACCGTGCTACGGTGTCCAATTGTGCACTGTAGTAAGATACCGGCCTGCTGGCATCACCATGTCTCTGGGTTAAAACACCTGCCGCACACCCAGCACTCTCCGTACCGTATAATTCAAAGGGTTTCCCATAATCTGGCATACCTAAAGCAGGTGCCTGTGACAGGCACTGTTTGAGTCTCTCAAATGCCAGTTCGGACTCATCTGTGTGCGAAATCCGATCTGGTTTGTTTGACGAGACCATCTCTTGTAAAGGTAAAGCTAGTATGGAGAACCCTGGGATCCAGTTTCGGCAATACCCACACATTCCTAGGAAAGTGCGGATCTGTTGCTGGGTTTGTGGCAGAGTCATGTCGCGAATCGCCTGTATTCTATCAGCGGTGAGGTGTCTGAGTCCTTGTGTTAAGCAATGTCCCAAATATTTTACCTTGGTCTAGCATAACTGCAACTTGTCCTTTGAAACCTTGTGTCCTGTATTAGAAAGGTGAAACAGAAGCTGTTTCGTGTCTTTCAAGGACGATTCGAGTGAATCAGAACACAGCAGTAAGTCATCTACATACTGTATTAATACTGATCCGCTCTCAGGTTGAAAGGATTGTAAACAGTCATGCAAAGCGTGGGAGAAAATACTTGGGCTGTCAATGAAACCTTGGGGTAAGCGAGTCCTGGTGTATTGTACTCCTCTGTATGTAAATGCAAACAAGTATTGGCTGTCAGGGTGCAGAGGGACCGTGAAGAAGGCGGAGCAGAGGTCAATAACAGTGAAAAATTTTGCAGTAGGAGGAATTTGCATGAGGATGACAGTTGGATTTGGCACTACGGGGAATTGGCTCTCAACTATTTTGTTTATTCCCCTTAGATCCTGCACTAGCCTGTAACCCCTCCCCCCACTCTTTTTCACAGGGAAGATGGGACTATTGGCAGTGCTGGACGTCCTAACTAGGATGCCCTGTTGCAGCAAGCGCTCTATGACTGGGTACACTCCTAACTCCACCTCTGGCTTCAGAGGATACTGTGGGATTTTTGGAGCTATCCTACCATCTTTTACTTGAACTACTACAGGAGCTACATTTGCCATCAATCCAGTGTCTTGTCCATCTTTGGTCCAGAGGGACTCCGGTATCCGGGAGATCATTTCCTCTACCTTGGATGGACACCTGTCTATAACAGCAGTGTGTGACATTAACCTTTGTGGGGAGTCTAACATATCCTGCACTTCCTGACCGTGTTTCTCAGGTATATATAAGAAAACACCTTCAAGAGTACAATATATGACACACCCCATCTTGCACAGTAAATCTCTCCCAAGTAGATTAGTCGGAGCCGATGCAGCTAGCAAAAAGGAGTGCTTGGTCTACAAAGGCCCTATCGTAATCTCTGCTGGTTTACTTAAAGGGTAGTGTTATACTATTCCTGTTACTCCCATTGCTGAAATTGTTTTACCCGTGGTTTTCATACCTACCGTTGAATTTAACACTGACTTGGCCGTCCCTGTATCTACAAGGAAAGGTAGTGATCTACCAGCTACATCAATTGTGACCTCAGGTTCACTTCCAAGGCTCACAATTAATTTCACTGGCTGCAGACTACAGGTTTGGCCCCACCCCTATTGTGTGTGGTGACCCTCCCGCAGCGCGCTGGCAGCTACAATATGTGAGGGGGGTAACTGAGAATTTTCAGAGACCTGCCAGTCTCTCTTTGGTGGGTACCTCTTTGTTTCCCCTGCATGCGGTTTATAACTTCTCCTCTGCGGTCCCTGATCCCAATTTTGTGTGTTATATTGTGGGTCATGTTCTGGTCTAGGGGGTCAATATATCTTATGTGTGCTTTTAGATCTGCAATTCCATGCAATATGTCCTTCCTTATGGCAGTTATAACATTTTACTACATACGACTTACCATCAGGGGTCTGGGGTTTCAGCTGATGTGGCCTCGTTGTAAGGGCAACTTGCACGGTTAGCATTAGTATTCATATATTTATCTATTTTACTCTTATCATATACCAGTATGCCATTCTCTGTAGCCACTTTCTCCCCTGTAATGTACAGTGGTGGTGGTGCAGTTGCAATCAGTTTCCTGCTAGGGTTGGAACCAGCTGTTTGAGCTAATCCCCTCTGCGTATCACCCTCTTGTTGCCATAAATGTAATCAGTTTGCATGTCTGATCCTTTCTTTTCGGGATTTTAACAGACATATCCTAATCCTTAAATTCTGCAACAACTCTTGATTAAAACTGCCCACCTTAGGGAATGGTTCCCTATCTCCCGCAGTCATACGTTCCCATTCATTGCATAAAACCTCTGTGTGAGATCCATATTTCTCACACATTATGTACCTCGCTGACCCTTTAGGCCGCGGAATTTCAACCTGAACTCTGGTTGATCGTCCTTTTTTTGAGAAAATGGCCCCCATATTTGCAGGTATTGCTCTCTTGGCTAATCCTGCAAAAACCAAAATACTCAATCTAAGGCAACGGTGAAAGTTCAACGAGTGCTCTCACCCACTCTCGCCCACGTTGGCCAGTACACCTACACACTGTCCGCAGCGCTGGTCGTACCCAACCTAGGGCCCTGCGTAACCTCTATTTACTGGAAATCTCGGGGAGTGACTTACCCTAACCAGTAAATATTAGTCATTGGAGATTTCCTGAGTGAACAGCGAAACTCCCTTAAAATAAAAAAAACTGTTACACAAATCACGTTGCGTGTACAATTAGCGTCTATGATCCCGCGATTTTACGCAAATGGCGTAATGGGTATCAAGTTGAACTAACTATTGCACACACTAACGCGCGGTACAATCGCACTGCGTATAAGTAACTGTTACTTATCCGCCGTACGACCAACGGAATCGATTGTTTAGGCTGCGAAACCTCAGCCGGAGCGTATCCTCAAAGCGGGCCTATATGGGTATCTCGCCAACCCCCGGGGCTGCGATATCTCTCTGGTGACCTCTCAGGCCGCAGTGTTCAGAGCTTCACTGACCTGCTGGTCTGTGGTAAACTTGCTACCTTGCTCCTTTGTATTCTTATCAATGTTAACGTGAGCAAGCCAATCTCACGCCACCAAGTGTTCACTCCACCGGTTTACTCTCCTACGGGATCCCGAATTCCCTGGGTCCAAAACCTTTATTGTTTGCACACTCACACTCGTTCAATCATATATACCTTTTGTTTTTTTCTGTACAGAAAATTAACTTTCATTCAGGAAAACAGAATAACTCCAGAGGTGATACAGTAAGTAAGGTGTTTAAACTAAATATTGGACACTGATCAATTTGTGCTATTATCGCGTGGCTAACGTATCGCCTAACCTGAAACAATGCTATTGTGAGATTTGTATCTAGTGGGCGTACCTGTACGCACATTGCGTAAAATACGCCACGTGTGTAGGCCTTTACGTTGTGTACTCAGTCTCGAACGTTTTCCGAAACACGTGTACAAAGGCCGTATACGTCCGCAGTAATACAAATACCACACTTCTATAAATGTAAACGATATTTAACTATAATCGCTTACCAAACACCACACAGTATCTCCTGTATAAACCTTTATAACTAGGCCAGGCTGCGTGTGTGTTTTACACGTACTCCCTTAAATATTACTCTATATTTTTAACTAAATAGCAACAAATTTCTCAGCACGGGTCAAAATGGATCTAATAATCAATGCTAATGGCAACAAGCGAGTAGATATGCAAAATACACAAATAAAATACAGGTGTGTGCGTGTGTTGCGTGTGTTGCGTGCGCAGTTGGCACCAAACAAACATTTCACAGATTTTAAAAATAGCTTTACGTTCTTAGCTTTCGGATCCCACCAGCATCCCTACAAACCATGCGGAGCAGACGCTTATCTAATCAGCACCAGTGTATCCACCTGACCAAGAGAAGGCTAACAGGGGATACCTTTATACCTTCCCGCCCTTTGCTGATAGGTAAAGTCTGCCTTGTCCTGCTAGGCTGCGGATATGAGGAGGACCGGACGAGCTCCCCAATTGATAATGTCAATTATTATCTTAAAACACAAAGCTATACCACTAGACTCTCTATTACCATGGAGCCGCTATGGCCGCTAGACTAATTACACACACTACGTACTAAGTACGCTATTTGCGTACTGAGTACCGTATTGATACGCACTTAGCGTATCAGACGCTGTGCCGTGGGTACAACGCACACGCGGCACGTACGCACACGGATTCACGCTACGTACTAAGTACGCTATTTGCGCACTAAGTATCGTATTGATACGCACTTAGCGTATCAGACGCTGTGCCGTGGGTACAACGTACACGAGGCACGTATGCACACAGATTGATATACTGTAAACCTTATTAATAACACAATTCAATAGTATGGTTACACCTTATTAAAGCTTATGCACCTTATACCAATTAATACACTATAAAACCCTTTGCAGGAAAGTGAAAACACAACACCGGTTTGTGGTAAACCACTGGGCTCTAACACCACAGTGGATTATTCAGAGAAAAGAGTAAACAGATACAATTTATACACTACAGACTAACAAGGAAATCTTAACAGAATAACTGAGAATAATGGCTACAGAGAATGTACATACGTGAGAATGTTTCGCAAGCGCAACCCGAATCCGGTCCTCCGCTTATCAGGTAGATAGCGTACAGAGTCTTTGATAGTGACCTGGCCTGCTGCTCGCTCTATATTCAGTAGCTCAAGACATAATACAATAGACACTGTGTGCTCTTCTTCCATTGGTTAGGGGATGGGACATATCCTGCATCGGGGACCATTGGTTAGTTCAAGAAGTGGGCGATAGCTAGGACTTGGGATGTGGAGTTCCCGCCCCTTGATCAGTTTAAACCCATCACATTAAACATAAATCTGGTATTATTAACATCTTAATGAGGTAAATTTTAACAATGTTCTTATTCCCACCAGATTAATGTTCATGTGACTCTGAACAATATGATCTCACACATGATATTACTATCTATCTCAATCTTCAAGATATTCATATATCCACATATTCATATATATACATATATATATATATATATATATACATATACATACACACACACACTCCTGCTATTACAATTTGTTAGGAATTATATATTTATTCACATATATATATATAAATGAATACCTCTATCTACATGGATTTTGGACTAGGAATGTTAGTATCCTAAATTCCTATCTATCTGGTTTTGTTGTGGTTAGCTATTGTTTCTGATCTTCCAAACATATTCTGCTCCTGGGCATTGTTCACCCTTGTTTGTCCCTTACTTTCAGGTGAGACAATGACAACTCAGCATTCATTATTCTGGAGAGAAACCTGGCCCTCTTCATAAACAAAGGTGTATGCCCTCTTCATAGAATCTCAAAGCTTAGTGTAAATAAGGCCATTGTATCTCAGTCTGTGGGAAATTTATGTGTGACTGGGTTCCATTCTCGTTCCCTCCACATTTGTAATATATTTTAAATACAATTTATATCTATATTCTACTTCTGCACATAACTATACGCAGGAACATGCAATTTTTCTCTAACCAACACCAGTATGTTTCCCTTAAAATACCCTACAGCTGGATACTAGACATCCCCTTCTAACCTTAGTCTGACCCTTCCTATCATGCAAAGGTGAATCCCTCTGTCCAGGAACTGTTTAAACTAATAATACTCGCTGACATGGTCTAGGGGAACTATATCTAAAATGTACGCTATATGGGTTAAATATGCAATGTTCTAATAACTCCCTACACGCTCACAAACTCCGCCGTAAATACCCATATCGTGCGCACTATCGCCGGAGTGATCTTACGCAAATTGCGGATATGTGCACGTACGGCGGACTGAGTGCACGAG